>NC_056518.1:21283915-21373444 GCF_014905685.2 Nematolebias whitei
CAGTAGGCCTGTTAAAGCTTATACACATAGGAGATTCTGTATTTTCAGTGTTCATCAATAGCACAATATTTAAACTAATTAAAATAATTCATGTTCACACTCTTATCATACCATACCATTTTATTTATAGAGCACTTAAAACAGCGACAAGGCCAACTAAAGTGCTGTACAGACAGAAAAACAGGCAACACAAAGAAATATACAAAATGAGGTAAATCAGAATATAGATGTAAAAACAATGCAGATAATAAATGACGACTAAACAGTGTGGAGCATACAGGTTCAAAACACAGATCATCTGGTGTTGAAAGCTACTGAATAGTAGGTCATGGTCACAAAAGCTGATTAATCCCTCCAGAAAGATTCCCAGTTGAGATTCGATCCAGCAATTTTCTCGCCGAGAGGCAACAGCTCTACCAACTACTACTGTGACGCCCAGAATTAAAATGTTGTGTCATAATAGGCACAAGAATAATTACCTACTTTTAAATATTTTGTATTATGTTTAAGAGTTTCTAAACATTTGTAATTAACTTTCTTGTAGAAGCACATGTAATGAACACATTACTGGCAGTTTACACATTTAAGGTAAGGAATTAGTGATAAAAGAAACTTTTTTGAATTTGTGTAAATCTTCAATGGACATATAGAATATGTCTTAATAACTGTTAGGGCCTGTAAATACGCTATAACTACGTATAAAAAACGAAGCTAATGCTTTTGATTAGCCCTTAAACATTCAATATCTTAATAATTTACCAGCATAAAATGATATTTTCAGTGCAACGAGTTACTGGACTCATGATAATCCTCATTACAGATGAATATGTTTTAAAATGGGTACTAAACTAAAACAATGTCCAGACAAATAAAAAAGAACATACAATATGAATATTGATACATTAAAGAAAACACACAACACAATACATTAAAAATGGCAGCGTAAGAAAACTAAATTCTAATGTTTTCTTGTTTAAACTTGACTCCAGTATGTTCTGTAATTTACTGTGCAACTTCATTGGTCAATGTAATTTATCTTTAGTAAATATTTTATTTGATAAGTTCAGTCAAATTTTGGTTTCCTGCATTACATCTTATCTTGAAATTAAAAGTATTGTATAATCTTTTTGTGCGTGTGTTTTGAATAAAGCAAGAACTGTTATTGTAAAAAGCACAGTATGGCAGCACAGTGGCTTAGTGGTTAGCATTGTTGCCTCACAGGAAGAAGGTCCTGGGTTCTGTCCCGGGTTTGTTTGGAGTTTGCATGTTCTCCTCGTGTTCCTGTGGGTTTTCTCCGGGTACTCCGATTTCTTCCCACAGTTCAAAACATGCATGTTAGGCTTCCTTCAGGCTCAGAGCTGCCTGGCAAAAACGATGTGTGATCCGGGGTTTGCCTGCTTAAATAAAGATTAATAAATCCATAATGGAAAACTCAAAAGAAAACCCATAGGTTTAACAATTAAATTAATGCTGAAATAGGTCTTCAAACACAGTTGAGACCCGACACAAGTGAACAAGCCAAACTATTTGTATTATATATATATATACTGTATATAGATATATATAGATAGGGTAAATGAGATGTTTATGACTTTAATAGTAGCACTCTCTTTTGTAGTTTTTAAGTCTAATATAAAATCATACTTTTTATTGCCTGGCCTTGGACCCATATATGAGTGGATTTAAACCGTATTGTGTTTTTATCGATCTACATGTTTAAATTGTTTCTTTTTTAAACTTCTGTTGATTCGTGTATTTCATCCTGTGTTTGTTTTTATTGTACAGCACTTTGGTTGGCCTTGCTGCTGAACAAAGTGGTGCATAATCATCCATCCATCCATCCATCCATCCATCCATCCATCCATCCATCCATCCATCCATCCATCTATCCATCCATCCATCCATCCATCCATCCATCCATCCATCCATCCATCCATCCATCCATCCATCCATCCATCCATCCATCCATCCATCCATCCATCCATCCATCCATCCATCCATCCATCCATCCATCCACTTTTTCTTCCCAGGTTGCAGCTTGTGTCTATCTTCAGAGGCGAAGTACTCCTAGTCTCAAGACAAAAAAAGTTACTAAGCTTTAAACATGCTAGAAATGTATTGTTAAAATAATGTAGCTATGATTTTGTGCCTTTAAAGCAGATAAATACGAGAGTAGATAAAGTGTTATAGTAAAATATTAAGCAGACACATGAGCACAAAATGATCCCTTGATCAATTTATTCTAAGGCTATCAAACAACACACATTATTTTTCCATCATTATGTCCTTCGGTAATTAACTCCAAAGTATTGTGTGTCTTCCAACTAATTTGCATAGCGTAATGCACTATTTATTATAATGAATGATAATGAAGACTTTATTTTGAAGAGACTTGATATTCGTGAGAAAAAAAAGTCAGTTTTTCAGCTGCAGTCACTTAATTCTTTTAACTGGAAGTTTTGATGAAGAAATAAACAAAACAGGAGAGTTATGAAAGAGAAGAGTTTTATCATTTTGATTCATTTTGCACTTTTGGGTGCTCCAGGTGTCAATAAATATTTGGCATAATTTGATATATACTTTGCAAACCCCCCCTTTTTTTGGAAATATTTGTCTTGTGGAAATCAATATGTGGCATTCTGCAGGCAACTGATTTTGGGGGAAAACATTTTATTCTAAGTTATTTTTACATTAAAAAAAGAGTCTTAATTTGCCAGATCTAAAGTGGAATTTTAGAATACAAGACATAAAAGTTTACAGTTAGTTTTCTTTAAACACAAAGAACAAAACACAGACTTTTTACATTACACAATATTTAATACATTTAAATTAGGATTTAGATTTTTATGTTAAATTCCAAATATTACAAGAAAGTGCCTATTTACTTCAAATTGCCTAATTTTACCAGCAGATGGCATCCAAACCTTTGATTTGGAAACAGCTAGCACAGATGTTTTACTATTTATTGCCTGCAAATAAAGAACATTAGTTCAGAAAAGTGATGTGGTTATTTTTAAAGGGTATCAAGAGAGAGGACAAAAAAATGTTAGAGGATTTTATTCATAAAACATAAATATTGTCAAAGGAAAATAAAGGCACTCACAGGAATAGCTCTGTAAACAGCTATTGGAGTGAATACCCTCAATAAGTGGACGCGACCTATTCTCTTTCATACCACCCCCCACACATTGAGCACAGGCGATGTTGTGAGAATGTTTGTCTCTCTTTTTCTCCCCCACAATGAATGTCTTGAATGATAGGAGAGACAACAGAGGGGAGTGAGAGCGAAGGCCGAAGAGGAGGAGTGAAAAAGAAAAAGAGAGAGATGCAAAATCAGCCTTTGCCCTGCAGTTTGGTATGACACTCATTATCTGAAGTGGGCTACTCGGAGAAAGGAGGAGGTTGCCTGTCACAACAGATGTTGATTACACAAAACAGAGTTGTTTGGAAGGATGTGTGAATAAAAAAAGCATCTCTCCCTCTCTCTTACACACTGGGTTATTGCTGGCGCTTTGTCATCAGTCTTAATTGATTGTAATCACCATTCCTTCTTGGCAAACCCTGTTCTTGAAGTGCAACTTATTCCTAATTATCTAAGATGGAATGGACCCACAATATTCGATCAAAATAACAGTGGCATTATTTGTGCACCTGGAAACAGATAGCTCGTTTTCAATCTGAATGTATTGTCGTTCGTGTTGCTGTTGCAGTTTGTAAAAGTCTTTGTCGAGGCAGCAGGGATAAATTAAAGATTGCTTTTAGGGATAAATATTTTACTTTAAAAATAGATTCTCAGAATATAAACAATAATTTGTTGTTTTTGGTTTTTATTAAGTCTCATTATGGTCAAATGGTGGCACTGCAGGCTCACAAATGCAGGCGGCCCTTCTCCTGGCCTGGCTGCCTGACTGATTCCAATCCAAGGTTTGAAAAGCACTTGTCTGCTCTAAATTGTTCTTATAAAGAGCTTGGAAATACTTGACTTTTCTCCTTCTGTGGTTATGGATTTCCTTTTTGTGCAATTAAGTGCCATTAAAAGCTAATGTCTCCTGTTAAACTACATTAAGTTGCTACGGTGAGCGGTGGCACCGTTACCTATCCGCGTATTTTGAACAGGGGTCCACTTTTGGTGTATTTTTTTTTTATCTATATGTGGCCATTCAGAAAGTTGGGGATGAAAAGGATCCGAAGAGAAACATCCACAGGGTTTCTGCTCAGACCACCCACAGCTGAGACAGAGCGATGAAACAATAAAATAAAACAAACTGATTTGACCCCCCAAAAATTTAATTATCCTATGTTTTTCCTCTTTGTTTTTGCATTTATTAAAAAAAATTACAATTTAAAGAACAAAAAAAAACAATATACATATTTTGAGTCAAATATCATTTCAAATGTTATTATATTAACAAAGATATTTGCATGTTAAAAAAAATCTGTTTTGTTTAGAGGGTTGTGTAAAAATAAAGCAATATCTTGTAATTTAAAGTTACAACTCCCAGCAGGTGTCATCGCAGCGCCCTCGGTATCCAAAATTACCCCACAATTGACAAATTCATTGCAGAATATCACACATTATAATGACTATTTCTATTATTTTGAAACTCTGAAGGGCAAAATTATTTTTCAAAACCACATTTTTCTAATTTTGTTACAGCGCAGATATGGATACAAGCAATTTCTGAGTAGTGTTTGCCATGCACATCATAGTTTGGAGCACATCTCCATAAAGGTTAATGATGGGGCACTCTGAAGTAATTAAAACAAGAGCATTATAAGGCAGCAGTTTCACATAAGGTACTCGTAGCAACATACCCCATACTTAATTAAAACTCTATGCTGACAGCGTTCTGTATCTTCTCAGGTAATCTGCTGTGAAATTAATAAGGAGGAGGAATTAAACGAATAATGTTGGCAAAGATTTATTTTTTTTTCTCCCGCGGTATGCATGACAGGGGTCTCCATCAGGAATGCATGATCCTCATTGCGCAGTAAAAATACTTCTTCAGATTCTCGCCGTAATCTGATTCCAATTTCACTTCTGATGTGACACCGTAGCGACGAGCCAGGGGGAGGTTTAATTGAAATGCCAGCGCTTTTAATTGGATTCTGTTAAGATGTGAAATTACCTCCTGAATTACAGTCGTGCACCTTTAAATGCTGATACAGAATGGTTTCCAGCGGTGATCAGTTAAGAAGCTGAAATAATGCTGAAGTAGATCTGTGCTGAGGCAAACAGGCATCCATGAATTGAATTTAAAAACAAACTCTTCAGTTTGGGGCCTAGATTCATCTAGTAATTATTTATAACATGGATTGAGAAAAAAAATACTAATGGATGTGCAATACATGACATAAGACTCACAGCTTCATGTCTTGGCAAGGTTTCTTTATTAAACTCATGGTATTCTTGATCATGATACAGCATTTACACCCACAAATGTCTGTCACCAATAATAAAGTAACTGCCAGATATCCATTGGAAGCAGGAACCCGGCATTCATAGTCAGGCTGAAGGTTCCCACCTCAGACATGTTCAGCTAATGTGTGGGCAGTAAACAGCAAAGCTTCCTTCACCTCCTTGAGGGTTGCGCTCTCCTAACCTGCACTGAGATTTGTGAATTTTCCCATTCTTCGGCCCGTGTCACTCTGCTGTGGCAGTGCGCAAAACATCCCTGCTCTCCCGCTGCCACCTCCTCCACCTACAACCATGACCCCTTTCTGATAAGCTTGGAGTTCATCCCTTTCACTGATTAGTTTGCTGGCAGACTGGATGCCCATTTCCACAGCCCCGAGTCACCCGAGCTGGCTCTACCTGTGTGTGGTTGGATCAGCAGGTGGCTGGCACGCTGTCCAAACTGATACTGAAACCATTATTTAGACATAGCAGTTATCTGCACACTCAAAATCATGCCTCCCCAACTCAGACGGAATGTATGTAGGATTAAAAAAAAACGTATTTTCTTTTCATAATTGTGAAAGCAACAGATATATCTTGATGTATATATCAAAGACGTATGGTGTTGGATTTGTCGTAAAATGCCCAGCGTGTTCTTGGATGTTCTTTGTGAGAGAAAAGCCTGAAAATGTGGGGTCATTAGTAAGTTCTCTGCCAGAACCCTTTCTTTTTAGTATACTGTGCACGTATGTGTGTGGTTTGTGTGATTTCCCATGTATTTGTTTGTTTACTGTGCCACCGCTGGCCCAAGCTGGAGCCACAGGAGTGTGAAATAACAAGCACAAGGGGGATTTCATGCCTTAAAGCTGAAAAGATATGTTTTTTTTGTCCGACAACTCAGTCTATTTTCATCCTCGACAAACTTTGTTTCCCTCCAACAAGGCGCGGCGTAGCTATTTCCTAAAACGGCACACAATTAAACGGCATGATTACGTATGGGTTCCCACGGGTGTCGTGTGGTTTGCTTATGCTACACCCCTGACCTGTTTTATCGGCATTATCGGTGGCACAAGGTGCATCACAAGAAAAAGACAAACAGCCCAGTTTTCTTTAAGGGGGGACAGACACAGTGACAGAAAATCAATGCTCGGTTTCCCATGAGCACCTAATTAGCTGGACACTTGTGCACTGTTGAGACACGGGAAACGTCTCTTTGTCTGCCGAGTCGATTGGGTGAAATGCAAGAGAGACACCTTCTGAGCTGATAAAGTGTCAGAGAGGTGAGGAGTAAACACATAAGTGACACTCAGCTCTAACACATCGCCACGTTTTAGCCGACTGGATTTGAACATTGTGGCGTAGGGAGTATTTCAGAGTGAAGGTGACAAACGCGTGCTTATCTTTTTAAATTTCTACAGAGACTTTTGTAAAAATATATGTTTAATAATATAGCCAATGCTGAGAAAGGGTGAATAATCTGTTCTAAAACGGTTTCATTCAGCCGGCTTTAACACAAGGACAGGAAACAAGTGCCGAAGGTGGATTTTTTTCACTTGAGTGCCATGCAGAAGGCAGTTTTCTAAACAGCTCAGACTCAATTGGTCTCACTAGAAATTCTAAACATTCAATGAAAAAGGGAAGAGGTGTGTGAAAAAAAAAAAAAAGTCTTAAATGTCCAATCTTATTCTCTAACCTGTTAGAGTGACACTTGCGAATTTCCACTATGGACAAGGTGGCAGTACAAACGCAGATAGATGAAGAGGAATAAAAGGGCCTTCTCATGACAAACTTTCTGAAAATGTCAGCCTTTCATGCTGTTGAGAAGACCTATTTCATATCTATTACAGCAGGCATTCTGTGTCCGATATTTCAGATTTCAGCCCTCCCCGTACAGCAAATCCTCTGCCAATCTTCCGCCCTTAAGAATCTCTGCCAGCCCTGATGCATTATTCCCCCCCAGCGCCCCCACCAACCTCTCTCTTCCCCCCCTTTTGATGTGACAGAACAAACCACGACCTATTAGGATTAAGGCTTTGAAAAGATCTTTGAAGCCGCTCAAGGTTCCTTTAAACTGGGGAATGACAATATGAGCTGTATGGCAGCAGATGCTGAATGGACTGATTGCTAGTCCTCAGTGAGGTCTGCTGTCACATCACACACACACGCGCACACACACTGAAACACTCGCACATCTGTGCAAACGCGTACACACAAACAACTCGCTGCACGTGGCCTTTACTCAAAGCACTGCAGTTGTCTTTTACAGGACATGTTTTGTGCTCACAAATGCACATTTGGTTCATTGCTTGCTTTTTTTTTTTTTTTGGTGCCTTTTTAAAATTTTTGCAGTGATTTTTCTGTCAGGGACACGTCTGGCTCAGGGACATTTCTGTATTTGAACATCTACCCAGAATGAAAATAACCATGTTGTGTATTTTTTTCCCCCCACCCTTTAATGTTCTGCGTGTTGTTTAGGACACAGGCGTCACAACAGTCAAATGTGAAGGACGAGCTGCCGGACACAGAAATAAAATGCGACAAATCCTAACCCACGTGTGTGTTAACATGATGCAAATCTTCTGCACCAATAATAATAAAAAAAAGTCAAGGCATGCTGTGTTGGCTGTTAATCTGGCTGAAAATTAAAGAAGTTCAAGGTGTCTTCTTTTATTGCAAGGTTCTCAAAAGCACAGAAGCATTTTCATTTTTATCTTATTTTAAATGCCTCGCCACCAACAGATCATCTGATGATGTTGGTATGATGGAATGCCGCGACGATACAAAGGAGAGCAAATTAAGTAAAAATGACATTCTGAATGCTTCCTATACACTTCACTTCAGTCACACAGACACAGCAGAGTGCAAATACCATTGCTATGCATCTCCCACAATCGAACAAGAATTTAGCTTTCTTTTATCTAATCACTTCCATGAATATCCCTTATCGTACCTGCCTCGCCCCCTGAGGTAGCCAAGGACTGGTGCGATATGAAATATTCAAACCGGGTGATTCCTGGAGTGATTTATCGAGGCAAATTTCACAGGTGATCCTATTTAGATATTCACTGTCTGTTTTGCACGGCTTCTGGGGTTGAACATGCCCCAGTGTGAGATGTCACTGAGAGACAGTCGCTGCAGATAACTGGTCTGCGGAGAAATGAAGCAAAGGGGGCACAGAGAGCAAAGGCTCCTCAGTACACAGAAAGAGAGACAAGTTCTCATGGAGCTGCCACCATAGAGCACATATTGATCTGCAGTTGCATCTTATCTTTGTGACTCCAGATTAAAATGCTCAACATTGACTCTTCCCCTCTCTCTCTCTGCCAGGCTGAAGGCCTTTCTGTGTCCCTGAGTGGGGGAGCTATAATCTCCTTCTGAAGTAGTGGAAGTAGTTTTGATGCTGGCTGTTGTTTTAGCTTTACAGAGTGTGCAGGTTTTTTTTTCCACCTTCCTCTTCTGCAAGGAACATCTCATATTTTTTCCATGTGAGAATTACTGGGAAGCAGATCCTCAGGGGTCTTGCTTAATGTTCTGCCCAAATATGCAAAGAAAAGTTGAAGCTTTGTTGACAAAGCTGGCAGGAATAAATGGGAGAAAGTCTGGGCGGACAGACAGATGAGTTCCCAGACTTGAGGGGCTTTGACTCTTGCCTAACAAACGTTTTTTATTACAAACTGTCTTTTATAGTACGACAGATTAAGGACCAAAGCCCAACCACCACCCCTGCCTATCCATGCTCTCATCAAATGTTGCATTGAGAAGAGGAGCTGCACCTGTTAGGGGAGCACAGAGAAGCAGGACCAGGATGATACTGAGCAGGGCTTTGTGGGTATCAGAGTCAAAACAAAGCTGTCAGCCAGGGCTCATTCATCTTTGATGTTCACTGATGAGGAAACTGGTGGGCTTCAACAGGGCATTGTTTCCCCTAAGTGGCGCCCATTGATGGTCAGAAAGCCACGCTTGTTTTTAGTCTCTGACGGGTGGAGCTCATTTTAAAAGGCTTAATGGTACATTTAACCAGTCCAAAACACAATGCTTTTGAGCTCTCTTTGCACCATTGGCTCAGGGCTGGCTTCTTGCTTTCTAAATGACCAATAAACAATGATAAAATGCTAATCATGTGTCAGTGTCCAACACCGGTGGGCATGCACGTCTCTTCAGTTCTGAGGTTTGATTAAATGCTTGCCACAATAAATCCCCATCCAGAAACAAAGGTGTTTGACTGCCACAGTGTCTGTCTGCTTCCTGGCCCATTCTCCACCTCTAAAGTCTTTGTCATAAAACCTGGATAGCCTTCATAAAGTGCATTTCTCATGCCATTGTTCAGCTAATCACATCCTCTCCAACAAATTCAGGATGTGACTAGATAAGATAGAGAATATTAATACCATATCGCCTTATCTCAAGAATTATGAAAATGTGCAGATGAGGGTAGAGCATCAAAAAAGGACATAGAAATCAATTTGTAGCGCTTCCATTTTGTGCATCGTCTTAAAAAGAAAACAGTAATTTTCCATGTTATCTTCTTCAGATCCCATTAGAACCAGGTTAATTTAGTGGTGACAATTTCAAAACTTTTATCGTCCCTTCAAATCAGCTTCTGTCTTTGAGAGCTTTCTGTTTGTAAGGCGTAACTGTCCAAATTTAATATCTCATCTGATCTGACTGATGCATGGTTTTAGATACTGCGTGCAGAATGAATAAAAAAAACAAACATTAATTAAATTTTCATTTTTACTGGGCTGCTATATAATTCACCTTCAAGGAAAGAATGTAATTCTTCAAGAATGTGCTGCTTTGGAAAAAAGTGAGTTGCGTATGAGTCAGATCTATTTCTTTATTGTTCTTGGAATGCAAGATGATAAAGAAAAAATAGTTTTAGATTTAATCACATCAAACCAATTACACCTTTTGTATTGTGGATGACGAAAAGTGAAAGCGAGCATATTTTTGACGTTGCTGGTATGAATGCTCTGCGCATGTTTCTTCCTTATTTAAACTGTTGGAAAGTTTCCGCCATTCCATTTTCCGTGAAGTAGCTGCATGCTCATAATTTAACAGTATAGTTCCTTAGTTCATGAATATGAATGTGCCTTCCTCAAG
Organism: Nematolebias whitei; assembly: GCF_014905685.2. Lineage (NCBI taxonomy): Eukaryota > Metazoa > Chordata > Actinopteri > Cyprinodontiformes > Rivulidae > Nematolebias > Nematolebias whitei. Next base: position 21,294,417 of record NC_056518.1, read on the forward strand.
AGCCGGCTGGTATTGTCATGAAAAATCAAGGACTCTTGCCTTGTTTCGGTGCAGAGGTGTATCAAGGATGCACAGCCGCATCTTACCTCAAATAAGGGTCTCTGCTTACACCTTCATGAAGAAGCTCTCACAAAGTTTCTTTTCCTCTCCCTGCTGATTGTTTGCAAGCGTGATTGGCTTGGATTCTTAAATGATAGGCACGTATAGAGGCCTGGGTGCAGTTTGCGCGGCTGTGAATCGCTTGGCTGCCTCCTTAAGCGAAAAGAGATATGCAAGAGCAATCAAATATTTCTATGACTTGTGTAAATGATGGTGGATCAGAGGGAGGAAAGTTAAAAATGTTCACTCCTCATTTGTGGCTCAATTGGCAAAGTGTATTGCCTGTTTTTTTTTCCTGGATAGAAAATAGATGGCTTTGTCACTCAGTATTCATAAACTGTTGGTGTTTGCTGTCAACAGAAATGATAGCAATTCCATTTGTCTTATGAGAAAGGCATTCTAACAAAGCCTGAATAGTAGTTTTCTTGAAAGGAAGATTGTTTTTTTTTCCCTTCCTATTTTGAAGTTATTTTCCTAACACGTTGTATGACATATCCACACGAACTCTCAGTTTCTGTCACGGAGGGATATGTTAAGAGGAAAAGAAAAGAAACTACCGGTACGCATTTTGTTTTGCACACACACTGGAGTGATTTCAAATGTAGCATGATGCAAATAGTTGATACGAGTGTCAGTAATTATCAGCTACTCATTCGACACCAATAGTACACCTGAGAGATTACAAATTGTCTATTTATCTGAAATGACAGGCTGCCATATGCACTGCCTGCCCAAATCTACCATACAGTCCCAAATCATTCAGCCCTTGAGCCAAACATATATTTCTATCAAGGCGTGGGGAGAATAGCATCCTCTTTTTGGTGCAGAGGAGGTGTGTCCCCTTCTATCTTAACGAGAGAGGAGTGAGGGGGGTTGGGGTGTGTGTGGGTTACCTCTCTTTTGTTCACTCCCCTCTCTAACTGGTAGTGTTTGACTTCCCCAAGCCAGGAGTGGGTAATTCTGGAGCCCTGTGTGAGGCTGTTAGATCACTGAGGCCCAAGACAGCACCATTCTTTGCAGACCCTTGACAGCAAATATGTGGTAATGATATTGTCTCCTGCTGGGTAATAACACACAATTCAGACCGCCACATACTGCAGTCGCCAGGGAAAAAATGGAGGGGAGAGAAAAGAAAAAATTACACTGAAGTGCTGGAGGAAAATGACAGGAGAAATGTCTTCATCCTGAAGTGCCGTATTGAAAAAAAAAATTCACTCCTGCAGGACACTGCGGTGGGAACAACTGTTTGATTCAGCACTTGTGAGTGATGTGGTTCAGGAAAAAAAACACTAGTATCTGTGATGTGAACAAGACAGTTTCCTGGTGCAGATTCCCTTTTCATGTGGTCATTATAAATGACTGCGCTTAACAACTCTGGCAGTTAAGCAAACAAAAATAAACATGGACTGAAACAAATGCAAAGTTTGTATTGAGCTTAAGCAGCGTGTCTCAGCCATGGAAACCTTTTATTGTTATCCAGACCACACTGGCAGCTTCAACCTTGACCTTTGTGTTGCTCCACTTGGTACTCGGCTTGTAATTGTCAACACCATCCATCACCAGCCAATCAGGGCCCAGGACGGGGGCCGGTCCCCCTGGTGTACTGTGAAATTGAGGCATGTGATCTTTAATGTGCGTGAAGTTTACAAGGCCTCGACACAATGCATCAAGCTTCGGGGGGGGCTCCTCAGAGCCAGTCTATTAGCCACCCGCTGTGTCCCTTGCTGCCTGGACCTACTCCTAGGAATAAGTTCTCCATGTTTTGGATCATCAGCCCTAGCACAACATAGATGGAATCTACTGTATTTTCTGCCTTACATGTCGCACCACCGTATAAGTTTCAGAGATTCAGAAATTCATTTCACATGTGGTACATGTGGTGGAACAAAATTATGTACACAGGGTCCAAGTTACATCCAAAAATAAAAATGTAAAAGAAAAACAGTAATAAGATCTAAGATATGAACTAAGAAAACATCAGCTAAATATACACTTTGCACTAATAGCATAAAAACAATAAAAAACAATATGCCGAACAGCAGCACATGAAACAGATCAGCAGCACCATGATGTGATTCTTCACAGTGATTATTCTGGTTAGATATTCATGAGTCTAACAGCCTCAGTGTAGAAGCTGTTCCTCAGTCTAGTGGTTCAATAGTTAATGCGCCTCAATCTCCTTCCTGAGTGCAGCGGGGCAAAAAGTGTGTGTGCTGGATGAGTGGGGTCCTTCATGATGCAGCTGGTCCTCTTCCTGCATCTGGAGGTGTAGATGTCTGTGGTGGTGGGGAGGCTGATTCCAATAGTCCGACTCCAACAGATAAGTCGCATCAGTCCAAATATATCTAATAAAGTGGGAAAAAACGTAAATATGTCGCTTCGCCCTATAAGTCACATCTATTATGCATCACCGCTGACGCGTCGTATTTATTACATGTCACCGCTGACAACCTCGAAAAGTGGCCAGTGTTGTGCCAAAAATTGATTGGCTGCCAAATGACGGCTGCGGGAGCGTGCATGGGAGGACTTTTACAAGAATTTGACAAGATTAACACTTAAAAATAATTATTTGTTTACTCTAAATTATAGCAAAGGTGTGTCTCAATTTAACTTTTCTTTAATAAATGCACTTTGATGATCAAATCTGCTGCATTTCAAAAGCTGATCCGCAGAAGCGGGAACATGCAGAGGGATGACTCGCTGTGCATTTGTTCAAAATTTAACAAGATAACTCCCTAAAAACAATTATTTATTTGCTCAAAATTATAGGAAAGATGTATCTCAGTTGCACATTTCCTTAATGAATGCACTTCGACGGTCAACTCAGCTGCATTTCAAAAGTATTCGCTGCCTCGGTGCTCCGGGAGCACGTAGAGGGAGGAAATCAGGAAGGAGGAACGCTGTGCATTTCTTTGAAATTTAACAAGATAGCACCTAAAACAATTATTTGTTTGCTTGACATTATAGCAAAGGTGTGTCTCAGTTGAACTTTTACTTAATAATTGCACTTCAGTGGTCAAATCAGCTGCATTTCACCGGGGCGGCACAGTGAAATGCAGCTGATTTGACGGTTGCTCCAGGCATGATCCTGGAGCTGGACGAAGGTTGCAGGCTATAGCAAATCAATTGTGTCATTAATAGCCACTTTTACCTACAACATGACACAACGGCATGCCAAACTACTCGAGTGCAGTCTAGCGGCTGAAAATGATAGTGTTCAATATTTTCCATGTCAGAATGAATGAAAACGCTCATATCTCAGTCAAAAATTGGTTTATAAATATGGGGAAAAAAGACATAAATAAGTCGCTGGGAATGCAAATTAGGCAAAAAGCTGCAACTTATACGCTGGAAAATACGGTATGCCTAATTAACACATCTCCCTAACACTAATTGCAAATAGTATTCTTATCATAAATGGGATTAAAAAGGAATGACATCCTGTCCTTACCTTGTCAAACTAGTTTTCCGGTCTCCACTGCTTGTGTCCTTGATCTAAGACACAGACCTCGCTTGACTGCAGAGGTAGTAAACAGTGATAGACAGAATGAATCCCTCTCCTTATTCATGCATTTGACAAGGCACTGTGCAATTGGCTAAAAATGTAAAAAAAAAAGAAAAAAAAAAAAAGGTAGCCTTGATACTGTGAGACTGGGTGAAAAAGGGAAGCACATTGAAACGGAAGAATTCATATTTTCTATCGGTCCCTTCACTTGCTAGCTGAACGCAGGGGCTGATGGGTTCAGTCTCAGCCGCTCAGATTTGCATAACACAGACAGATGAACTCAAGTGATTGAATTGGGCTAGGTGGAGTGAAAAAAGGAGGTGGAAAAGAAAATGAATTTCAGAGCGAATTAGGAAATGATGGAAATGGCAAAAGGTGCAGTATTTATTTTTCACACTTAAATAATTACAACATTAACCCATATAACAGTCCTCTAAATCCTCTTTTTCACAATGAATTTGATGTGTTGTACTTTTTATACAAATAAAAAAATAAGTATCTGTTTTCTTTCCCTACCATTACTGGTGTCGTTTTTCACCAAGCTGGTCCGAAGTGACTGGGCTGCACTCATATGTTCTGTTTCACTTTATATGTGATATAACTCTAATGGCAGCGGCCATTTAAGAGCAACGCTGCAGGAGGGGAAAAGCAATTTCATGGTTCACTCTGTGGTTAATGTGCTGTGGTAAACTTTAGAGGGGCTTGTATTTTTGTGTTTAAGTTTCAGAGAATAAAGAAATGGACTACTGTATTGCAAGCCCGCACCAATTAACCAATAAAGGGAAGAAGCTTGGGCATCCACAATAAGCGATGGGGGTATTTTGCAGCACATGTGCTGTTATCAGCTGGTGTGTGCAGGGAAAAGTTAAGGAAGGGGTGGGGGACTACTTTACAGTGTGTACATTTAGAGTGTGTGTGTGTTTGCCCACTGTGTTCACACAGTCAGGTAAGCCACTCTAATTGCTGCTAGGTGCATTAGCACTCAGCCGCCTCTCTCTTTCTCCTCGTGTCTTTGTTTTTCCTCTCAGCGCCAGTCTGCGGGCCAGAAGACAATCAGACCAGAAGGGTCATTTTCTGCAAGAGCTCACCTCCCTTCTCCAAGCCTCGGCGCTGACAGGCTCACGCTCGGCAGGAGCCCTAAATTAACACTTGACGTCTGCAAGGCTCAGCCCTGATGAGGCCGCGGAGAGACAAAATGTCAGAAAACAAACACTCCATCATTTTTGCTTCATTTCCTTCCACTGCTGGAGAAACACACTCACCTGGAGTGCTGGAGAGGGCTGCAGTGACATCTACCCTTTCAACACCCCCACCAACTCTCCCCATCTGTTGCTGTGGATCAATCGGCTGAGACTGAACACAAGCGCAAGGATGCTGACTTTTTAGGTAACCAGTGGTGGCACTGAAATATTTGGCCACTGCTGGCACATAAATAAACTCATCGATATAAAACTTGGAACATATGGTTAAATTTTAAAACTACACTCTTGCATTTTAAATATACTGCAAAAAAAAATAAAAAAAATAAAAATCCTTAATTTTAAGGAAACTAATCGTAACTAAAATATCTGTTGTCCTGAGCACATCAACAAAAACCCTCGTAATAATTCCACACTGGGGATGTGCACAAAACTGTAGGACTCAACACCGTAGAGTAGTATGATACTATTTGAAGCGTACTTCAAACACAGTGCCCCCAGCGAGTTCCGATAGTGCCCGCGTCTATTTTATTATTTGCTTTATCTCTTTGTTGCGGGAGGGTTTATTTGTTTGCCTGAGAGGTATTGGAGGTTTGGTGATCTGAGCAAATTGCAGCAGAAAGTACTTCAGATAGGAATGACTGTAATTAGCGTGCTCTTAAATGTGGAACGCTCTCCTAATGTTTTTGTTTACGTGGGGCAGCTGATCTGTGACTTGCTGCGGGGGTGGCCCACAGGCAGGTTAAAATCACTTGTCATGCCAGGGATCATCATTATGAGCTTACAATTGGTCAGTGTTGAGGAACAATCAACGCAGCACCAGGTAGACACTCAAACAACTAGTCTGTGATGTGAGTTTTTTTGGGAGTAATTTTGCATTTATAGTTGTGTTTTCCAGAGTGGATAATTTGAAAACATGAGTGTGTTTATGCGTGCATGTTTGTATATGGTCATGCTCTCGTGTTTTGGCTGGTAATTTTAACATTTTCCTTCTAATCTCTGCATCTGCACTTAAGCACATCTTGTATGACAATCAATAAGAGCCAATTAAGACTTTTCTGGTGTGCCTTGCTTTTCAGCCAGTGATTAAGTTTCATTGAAGGATGATATCCAGGTAAATTAATATTCCCATTTAATTTAGCCCTGGTTGTCGCCACATCTCCATTTCATATCATAAGACAATTGAGATCTTATCGAGGATTAAAGTGGAGAATATTAAACCTAATTTAAATTATGCACATGTACGACTGCACGCACCGGCTAGGTATAATGACACTGGAGGAGGGGAAGAGAAAGGAAGACAAGTGAAACAATTAAGCAGACATAAAACTCAACAGGCTGCAAAATACAATTCATCAGTCTGGCTCAAGGACACGGAGAGGAAATGCTGTCACAGAGTTCTTGAAAAAGTTGAAAAGAGAGACACACCAAAGGGGCAAATACAGGACAGGAGGTTCGAAAAGACTAGAAAACGGGGTATCATGATGGTCAGGTGACTGTGGCAAATGTTTAAAAATGGAAATCTTTCCAGACATCCTCCCTCAAAGCCCTCCCAGCCCCCAACCATTGCAAACTTCAGCATCTGAAGTGGCAACACTTGAGATGGTGAAAGTGACAACATCTTAACATAAGCTGAGAGGTTAATGTGAAAGTTGGGGCAACATCCCAACCCCCATCCCCAGTCTGACTATATCATCCATCTTAACCCCCTCATTCCCAAGCAGGGACCACACAACTTCATACTATGGCAAATGGAGAGCAAAGCATTGCAGAGTGGAAAACTCACAGGTGTAACAATGAAAAGGAAAAAAAAGGGGGAAGCAAATTGTGTAAGTTTGATAGAAAAGAGATAAAGTTTCATTTTCTTGTTTTACACTCAGCTTTGGTCATTCCTTCCACTTTCAGTCACAGGTGCCTCCAAACAGAACTAGAAGCATGTAATCCGCCCAAATCCAACGTCTTCCGAGCAGTGTAAAACCAGGAATGTTCTGTGGGGGTCACTGGATTAGACAGAATTCATGGTGGTAGCTTGGCTTGAGAGGAGGAATTAGAGGAGTGGAGGAAAAAGAGAGAGGGTACCGAACTGGTTTTGTATTAAAATGAGCTTACCAGGTGGTCCTCCTTCCAAAAGTGGACACAGTGTGTCAAGTAATCTGAAAAGCTCCCGGGTGTTTGTTGCTCATTGGCCAGAGGCCTGGTAAAAAAGGGAGAGTGGGGGACTATGAGACAGTGAAAGAAAGAAGGGGGTCTGGCTAGGGAGGTGGCAATGATGTAGCCATTGAGGCCTCAGTGAAATGTCTGTCAGGCTTGGTTTACCACAATCACAGCAGTGATTAGGACGCTTTTGATGACAGGTTTAGTTTTCTGTCCATTGGAAAGAAAGTGAGAATGGACAAGACAGGGAGTGGGGGATGCAGGGTGTTGGGTTGGGTTGCATTGGGAGACTTTGGGGGTGGGCGTTTACGCACTGTTGCAGGAAAATGGGAGGGGTGGAGATGGGGGTGGGGGGGGGTGGGTGTCTTATATTAATGTCTTGCACCGGGGAGCTCCTACGTAATTTCCCAGCAGGTCGTGGGGTCAGGTTTGTATTTAGTTAGTGGTAATGATCTCGTTAGGGATCTGAATGGACCACCGTCTAAGCCCATTGAGGACAGCGAGTGTGCCTCCCCATCCCCCACCCCTGCCTGCCTTGTGTGGGCTTACACAGCCCGTGAACTGTGATTAATGGACTTCCAGGGCTTAATAACTTGCAAAACAGTATTAAACAAGGGAGGCCCCAGGACAATCGGAAAGGCTACCCAGGCGGAGTAGGAGGTGGCTGTAAACAGTGCCTGGCAACAATTGCAATGCATGGAATTAACTGAGATGGGCCACTCACAATGCTACAGCTGGCTAGTGGCAGGGAGCCAGGCCTGGGAGAAAGCTTCAGTGGTGCTTCCAGGTGGCCCAGACCAGGCCTGGCCTTTTCAGTTTTGTAAGTGTTAAAAAATAGAAGAGGAGAAAGGGTACATTTGTGATGGGGAGACAGTGAGAGGAAGCCATTGAGCAGAGACAAGAAAGAGATTAAAGAGCACAGAGAGTGATAAGCAGATAATGGGGAGGGGTGTGGGGGCATATTCAATGGAACAAGTAATCCTTGACATACAAGCACAAATATGAAGCTTTTTTTTTGTTTGTTTCTTGTGTCCAATTCAAGTTATAATGTGTAAAGTGGCTAAGCAAGAATTGTGATTCACACAAACAAGTTCACAAACACAGATAAAACGCACTCATCTCACCAAACGCGCACACACATCTCAGCTATACACACCTCCTGGCTGTCTTAGAGCCTTTTTTCCCACCCTTATGCCCTCTTGTCTGGAGACAAATAATCCCAGCATGGAGTCATGAGTACTGATGTGTTCAGACCACCCTTCACTCTGCCACAGACATTGTCTTTTCTCCTGGGCATTAGTGTGCATTTTATGCCAGCATAATATATCTCAGATTTGCAAACATAGGAAAAGGCTGCACTTCTGGGGGGGGGGGGGGGTACTTTTGAACAGATGAGAAAACCTAAATTTGTCAGTTTTTGTTGGAAAAAAAATTGAATGGATGTGGCAAATAAAATCAAAACTTCATAAAATGTAATTATTGGTGTGTGGTCAGTAGGAGTGGCACCTCAGAATAATTAAAAAAAATCCTATAAATGTTGAATGTTTTTCTTTCATTTGTGATTTGATTATTAGAAAAAAAAAAACGTCAACACGATTTTACTGCAGAAAATTGATGCTGGCATCCACCAGCAAAACTGCATGGTGTGTATCCAATTAGAGACAATTATGACACAATTAGGAATGCTTTTAATTAAAATATGAACAGGTAGTCTTTTTCCATCATGAGGCATGGGAGATAAACAGTTGTCAGCTTAAAATACATGATATTGTAATTGTAAGCTATTTAATTCTGGAATCAAACAACAGCATTTATGTGCTTGTGCAATGTTAGATACAAAATATATTTCTATCATATACAAAGTTGCAAACTGAGCGAGCTTTGCTGCTTGTGATGTTGGACACTCTTCAGTTTGTTTAGCTTTTCTCCACAGTGGCTCATCTCCAAATGAGTGACACAAGGGTCATCCTAATCTGCTTTTCTTGCAGATCAGGGATGAGTTGGACAATGGCTCGCTTTGCCATTCACTCTGATACAGAAGTGCAATATGCCTCTAAAATATTTACCCAAACACTTTACTTAACGAGCGGCTGAGAGGTTATTCAGCACCATTGCTCCTTCCAGGTTCATATGCCTGTGCGTGTAATGAAAATGAGAAACAAAAATACATCTCAGTATAAAATTACTAAAATTGTTCAAAGTGCAATATTAAAAAAAAATACAGTTATGTAGACACAACACTTTAATGTTATATGTATAGTAATTTTATTTATATTCAGACAACTATGACATTTAGTGTGTGTGACACTGTTGCATTATCTTTCCATCTCATTCGCTGTTCTACAGCTGCCGCCCCAATCACCCCATTGCACCCACCCTCTCTGGCATAAGGGTGTAGGTGTGGTGGGTGTAGCAGGGGCCATGGCCCTGATGAGGCTGAGATGGGAGCCACCATTGAGATAAGCCACACTGGCTCCCAGTTCCCTCCCCAACTCTTCAAATCATGAATAATGCAACAGAGAAATACATTTATCTTTTATTAGCCCCGGCCCCCAGGCTATCGTTCAGTCAGTCCCGATCTACCACGGCACAGCAATGAGCTTTCTGAACACGCCACTCCTACCCCACACAGCCCCACCCATGTACTTCTTTAGAAGTTGGGGGATTTGTCCTAGAGATGGGTAATCAGGCTTGATTTTGGAAGGGCCAGGCTATCGTTTGAAGGAGCAGTCCTCTCCAAGTTAAGCCATGTGTTCCTGGTATAAAAATTAAAATTACAAGGCACACTCAGACTTGCAAAGAAAAAGAAAACAATAAATAAATAAAGAAGTTGATCAGGAACAAAGTTGTGTGAGTGCTGAGTGAGAGGATTGCACAACAATGCCAAAAGTGGAAAAAAAAGAAGTCATTATTTATAGTTGTTGATTTCTGAGTGAAGCCTTGACCGACAGAACAAAAGAAAAAATAATTAATAATAGAATATTGTCAAAATGTTGTATTTTTTTTTTTAACACTTCAAGCATTTCTCTGAAAAATGTTCTCAATAAATGTAGTCAAGAACGAGCTCTGGGGAATATATTTTCAAGAATTTTTTTAAAATTATTATTATTTTTAGAAACAATAGAGATTTTATTTAAAAAAAAAAACACACAAAAAAAAAAAACAGATTGGTGAATGAATTAAACACACTTTACTTAGAGTTTCCTAGAAAAGCCAGTTTGCATCAAATGAAGATACGATCCACCTCTGTTGACACAGCTTCTGATAAGTCATTGTATGATTTCAAATCAGCCAGGCCTTAATGCGCTACGTATCATTGCACAGTAATGTGGGAATAACGCCGTCTTCCTGTGTATACGAAGGATCAGGAGGATTTCGGATCAGCCGTCTCGTCATCATTGCTTCCACATTTGTGTGTGGGGGCTCTGAGGGGGGAGGGCAAATGCAAGATACCTTAACACTCCGTATGTTCACACTGATTCACGGTTTTACCTGCAAGAAAAAAACTAAACAAGAACTGGAGTGGCTTCAGCAACCACTTCAAGCTTTATTTGTGAATAGCTAGTAAAATTATATCTGACAAAATGTTATGTTTTATTTTTAGTGAACAAAAAAGAGTTAACCGTTAAATAAATAAAAAAATATTGCAAATACAGACACTTTTTTTAAAAATTCATTCAACATGTTTTTATGTTTTATTTCTAAATACCTTGCTTAGAAAATTATGCTTTTGTGTGGGTTGTGTTTTGTTGTTTTTCTAAAGTAACCTGATGAGTGTTTCTGTGTATTGTCTATTGAATTATGTCTAATCAACAACAAGAACAAAAAAATACGAGTTAAAGTTTTGATATTTATTTTTTATAAAAGTTAATGTTTTTATCATCAATAAGCAGTTAAAAAAAAAACCTATTCATTTACAGTAATTCTTTGAAACATCCTCTTATGTTTGTTGATACAATCCACCCACAGGAGTCAACATCTTGTAAATACATTTTTTAAAGAATTTTGAAGTGAGAAGTTTTGTCACTAAACTGACATCAGATTTTCACGGAAGTGAAACACGTAGGAACAAAACACACTCGAGAAACACTGAAGCTGACATCACTTTTTCAGCCAACAATAACAAGTTCAAGCACACACTTCTTCCCAACAAGGCCCCTCCTCACCCCCTCCCAACACACAAACACACAGCAAAACCTAATTCTCTTTCCTTCATACCCCCACGCACAACCCACACGACGTCCAGCCCCTCTTACCCACCACTCCCCTGCACCCAAAGCCTTCAAGCAGCCCCGAGCTTGTGTTGTCACGCATCAGTTGCCCGGCGTTGCGGATGAGGCCTTGCTATAGCTGGGTCCAAGCCAGCAACTCCTCAGCTCCCTGCTCTGCTCTATGGAAGGCAGAGAAGCTGAAAGCACCATTTATCATCACTTGTGTGGGCAGCATCACCACGGCAACGCTCAGGCTGGCAAATGCCACTGCTGTGAATACTAATGAGGCTCTTGGCAGGCCTGTGTTGGCGTAAATGGGGCCAGGGTTGTACTCAGTGTGCGCGCGTGCGTGCGTATGTGTTTGCGTGCGCTAAACTCCAGGAGGGCTACAGTAGAGGTAAACAGTCCAAAGGAAATCAATTAAGTGTTTCCACAGTGTTTGGCAAGAGCTCTAATCTTCAGCAGCACATTTTAAAATAAGGGTGAAATCTGCCTTTAATACCTCCTCTGCATTCTGCATGACAATAAACAAGCGGGCGACAATAAACAGCCGAGCACAGCCGAGCTTGACTAAGTCTTTACTTTGAGAAAACACATGTGAAGTCATTATTCCAGAGTTCTTTAGCTTCCCTCCCCATGCAGCACGCTTCTTCTTAGAGCCGAACGATACCATGCAAAACAATTATTTTGTCAGTGTTTCATACTTTTTAAACAAAATATTTATTAGTAAGACAATTTTTATGCATTAACACACTGTTATCGCTACCTGAGTCAAAGATGGAAATCATTTGAGTTAATTTTATGGAGTCTGCAGTGCGCCAATGAGAATCGAACACATCTGCCCAATTGTCTGCTATTTAGTTTGAGCTGACTCTTTACACTGTGACCTAGGAAAAAAAAGCTCCATTTCTCTATTTCACTTCAACTTTTTTGCCGCAGACATAGAATAGAATAGAAACAGCCTTTATTGTCCCACGGATAGGAAATTCAAGTGTAACAGCAGCAACAGATAAAAAGATAAAAAGATTTCACACTAAAGTTCCTAAATGTTAATAAACATAATAAATAAAATAAAGAACACAATAAATATTGTGAAAAAATTGGAGAATGCCGGCCTGGCTCTTGATTGATTCAGGCACTTTGACTAAGCAGGGATCTAATCAATTCTTCAGTGTAAATAGTTGGAGTAAAACTGGTTCTTCAAACAACTTTTCATTAATTTGCCTCTTTACCAAAACTTGTTTGCTGGAAAGTTAGGTGTTTTGGGCTTTCTCTGTCTGTCAGTGGTGTTGCGCTCCAGGGATTTTCATGGGCTGCTAGAGGGGAAGAGAGAATGCATTTGTGTTTTGTGTACAAATCTGTTTACGTATTTGAGAAATCGGAAGGGGTGGGGGGTGATTGGGTGCACAATGCTTGCTCATCCTTACAAAGTGACTTATTAGTGCTAATTGGGAAGGACAGTTCAAACAAGCACAGAGGAGTGGTTGTCACACAGGCGTGACACGAGTGGAGCGAGGCAGGCAGTGCCGGGTGCTTTTCCCAGCTTCAGCCCTCCCTTTCCCCAAACCCAGTCCCCCACCACCACCTCCTCCTTCTCCTCCCCCTGGTTGTCACTGGCCCCTGGCTTGGCCAGGCAGAGTGGTCACAGAGTGGGCTCTTTGTCTGAACACAGCCATTAGCAGTCATCGGACTTCAGAAATGTGAGCAGGACAAGGCAGTGGACAGAGGCGCAGACAGAAACACGGCTGTCTGAGACACTTAGGAAGTCAACAGCTGACGGAAGGGCCAACACAAAGAAGGAGCTGCTGAAGCACGGGGCACGTGATCAGCATTGAGTATGAACCCTTATTTTGCATGTGCACTTCATGTTGTTCATACAGAAATATCTGCCTACTGCCTAGGCCCATAAACATGCTAAAAATGAACACACACTCAAAGGAGCACACAAGGCTGCACACATCACAGCCTCCATTAGCTGTGCACAAGATACACTGACACCATATGATGGGAAAGGCATTCTCCCTGCCCTGAACCCTCTAGTTAACGAGGAATCAACTGGTGGTGCTTCGACATTAGGACCTCTCATTGGAATATGCTCCATACTAATTTTTAGCTCCCCTTCTATTTTTCCTCAAAGATGCTAATTCCAGCGATTATTTAGTACCATAATAGCTGCAATTATATTCTGCACAAACTGATATAAGGTATAAGCACCAATTAGTAAGTGGTCATTATCTTAAGCATTTGGTTCATGGAGAGTGAAGTAATAGGCAACTATTCAGTAACCTCACTCTGGGGAACAAAATGACTGTACAGTGTGTTGGTAATTATTGGAGCTTGTTTGCATTCTGTTTTGAAAGCAGTATTTTTAGTCGGTATTTTGTATCGCTGCTTATTTGAAATGATGTATTATCTCATGCGTTATAAAGACCATCCATGAATCCAATATTTGCTGCTTGATCTGGGGTCGGGTCATGGGGGCATCAACTTAAACCCAGACAGGCATCTCCACAGCCCCCTCCTCCAGCTCTTCTGGGAGGATTCCAAGAAAAGCCAAGAAATGTCTCTCCAGTGTGTCCTGGGTATTTCTGAGGTCTCTTCCCAGTTGAATATGCCTGGACCACCTCCATAGGGAGGCATCCAGGGGGCATCCCTACCAGATGCCCGAGCCACTTCATCCAGCTCCTTTCGATGTGGAGGAGCAATGGCTCTACTCTGAGTCTCTTCCGGCTAACTGAACTTCTCACCCTATCTTTAAGTAAGATTTCAGCTACCTTGCTGAGAAAATGTATTATTTATTACCCCAAGTTTGTGACTATAAGTGAGGATAGGAAGAGATAAGAGAGGTAAACAGAGAACTTTGCCTTGTAGCTCAGCTCTCTTCATCACAGCAGACTGGTACAGAGTACAATACTGTGGAAGCTGCACGTATCCAGCTGTTGATCTCATTCCCCATTCTTTCCTCAATCATGAACCATGATACTTAAATTATTCCACTTCAGGATGTATCTCACTCCCAACCTGGAGATGCCTTAAACTTGAAGGTGCTGATCCTCATTCTAGTTGCTTCACACTCAGTTGCAAACCTCGTTATTGAGCTCATCATTCTGCAGCCTAGTGTGTCCTGGTGCCATGTGCACTTATTGACACTTGTATATTTGAACGTGGTGTCCATTGTGAACAAACCATGGGTTTAGACCAGAGAAGCTGTTCCTCCCTGTGACATCCCTCCAGGTTACATAAGCACGTGGGCAATAAAGTCATCTAGCAGAATGATGGAGTCCCCATCTGGAGTAACTTTCATCACCTCTGCTAAGTACTCTTAGGCTGCTCTGAACTGCTATTTGGTACATAGAAACAAACAAAAATTAGAGCCATTCCATTCGCATGTATAGGCACAAGGAAGCTACTCTTTCATCAACATCTCCAATTTACAGGTGCCAAACCAGAAGGCTATAAGTAGGCTCAAACCAGTCTGGCACCACGCACCATAGGTAACTCTAGAGTGGAGGTCAACCCCCTCTCAAGGAGATTGGTCCCAGAGCTCATGTCATGCATTTAGGTAAGCCTGAATATATCTAGTCAGTATCCAGCAATGTTCAGTCAAGGAAACAAACAAGGAAAAGCTGAACATTGTTGGATTTTATACCTGGATTATTGAGCATGGACTTTGGTATCTAGTCAGTACCGCTCAACCTCATACACAAACTCAGGCTTTTTCCTCACCAGAAAGGGAACAGTCCATGTCCCAAGAACCAGCTTTGGCAAGCTAGGTCAAAGTCCCAAAGACCCTGCCATTGGATGCCAACCACAGATCTATATACCTGACCCATATGGCCCCTCCTGTAGTTGCTGGGCCCACAGGAAGGCAAACCCATGTAGCCAATTTGGGCCTATGGGTGGAGGCCCGGTCAGCAGACTCTCTCCGACTCTCTCCAGGGTGAAGCCCCGGTAACTCGTGTCCAGACGGACATCAAGCTCCTTGCTTTTTTTTTGTCCATACAAGTACTACTGTGAGAATCATTCTTTGTCTGGCCTGTCACCTAGGACCAATTTGCTTTCAGAGACCCTACCAGTGAGTAATTGCCCCCAACAGCTTAGGTCATATAATAATTCAGGCACACAAACTCCTCCCCGCAAAGAATTTAGAAATGTCTTTACTTTTACTACGGCAGTGCGTCGTTTAATTATTTTGTTTTTGGAAATGGCAAGGGAATAGAAATGAACATTTTAACATTTTCAAAACCTTTTACAAATACATTTCATAAATGGAAAAAAAAAAAAACAACAAAGCGTGTTAAATAAGTCAAATTCCAAATGCATTCTTGATGCTCAACTAAAACAGAAGAATTTTAATAATGAAAAATTCTAGAATATATGAAAACCTCGGCGTTCAGTTGGTATATAATGGTGATGGCCTCTATTTTTGTGTCTTGTGTGACTGCTTTCTCAAAGCCACGGCAGCGAGGATCACAAGAGCGGTATCAAAGCACTTGGCCACCCTGTGAAATGTCTTCTCGCAGCAGGAGGTTGCAGGATTGTTGTCGACATCCCAGTTTTCTTTGAATGTCAGCCTCACTAACAGGGCAGTTGGGCTACATGGCTGCTGACAGTACCGAAACACTTTCAACTTTATTCTTTATCCCCAGTCTTTATTTTCAGCACAGCGCCTCTTAGTGGCACAAAAGACGACAGACAAACTATTGTGACGCTTTGTATTTGTTTTACACCAACTACAGAAAAATAACATTGTATTCATGTGTGTTGAGGTGAACATCAGGTCAGAGTGTTTTATTTATGATGGGGTATGCCATGAGATTTTTTTTGCTTTTTTTCACTGTGACACAAACAAGACTTGTGCAGCATGCAAGTCAACATGGTGCTGAAACAAGACAGCTGAGCACAACAGCTTTACACATAAATAAAACTCACCCTAACACATTGAACCTGCTTAATAGATGTTTAACTAAACCCCCTCATTTCAAACAGTTTGACCCCGGTTTGCTAAAACACAATGTGAGAACTCCCCGAGGATTAGGCCCTGACCTCACGAGGGAATGGAGGGTATGGCCCACACTGGTTATAAAGGAGACGGCCATTGTGCTGTCCAGGCATGGGGGAGGACAGTGTGAGGGAGATACATGCCAGTGGGTGGAGATAGTCTTGTTGTAACGACATCTTGATGGAGCATCTTTCCCACCCACCGGAGCAGCACCGGCTCTGTATGTATTTTAATGAGGCTTTGTGTCTGCCCACATACAGCCCATCCACTGACAGGGAACGTGTTAGCAACATGCTCACCCTTTGTCTCAGCACCCAATCACAAAATCGACTTGTCGCTAGATTTATTCTCTTGACTCTGTGTGTGTCCATATGCGCAGGGATGTAAATAGTGTGGATGACCTTTTACAGACAAGGTGGTGCATAGTTGGCACGGGGCGTAAAACCGCTGAGGACAACCACAAAATTCATGGTACTTGTGTGCACTTGCAAGGATGAGCCAAAAAAAAAAAACTTTACTTTTATTTAGCCTTTTTATTTTCCTTAAATAACAATTTGTCTTTCATTTTTCTAAATCAAGATAATATTTAATTACTTTTAATTTAAAGCCCAGTCTTTTTACAACAGAGCTTCTATGGAGAACAAAGCAAATTTGAGGTAATTTTATTTTCCTAAATGGGGATATACTGAAGTGAGCTTGGATGCAATTCAGATTTTATTTTCTTGGTTACTGACCTTGATCAGGAAAACTCGGGGGTCAGAGCCTCTTCAGTCTCTATTGTAAACTCCAATAGAATGTTAATGAATTGGTGTACTGAATATTAAAATGCGGACTTCCTTTCAGCACCCAGTCAGACTGCTGAGGCATGTTGAGTGCTTTGGCGGCAAGACATGCCGAGTCTGCCTTGCTGAGAGGTTGCTGCTGACTGCAGAAATGGTGGCTGGGAAAACTGAAGCCCTTCCATTTTTTAATCAGGGCAAGTGTTTCTTTGTTTTTTTTTTTTTACGTATCAGGGAGCAAATGGACGAAAACACAGGGTAGGAGTTACTGAAGGTGTGTGAATTGTAGATCCAGTATGTGGGTGTGTCACTTGGCTCACAATTGGGTGCTTTGTAATCCCAAAGGTTTTCTTGGGAGAGAGTACAATGGTTGATTTAGGGTGCGCCCAGTGCTCTGGCCCTTCTCACCGGCTCCGGAAGTGCTTCGTTTTGTTCGGAGGACAGCTGCACGGCTTCTGTTTGTCTTTATATGCCTTCTGATTGGCCTGGCATGCTTGAGAAAGGCACGAGTACTGATTGTTTCACACAGAACCTGGCACGCTATCAGCTGGGAGGATGGTTTATTGGGAGAGAGGTAGAACTAAATCAACAAAGAGAAACAGGAGCCAACAGTGGGTCTAAAAACATCCAGTGTTCAAAACAAACAAGCATCTAGAAGCTCCAAGCCACCATGAAATATTACAAATAGCAATAGAATACTTGTCTCTTTAGTGCTACCTCAATCAATGGCTATTGTAGTCAAGTATTAACCCCCACTGAGCCAGAGTGGCCTGCATAACTCCTTCAACCTGCAAATGATGGATCGCATGTTAATAAATATTACATAAGAAGGCAAAATTAGTCAGAAACAAGGAAAAGCTGCAGCTAAGCTTGCTGATTTCTTTACACTAGTTATTACAAATATTATATTCACCAAAACCTGTTGAAATTGGTAAGTTGAGAAAATATTAAATTGTGAGACGGTTTAAATAATTTTAGTTTTGTATCAAAGTTTGCAGCTGCATATGTATGAGCATGCATCAGGATACTCCATATGTATAGTTACCAATTAAATGAAGCGACATATTTAATGTCACCTGACAATTTGAACAGTTTCACCTTGCATTTATCATCTAAATGGAAAAAAAAAAAACGGGGTTATCCTTTTTAAGGTCGAATGAATAGAGCAGATCCCACAATTCATTTAGACATGCCTGTTTCTTTCTTCTTTTTTTCACGGCCCTGCACAGAGTTGTTCTATACAAGGATGAGTGCGCTGTGGCCTCCATCTCCCTGAAAGGACAGGGGAAAAAAGGCAGCAAGTAAACAAACAAACAAAAAAAACGCATCTTGGAGTTGGTTTTTCCTTGCCTCTCCATCCTACTCATTTTGAAGCAGCTGTGCAGAGGATGTCAAAAAAATTCAGAGTAGCTCTTTTTTTTTATATACCTTTCTGTCAAGTATTTCTTTTCTCCCCTCCAGTTCAGATAGAAACTGATGTCTGATGACACATCTGAGGTACTCTAAAACAACCTGGAGAAAATAGAAGAGCAAGAAGTAAAAAAAAAAAAAGGATGCATGCATGAGAGCTTGCCTGTGTTTTTTTTCTTCCTTTCTCTGCACGCGCCTGTGTGCACCCTTGTGTGTATGGTATTTTTTTTTGTGTTCAACCCTGCTGCTGGTGTTCAACGTAAAAGAAAGGGATTTTCCCTCTTTGTTTCAAATTTCACAGGCCGTCCAAATGGGCACAGACATGCTTACAAAATAATAAATTAAAGGATGTATCAGTGGCCAACATCTGCAGATTATGATTAGCATTTGGAAATAGCATCCTTGAATGAGATTTGGATGTTGACTGTCAGTCTTTCTTTATGAGTGCGACTCCTATTCTAGAAAACTAAAGGGTAACGCTTTGTCCCTAAATTGGCTACAATTTGGAAGGAGAAGGAAATCCTCTTCTCTCTCTTTCTCGCCGCATTATGATGTGCCGTCTGAACAAGAAAGAGACACTATTAATTGTGTTGAATATGAATAGCTGTATTTGGTTAAACAGTTTCAAAGGAAATTGGCCCAAAGGAACTTTTTTCCTCTTATTCCCCCCCATTGCCGGTCCTGCTTTTTTCTTCTTCTCCCTTTATCAAGATTTTCCTCGTTCCTCTCTAATTTTACACTGAGCGAGCTGGCTGCTTTAGTGTGGCTGCATTATCTTATGTATTCAGCTTTCAGCTCCTCTCCCTCTCCCGATGAGGCGAGGCTTAATTGGGCTCCGGCTTTAAAGTCTGTAGAGCTCTCCACTTGCTCATAGAAACACATTCAGGGGCTGCTCATTCACTTCGAGTATGTGTTAGATGTACAAATATTATTTACTTTTATACTCCAAATCAAAAGGCACACACTTCCTGCCTCTCTACACACAGTCTGTGCAGGAGAATTCACAGTTCAATTCACTTTAGGGTAATTTTTTTTTTCTCCCCATCGTCGTCAACCAAATTACAAAACTGTGCAATGAAAGTATTATTCAAAAGGGTTGTTTAATTGCAGTGTAATGCTAGGGTTGATAAGAAGAATCATTTTTAAAGACATTATTACACTGCCTTGGGTTGGAGGAGGATATAATTAGAAAATAAATGATCATGTCTGCAATGTTATATTTTGTTATTTTATTGCCATGCAGAATTTGATATCTCTGACTACAAAGATGTGCTATATATATATATATATATATATATATATATATATATATATATATATACACACACTAATTTGCAAAATTTGGCAGCAGATCATATTTCTAAACTAAGTTTTCAGTGTGGGGCATAAATAAATAAAAATAACATTGAGGACTCCACTAGATAATTAAAATAGACACAGAAGGCAGAAGTGGAAAATTAAGGTTTCACCTCTTGGAGATCAGGCAAAGAGAATGGCTTTGTACAGACACTCCTGCATTCCTCACAACCGAACAACCTGAGCAATTAGCTGCACCATTAGAGCCTGGAGAAGGGGAAAAGGAGCTGTTAAGAGAGAAGAAAAAATAAGAGAAACACTGGAAAGAGGTGGGGAGGAAGTGAGTGTGACACAGAGAAACTTCTTGTTCCACAGCGAGCCGCAGTGCTGTTATGTGGAGTGTCACGTTGACGGCGCCCAGGCCATTTCAGGCGAGTGCTGATGAACTGCGGATGAACAATTTTGCACTTCGGTTCAGACCTGAGCTCACTGGCAAACTCCTCCTCATTAGTTTTTTTTTTTTTTTTTGTCACTAGCTTGGGTGGCAGGCACAGGAATAAATGAGACCACTATCAGCGGCTGCCTTGATAAGCTGCCTTATCTCATTAGGTTCCACATCAAAGTTAATCAGAGATGGGAATGGTAATTGGCCGACTAGACAATGCCACAGATCATGGGGCTTTTGTAGTGTATGTCATCTCCAAAACATCAGCAGGCTGGGGCTGGAAGATAGGATGCATCTGTTGGAGAGAGGAGGAAAGAGGGAGGGGGAGTGGGAGTGAAAGCTGGGAGTGAGTGTGCATGATGAGGACGGCGAGAGGGAGAGAGGGGATGAGAGGGGAAAGGAGTAATGGCAGAGGCATAACAAGCAAGCTGCTCAGAATTAATGAGCTTACTCAATAAGAAAAGAATAACCAATCAGTGTGTGTTGGGCAAATATAATTTGGGAATAATTGCTTGATTGCTTTTCTATAGTAGGCTGATTTGACCACACACAAGAACTGAGAATTAAGATGTCAAGACAAGAATTAATTTGGCAAGCGAGGGCACACAAATGTTCCTCTCGCTCCCCACTCAGGCGGCTTGGAAAGCAGCAATGCCTCGAGTTGGAGCGCGCTAATGATGAAAACACAGTGGTAGATTGCGTATTCATTTCCCCGTCTCTATTTTACATAAAGAGAGCCATGGCTAATGCCACAGATGTTGGGATATCATACAAAAAAAAAAAGAAAAAGTGTGTGCAAACACATTTAATTGGCATTTTTGCATATTCCACTCCAATGTCGATAGCTTGTTGCAGCTGATTGTTCAGTTTGTCTCCTCACTGATTTCAGTGTGTATATATTTTTTAGGGTTAACGGTCTGAAAATTGGAACTGGTGCATTTTGACACTCCCCTCCCCCCAAAAAGTGCTCATTTCTGAAGTCTTTCCTTGTTTGTCAATTGCCAGTTCGTAGAGGTTTAGAGTGTGTCTTTCATTACTAGCTACCTGCTTTAAGAAATCAGTCACACACATTTTGGTGAGAGGCAATGAGGAAATGTTTTCGTCCTCTAACAAAGTGCTGGTGGTCAGAGTAACACATTACAGGAACAACTGATAAGACTAGAGTTAGGAGAAGAGCAAAACAACACCCACTGTAGGACCCTAATGGCCAGCTGCACCCTGCTAATGATACACACACACACACATAAGATACACACACATTGCTGCAAGAGGCTTTTTCATTACTGGACACTGTATAAGGTCTGCAAACATACACATGGCAGTGGTTTATTAATGGTAATCATACAGCATGATGCAGGATAGATTACAACACTAGTTCCACTTTTGGAATAAATTCAGCCGACTCCCAGTCAATTTAGTTTGGAATAAGAAATGTATCCCAACCTGGCCACATGCATATGAATCACCACATATATTTGCTCCCACATGTGTCTGGTACTTAGTTCCAATTAGGCTGAAAACACTGCTGCTGTGACGAAGGCTGCTCACACCATCTCAGTTATCACTTCTCTGCAGGTACCGTGGCTAAGACTATTCATTTTCCGGCCGAGTGTGTGTCAGTGTGTGCACATCCACGTCCACTGACATTATTTGAGCAGTGAGGTAAGTAAAGGGAATAAATAAGCAGGCAGAGGTCCTGTCATGATGATGTTATTACCGCCCAGGGCTTGCCTGCAGCATTATGAGGACAGGCTCGTTGCCATTTCCCTCACTGTCACTTGCACACATGTCTGCATGCTGGGGATTCAGGGCACATGCTCTAGGTAAATTTACTTTGATCCACATTGCACCTAATTGAGTCACAAGCAATGTTTCTATTCCCACATCTAGGAATTTGAAAATGTTAGATTATTTCGCTTTGGGATTAAACCTAATTTTCTTGTGTTACACATTAACCTATTAAGCTGATTCATCTGCATTGCTAATGCCCTGGTGCAGACAGCTGTCACTGGCAGGGAAAAAAAAAAACCTGATCATGCAATCCTTGAATGAGTGATCTCTTTACCGATTAGTGGCAGTGAACTTTGCTGAGTCTAAGTGATAAGGCTGCAAAATTCCCAAGTTGCCAATAGCTCCGAAAATTATCAGACTGTAGGCAAAGGAGAAATTGTGCCTTCCGGCTCAGGGGCTTCAATCCAGGGTTTGCCCAGATTGACATTATTTAAAGCTATGGAAATGGGCTTTGGCTATCTGGAGGATTGCTAAAATAAGAAATTTTCTAGTGACATTTATGAATACGCTGACAGAGAAGGATAGAAGCAAAATATACAAATACATACAGTATATATATATATATATGTGTATATATATATATGTGTGTATGTATATATATATATATATATATATATATATATATATATATATATATATACAGTCTGCTTTCTCGACAAAAGTAATTTTAGGGTAATTTCATGATTTTTTTATCTAATCAAGAAAAATAAATGAACTGATATGCGTGGATGTAGTATTCTTAGAGGACCTCAGCATTCTTTACTGATTTGCTACTTTTGCAGGAATCAGTATGTATTTTAAGTAGATCCAAGTACATTGTTTTCTGTCCTGATGCAGCAGAAATGGAAACAAAATCCTTTCAGTTTGCTCCTGTTGTTGAGCCTGCCATTGTAACATCTGTGCAATGTGTTCATTGGAGAATGCATACAGATTAAATTATGTTTGCTGGTCAGTAAAATGAATCCATGTGTTTTGTAGATTCAGCAATAATGTCTTTAGCAACATTGCTGCAGTGTTGCCTCAGTTATAGACAAATGCTGCTGTCCCTTTTAAACATGCACAACCACTAGTGAATTGCTGCCATTTTGCATAGCTTAAGACAAGTGCACACACTGATAGACAAAAGCATTTGCATGTTGTATACAAAGTGTATGTCTGCATGCATGAACGCATTTCTGTCTTCAAGTGTGAATGTGTCTGAGAGTGGGTACTATCATCACATGTGCAAATGTGAATATGAAGCTGGAACAGTGCCCCTGAGTGCCTTTTTAAATGAGCACATCAATCGCAGGGCTGCCCCTCGTGTTTTCTACCTCAGAGGGTGATGCTGTTATGCACACGCTCCACCCAGGATAGATCTATGGTGTTTTAATGGCATGCAGAATATCAATCCTGTCTTTCTATTTACAGTACTCTTTAAAAAAATGTCTTCAATATTGCTTAAGCGCTATGCAAATTGTGCATGTGTGTGTATCTGTGAGTCTCAGGATGTGTGTGAACATGGTACTGGACACTTCAACCTGCCTAATGGATGCAACTTCATTGGATATGGTCATTATCGTGGCTGTTCAAAAGTGATGTGGCTTCACATTATCACAATACATCCTGCACCATTCTCACCCACTGTCTAATTATGCATGGGCGCTGGACACAATGCACCCTACCCACAGCATCTGCCAGGCCAAGGCTAAATTGATTTTATCTGTTTGTGATGTTAAAAAAAATGTCAACTTTAGATGTTACATTGGTCTAAATGCTGCCGTTTATTGCAGCAGGTCAAATTACAGCTAAAAATTAGCACCACAGCTCTCAGCTTAGATTTTAATCAATGAAAAGGCTTTGTGGGATGATGAGTTTAGATACTGCCAATTGGTAACCCACGGCTGCAGCCTTAACGTGGGGAGCTGAGGAGCACAAAGGCTAATCAATGTCAGGGTGGAAGCGGAGAATCCCCTGGCCCACCCTATTTGACTTAACTGCTCCGTTTGTGCTCCTACTGATCCTGTGGTCTTTGTGTACATTGTAATGAGTGCTGACATAATCCTGCGGATTTTCCTGGAGGCCAAATCTCCATCAGGCC
This sequence comes from Nematolebias whitei, assembly GCF_014905685.2. Classification (NCBI taxonomy): domain Eukaryota; kingdom Metazoa; phylum Chordata; class Actinopteri; order Cyprinodontiformes; family Rivulidae; genus Nematolebias; species Nematolebias whitei. Next base: position 21,318,388 of record NC_056518.1, read on the forward strand.
TGGAGTTTCTCCCTCCGATCAGGAGGACTGCCAGAGGGGAGAACGGCAGAATCCCAATGCCCCCCGACCCCCATGAGATACTTACATTTAGGGATGGTTTGAAGCGCTCTGTGATTGAGCTCGTAACCCATTTTAATCCTATTAACACCAGCCAACAAAAGCTAAATCTGCTGCTGGACAGGCCTGAAGAAAGAAAATGTTGCTTGCAACGAAAATGAGATGTGTAAAAATTGTAGTAAAAATAACTGAAACTTCAGTGAACAACAAACAAAAGTACAAGACGCTAAAAAACTTAAACAAAAAGCTTCTTTGTCCCGCAAGCTCAAAGTGGTAGAGCACCATTTGCTAATGTCAAATACACACAAGGATAACTCTTTCAGATTCAATTCATCTTGGAGTAGGACAGACTTGGTATTGGTGGAAACGGTAATAAATACACTGCACAGGAAGTGCGTCCACCATCTTGTGGGTGATGGTACCTCGAGGTCAAGGAACAAAAACTGGGAAGCTTTCAATACACTTTTGTTTTGAGTGCTTCATGGGGGCAAAGGGGCCAAGTTTGCTGGTGGTCTGTGCCTTTGCCGCATCACAGAGAGAGAGAAGGGTTTTACACATCTAGTGTGGCAGCTTAAAACCCACCATTGTAGAAAATAAGAAGGGAATGACAGCGCCTATACAGCGAGAGAACGTTGTATAGCAGGATATGACTCTTGGAGGATCCATGGGGGAAACAAACAATAACTTGGATGAAGAATAAAACATTGATGCTGCAGTTTCTTCCTTATGTCTTCAGTTATCTCTCAGTGCTCTTTGCTTGGACTCTTGTCCTCCTTGTCTGACGCACTTCCACTTTGCTCATCACCATACCAATTTGTCAAAATAGTGGCTTAATCCAGTAGTAAAAGCTATATATGATGATAATTGTCACTGTGGGCTCTACATGATGAGCTGAGATATGCCATTGCAGCAGGGGTAGTCTTTGACATGGATCATTAGAGACAGAAGACTTTACCAAAGATACAACAGGCCGTGAACCAAAATTCCAGAGGGAATTGCCGGCACCCCTGTTCACTGCTCCGACATCATTATTTAGCAAACGTAGAAAACCCTGCTTCTTTGCTCCTTTCCCTGTGGAGTTCCTCCTGCGCGGTGTGGGAAGTGTGCATAATCAGTGAAGTGAGACATGCGATTGGATGACTGCTGGAGACAGACAGTGAACTCCTGTGAACCTCTTGTGAGGTCTGCCCTTCACTCCTTCCAGGGCGAGGTCCTTTAAGTATCCTTCTCTGAGACAGGCCACGCTTCTGGCATCCCAGAATTCATTTATGTATGGGTCTGACCTTTCCTATAATGAGTTCACGTCATAACCATTGACCTAAAACAAATTCAACAAAATGTTTTCCACTGCTGATATTCAGTTGAAAAAAATAAAGATAGTGTGAGAAAGAAAGCAGGTTGGAGAGAATCACAGAGAGGCGTCACATCAGTGAGAGTGCCTAATATTCATCCTGCGAAAAATCTCATTCTTCAAGCATGTTAGCTATAGCAGCTAATTAGATAAAAGCTTATCACTGATATGCGATGATGAAAGTGTTATATAATAAAGATCCTCCTGCTCACGAGTAATGCTTAATGTGCAAGATATAATGTGAACACCAACAGAGGGTACGAACAAAATAAAACAGAATGCAATTTCAAAAAGTTAATTAAAACACTTAAAGTAGTACAAAAACAGCATACAGTATGTTATTTTTACTTGAGAATTGAATAAGTGAATAAAAAAATGAAGATAAGTCAGTAGGTCTCAGCATTGGTGGAAACGTATCTAGAAAGTTCCACAAACTTACCATACCATACCATACCAATTTATTTATATAGCACTTAAAACAGCAACAAGCCCAACCAAAGTGCTGTACAAAAGAACACAAACATGCACAGCAGACAGGAAAACATAAAATAGAAATACAGATACAAATAGCAGCAGAAGCTAACTAAAATGGCCAACAGAGTAGAGAACAGACCGGCCCAAAACAAATCACACCGTGTTAAAGGCAAGCGAATAGAAGTGGGTCTTCAAGCAAGACTTAAAGACTGAGAGTGTGGGAGCCTGCCGGACACTCAGTGGCAACTCATTCCACAGTCGTGGACCTGCAACAGAGAAAGCCCTGTCACCTCTGAGCTTACGACGGGTTTCTGGGACTGAGAGAAGCATCTGGTCTGCTGACCTCAGAGAGCGCGGTGGGACATATGGCTGCAGAAGATCAGTGAGATAGGATGGGGCGGAACTGTTCAGTGATTTAAAAACATACATGAGAATTTTGAAATGGATCCGAAGGTGAATGGGTAGCCAGTGCAGGGAGGCCAAAACTGGTGTGATGCTTCATAATCTTTCTTTCTTTTTTTAATTTTTTTTTTACCTCTGTCTGCTTTTATTCTACTATTACAGGTTTTGTTCTACTTTAGTCAAAACTTGGCTCGACTTTGTCAAGATGGACAAAAAAGTGCTGTTGTTAGGAAATAAAACTAAACTGTTGTTTAAGTAGGATCTTCATGGCTTTGAAAGAAAAGACCATCTGGATTGATATCAGCACACATGTGTTGTGAAGGACTCTCAGCTACTACCACAGCAAATATTTCAATATATGTAAAACTGACTGAGTTATGGTAATTTATGTGTTGGCCAATGTTGATTAGCTGTGACTGCCACCTCATACTGGATTGGCGCCAAAAGTTAATCCGTTTTAGATCTACATCCAGAGACTACTTTCTGAATGTTTCAATAAATATCCATCCAGTGGTTCATGAGCTATTTTGCTAACAGACAAGCTGTATGCATTCAAAGTGTTATTTTTTTTCCATTTGCAGGCTCTGAATTTTTTTATTTATATGCTTTACATGTTAGCATGTGATTTATTTCAATTATAAATAACGAATAATGCTTTTAACATACTGATAATTAAATGAAACCATAAAACGTTTATTTATTGTATTCTAGGCGTGTTTTAGACCTGAGGAAGTGGGCTTCCAGGAGTTGCACAGATATAATGGATATGGCCTCCTGGCTACAGGTGATGATAAGCACTTATCTGCTTGCACTAACGGTACATATGCATTCAGAATATTTCTTCACCCCCATTTTTCTCCATCTACCGTGTGCATCCACCACTGGCGCTCACACACGCACAAAAGTTTACATAGCAGAAATCATATCTGAACACAACAGAACGAAAGGCAGAGAAATAAGTAGCATGCCCACCCCGCTCCTCACCCAGGCTCATCTTTCCCATAATTAGCTCTCTTGTGCTGTTGTGTGTCGCACACAGCCGCTACAAAACAAGTGCTTCACGGGAGGCTGTATTTATGAACATTTCCATTTACGCCGTACAAAAAGGACATAAGCAGCGCATTCTTGGCAGTTCACGGACAAACTCTTTTTAATTCAGCACGGAAGCGAGCCGGTTTTCAGCACACATGGCCAGACAAGCGTATCACAAATAGTGCAAGGCAGGCAGATAGGAGCTCATAACAAGAGATCATCAGTAATTTTCAAAAGTACTGAGTTCCACTACGAACGGCGCTCAGCAGGTCAGAAAGTGTACTTGACAGGAAATATGCATACTGAGTGGATCTACTCCCCTGCTTTTCATTTGCATTGTGTATTGATTTTTTTGGTCTCATTTAATACAATATTATGTGTGGGTCTACGGTGGCTTTTAGGTGCCTCTGGAGTGGACCGGTTCCATTGGAAGCTTAATGATAATTGCAGCTGGTAGAGGTAAGCTCAGGCAGATTTCATTGCATGGCCATCAGAGCCCTCTCGCCCACCTTTGCTTCCATTCCCATACTTGCTCCTTGTGTCACGCACACACATGCACACACACACGGAGGGAGAAAATAATTTGAAACAAATGATAATGGCTGAGAACAAAGGAGTAAATCAAAAGGCAGAAAAAGTGATGATGATCCTTAAAGCTGCCGGGGGAGCCATAGATTACCTTTTGATATGTTATGATACGTCTGACTCACAAAACCAGTATCGCCGTAATACATGAATTCTTTTATAGTTAGTCAATTTCTAAACAAACCCACAATTATATACTGGCCATAAAATGTCAGTGAAATGAAGTGCTTCATAATCTTTCTTTCTTTCTTTTTTTTTTACCTCTGTCTGCTTTTATTCTACTACTACAGGTTTTGTTCTACTTTAGTCAAAAACATGTTGAAGATTCCTTTACTAGTAGCACAAAACAAGTCATAAAACAGTAATGTTGAGAACAGATATGTCTATTTAAAATATATGTTACTAACTAGAAAAATTACAAGTTCATCACAGGGACATGTAGAGAAAAATGAGATACACAAGCATTCAACTAGGGACACTTAATGTTACCAATAAATCTAATGTGCATGATTTTGGTTTGAGAAAATCCACACATGCACCACTATCTTTCCACACGGTAAGATACAGGGCTGGGAAGTGAACCCACAACCTTCTTTCTGTGAGGTGTCAGCTCTAACCACTGCTCCACTGTGGTGCTTATTCACATAAAAAATAAATATTGATCAATTCTTATATTGCACAAAGAAATAAAAACAATTTCAAGAATTTGTCATCATTAACTAATAAACAACACTGAAAAGATGGATTTAAATTATACACCGTCAAGCTACAGTGTGGAGAAAGCAGTCTGAAGTTTAATAAGCAAACTGAGGTAGTTTTTTTAAGAATGGTGAGGATTGTGTGTTCAATAATTATAGACTGATATCCTTGTTACAGCAGCTTTCAAAAAGTTTTAGAAAAATAATTTGTGACCAGATTACCGGTAGATCATCCATCCATCCATCCATTTTCTTTACCCGCTTATTCCATTTTGGGTCACGGGGGTCGCTGGTGCCCATGTCCAGCAATCACTGTGCGAGGGGCGGAGTACACCCTGGACGGGTCGCAAGTCCATCACAGGGGACTAGCACTATTATCTAGCTATTTGAAAGATAGGAAACAGTTTGTACAAATAAATGATGTAAGATCTGACCTCTGTAATATCACATGTGGAGTTCCTCAAGGTTCTATACTTGGACCAAAGTTATTTATTTTATATGTGAATGACTTGGTAAATGTGTCAGGACTCCTCAAATGTGTTCTAATTGCAGATGATACCACATGTTTTTGTTTGGGTAAAGATAGAACGGATGTTGTAGTTGATGCAGACAGAATTTATAAAAATACAAACTTGGTTTAAACTTAATAAATTATCATTAAACTTAGATAAAACTAACTATATGATATACAGTAATAGAAAGAGAACTGTCCATGTTCCATTTAGAGTCGAGGGTGTTGAGATTTGTAGAGTTAGTGAGGTGAAGTTTTTGGGTGTAATCATTGATGAAAAGCTGACATGGAGACATCACATGCATTATGTAAGAATAAAAATAGCTAAATCTATTGCAGTACTATACAAAGCAAGGGAGTTATTAAATGATAAAGCTCGGTATATGTTGTATAACACAGTCATTGTTCCACATTTAATCTATTGTATTGATGTTTGGGGAAAAGTGTGTAAAACAATTACAAATCCTATTTTTGTTTTACAGAAAAGAGCTGTAAGAAAGAAAGCATTTCAGTCACCCATCAAGTTCATTATTTTATCAACTGAAGTTATTGAGGTTCCATGATTTGGTAGATTATAGAGTATATAGATTGTAGATAATAGTATTTTATCAGTTATGTATAAGGCTCATAATAACACGTTACCTTTAAATATCCAATTAAATTTTGTTAAAAGAGAGCGTTGTTATAATCTTAAGGGGATAGAGATATTTGTGAAACCTAAATTTAGAACTAGTTTGAAGGGACGGTCTACTTCAATCCAAGGAATTAGATTATGGAATAATCTGGAGAGTGATGTTAAAAATGTCAGATCAGTGCGTATGCTTAAAAGAATGATCAAAGTTGATTTGTTACAAAAATATGAAATAGCTTAATGTGTATTTGTATGAATTGTTGCTCGAGAAGGAGTTAATTATTTTGTTTTTGTTATTTGAAGATTGTTATTGTTTGAATTATTTTTTGGGTAAAAAGGGGTCAGATATTATTATTTTTTTCTTCTTCTTTCTGCTGCCTTTCATTTTATTTGTGATTGTATATAGAATTGTTTTGGTTTAAAAAATGAATAAAACATAATAATAATAATAATAATAATAATAATAATAATAATGTAAATAAATACTTTATCACTGTACTTTGTAAAGAAAAACAAAACTGACCATTATGTCAGATTTTATAGCCTTATTTATTTACATTGTGTAGATATGGTTCTCTTCTCTCTCTTCTTTGGCTGACCATGTACAATTAAGGTATGCTAAATAAATTTCCAAATCAGTGGGAGGGGCTAAAACACTGTCCATTTATAGTTTTATAAAAGGTTCATAAACCCATTTTTTATCATCAGCCTTCACAGCATAAACTAGGAGTCTATTCTGTACACAACAATCTTAATAGAGAAGTGTTGGCTGCCGCCATGCAAATTGCCTTCCTTGTCCTCCCCAGAGACCCTGATTATCGTCATTGTTGTAATGCAATGTGACTTCCTTTGAGGAAAATAAAGGCAAATATGTAACTCCCTAATAACATGATACTTATCACCAGGCTGGCTTATAAAACTGTTAAACCATGACACCAAAACACACAAATCATATTAAGGTCTCGGTCACGCTCCGCAGCTCTCCCTTTTCACACACCCACACTGGGGTTACAGATTATTAAGCTGTCACAGACAGTAGGAGTGATAAGCGGCTATTTGGTCTACAAATTAGGCATAATTAAGGAGACGTGTTGCCAAACAGAGCCAGATATTGTCATCATGGCCCAAATATGACAGCTGCCTGTGCCTGCATTTACAGATCAAATGGATCTGGGGATGAACTGCGGTGTTAGGAAGCAGATAGAAATGCTTCAATACTTAAAGTCTTTCAGTCGCTGCCTGTTTCATTCGCTTGAAGGAAAGGTGACAAAAGTTGTATCTGAAACAAAGACTGGATGGAGTCAATGGCGGCTGCCTTTTTCTTTCTTTCTTTCTTGTAAGGGCTTAATGTTCATCCCTTGTTTATATCTACAGGCACCAACAGACATGCACAAACATTAATGAGATTAAGAGGAAGCGCTCTGCAATATTTATAAGGCTCGACAAACACTTCTGGGCTTTAGTGTGCTAGAAGCAGGGTTCTCTCCAGGGGCTGGCGTTGGCACAGAATGCCCAAGGAGAGGCAGATGTCTGAAATTGCCACGAGACTCAAGACTGCTGTGCCACTTCTCCACACAACTTTAAAATACTGCTTGTGTGTGTGTGTGTGCATGTGCTTGAATCTGCACACTTCCTCTTCATTTCCACACGTTAACGCCTCTCCAATTTGTATTTTCTCTGTGACCGCTCTTATAACTTAAAAATGCAAATGTGTGGATTGTTGTGATCTCTGATGAGGACCTTTTTGTATTGTGTGTTAACCTCCATTAGGCAGGATTACAGGGCAGACTGGCATTTGGTCAGTGTCACAGTGACGGCACTTGCGAGTGAAATGCGCGACTGTCACAGTCAGCTTTATCACTGTGCTTTCTCTTCTCCGAGTGTGGACTAATAAGCCTAGAAATTACAATTGCCTCCCTGCTGAATCCCTGATAGGCGGAAATAATGATATCAGTGCCCTACTAATCTCCTTGGCTTGCCGCTTGGCATCAGCCTATTGAGGCACCTGTCATATTTACGTGTGATGAGTTGAATTTAATCTTTCTGCTCATAATGACAATAGGGGTCATTTTAATATTATGGATGATATTTGTCAAGCTTCTGTCTTAGCATTTTTTTTCAACCTTTCTCATTTTCCAGCACACACCCTATTTGAGACATCCTGTCAAAGTATCAAGACTAAAAGCTAAAGCAGACACAGGGAGTAAATCTTTCTTAACTTTCTCATTTCACAAAGAAAAGAAACAAACTGGAAAAAGAGTGCAGATTATTAGGTTATGGAAAGAAGGATGCTAAAATATAGGAAAATAAGCAATTACACTTTTGTCAGGGGAATATTTTGACTACTTCATGGCTATTGTTAGGGAGTTATTTAGCACTCTAAGAAAACAAAAACATATTATAAACAAGAAAAATAGCTGTATGTCATCATAAAGGTATGTTTTATATCATGCTGGGTTCTGATCCATGCAATAACTTGAAGGATATGTCTACAAAAAATATGGATTTGTATTAAATCTGACTTGTTGATTTAAAAAAAAGACATCAATTTTTTCCCTAAATAGACTAACTTTTTTATCCATTACCTGAAACCAATAAATCCTGACACGTCATAATGACATATTACACATATTAGTTCAAATCATGCTCTGAAATGTTCCAGAGGGGGAATCACAGACCACATTTGCAAAAAGTGTGTATCCAGTGGTGGAATGTAACCAAGTACAAGTACTTCGTTACTGTACTTAAGTGCATTTTTCATGTATCTGTACTATACTTAAATAGAGTTAAATATGGGTACTTTCGACTTTTACTCCACTACATTTTACTTTAAGTATCTGAACTTTCTACTACACTACATTTTTGCGTTGTGTTACAAGTTACACTCACGTTGTGTTTTTTGCTGTTGTTGTTCGTTAGTTTGAAAGTAACCAATGGTGAGAGGGGAGCTGGTCCACTGAGTCAATGCAAAGTGAGCAGGTAACAATAGATCCACCTTCAAAAAGAGCTGGGCCAGTGACGTATATTCTAGTATGTACGTCATTGAGCTGGACACACCCACAGCTTTGCTAACACACCCAAAATGGATTCCACCATGGAGAGTTAGCCAGAAAATATACACCACCCTCAGCCTTATTGAAAGAGTATTGAAATACTATTGAAAGACTATTCAGTACAGCAGGACAGATTATTTCTCCCAAAAGAGCCAGACTGGACTCAAACAACTTTGAAAACCAACTTCTTCTGAACTTCAACAAGAAATTCTTGCTGCAATATTAAAATGTGTCAGTTCATGATGTTAGGACAGGAGACTAGAGAAGTCTCCAAACTCGACACTCAGGTCCAAGTTTAGAAAATGGTGTCAGGAAGTTAAAATATCGTTCACTATTGACCCATTACAAGATAGAATAGATGGGATTTTAACTAGAGTTCATGACAAACTGGAGTTGAAATGATCTATTCCTTTGTTAGTTGTGTCTAATGCTCCTTTATTCAGGCAGACTTTTACTTAAAAGTGTTTACTGCAGTTAAAAATGACACATTGGTTTTACTTTGTGTTAAATAAAAACTTTCAAAAGTATAATCATTCCTCTTTCTTATTTTGCTTAATGGCATTTAACTCTGCAGGTCATCCCTGAAATTCTGATGCACAGAATCACAAGTCCAAGTGTGAACGGTGTCACAGAGTAAACACAATAAAAACATGTATTATCTGCAGCATTTTTCATTAAAATGACTCAATACTATTAATGTATTACAGAAAATATACATATAGGCATTTAATACTTTAAGTATTTTGAAAAGCAAGTACTTAATTTTGCTTAAGTAAAAATGCAAATGTGGTACTTCTACTTTTACTAGAGTACATTTTTGTCTGTTTATTTGTACTTTTGCTTAAGTACAGTGTTTGACTACTTTCTCTACCACTGTGCATATTTACAATGTGAGCACGTTAAATAATCTTTATTTTTCTTGCTTCAGAAGTAAATAGGTCAAGTTCTTTAAAATGTAAAAACACAATAAAATTAAAACTTTTGTTTGACTTTTTATATGTCAAATTATAAGTAAAGTTTTTTATATAATGTCAGCGACTTAATGCATATTAAATACTCCAAAAAAAAGAAAAAAAAAGAAACTGTCTAGATGACCTGACTGAAAATTGTTGGATTGTATACCTGGATTATTGAGCATGGATTTTGTTGATTATTAAAGACTAATATAATAAATAACTTACATAAACAAATCTTGTTTTTATATTTATTGCTACCTCTTTCTGAGAAGTTTTTAACCTTTAAAATACAAACTTTAAAGATTTCTGACAAAGTCCCGACAAGTTATATAAACGTGAATGTAAGTCATTCCTGTTGACTCTTTCAGAGAATCCACACTTTGATTGCTCGGTGATAAACTGCACCACAACAAAACAAAATCGGCTTTACCTGTGAAAACCACGTATAGTCCAGTGTTGATGCAATTAAAACAAAATGTGTGCTATTGTTACAGAGTCAAAGATGATTTCTCTTAGTTAAATAAAAAATAGAAGTGAAATATTGCGTTGACTGAGAAAACAAAAGAATCGACACTGGAACTATCTGGCATCTTAAGAATGCATAAAACTTTAAAAACAAAAGCTGCACATCCCTACAAAACATGTTTTGTCTCCCGTCCCTGAATGTATCTTTGTGTCCAAGTCAAACAGTCGATGACAAATGTTTTGCAGCCCCTCTCACCATCACACACATGAACACACACACTCCCAAGGCTGCAGGACGATCGATTGACTGCTTAATGACTGCTTCCCCAAGCTGTCAGATTAACTTTGACAGAACAATCAACACTATGTTATTTATGCCTGGCTGACAAAGAATCGTTTTGACTTGGCGAGAACCAAACAATCCCACTGTGTCCCTAGTTGTCCTGTTCGCTAAAGAGTCCCATGACAAGGGTTGAGTTATGGAGCGTTGGACTTCCTTTACTGTCTGTTTACGGGCTAACATTTGAATTGTTGGCTTATGTTGTGGAAATCAGGCCTTGGTTATTTATTGGCACCTTGTTGAAATTAACTTCCTGTCAAGCCTAAAGTTTTAATTTTAGGCTCAGGAATTAAAAATGCAATCCCATCCTCGACATAAAAACATGCTAAATGATCCTTTTTTTCTTGCCATATGCCGCCAATTATTTCAGCAGAATAAAACAATAATAATAATAATAATGCGTTATATATTGTCATCATTGTATGTTCCCATACAATGGCGAAAATGGCTCTCTGCATTTAACCCATCCACCCCCCAGGTGGAGCAGTGGGCAGCTATTGCAAGCGCCCGGGGAGCATTTGGGGATAGGGTGTGCTGCGACACCACGAGATGTGCAATGACTGGGGATCAAACCTGGGTCTTTCGGGTCCCAAGTCGGCTGCCCTGCCTCAGTCTACACCATCTCAACCCATTAACAAGAAATGACTATTGATATTACATTTACAAATACATGTTTGAACTGTGTACCAGCTGAAAAACAGTAGGTATTTTTTATGATTTAATGCACCTGGCTTCAACAGCACACAGGTGATACAGACAGCACGTGTTTGTTTCAGCGAGCTAAAGCACAGAATTCCAGTCGATAGATGGCGTTTATATTTTAACAACTGAAGCATCCAAAACCCACAGCTGAACATTCAGTAACTTTAAACCACTGCTTGCGTGGATGCATCTTTGAGCTTGGGAACAGGTTATTAATGCACCGTTGCTTTGTTTCCATTTTTTTTTTCCTTTCTCAAAACTGTTTGCTTCTCCGCTTCATGCTCTAATTTCAAATCTGTTTGTTTTTTCATAGGGGAGTATTGTTCGTTCCAGCACAGTGTCGTTAATGAGCACGGTTAAGAACGTCATTATATTTTAAGTATCATTCGGGTGTTCACAGTGGGTGATCTTGACAATAATCTGTTTTCTTGTTTCATATCCAGAGTGACAGCAGTGGGTGCCTCTTTAATACCCAGAAAATCATTAGTGCTGAGAATCTTTGGTATGCTGGAGAGAGGAAGAGAGGAGGAGAAAGAAATTGTAATGAAGACGTATTAACTACGGGTAATTTGGTTGTTCTTCAGCTCGAGTTTCCCTTCGCTCTGCTAGTTGGTTTTATTTGCATTGATGTCTTCTCAGAAGTAGTTTGCTTCTCGAACAAAGGGGCTGGCGTACGGTAAGTGCCTTTGAAATCACAAGCGCTCCAGCCACGAGGGCCGGGCCTGATGAAAGGGTGTGAAATACAATGTGTAAATCGATTTCACTATCTCCTCACTTGGCCTTGCTTAAGCTCAGCTTTAAGTCAAAGCGGCAGACATGGGGCTGCAGCGCATGTGTGCCCGTACGTCATGGAATAAAGGAGGAAGAGCGAGTAGAATGGCTTTGACCATAAATAAACATGCAAACGCCAGCGTTGCAAGAAAAAAAAAAAACCCTGATAAGACTTCAGATTTAGGAAAATATAAAGACAAAACGGTTCTATGAAAAGATGCTAATACAGCTTGAAGGCCACCACAGCATAACACTAGCCACTTGTAAGATACAAAGGTCAAATACTTGATTTTCATTTCCTGAACAACAGATACAATCGTATTACAGTTACACTAATGTGAATGGTGCCTTTCAACGAGAAGGATGGGTGGGAAAAGGGGCAAGTGACAGGAAGCAGGAAGGGGTGCTTGGATAGTCTATGCACATCATTATACCCATCTGTCAGAGCAGAGCCACGATGGTGTCATTCATTTCTTTCCATTTCCAGGAAAAAAATAAAAGCTTTTTGTTTTTCCAAATAGCTGCGTTGTTGCCATGACTCGGTTTATCAATCCATTCGACTATCCATCCATCCATCTCCAGCGCGTGTGTCTACTGAATGTAAAGCTCAATGTCTATTCTGTCACAAAGGGCCACAGAGGGAGCGAGGGGGCAATGCAGCGACGGTGTGCGAGCTCCTCTGTGGAGCACTGGCAGCACCATCTGTGGGGACGAGCAAACAGGAAACAATGAATTTACAAGGCTTCCTCTCGCTCTTCTTCCCTTTTGTGATTAATGGCAGTGATATCCGTCAAGCCGTTTTGCAATATTTAATGCTAGTGCAGCGGTCGGCAGCTGTATTTTCTTTTCCCGGAGCAGAGAGCGCAGGAGAGCAGCTCAATCAACGCAGATTAATCACTCCTTCCTGCCTATTCTTTCAGCACCTTCGCTCCGAGTGTGTTGCGTAGATACACACAACAGCATCCAATAACAAGACCGTTTGACATCAGACAAAACAAGTTGCACAAATAAATAAATAAATAAACAAACATCACTCTGGTCTATGCTTTGCCCTGTGAGACACAGCCTCTTATTGGTTGGGTGTGATCAGAGGGACCTCAGGTCAGGCAATGAGCTCGGGGAGTCAATTAAAGGAGCTCCATCTTAATAGGGCTGTGATGTGGAGCCATAACAGTGTTATCTTGGCTCTCGCTTGAGGTGGCCAGATCTCTTTTGTGACATGAGCCAAGTAAATAAATAGCCAAATGAGGGCACACAAAAGCATCGGCAATATCCCAGGGCACCTATTATGCAAGGGGCAGGGGGAAATTATGCCCACAACAAATTGCTAATGATGAGCCAGTGATGTCTTGTTAGGCGACATTGTTTTCCCTCAGATCCCTTTGTGTCTGTGCCGTGTTCTCCATTTAACGAGACACACGAAAAGGCAGCCGAGCAGCTCGGTGATATTTTCCCTTTTTTCTCACTCCCTCCTCCTTTTTTTCCCCCCTCCGCTCCCCTTTCCTTCTTCCTCTTCATCTCTCCTTTGCAGTTAACTTGTGTCTGCGCCTCTGTTTTTCCCATCCCCTCACATCCGCTGCCACTCAGAGGGCCTGATTTGGCGCATGAGAACATGCTAGAGTGGGCCTGCTCAGCAGGGAAGGGCCTTTTGATGCAGACCCCCCTGGGATCCATCTACTGAACCAGCAGTACGCATCACAGATGTGACAGCTTTCATCTAACAGTTAACTTTTCCTAATTAAAGTCCCAAGTCTAATTACACACCAGCCGATCTGATATTTTTTTTTTTTTCTGAGGTGGTCATAGCAGTTCTGGGGGCAGCGCCCATCACAGATCCAAGCGCTGATGATTGGGAGGGTGGGTGTCGGAAATGGAGCCTTGCTAGTGCCCTGTGTGGGCTGTTGGCTCACCTGGGTGTGGGGGGGACGGTGAATGCCAAATGGCAAGGCCTCATCTCATTTGCAGAGATGCTGCTCCTGAATGTGGATGTGCAATTATGAATCAAAAAGAAAAAAAAACTGTTAAAGGAAAAAACATTCCATAATTAGCAAGGCAACTCCAAGCACAAGCAATGGAAATTAGTCCTGGTGTAATAAATTAGCCTGTGCATATATTACATGAGGCTGACACCCTTGGGGGCTAGTATTAGAAGGTTTGGCTGCACACTTCTGTGTGCTGAAAAAAGTAGTCACTCCTTTGCTAAGGGTCCAATAAGAGACATTTCCCCCCCCCAATTTTTTTTTCTTGTAAAACTCATCCCCACGGAGTTAGTATTCTCTTTGTCTCCGTCGTATGGGCAGTTCCATTCTACAGCGTCAACTCTCTGCACAGTCTGCCAGCCTTCAGAGAGTTGTAATCATTAGATATTTTGTGTTGCATTTTACATTGATTAGAGTTACCCATTGCTCCCCCAGCTATTTTCTCTGGCTCTGATAAACAAATCAGAAATTAGAACCAGTTGAGATGAGCTGGGAGGAAATTTGCATCAAAATAACAGTGTGCAGCTAACAAACCAAAATCAGATAGCAGCAACAAAAGCTGGCAAATTGCAAATTAAAAGGCATGATGTAAATGGTATTCTGTCATTAAGCTTCAGCAGCCATTTTGAGGTGGGGTTGGGTGGGGGGGGGGGTGTCTCACGCTGCTGGTTGTGATGAGTCTTATCCAGGATGATTATTCATACTTGTCCTTCTGCTTGAATTAAAGCAAGAGTGCTGGAGCCGGTTAAAGCCAAATACTTGAATGGCTACTGAACTCTCACCTTCACGCGCATCCATTTAGCTCACAAATGAAAGCCAAGTACAGTCAGTGGAAAGCCATAATGGGTCTTTCTTCGTGCGGAGTGTGGTTATTACATACTAATTTCTTCTGGAGCCTCTTTAGAAATTTAAACACTTGGCAGAGTCTTAAGTGAGCCCAACAATGCAGGCGCAGAAGGTGTTTGTGTTTGCGTACCTCACATGCACTGACTACAACTGAGCCAAAACAGAGAGATATGCCTTACTGATGTACTTGTGGATTTTCTTTATAATATTTTCATTGCTTTTCAACTTTTTATGAGCGCTGACAAAGGTGAAAGGGTGATAATATGTTTGCCTGCTGTATTTGTTTCTCTGTACTGTTAGCAAAATATTTAATGACTCACTGAATGGATTTTAAAGAACCTTTCAGATAGACATTGGGTTGACACCCACAACTGATAAACTTTTGGGATTTTTTGGGCTCGTTGGGGACTGCCTAGTAAGGCAGTCACCTATTATTATCCACCTGACAAGGGTTTCTTAACTTTATATCTTAGTCTACAGTCAACTTTAATGCAGCCCAAACCATAATGTGTCCCCCCACAAGTGTTGTATCAAAACGACCAGTGCTATTACTTTTATTGACATTTTGAGTTACCATGGCAACGTAATTTGGAAACAAAGATGCCATTTTATTAGTCATTTTTCATAGACTCTGGTTGCAAATCAAATATCCGAGATAGCCACCTGAGCTAATAAGGAAAAATACTGTAAATCAGCCATTTTTATAGATTTTAAGCTGAAATTTGGTGTTGTGGTAGCTGAGACCAATGCCCAATAAATAATTGTTAAAAAAATTCAAGATTGCCACTAAAGTTTAATTTAAATGGCTTTAACTCAGCTCTTTTTATACATTTAGAGCTGAAATTTGTTGTAGTTATAGATGAGAACCTTCCACATCATATACTGAATCCAAATCAAAAACCCAAGATGGCCACCCTAGTTTAAAAGAAAAACAATACTTTAACTCATTGATATTTTGCCAATTTAAGCTACAATTTGGAATGGTGGTAGCTGAGAGTGAACCCCAACACGTAATACTCTCAAATCAACATTTTTAAATGGTTGCCATGTGACAGTCCCCATCAAAGTTTCTTCAGCAGCTTTCTAGTTCTGATTTAAGATGACCGCAACAGTCAACTGTCCTAAAAGATAAGAAGCTATAAATCCACCAATTTTAGAGATACTGAGCTAAAACTTGGTGTGGTAGTAGCTGAGCATCGTCCCCAACACATACTTCTAATGCAACATCTTTGCTTCAAATCTTGGCGTTAACTGTTGGAGTCAAATCAGTTTGTCTGTTGGTAAAATTACTCATAAACTAGATGGCTTTAAATTAAACTCCCATAAAGTAATAACTGGTCAAACATCGATAATTTATTAATGTTTAGAGTCAACCCAAGTCAAGATGGCTGCCACAACTAATCAACTTTAGCCTAAAAAAACATTATAACTCAGCCAATTTTGTGGATACTTAGCTAAAATTTGGTGTGGCAGCAGCTGACAGTTTTTCACAACACATACACCATCACTGAAAGATCACATGAGATAATGTTATATATATGGTTTGACTGAAATGACTACATGGATGCAATTTCTCATCATAAGATCATTTTGCAACTCTGGCATAAAACATTCCATTATTGAATGCTAGTATTTTTTTTTTTTTGTTAAAGCTTGTTAGCCTCAGATAATTAATGTTACTAACTTAAATTTTTTAATATATGAATGTTTCTGTTCAGTGCCCTGAGATGATTTTTGTTGTAACTTGGCGCTATATTAATAAACTGAATTGAATTATGAATCTTTGTTTAATCAAAGTTGTGCACTTTATGTACAATTACTGATCAAAATTATTTGTTTTTATGATTATCTATTATATATCAATTTGAGAAACGTTTGTGACTTGGTTGCAATATAACATTTGCTCCCACACCAGTCATGTTTCACTTTGAAAAATAATAAATAAATAAATGACCATAACCTATTGTGTATTTTTATGGCAAGTGTTCTCACTGGCTTGTTGTTGTCCGAGCCATCCATTACCATTATCAACCATCCCACATTGTTGATGAGTGGTATTTTTGTGCCAGATTACTCACTGCACATCAGTAGCACCCAGGAGGCAGTGATTTAATTATGCAATTAGTCTGGTGGATGATTAAATGGCTTAATTAATAGAGGCAGATTGGGAATTTGGCTAGCGTTGACAATATTTAGCTAGCTCACTAGTTCGTGTGGATCTTTCAGTAATTAGTCTTCAGCTCTTTTGTTCACTGGTACGATGAGGGCGATGATGGAAAGACAGCAAGATTTCAAAGCCCAACATTCATTTGGCTGTTGGGAAATTCAAGTGTCATTCTTCTCGACGTGGCTATCCACATTATTGGCTAGTATTTTTCTGTGAGCTAGATAATAACTCTACTTATTGACTCAATAAATGTGATTATCAGTCGCTGCAACAAATAAAACAGTTGCTGCGCCTTTGTGGGCTCAGCTGTTACTGGGAAGGAGCAGGATTTCACACTTCATGCCTGCTTTGGAGTCATTAGATTTCTGTCTTCCCTGATTTCCTCCTGTGGTTTGAGACTGGATCTCCTTTTTCCGTGGATGGTGCTTTTGTTGCATTTACTGGATTAGTTCAGCTCTGAGCTCTCCAACGCAGCGTAGTGTACACTTGTTCATCTGATTGACGGCCTGCGGGGACCGCGGCAGCCGGTTATTTACTGCTCGTTTGTTTGCTCTCTCGCGCTGAGATACACGCAGTTACCAGATTGTGAGGTAAAGTCAATGGTGAGTTACGCGGGCCTTTGTCAATCACAAATAGTTGTGGCAAAGGCACAATCACTGGAGCATGTCGCCTCCTGAGTCGAGCAGTGCTTGCCGTGAGTGCATATTGTTTGCAGCACTTGACACGGGAGCGCGAGGCTGAGAGAAGCCGCTCACTGGCCCTCAGAAAGCGTGACGTCGTCTTGCGTGCGGAGAAAGACGACCTAGCCAACTAGGATGCTGCTCAACATAATTACCACCTGAATGTGACTATTCGTGTTATTTCTTCTTTGACACTGAAGCAAAACCTCAACGAATTTTCTGCTTTGTGTAGTGGTGTTTAATTGCTTCAAAATCACAGCATTTGACTAGATACTTTGTATTTTTTTTTAAGTTAATAGTCTTATTTCAATCCTTCAGCCCTTGTAATTCTGTAAACACTGCGTGGAGTTCAAACTTCTCACTGATCTGTTTTGAAAATGTGTTTTTGTGTTAATTTGCTGCGGTTTTGTTTCCAGTAAAAAAAAAAAAATAATCGGCTCCACACCCAGAAATTCACCTCATTCTGAGCATAAAGGTAGCACAGTAAATATAATGACATCATTTTATTCACACGTACCCAGTAGTCGTAATCAAATGGACAAATTACTAAGTGTGCAATTTTCCATTCGCCTGTACAGAACTGCACTAATAGAGGTTTTAAACATGGAAATGATCGTTTTGCGTTTTATTTCGCACAGTTACATCAACCCTCTTTATTTTTTTTAGCTTACAGCAAGCCTATTCAAAATCTTATTTTAAATAACTATAGAGAAAAAGAAGCATCCCAAAAATAAAAGTCTAGTTTTTAATGATTAGAAGTCAAGTTAATTTTTTTCTCAACTAAAAATCAAAATACTTTCATCAAAAGCGTGAAAGTAATAGCAATAATAATTTGATTTTACACATTGGTTACTACCTTAAAATAAAACATGTATTTATGTTTATATATATTATCTTTTTGCCTTAAATGTATTCATTTGTGTAAACAAAACATTCAGAATGAGTGTGAAATCAATATAAAATGTTGCTTTATGTGTATTTTTAAAAAAAAATCTGTTTTATGTGGAAGTAGTTTGGATCTTCGTCAAGTTTTCTGGCTTAAAGTTGTTCCTCCTTGTCTGAGTAAATCTAAGTTTAAGCTAAAAACAAAAAATCCAAAAAAACTAACCAAACTGATATTGTTGCAAACCCTCTTATGTGTACATCATTTACTCAATAAAATAAAGAGTAATGAAAACCAACTGGAAAAGTAGACTTTCAGGTATAAATTAGAAATTAAATTATGATCCAAAACACTAAAATTTCAGCTTCATCTTGTGGGTTTTCATATCAATCCAATTTAAAAGACAAACCCAATAAACAGATAAAGCATTTGTACTGCACAGCATTTAAAGTGTTTATAGCTGTTTTTCAATGAAAATGACAGAAAAGCTCATTGAAAAAAAAAACTGATTAAAAACAAATATGGAAAAATAGAACTAATTACTGCTCATTTTTCTGACCTTAATGGAAACAAGACTTGTTCATTACACAGACATCATATAATAGACTGGCCTTATCAAACTTAATGTTGTTTTAAAAACTTACCACCATCCTTTTATCAGCATGTCATTAAACATTTCTTTGGCAGACCCGTTCGACCAAATATAACTGTTAATATTGACTCTTATCACGTGCCTTTAATGAACTCAAAAAATGTCAATTAATTTTTTTTGCTTACAAAAATATAAAAGTTTGAACAATTTTAAAGGAAGTGCCCTTGTGTCTGGAGCAGGGACAGTCTGTGCATGTGTGTGTGTGTGTGTGTGTGTGTAGACCCCTGTGAACTTGAAGTGGGTGTTGCTGCCACTGTCAGCAGCCTGTCTGTCAGCCTGCCATAGTGGGATTGAGACATCAACCTAATCCATGTTTACACTGTCCTGCATGTGTCGTGCCTAGCCGTTAACCACACAGAATTAGGTCGTGTTTGACACCTCCTGCAACCCGCCACTTGAACCCATCATCTACTTTCAGGCACAAAATGCAGCTCTGTAAGCAGCTGCTGCATTGTCAAGGACCCAGAAAGCAAAACTAAAGCAGGAGGCTACAAGGCGATGGATGGCGACGGGTAAGTGTCACTCCTTCAGCCTCCTCTCCTGCTCTCTCTGTCTCTCCGTCCTTCATTCTCCTCATGCCTCTCCTCCATCCAGCTCTCCCTCATTCTCTCTATCTTCCTGGTTCCCTGTCTCTAATGCTTACTCAGAAAAGCTGTCAATGTTTGCTTCTCCTTATCCAGGTTTCTGATCCGGCACCGGTGAAAGAGTCCACTAAATAGGTAGCAACAAAAAAGGGGAGGAAGGGAGAGGGACAGGCAGAACCATTAGGAGAGAGTTTATCGGTATCGCTCAATCTGTTATCACGCCTGTCCCTCTGTCCCCCCCCCCCCCCCCCCCACAAACAGCACCACATCCCTTCCATGTCACAGAGCTACTGATTATAACCCCAACCAGTCCACACAAGCAGCCCACCCCTGAATGTATCTGCGCATGTCTGTCCTACAGCTTTGTTTGACTGCCTTGTCATAAGTGAGCATGTATGTTGTTGAAAATGGCTGCAGCTGAGAGTAAATAAGGCCCCCGCCTCCCCTCTCTTTACTCATCAATGGATGCGTTCCCAGTTAACTTCCCGTGCCTGATCACAAAGGGTCTGAGAAATCACATCAAATGTGGAGGATTTCACTAGAAACCAGAGAGGAGAGACTATAAGTGTCCCTGAGGGCACTTTGAGGTGTGAAGCGGCTGCTCTGAAATATCCGCTTCGTTTTGTTAGCACGGGTGCCACTGGGACTGAGAGCTGAGGACTGGAGTTTACCTTAAGGATAAATGTCAGAGGACTGACTAAATTAGATCCTGCTTGTATGAAGACATCAACCGCTGGAGTGTGTGTGATTAATGTGTGTTCTGCGTGGCCAGGCAGCAGTCCAGTCTGAAGATGAAGTTCAAATCTGGAGTAGAATAAACTGTTGTCTCTTTCTAGAGCAAATATGTGAAGGGTTCTCACAGTACAACTTTTTGCTTCAGCTAAATGAGCCGCACTGCTAAAAAAAACTAGCTTTTAATTGAAGTCCCATTCATAAATTGTATCTTTTTTTTTTTGCTCCTTTCTCTTTCTGAAAGCTACACTGAAAATGGCTACAGCTCAGTGAAAAAAATAAATCACATTTACAAGTATGTGAAGGCATTCAGCTAAAACTCTTCTGTTCAGCGATAGTGAGCAACACCCAAAGTCATATCTTCATGAGACTTTAGAATTACATCCAAGCAAAGACCAAGCATTCCTGAAAGGAATGCATATCGAATAGCTGTAGAGCTGCATTGGGTTGACTCCAAAATGAAACATTGTAAATGTACATAAAACTAAAGAAATTACATTTCCTGCAAAAATGCAGTGTGAATGCTTACTGCTTAAGAAGTTATTGGAAAACAGCCGAAATTAGCTAAAAAAATATGCTGAAATGTAGCTGAAAATGACAAATAAGCCTAAGTTAGCAGAAGAAAGCAGAAAGAACTTGAATTTGCTAAATTAGATTTAAATAAGCAGAAATTATCACAAAAATTATGAAATTAGCTAAAAAAGCTGAAATTAGCCAAAAAATATCTGAAAAGTAGCTGAAAAGGCAGAAAGAAGCTTAAATTACCAGGAGAAAGTGGAAGGAGCTGAAATGAGCTAAAAAAAAGTGGAATTAGTTGAAAAGGCTAAATTTAGCACAAAACAGCTAAAAAGTAGCTGAAATAACAGAAAAATCTGAAACTAGCAAAAGAAAAAAGTTGAAAGGAGCTGAAATTATCAGAAATAAGTTAATTAGGCTGAAAGTATCAGAAATTTCCCAAAATAACAAACTTATCCGAAAACAGCTAAACTTAGCTGAAAATGTTAAAATGCTTAAAAAAGTAGCTGAAAAGGTAGAACAGGCTTAAATTAGCAGAAGATAGAAACAAAACACGTTTGCCCACTTAGACTGAAAAAAGAAGAAATGTGCACTAAAAAGTGGATATCTGAAAAATTGTAAAATTTGCAATAACCATTTGAAAAGTAGCTATTTTTTTCTAAAAGGAGCTTAAATTACCACAAGGAAGTGGAGAGAGAACATTTTTGCTGAATTAGGTTGAAAAAAGTTGAAATTAGAGTAAAAAATCAGAGTCAGTCAGAGTCAGAGTTTCTTTATTGTCATTCGCACCTCATGTGGTACATGTGGTGGAGCAAAATTATATACACGGGGTCCCAGTTACATCCAACAATAAAATGTATAAGAAAAACAGTAATAACATCTAAGATATGAACTAAGAAAAACATCAACTAAATATACACTAAGCACTCATAACATAAAACATTGAACATCAGCACAAACATGAACATGAGTCTGTGAGTGGATGTGCACGCATAAACACATCAACATTGAAACAGATCAGCAGCAACATGAAACAGATCAGCAGCAACATGATATGGTTTTTCACAGTGATTATTCTGGTTAGAGATTCATGAGTCTAACAGCCTCAGGGTAGAAGCTGTTCCTAAGTCTAGTGGTTCTACACTTAATGCTCCTCAACCTCCTTCCTGAGGGGAGTGGGGCAAAAAGTGTGAAATGTGGAAAAATGTGGAATTAGCCAAAAAAGCTAAACTTAACATAAAACAGCTAAATAGTAGCTGAAATGGCAGAAAAAGCGGAAACTTGCATAAATAAGATGAAAAGAGCATAACAAGCTGAAATTAGCAGAAATAATTTAAGAAGAACAAAAATGTTGTAGTTAGCAGAAATAATCTAAAATGATCAAAAAACACAGCTGAATAAACAGCTGAGTTAGCTGAAGTTTAAAATTTTCAGAAGGAAGCTGAAAGAAGCTGAACCAGAACAAAATGTGAAAAGAGCAATAAAAGGTTGTGAACACATCTAAAGATTTGAAGGATGTAAAATGAGCTCAATTAATTTCCTTTGAGAAAAAAGTGGTATAAAGATTAAATATTTCAAAAAGCTAAAGTTGCACCAAAACAAAATTAGCCAAATAGCCAAACCAAATAGCACCCTTCTCCTGAACAAGCTGAACATTTTGATTTATGATTAGTTGAAATAGCCCAATCGTGAAATGAGAAAGTTGCAGAAAAACATATGAAAGAAAAATGGATCACAATAGTGTGAATGCTTCATAAACAGTCACACAAACATTATTTTCTAAGAGTTTTAATAAAATCTGTAAATAGATTCATGAGATACTTTATAAACAGACAAACAGTGCTGACACCAGGAGTCAATGCCAAAGTTTATGATAAAGATCTCACCCACACTGGGTTTATGATTATCAGTTACTGCCACGCCAAGTTTTAGCACAATATCTTTAAAACTGACTTGCATTAAAGTAATTCCTGTAGGCTAATAGTGAACAGCTGTGGCGGCTTTCTAAAACTGAGGCTACTCCTAAAGTTAATAAGTTGTTGATGCACATCTGACGTTTACTTTCTGAGATTCTCATTGACACCTTTCAACTGGTTCTTGAGATATTTTACTAACAGATGAACAGGGTTAACATTAATAGTTAATGACTATTGCATAGTGTGAAATGTTTTAAGTACAAGCTGAGGAAGATGCTCAGGACAACTACCCAACCAAAATGTAACCTAATTTATTAGGTTATGAAGTTAAAGTCATTTTGGACTGACTTTAATGGATTAGTGGTGGCAGCCATCTTAAACTGATTTGACTCTGAAATTTAATCAGTTGTAGATGCACACCCATCGATTACTTTCTGATAGTTTCATTAAAATCTGTCATCTGGTTCAAGAGACATGTTGCTAACAGAAAAAACAAGTACACACACAGAAACAGGCAAAACCATTCTTGCTATCACTTTGAGGGAACAGTAAAGTGCAGTATGCATGTGCTGTGTGTTGACCAGTCTACCAGAGCATGATTGCATTGTTGCAGCGCTTATCACACCTGCAGCTCGCACATTTTTTCCTACATCTGAGGATACAGGGAGCTGTGCCTGATAAACATGCTGGCTATCAAATTTATGTGAAACCGCAGACGGGAAATGACTGCATTTGGATGGAGCTCCTGTAGGTAATTTGCTGTGAAAACATTACAGCGAGCTTTATTAGAGTTTCTGTTTTTCAGATTACGATGTCTCCAGCTTGCTTTGCGGGGAGAAGCACAGGAAAATGGCTGGTTTGGATGGACATTTCTGCCACTTGGTCCATGTTCAGTCATTTAGAAGTAATGGCCATGACCACCAGCTCTGTGTTTACATAGGAGTGGTCTCCCAGCACACAGCCTGTGACAAATTATAAAAGCAGGGCCTCTGCAACCAGACTGCATTTCATTAAACTTTAACTTCCCTTATCTGCAGCAACAGAGGATGGAATAATAAAGGTTGACAGGTATCTAAAGATGTATGTTTGGACTAGGAGACAGGAACAGCACAAGAGCCTCACACAGCTTTGTCACCAACGAAGGGACATATGTTGTAAGCTATAAAAACTGCAGGCAGATGTTGCTGTTTTACTGACGTGGGAGAAGGCTGTAGACGATGATGGTGCTTTGCACATATGTCCACCATGAATAGCTCTCTGTTTCACAACCAATTCTTCTGGCTGACAGAGAACAAGAACAAAAAAAAAAAAAAAAAAAAAAGAGAGAAGGAAAATAGCAAGAACAACTGAAACTGTATTTTTAAAACTGCAGGCTTACTCGCGGTTCCTAGAGTTTCCAAAAGCAGAATGGGAGGAAGATCTTTCAGTTAGCATGTTCCTCTCTTGTGGAACCAACTTCCAGTTTCTGTCCGTAAGGCTGACACATTGTCCAGTTTTAAGACTGGGATTAAGACTTTCCTTTTTGATAAATCCTATAGTTAGGGTTGGCTTGTTATGTTGTCTTAACCTTAGACTACTCATGGTTATGCAAGATTAACAGTACAATGAAATGTTTAGGATGAGAAGAACCGATTTGACTCGCTAAAAAAAAAAACAAAGAACAAACAAACAAGAAATAATAAAAGCATGCAATAAGGGTACAAAAATAAAGTACCAAAAAGTGAAAAAGTAATTATAATAGTTACAACGTCCTAAAGAGAGATAGTAAACAACAACAACATGGTAGAATATAACAGTTCCGCAGGATGAATTTGAATGAATAAATGTTTCAAGGAAGTAATATAAGCTAAAATGCACATTAATTAACTTATACTATATGTTAGTAGTATCATTTGGTACCATTTACATCTTAACATGTGGTTCTTGACCTGCCATTGTGTATCTGTTCCTTTCAAACCCAGCCGGTCGAAGCAGATGGCCGCTTGTCCTGAGTCTGGTTCTGTGAAAGGTTTCTTCCTCATGTCATGAGGGAGTTTTTCCTTTCCACTGTCGCCTTCATGCTTGCTCAAGATGAGAGTTCTGCGATGGAGTTAAACTCAAAGCAGTCGTCTCCTCAATTATGTAGTGTCCAATTTTTATTTTTGTATACAAATGTTTCTGTTCAGTGCCCTGAGATGACTTCTGATGTGACTTGGCACTATATAAATAAACTGAACTGAATTGGATATAGACCAAGTTAGTATTTTTGTTTCTGCACAAATAGCCCTGTGCATCAATAATATTACTTTAATCTGAAAATGAAAGCTCTTGCGGTCAAATCTAAAAGCATAACGCATGAATTTCATGTAATAACCATGACGTACTTGTATTAGTTGTCCGAAAAGCCGAAAATAAAATAAATCTGACTGACCTAAAGATGTTTCTTTGACTGTGATGAATAAAAGAAACATAAAAATGCTTGATGTGTGCTGTCATTCATTATTAGTGACAACCACATGCCTTAGCCTTGCTTGTCTCTCATTGCGTGTGTATTTTTCCTTCCATAGAAGGCCTCTGAAATCCACTCTACACAAAAAGACAAATCTGAAAAGAAAGTTGGCTCTCAGGCGTAAGTTGGGTGAGGTTTATATCTCAAAAGGACAATGTGGCAGGGCCAAAATTAAACCATGATAAGATCCTCTGAGAGAAGCAGTTGATTGATTCCATAGAAACATGCTCATCAAGGCCACCAGGTCTGAACCAAAGATATTTGGAATGTGGGGAAGAAAGAGGTAGTTACGGCAACAAAAAGTCGCTGAAGCGGCCTTTGTAAGGAACTGAAAGGACCTATCTACACAAGGCTAGGGTGTCCCGTCGAGCTGTCGAAAGGGTGCCATGTAAATAAAAGCCAAGGGTGAGCTCACAACTTTGCCTGCATGAATAAAAATGGCCACAATAACATTAGAGATGCACACACAAATAAATCCAACCGTTCAATTCTGTGTAGCGCTCAGCAGGAGATTTCTCTTTATTTGGAGCTTCACAGGCATATGAATTTCTTGAGCAGTTTAATTCAAAATGAAAAAAAAAAAAATATATATAATATATAAATATAATCATATCCCCTCTACAGATATGAGCATTGCCTTCAATGAGGCACTGATCGGCTGTTTAAAGACATTTTCTCCCTCTATAATATCCACTTTCAAGTCTAGCTAGGTGGTGTAAATGTGTAATTGCTGCCAAATTTGTTGTTTTTCTGTCATTTCTGGCTCTGTCATTGTGAGCTGATAGACAGCTGTGCACATGCTAAGATAAGGTTAAATCTGGCTTTCCCTGTAGGTGGTGGAGGTGGAGGGCAGTGGCCAGCCCGGGGAGCAGCGGCAGAGATAGCCTCCTCCTGCAGGCGAGTGGGTCTGGAGTGCTGCAGCTGCTCCCCACCCCTACCTCCACCTCCCCCCAGCAGCCATGTCTTGCTGGAGTGAGCCCCTTCACCAAAGCTTTGTCCTCGAAGAGAGTAGCCAAAAGCGCCTCCCCGACACGGCGGACAAGACCTTTCCATGCACAAGCTCCATCTCAGCCACCTGAGCAACCCGCACCGCATTCGGCATACGTTCCTGCACGGCACCACACGAGTGCCGGTGTTTATCTACTAGAGCTTGAACAGAGTGCTAAACTCAAATGCAAACATGGCAGGCAAGAGCAGGACGCCATCTGCCCCGCTTTCACGGCCTACCAGGCTTTCACCGTCCATTTCCATCAAGATATCGTTCGCATTCATGGCAACGCAGTGTGGAGAGAGAGAAATAAAAAGAAGCAAGACAGAGCTGAACGCTGCCTGAATAAGTTTAAACTAGTTCTTTATCTGCTGTGTGTTTTTTTTTAACAAAATGGAGATTTAATCAATAATGCACAACCTTGAAAATAGTTGTAAACAGATGACTCGCTACTATTCTTGTGTTTTCTAATTTACAATCAAAAGTCATGCAGCTCGGTTTTCCCCGCATCTCCCAAAAAATGGCTAAATCTTTTGGCAATACCAGCCCACGACTGTCTCTTGTGTTTCCATAAATAATAACCGGCTAAGGTTTGTCTGCTAACAGCCGTTGTCTGCACTGATAACTCGCACTAGGCGGCACCACAAAAGCCCACAGTGACATATCTCGACGGACGCCGAGAATTCAGGGGAAAGAGTCTTTAAGAGGAATTCAGTATAATGTATAGTGGTTTGTCCAGGTAACTGTTGGCTCAAATGCAGCTGTGACATATTTGAAATTGGCCCTGGCCTGCCCACAAAGACAGGGAGAGGCGCCGCAAGCACTAGCCAATCCATACTCTCCAGACACCTGCTTGGCTTGGAGAATCCTCAGATATTGACCTTCAATTCAGTCGGCATTCAGAGCTGATGAAAAGAGATAAGCACTTTAATCTGTCCGTCGTCTTCGCTCTCCCATTTATTGACTAACTGACACAGACTTATTTTAGCTGCGGCTGTGCGCTTGTCACACACCAGCGATGATACATAAACCTAATGGGTGTTTATTTGGAAAGAGGCTAAGATGAAAATTGTTACTAAAGACACATGAATCAATTTCCCAAACCAAACATAATTTGATATTCCGGGGACAGTGATTAACTGTGAATTTGTCTGTCAGAGAAGTCTGTTTCTGTCCGCTCTTTTCGAGGTGTGACGTGTTATTATGCTCCGTTTCCTTCTGTCAAGTCGCGCCCATTTATCAGATTGCTTGCCATGCTTTAAATCACAATGGCGTAAAAAACAGAATGTGTGTTTCTAAGCGTCCATGTGCATTTCTGTTTTGCATTTCAAGATATATTAACCATTAAAATTACATTATATTCAGGTGGGCTCTTTTCTTCCCCCTCCCGCCTACATTTTCACATGACATTTTTAGGCTAGAGGCACTTGACAATGAGTAGGAGAAAGTGCTTCCAGGGAGCCTGAGTCGAGGATGCCTGCAAACTGTGTCGCAAAATCCTGCCATGGCATGTGGACACATATAATCAGACGTGCGTCTGATTATTGTAAAGATCCACAGCCAGCTTGCACATGATCTTGGAACCCATATCAGAGAGACGTCCGGTCATTTTCATATCCATATTTACATGTATATGAGAGCCAGCACATCCCAGCAATACAGATCTATTAAAATTCCCAGAGAATTCGTAAATACCACCTCCGGAGAGCCGGCAGACAGGAGGGGAGAGACAGAGGAAGAGGCCAGCATATTTATTTGAGTGACATTGTCTAAATTGAAGTTTGACACTCTTCACCACTCTAACCTTTATGCAAATGTGAAAACATCTATATGTGATGGACAGAATTCAATTAACTGAGATGACAGAAAATAATCTAGTGAACTGAATACATCATGCAGTTGAAAGGTAACATAATCATCCTGGTAGGGATGGGAGGTGTGGAGGGGGGGGGGGTGTTAGGAGAAAGACAGAGAGGAGGGAAGAGAGAGAGAAGAAGAAAAAGGGAGGCAGAGGAGAGGATGGGGAGGGCTCAGAGGAAGTAGAAGATAGAGCCCATTTCTCTGCTGTCTTATCGAATGGCACAAGCTCTATTTCTCCAAAGCGGCGTCTTCAGTCCACTAAACTCTTGATCTCAAATGAGAGACCCTGGAACACAGTTGCTAAGCAATTAGGGGGTGGGGGTGGGGGGGCGCTCATTGAGCCGCTGATTCTCACCGCTCAGTGTCCATCATGACAATTTCTTCTCACCTCATAGACTTCCATACTGATGAACAGCAGCCTGGTGACCACACACAAAAAAATGGGCTCCTTGGGGCAAGGCTCAAAATCACACTGCAGCACATTGTTGCACGTATTTCACCCCCAAAACACACAAAACAACTGTTGATGCATGAAATCTGAAACTGTGGCAAAAATAAAAAAATAAAAAAAACAGATTTAAAGAGTGGAAGGTAAATAGTTTCCTATTAGAGTGTGTTTTTGCATTGTTTTAAAGTAAAAGTAATTATTTTCTATTCAGATATTCAAATAACTTCATGTTAATTTAAAATGCAAAGGAAATGAAGGGAGTCAACCCAAATTACTTAACAATTAACTCTCATAATAAAAAGCAAAGAGCAAACAGAAGAGGAGGAACCAAACTAGAACAAGGCTGCACAATATCAGGGAACTCTCTCGCCAGCTGATGGCCAGATGGGGGCACCCTTACCCAAGATATGAAAAATACATGCTACAGCTTTCCTCAGTTAAAAAGAAAGTTTGTAAAGTAAAGAGATTTGTTTAGTTTGTAGTCATTTTATTTTTTCATTTTGCTCAGCATTATGCAAAATCAAAAGTCTCACTGATACTGTTGTGAACACAGCAGCCACAGTGGATGACATTTCTCTGCATGTTTTCATAAGAAACTGTAAAATTAATATTTTCTTGCATTCGAGTATACAAAATTGTGCAAAAGTGAATTAGTGTATTTTCTTACCATCCAGTGAAAGGTTGTATTTTTTAAAATGATGAGAGCAAACACTAGATGGCTCTGTTCTCTGTTTGTGATCCCACTTTGTTCTACACAGATTTTTGTATTTCCACTGCTCACTTAACTTGGGTTAATTTAGCATTTTAAATGATATAAAAGCTAATATTATAAAATTGAAGTACTTTTATGATTAAAAGCTCAACATTTTTTGAAGGAATGCACATCGCCCACTGCCTTCCAATGC
This sequence comes from Nematolebias whitei, assembly GCF_014905685.2. Taxonomy (NCBI): domain Eukaryota; kingdom Metazoa; phylum Chordata; class Actinopteri; order Cyprinodontiformes; family Rivulidae; genus Nematolebias; species Nematolebias whitei. The sequence continues at coordinate 21,348,060 of NC_056518.1, forward strand.
TTTAAACCAGGGGTCTGCAAGCTGTGGCTCTGGAGCCACATGTGGCTCTTTGGTTCCTCTGCAGCGGCTCTTTCAGGCTTTGACCAAAACTAAAATAAAACTGAATTTTATTTAAAATATTTCCAACAATGAAAATGGCTAATTTGAGCAGATTTCCAGTCATTTTCAAATATGTGAAGAATAGTACAAATACAGGGTGTAAAACACGTGTAGATTACATCATGCTAATAGTTTGTTAGCCACTTTAAGTCAACTTCCAGTCTCAGCGTGATCTTTCTCTCAAAACCACCAAAATGCTTTGGAATATCTTTAAGACAAGCTGCTGAGAATATAAGATGACACGAAGAATAAAACACAAAACAAAAACAAAGTCAAAGTAAAGAAAATGATTTATTTTTTCTTTAAAAACGTAACTGGATATCCAACATCTCAATCAGGTAGGGTTCAGCTACTACACTAAATTTTAGCTCAGTATCTGTAAAACTTGCTGAATTACACTTTGTGCTCTAATTTACTGTAATGGCCATCTTGAATTGGGTTGACTCTAAAACATGATGCAGATGTAAAATCAATGATCACTTTCTGAAAACATAATTAAACTCCAACCAGTGGTTCATCAGATATTTTATGAACAAATAGTGTTGATTCCAATAGGCCATAAAGTTTCAATATACACAATCAGTGAGCGTAGATCAGTCTCTGCTACAATTGTAGCCCAATATCTGTAAATCTGACGAAGTTAGTGATTACTTTGAATTAAGTTGACTCCAAAAATACATCTGGTGTAAATGTAAATCAAGAGATTACTTTCTGAAAGTTTCATTGAAAATTGAGTGATTTTAAGATATAAACCAACAGACCAATAAAGTTCTCTTCCTTTTTGGCTTTTTTTTTTGTTCTTATTTGATCCAGATTAATTTGATTGATTTAAATGTGAATAAAAATCAGTGAAAGAGATATTAAACTGTGGCCACAATTAATCATTTAGTGACTAATCGTTTAATTATATTTAAAGTTTTATTGTGTTGGAAATGGCATGTAACAAAAAATAACGAACAAAACTCAAGAAGCCATTTTAAGTGTGGTTATATTTGATGTTTGTGTGAGGTTTCTGGTGCTTTTAACTACTGCAACAACTGTTAATTAACATGTTTGGAATGAAGTAGATTGGCCATGCTCTAATCATCCCCTAACTCACTGAGAACTGTCGCCTTTCAAACGCCGGACAATAATCAACATGCCAGAACTAAACATTGCATAATCCATAATTATAATACACTCAGGGAGGAAATATATAAATAAATATGCACAAATTAACAAGTCTATTGATGCAGATGCTTAATGAATGCCTTTATGTGTTGTGAAGTTTGTGTGTTTGTCGTGTAAATGTGGAAATGCACTTAATGACAGAAATGAGACGCATTTAAAGAGGGAGTCAGAGGACAGAAACTGTTCTTAAGTGGTTTGAGTAAATCTAAGAAACCCAGACTTTTCTGAAATTTAACACCTCCTCTGTTCTTTGGAATATTGTACCAAGATGCACTAAAAAGATCACAAGATAAGATGTTTTACTTAATTTTAGTGTTATATTAGCTCCAGCCCATCCAGTGTGGTGCAAGGGTTGGGTCTATTTCAGAGGCCCCAGTGCACCATGGGTAATGTTTCGGCTCCTCAGGTATAATGAGGGAGCTGTGGTTCGGCTGCTGAGAGGAAGAGTGGCAGCACTCCAGTCATGACCCCCTTCTAATCCTGGGAAACCCGTCCTGCACTGACTCCTGCCTCATTCAGAGCATCTCTGTGCGCTCGGTCACGTTTAACATGAAAAATGTTCCTAACTTTAATGTGTTACTTGTTGTTTTTTTAACAACTATAGTAAAATCTATATTTAAAATGAGTTTAATTTTAGGGCAACAAATACAATAAATCTTACCTCGTGAACCGTATTAGGAATTTGATCTTGTTCTCTATGTTTTACACGTGTTCCTGCTCCAAAAACATCTGATCCAAATAAAAATTTCTTTACGAGCTTATCATCCACTTTTGCAAGAGGCATTTAATGACAATTTACAAAACGTGTGTTGAAGGGTAGAAACATCTTACATGATTTACACTTGAAGAACGATTATCTTTTTATATTGTTTGTGGGGCAGTTTTTGAATTTCTTCGCATAATGACCGTGCAAATTTGGACAATTAAACATAGAAAAGTGCAAGTTAAGATAATCACTGCTTGTGACTCCAACTCTAAAAATCTAAAGCAAAAGTTGCCTTGTAGTTATAATTTATGTGTGCAGAAGTAGTTACTTTGATCATTAGTTTGGCTCCATCACACTGTGAGGATCAAACGTGCACATACTCGGTAAGAAAGAGGACCAATGAACAGAAAACTTACAGGGGGATCAGATATGTTTTTTATATTTTCTTTTTTTAACACATCCCTTCCATCCCTCAGGCCTGTGTCTCTGCAACGGCAACATTAGGAGAAGAGAAGATCACACAGCAGGCGGGAGGCCTCTGCTCTACTATCTGTAGTCAGGTGACTCTCTCTGCAGCATCAACGGCGGTGCATCCCAGCAGGGGACACTGCTGATTGGTGATTCTGCACACAACAATATCATCTCTGAACCCACCGCTTTATGGTCACCCCGGCTTTGATGTAGCATCTAATTGGCCGAGATGATCTGTTGCTGTGGCAGCTGGAGGCCCAGCTTCACTGTACACAGTCCACATAGCCGCTGTCTGCATTTAATTAGGTCCTCTTTGCCCCTTGGAACTGTGTGCACTGTATATACATCTGACTCTGTTTTCATCCTCTGCATGTCTAACTTGCTACTTATCTATGGCAGTTAAAGAAGTTGAAACTCCATCGCTTGTTGCAACAAACAGGAATGCTGCAATTAGATTTCACTTTTAAGATGAAGAAAAATAAATAAAAACAGAGGCTGATTTAAGAAAGGTTAGTGGCTTTATTGCACCACAGTTTGTTTCTTCTGTTATTGCTGCTGCTCGTGGCACAAGTGATCGGCTTGGACATTGGCAGGGAGCGTTCGAGCAGAAGAAAAGAGTGAAGGGTGTCACAGAGGTTTGTTTTCTCAGACCCTTCACTTCTCAGCGTTTAGCAATGGGTCTGGAGCCTGTTGTCACCGCGGCGAGGTTGTGTGCGAGTGGAGCTTTGTTTAACTTCCCCTCGCTGAAGGAGAAACCAGCAGGGCCTGTTAATGAGTCTGCAAACAGGACTCACGGAGAGGAAAACAGCTAATTGCAGTGAAAACTAGCAAATGCGTTGAAGTTTTTTAAGCAAACTATCTAGTTCTAACGACATGCTATCCATTATTTCTTAAAAAGATCTCTGCATGCGAAAAAAAAAACCATAATAAAATAACATAAGAGCTCAGGTAAAACCTAAAATTACTACATTAAATTTGTGTTGGCACTTTCATTTCACGTCAGAAACAAAGGGCAAACTCAAAACCAGTGCCGCTTTGTTTATTTGCATAAAATTGAAGAAACACCACAGAGAATCATGTGTCTCATCTTGTACAAACTCACTAGTGCACAATGGCTGATTATGGTAAATTACTATCCCTGTGTGAGCTCCTGAAAATCTGCTCTCTGTGCTGTATGCAGTCCTGAAGCAGGGGAAGAGAAATTGTTCTGCCCAAGTACCATAAAAACAGATTGGAAACTCGGCATTGTGAATTAGCTGCACAGGAAGCCCCCTAAACCCCTTGTTTTATTCATGAGCGTGTAGGCTATCTGTGTCTAAGAAACCCCTGTGGTCTTGCCCGCTACAACAAGGTTGCATGCTGCGTCCGTGGAAGGCTTTATTTTTTCTTTTTTCCTTTTTTACACGCCACACTAATGCCACGTTCAAAAGCATCAGAGATTAGCATCTGTCATAATCTGAAAGTCTATAAACAAATTCTTTACGCTTATGCATTGAATGAAATTAATCAGACAGCCAAACTAAACGAGCCAGCTTTCGATAAAATGATAAATTCCTGCTTGAAACGTCCACAAGTTCCATTTTGTAGTTTGAGCTTTCTGTTTAAAAAGGAGAAAACAGAGTGAAGGAGGTGAGCAGAGAAACTTTGCATAGCTGTTAAGAACTTGTATTGTTACTGATAATCCCTCAGAAATTGAAATGGGGAGAAGTATCGGCTCCTAAGTGAGCACGGTGCAGTGTACACGTATCTGCAAAGCCCGAGAAGCCGGCAGTAACCACAAGGGGTAACAGTGGATTGAGGCCAAGTGAGAGGAAGGTAAATAGGCCACATCTGTCAAAGCTGCTGTGGGACTGCACTTGGAGAAAACGATTTGTTCAAGACATCAAATCTCCGCACGGTTTGTTTACTTGTTGCTGCTGTTCTTCCACAACTTCTTCACATTTTAGCATCTGCTGGATTACTGCTTCACTTTAATTTATTGGCCCAAACAATTCATGGGTGCATAATGAAGCATTCAAAGTAGATGTCATTGTAAGACCGATGGCTTTGTGGGGCTTTGTACTTTATGTAAAATGCACATTTTTTTTGGAGCTGTGGCTATTTTGTTTGAACAAAAAATAGTTATTTTAGCTCTTAAGACAGCATGCAAAACATGTTTTAAATCCTAGGTTTTCATTTTAATGAGCACATAATTAGATTGTTTTTAACTAACTAATTGAGTTGTTTGTTTTACAAGCAATAAAAACAAGTTGTCACAATGATTATGATTACTAAAAAGGAAATCATTCCTATTTTAGCTTTGAATGCTATTAGACATACGCCAAGCCAGAGACCGTGCAGATTTCAGAGCCACGTGTCCTTGTTTATTCGGTTTGTCTCTGTGCCAGCATCTTTTAATTGTCCTTTCTGAATTTAGCAACTTGCTCACTTGTCATTACCGTGGCACTGAAGCCCTAATGAGTGGAATTGTTATCTGAAATGATGCCCCCCTTTTTTTTTCCCTGCTGCGAAAGCATATTAGATCCAGACAGCTCATTTCCATTCCCCCTGTCATCTCTCTAGAAATGACGTGCAGTGCTTGAAACTGTTTATTTCCAAATTCAGACCTCCTCCGCGGCAGCCATCGGCTTCAATTACCAGTTTTTCCTGAGCGGAGCCATCAGGCAGCCTGACACTGAGGTCCAACCTAATTCCCACCTTCTCCAAAGTCAAGAGCATAATGTGCAGATAAAAAAGGTGGAAAATAGCTTGCCACTCATTAGCATGCAGCGCCTGCCTGTTCATTTGCTTGCTGCGAATGAAAGTTCTGACACTCAGCGCCTTGTGCAATACGAGAATAGTCCTCTTCAGACTGCCTCGTGTCCTTACTGCCACGGAAAGGTCATCGACATAGGTACGTGCTAACCAACCTAGCTGGCTGCTCTTTACTGGCCCACGAGGGAGAGAGGTTAGCTGGGGGTATTGATTCAGGGAGAACCTCATTACCTGCTAAATCAACATATTATTGCCATGTTTCACCCAGTCGAATTGTTTACAAGTGTCTTTAGTGCGGGCAAAAGCCTGTTTTGGTGGGCCACGACCGCATTCATTAGTCCCTGACCTTGGTGATTATGTGTTATCTGATAGGCTGCTATCTGGCTTGGCCGAATGAGCAGGGCCACTGGCCTGCCATGGCCCGGGCCCATTATAACACGACTCTTCTTTGCTCTCTGTTATTCTCTCCCTCTCTGGCTCAATCCTTTTTCTCTCTCCCTATGAATGTATCCATTAGCCTGGTGATGTGTAAATTGTTTTCACCTGCACTGCGGGCAGATGGGGAGCAGTGTCTCTGTCGTGATTTCCTATGCATGAGCTTTCTAATCAGCAAGAGAGTAAGACGATTCCCTTGCTCCTTGCTAGAAAAAGGTGAGCTTGCGTGAGCATGCACAAATACATTACATGCACACATGTTCTCTCACTCACAATTTGCAATCAATATGCATGCTGTGTTGTGGGGATATTGGTGCAGTGGTGGCAGCGACAGAGTTCATTTCAGGAGCTCACCTTACAACGCTGTGATGGCTTAATGCCGATGAGAAAGCTTGGGCCTGAGTTGATCCTTGCCCTCTGACATTCGCCAGTTTCAGTTCACACTGAATGATAATTTGACCTGAAAGATTACATCCCTATAAGAGCAATGACTTCCAATGACAGAGTCAACTGAGGGTGACCTATAGAACAGACAGGACATGATGCTCCTCACGCAAACAAATAAAGTATTCTCTAATGTTTCACTGTGGATATAAAATGTACAGGTTTCTTTTGAAGGATCACGTCAAATGGGCCATCTAGAAACGGATTGTCACTTTTAGTGTAGAAAGAGGTGGTCATTTTTTTTTGTAAATCTAAAAATTGTAGATCCTAAGAACAATGATAAAGCGCAATTCATCTGTTTGCTTGGTGGCACAAAGACACATTGGCGGTGGGTTGGCTTCAACCTCCATGTCATCTCAATCACTTGCCAGATAGCAAAAAATCCCCATGTTGCCCATACACATGGTCTGTCACTTGTACTGACCCTCCTACTAGCTGTCGTTGGTCAAACTGCGTTAAGACTCGTTTCAAAGTAATAACTAACATGATCCGCCAATAAATTTATAACAATCAGCATTAATAACAAAACCACTTTTATTAGACCGGTTTTTGTTCTAACTAGCATTGTGCTCTTTTCGACAGCACTTAAGATTTCTGGAAACACCTGCAACACTAAGATTTTTTTTTCTTGCTCAAACTAAAAAGACAATTTTTTTTATTGAGTTTGTCTTAACATACTCCAGTTTAACATGCCCTCTTGTGTTCTGGTGTTCAATTTCTTCTTAAGCTGCAACCAAAAAGGCAAGAGTTGGAAAGTAGCACTCACTTCTATTCTATTTGGTCAGCTTTCTTTTCCATAAAATTATGAGAAGGATTTATTGCAGCTTTTCATCCACTTGATAGGACTTAGCTAATTGCTGTCCTCTCAAAGACAAAGGCACTCACAAAAGATGAACAAATAAACCGCAGCCACGTGTCTGCACACACAGACACACAGTACAGAGATTTCAATGTTTTTAATTGCCCACCACCAAATGGCAAAGACAGCGTTTTTGCCCAAGTCTGGGAGCGTGTGGGTCTGTTACCAAAATATTTCATGAACCACTGAGCAAATTTTAATAAATCTTGCAGAAATAAATCATCTTCAACTAATTACCTTTTATGTCAATGTGATTAAAGATAGCTAATACAAAAAATAGCTGTAACTCAGTCAATTTTATAGATTTCGACCTCAAATTTTATGTGGTGGAATGATTCACAAGACATACTTTGAGTGTGAGAGCTTGTGATATTGCAGATATGATGTGATATGATACACATCACTAAACTCTGACAGAAAAGGTAGCGCACAATATGCAATCCTTCAAGAAATCCTAAGCCTTTAATTTTTATCTGATTTAAAACGGACACTGAATATCAAAGTTCATGCTCAATAATCCAGGTTAAAAAAAAAATCTAACAAAGTTAAGTCCGTTGCTCTGGACGGGCTCTTTAATATTAATATTTATGCAAAGCAACCGTCCAGAGGACCTGGCTTAACTTTGATAGTGAATAGATAAAACTAATAGTGCTGCACTGTATATACATTTTAAGTCTCTTTAACACAACTTGGTGAAAATCAAACCAAAGCGTTGCTAACTACTGTATGTGTGTAGTTTTGGAAATGACCATAAAAGCCCTGTGTCTTTTACTAGTATTGCCAGACAATTACAGAAACAAGTGACCACAGGATTAACTTAGAACTTTGATGCAGAAAGCTCTCCGGGATAAAAATAAATAAATAAAAAAGTAAGACCATAATTTGCAATTTCACATCCAAGTTCTGGGCATTCAATGGGCTTCAAAAGAATGGGAGCACAATGGTATTGTACATGTTAAAATGTGTTTATAAATGTCAAAGCTCTTTAACATTTTTGTGAATGTTAACCAGACAGAGCTATGAATGAATTTTAAAAACGTCTTACCCATTTTATTCTTCTACAATAGGCAACAGTGACTTTTTCTTCATAAAAGAGAACTGATCTTTTGGTGTGACCTGAACAGTGCTTCAGTATCAAGTCATAAAAACAAGAACACCCCCCCCACCTACCACCCCCCAACACACACACACACACAGATAAACCCAACACCACTGAGAGGTGAGCCAACTGTTCCACGTCTCGCACAAGAGGATGGAGAAAAGGGGAGGGGATGGGGAAGATAATTTGTGTAAGCTGTTTATCAAATTATTAACTGCACAGATGTTTCCGACTAGCTAGGGGGCTGAACACGAGTTCTGCCAAGCAGGGTAACAAAGGTCTGAAGGATTCAATGGAGATGTGCACTGAATATCAATTTAATTTACTAGCTGTTAATTCTTATGCAAATTGTGACCTCTGTTAGGGCGTATCAATGATAATACAAATTGAGGGTTGTCAACAGAGCTACAGAGAGAGAAAAAAAAACAACAGAGCAAAGACTCTGTAAAAAAAACAATTAAAAAAATATTTTAAAGCCCACTACTCAGGTAAAAAGTTTTAAAGAATGCACTTCTTTTGTTTACTGTTTCATATTCTATCAAAATTTAGCAAAATTTGGCCCCTTTTGTTTAATTAGTAGTGAATTATATTGTATAAAATTACCTGTTGGGTTAAATAAAAATAAACACACACAAAATAAATACCCTGTGTGTGTTGGATGGAAAGATACTTTGCATGTTTGTACTATTTATCATTCAAATGATTACATTTGTGTTCACCATCATATTATAAAATAAAAGTTCAGTCCAGGTTTTGCCCCTAATTTGACAAAATCTCTTTCACGGTGATGTGCACATCTGTATGGCAGAGAAAGCAAAGATTGGGCATATGTGTAGAAAACATTAATTCTGTTCATCAAAATATACTGAAAATAACCAGAAATGTATTGTATAGCATCAAACAAAGCTTGAAGGCAATAACCTTGGCTAAGCTCAGCTGGAACAGCGGTGCTGCAAGACTCATTTTCTTCATTGCCTCCAAAGTACTGCCTTTCAGCTCTTTATGGCACAAACAAAAACCCTGGCAACAATATCAATTATACATGCTGGAGGCAAACAAGGGGATTTATTTCACAACAAATAGCCTCATAGAGAGATGCTGAATGGAGCAGATTAGCATTAGAAAAGGACAACAAAACTCCCCGGTTTACAGCTAAAAGAGCAATTTGATGGGGTTGGAATTGGAGGAAACTGATTGATTAGGATGTGTATTTGGAGGGGCTGTGAATTTCAGAATCCAAGCAAGGACGTGTCTTTCAGAAAATTGCTCTCAGTTAAAGGCAAAAATATGACATTTTGAGAACTGTCAGTGATGAACTTTGATAGTGCAAGAATAAATCTAAAGATGATGGGTTACTGCAATCATCTGACTAGAAAATATATCAATCTGTCAGAGAAGGGGTACCTTATCATACAAAAGACAAAGGCGTTCTGATAGATGACATTCAGGAAAATCAGGTAAAAGGTAATGACACAAATTACATGACATTTTAAACACGTTTATACTGTTAACGTTTAAAATTTACAAAATACAACAAAAAAATAAATAATTCAAACCTTAAAAACACTTTCGTAATGCAAAATACAGCAAAAATGTATTGAGCATTGTTGTCGAGTCTCTTCAAGCCACGTGGTTTCTGTGTTTACCCGCAGAGAATTCTGGGAAGCGGTTTCCATGGTAACCAACGTAAACACAGACGTCCCGCTCCCGCCTCCTTTTCTGTGCGTCTTTTCCTTGTCTGAGTACAGCACCGCCAAAAGCAAACTCAAATGGCAGACCAGTATTATGAAAAGGTTACATCTATCCAGCAAAGCATGCATAAAAGGTAAGGTTACGTTGTTGTTGTTGTTGTTTTTAAAATAGAAACGCAGAAGGCCCGCTTTAGATCGACCGCGGGCTCAAGTTGCTACCCTTACCGTTTTGTAGCGTCCGTCTGCCGCAGGAGTTCGGCGAGGACTTCGCTAGCTTTATCGCAGAGGCTAAGCTAACAGCAGTGATTTTGGGACGGTTTTGCTATCAAGAGAGAGCTGAGTTGATCTTGGTAAATGAATGCTTGTTTGTTTAGAGGTTTGCTGTTTTTGCATGGCTCTTTTTCATAAAGAAGCGGATTGTATAGTTGCCAGAGGCTACAGCTAATGCTAATACTTTAGCCGAAACAAACGGTGGATTTCTGTTTGTCTGCAGAGAGAAACGGAGAATGGAGCTGGAGAGGGAATTGTTTGCTTTCTCCAGATCAGATACGAGAATGTAAGTTACACTGACTGTTGCACCAAACAAATAAACAAAAACCTAATTAAATAAATATATTGCCTTTGCCGCAGTTAAATAATGATTAAACTTATTTGTAATAAATAGTGGCTACTTTATTATGACTAAGCGCTGACATCCTTTTGCATAATTGAACTTGAATTTTCTGATTTTAATCAAATTAGATCAAACACACACAGACAAGTAAATTTGTACAATGATTTTAAGTCATTGCTTATCTCTATATAAATTTGCTTCCAAGAAACTAAGCTTGTAATTTTTTTAAATGGGTTTGATTTGGCATTCTGAATGTCTTATTTATTTAAATATTAGCTAAGTTTTCATTCGCTCTTCTTTTAGACAGAAAATGAATGAAAACGCAGCCAGAGTTTAAAGAAATACTTTAATAATGGACAGGATTAGAAAGGTGTATATCGGAGGAACAGCTCAGGAGCAGTTTCAGGACAAAGACAGGTGAGGCTGAGATGGTTTGGACATATGCAGAGGAGGGATGGTGAATATATTGATATATATATATATATATGGAGCTGCAAGAGAGGAAGAGAAGAAGAAAACTACATAAAAGGTTCATGGATGTTGTGGAGGATATGCATATAGTTGGCATGGAAGATGATGAGGATGCAGATGATCTGCTCCTAAAGGGAGCACCCTATAAAAGAAGAAGGGGTGGTTTAAAACTTTTGCACAGTACTGTACAGATTGTATGTGCGTTTAATGGAAGAGAACTACTGTGAATTGACCTCTCAAGCAAAATATTGTATATATTATCCATTTGGTTTTCTGTCCAAGGAGACATTTTCATCTAGATTTTAAATTTTGTATTCCAGGTCACAACAGGAAAACCCACGTTGAAAAGAGGGTTGCGAACAAGATTTAAATTTAAATCATATTGTGCTTAACCTTTTCTTGTGAGAAGCCTAGCTCTTAGTTTTTGACAGTGCTCCTAGATAATATTTCTTTTGAATAATGGTTCTCCGCTGCTTTCAGCATGCAGATAAGGTGTTCCAAACTGCGCAGTTATCTCAAAGAAATCTGTGACAGAGAAGCACGAGCAAAAATGAGAAACCTTGAACTTCAGAGAGATGTGAAGAGCATGGAAATTAGCATGAAGGATTATAGTCGTGACCCGAGTCACCTGCAAAAACAAAAGGTATAGCACACGTGTATATTCACATGCATGCACACTCATACATTTTCATTAATTGAGCAACTTAGATTTTATTTAATATAGCATTTAATTGTAAGCTTCACTCACAGACCCTAAACCAAGTTTATAAGTAACTCTTTTTATATGTTAGAATTAGATTTATTAAGCTTGTTGTGAGAAGTATCTTTGGAAAAACACTTTTTCTAACTACTGTAAATGACTTGAGAAAATTAACAATTCACATTTATTTCATATGCATTTTCCCAATCACTTCTCTGTAAATGTAATTCATAAAACACTCATAGTAGACAAGTAGACAGGCCATTTCATTTGCTTGCAATGCCTTGATGTGAAAGTAGTAAACACTCAAAACAGTGCAATTTATCATCACAAGCAAATGAACGAGGGACAAAACAATAAGCCTGTCAGATTATCACTTAAAACTCAATGACAGTGCTTGACAGCTTAATATCAAATTAACAAAATTGGCTAATTATGACTCACTGAGTTAATTACCCAATATAGAGACTCTGAAGTGCTCCAGAGGTTTAGTCATTCTCTCCCCTCAAGCAGTTGGTTTATTCCTCTTCATGCTTTTAGTCCGAGATGTTTGCCGCTATTTTGGTTGCCACATTGCACTTCGTCTCCTTTTTATGAAACCGCTGTCATTTTTCTGGTTCTTCATTTACGATGATTTTGAACAGGCCTTTTCAAATGGTCACATGGTGTACATGTTGACATTTTTACTCATGTGTATTTATGTCCTTTTTTCTTTTTTTTAGGATACTTTCAGATTTTTAATCAAATAAAACATAAAAAAAAATGTGAAAGCCTAGTTTTAATTGTTGGCTTCTATTATTGATGGAAAGAGGTGACATGTTTGAGCCAATCCAAATCTTTGCTGTTCCTCATAAAGATACTAAGTCTATTTTTAGTCTATAAGTGTGTGTGAGTGTGTTTAGATGTGTAGCATGCTACTGATGAGACCGTCATCAGGACACACTCACTTAAGAAAATTCCAAGTTTTTTTTTTGGTTTTATGCTGCTGTATGAATAAATAACACTATCACAACACAGTTTATCAATTTTTGATTTCTGAAATCAAAAATGGACACATGCAGCACGCATGTATTAACTTCCATCTTTTTCCCCGTTATCTGTCTTTTCTTTTTTTGTGCAGGATGACTTTTTGAAAAAGATTTCCAGATTTAAGGAAGCAAATAAAAAGGTGGAGCCCATGTTAAAAGCAGATCAGGTAATATTGGCATTTAAAAATAAAATGTGTAGACGTGTGGTAATAATAAATATTTGAATGGGATTTGCACATTTATTTTGGATAAGACTATAAAGAACACTACATCTTCTGCTTTGCTTTTGTACCTTTTTGTACGATTTTAAAACTCATCGGTTTTTGATGCTGCATCTTTTATTTTGAAAGGTTCATGCACACCTCAGCCCATTCAAGGTGTGTTTTCAGGTTTAGAGTAACAAAAGAAAGTAGACATTATGCCTGTTAACTCTGTCGAGAAGTCTACATTTAAACTGTGTATCTGTAATAGCACAGGTGTCTAATCCTGGCTGGTGAATATGAACAAGCAATGTAGTTCAAGCCCATAGCCGCTTTCTCCATTCACTTAAAGCAGTTAAAGCTCTTTTAGATGAAATGTCTAAGACATCTCATAATAACTTGGAGCATGCTGTCTAGAGCAGTCACTTGTAACTGTGTGCAAACCCCCCCTCAGCCGGTCGATATTGTAATGAGTAAAATGGTACCGTCACTCCATTATGCATACAAGCCATTGGCTGGCAGTGTGCATGTCCCTCAGGCTGCAGCATTCATTAAGGAAAGCTTACCGGGCTGAAAGCTGGAGACAGATGATAACGGGATATGATTTTCATATTTAATACATTCCTTGGAAGAGCACACGCGTGCCGCAGATTGATAGAAGAATCAATTGCTACTTTAGTGAAACACTTTTTACTTTGCCCTGCAGCTACCGATGGAATCACTCAGCCAAGAAATTAACTTTCTCTCTTTTTTTACCTACTTTGTGGATCTGCTGGGCCGGCTGCATGGTTTACAGTGAATGTTATTAAGCAGCTAACTGTTTGGTATTTAAGACGCTTATCAGAAAAGAAACAGAAGCCATGCTTTTTGTTGTTATGCTTGGAGGGAGGCTTTTTTTGCTTTCTCTCTCTTTGCCCTTGGTGACATTGCAGACATGAATCAAAAGTTGTCTAAAGGATTTTTTTTTGTAAGATTAAAAGTTAAAACGTTGATCCCGACACATTCTTCTGAAATATGTTGAGAGAAAAAATTCTGACCTCTGCTTAAATAAACTAACACAATTGTGAATGTGAATATTTAAAATGCTTGTTAATTTCCTTTAAAATTTAACGTCATGAAATTAAGACTTTAGTCGAAAGCTATATTTGTTACAGAAAATATTCATAGGATTTAACAGAATATTCGTATGCCAAATTAAGGCTTTTGTTTTTTTAATGTATGCAGGTCCAAGCTGTGCACGAACAGCAACACGATGTCATTTTTTCTCACTCAGTGAATGATTTTGAACAATCACCAGTAGGAATTTTTATAGACCAGCAGACTTCTACAGGCCCTGACAGAGAAGCTGGCACCAGAAGTGTACACTCACACCAAGCATCGCATCGTTCACCCAATCACAGCGTTCACTCCGGCGAACGTCTAGCAAGTGGCCTTTTGAAGAACTTCAGAGTTGGCGGAGAGGATGCCGCCAGAAAGCGATCACATTTATCAGATGACATTTCAGGCTCAAACGGCTCCCCTGGCAGCTGTAATTTGAGTGACAAACATGAAAGAACGTCGGGGCTGCTCCCATCTGTTCGTGCCTTACCAGACACAGCTGGTAGTGCGGCTTTTGGAAGTGTTGATGAACAAGAAGCTTCCCCTCTGGTGACCTTGACAGGGTCTGAGAAGAATCCATCATGCAGTAACAGCAACCCTATGAGGGGTAAGAATTCCCCTGCAGAACACACCGACTCCCAAGAGGTCGTTCACGAAGCACTCATGATGGGAGATGAAGAGAGAGGTCTTGGCCATTTGATACGTGAAACCACTTTTGGAAAAGAAGCTCAAGAGACACCAGGTTTGTAGATATTTCTTCCTCACTATCTTGTTGCATCTTTTTTTTGCCTTTACAGAAATTGACAGTTTACAGCACTTTATCTTGCCCTTTGAAGATTTATTTCTAAGAGAACGTGATACGATGTGGTTTGTTTACATTCAGGTACATGTGAGAGTGTCAGTGAACCAAGCTCAGATGTGCAGGTGTCGGAGAGCAGTGCCAGCGACCTGACGATTTCTCTGACACAATCTGAGCTGGAGGAGGATTTACCAGAGGATGTAGCACCTGAGAGAAATGCCTCTCACCGAGAAAGTGATGATCACAAACAGCACTGTCCTGAATCATCCCTCCACTCCAACACGTCGGAAAACACACCACAGCTAAATAGCGACTCCTCAGCACCAGTGGTGACCTTGAAAAGGTACAATGTGTATAACTTAAGTTCTTTATTTTCTAGATTTTTAAAAGTAGGACTTTACAAGAACAAATTGCCATTTTAAAAATATATAAATACATATATATATTCACACAATAAAATGCACGTGTTTACAAAATTTCTACTATGTAAGCAAAGAAAGCACGTTCTGCATGGTGATGCTGAACCACACGCAGCTGTTAATGACAGTGGGTAAAGTCACTGTAGCGTTCTTTGTAAGCATCACTTCTGAGGGTGAAAGAGAGAATTGTGGTCAGTCACAGTTCACGCCACCTTGTTGTCTGTAGCTCAGCATTAACGGTCGTGCTAGCAGCAGTGATGCATCTTATAGGAAGAGCTCAGGACCTGTCCACAACAATATTGCCATAATCCAAGATAATGCTGTAACAGAGCAATTTTCTGCTCGAGAGACCTCAGGAAGTCCCCAGTGGAGGCGGAAATTGTGGCACCATAGAGTGTTCTGGAGGGTGGGCATGTGGACAGCACTTACTGCCACAAATCCTTAGTGTGATGATGGCGTCTGAGTTGAAGGATCACTTTGGATGGAGTCAGAGCCACAGAAAAATCCCATGTGAATATTTACACTCAATCTGCTTTTTCCATAACGGTATAACCATTTTATAAACAGGATCTCTTTAGTTTTTGCACCATATTTGTCTTTTTTTCGTCTCCTTTTTTTATGTTACATTTTAGATAACTGTTTACACTGCATGAAACATCCAGGTGCTTATATTCTCATAAAATATTTTTAGTAATATGACATTTTACTGTATTTACAAATAGAAAGAATCTCCAGCATTTTCATATTCACAAGTCGTTTGAGGGATTTTTTTTTTTTTTTTTTTTTTAAGAGAGCGCAGCATGTTTATGCCTGACAACGTTTTTTATGTGTGGTCAACCTTTTTTTTTTTATGGTCTGATCCTAAGGGGAGCTGCCGTTAGCTTGTGTCGGAGAGACGATGGTGGGGGCTGCAGCTTTCATTGTTAACACAGAGAGCTTCTGTGTGCGAGGAGAAAACCAAAGACTTTGATGTAAAGCTCAGAGAGCATCCAGTCTCTATCCTCTCCCTCTCTTTCCCTCTCCCTTAAGGTTAGAGTTTATATCGCTCCCTCTATTCAAGACCAGGCCTGGGCAATTCATTAGATTATCCCATTATATTTCTTCTCCGGCATGGCCAGAGTGAGTGAGACTGAAATATTGTCTGAGTTTCTTCTCAGAGGCGATTCATAATGGCCTCAATGTGTTCTCACAAATATACTCTCTCCAAACTGCACAATGGCTCTGCTTTTTTTTTTGGTTGCCAGCATGTCATACATGTGACATTGTGTCTAACAGAACCAAGGACGTTCTAGTCTTGTGGTAGCATGTTGACGGTATAAAATGAGGATTATTGTAATTGCATTTCATTTGTCAGTTTTTACTAGTGTTCCAAAATTGTTTCAGTAAAAATGAGGAATTATGAGATTTTTTTTTCACCATAATTGTAGACAGTATGGAGGTGCTATTTGTGGTTCCTTTTGTGTGTTTTTATTTTTATTTTTGTCTCCACTAATAACTAAATTTTGAGGCTACTCTGTGTGGTAAATCACCCCAAAGTCAGCACTGTATGCTGCACAGAAATATTACTGCTGACCTCTTCCTCCTGGCTAACAATATGCTCCTGATAACGCTGACATGTGGACAACAGCAGCATCTAAAGTGAGGTTAGAGACCTTGACATGAAAGCTGGCTACAATAAAAATAGAGAGATGTTTGCAGGGAAAAAAAAAAAAACATAATTAATTCACTTTCTCCCTCTCTAAAGATCTTGTTTTGAAGAGCTTTGACAAATAAAGTGGAAGGAGAGTGAAGATTACTTCAAGGTCCACACTGGCGATAAGGAAAAGAAAAGAAATGGCACAGGTTTTGCCTATTCAACTTCAGCCATACTGAAGTGGACGTGACACAGATGGATTGCACACTACAAAATGTCATGGATATAATTCAAGCTGCCAGCTTAATCAGGATGTTACCAAGAAACAACCTGCAAAAAGGAGGGAGCAATTGTTTGCTGACCCCTAACCCAAGAGCCTATTATAGATTGTCATAAATTATTTTTGGCCCCTCTTTATGGAAGGCAGCTCAGAATCTCTCGGTTTGGGGTTTCTGGGAGAATTCAATGAGGGCCACCCATAGCTTAATGCCCAAGAAAGAGATGGGATTCTCAATATCCACATGTATTAGGCATCCATTTCTCATTTTGTCGCCTCACACAGAACCAGATTAAAGATTAAAGTTTAAATCTCTCGCCAGAAGAATACATCCAGCCTCCACACACGCTTTTTTCCTGCTTTTTCAAGTATGAGATTGTGCTAATATTTTCATTACATTTTTGCTTTTATTATCATATTACTTATAATAAAAATAATTTTAGACACAAGCTCCCCACGACCTAGAAAGGAGAAAGGAAATGGATGGATGGATAATTTTAGAATTTACCAAGTCACAGCTAACGCCGTTTATTTTCCTTCAGCAGTCAATGCCACAAGTTCTCGTTTCGAGTGCCAGGTGTCAAAGCTTTCACATGCAACCCGTTATTACTTGTGGCACCATCAACAGACACAGTGAAGTGTTGAAATCCTGCTTTGTGACCATCGCATTTTGATGACCACATTCTTAAAAGGTCCTTGAGTATCTCAAGGAAATTGCCTGAGAAAAAAAAAGAATCACAAATTTTTGAATCAAAAGGCAGATTTTTTTATAGACTGTAAGCCGATCGATCATATGACCTCCTTCACTTTTCTTTCCTTTCACCATAATATTGTTTTTTTTAGCCTCTCTGTGGAAGGACTCTTTAATCTGCTAGACTGCATCGAAGGGCGACTCTCCGCTGAACACACCCCTGTGTACAGGGATTCTCTAATTGAGGAAAGACAATTCAATAGAATTATCAGGTACATTCTTTTCTTTCCTCAGACTTTAAAACCTTATCACTTCCTGTCATAATGAAATCCCATGCAAATTTGTTTTATGGTCATGGAGCAGTTTGTGCGAATGAGAAAAACATATTATCCTTCTGCTAAGGGCTCTCACATTAGATGAAGTGTCATCACCGTGAGGCGTGCGTCTTTATTTCGGAGGGGTTTTCAAACGCATGCGATTGTTATAGTAACCACCCAGCTGAATTGTTATGGGGAATGCGTTTCATTAGACTGGGTTTCTTTTTTCACAAGCCGTTTTTAGACAGGACATGTTTCATTTGCCATAATTGCTGCTCTTGTAAAGCAAAAAAATGGTGTATCAGAAGAAAGCTTTTTCACATTTTCAAATCTGGCATGTTCTTTATTTACTAATCCTCACTAATAAAAATGTGACCATTAGGTGGCCTCACAGCATTTAGTTGTATTGTTGTGTATGGTTATACGTGTTTAGTATGTTTCCATGCGTTTGTGTATATATTGTCTTTACTCTTTGTGCTCCTGACCTGGGGCTCAGCCCAGGGCTCCATATCAATAGCTGACTGCTCTCTATATATTGGGCAGCCTTTGTGACGATGAAGCAGGCTTGAATGACGAGGACCTTGAAGCATGTGGAGCAGTCGTCCTTCATGAGCTTCAGAGGTTGTCATGGAGCACAGAAAAGAGCTGCCTGCTCCCACAGGATGTAGTGAGTGCACATCAGTCCAGCGCTGAGCCTAATAAAATAAGGTAAGGTATGGTTTCTATGTAAACCCCAAGCCAAAAACTGGCGTCGGTGTTTGGATGTTTATTTTTGTACATTTCTGTTTTGTCTAATTCAATTAGAATGCATCTGCATTGGGCTATTTGTGGAAAGCTGTGTGAGTTATTTAGCTTTTCTTCTTCAATTTCTACACAACTCTAAATGTGTTCTGCACTTCTATACAGACTGTTGCTAAACTATTGTGATTGGGCTGATTGTCAAAATTTTGTGTTGACACGGCTGTTTCCAATGCCGAGCACAAATATCAGTTCTCTGAAAGCTACAGGTCAGACCTTTCTGAGAACAGACTTACAATAAAAGTGAATTCTACTTTCATATAAAATTTTATTTTATTTTTCCTTTTACCAGTCCCTAAGGAGGGTCACGCCTCCTGCCGTTACAAAGATATCACACGTTTGATGTTTGATCGGTCTCCCTTGTCCACAAATGTAAAAGGTCATCTTTGGTGTCAACTCATACGGCAATACAGCATGGGTGAATGTCATGGGTAAATTAAAATGCCCCTATCTGTGACTTCCAGTCCTTTGGATAATGAGTAGTTACACTCTGAGCCAAATCTATGTTCTGCTTCACTACCCTATTGATTTTACTGAGACCTTTCTGATTGTATACTCCGTTCTAAGAGACACATCTGGCAGCGCTGCTCTCTGGTGATGCCAGTTGGCTGACCTCGACTTTTTATCCAGTTTTTCGAGCTGGAACTATGTTACTTTCTGTGCCTTTTTAGGGGTTGTCTGGAAACTGATCAATAATCCATAGCTGTTGAGTTGTTTAAAGATGACACATAAAGAAAAATGCATCTTGAGAATAAAAAGTCAAACAATTTGTTTTGCTAATCAAAGAATCTGCTGCTATAATAAAATATAATCATGTCTTATTTTTATATTTCCTTCAGTGTGTTTAACAAAACATCTTTTTTTTCTCTACGCTACCCATCCCCCCCTCTCACCGCAGCACCAGCCTTCCTCCCAGTGCGGCTCGGCTGTGGGATCGCTGGTTCAAGCACGCCCTTGTGCTCAAGGAGCAGCGTGTTCTCAGCACTGAGCGCTTGGTCCAACTGTTTACGCCACTCTTAGTGAAGCGTGATGCCACCTACAGCCAGCAGGTAGCATCAAAGGCACATACACTGCCCACAACACACACAAATAAGAGAAGGTAAGTTGGCATTCAACTCCAAAAGCAAGAAGACATTTACACATACATATATAAAACTTTTCCTCATTAGTGTCGTTTACATCTTCCCCCTTTTGATCTTGTACAAGTCATATCAATTTAAACTCACAATTTAAGCACGACATTTAGAAATAATTTATGTTTTCAGACCAAGTATGGTTGTCGTTAATTTATACAATCTCATATTGTGGTTTTTGTGGCTTAGCTATCTTGCTGCTGTGTCCCCATCGCAATGAGAGAGGCTGTAGAGCCTCTTCAAAATATGAACTGACAAAAGGAAGAGGGCTACCGCCATCCACATCATTGTATCCAAGTGCATCAGGAAAAGCCTGAGTGAAATCTTTCTTTTCCTTTATCTCTCTGTCTTTTTCCATCTATTTCTCTCCTGTCCTCCATTTCTCCATCTCTCCTTTTTATGTATCTTTTTCTATCCTCTCATACAACAGCTTACTCTCCACACACAAGCGCAAACAGACATTTCCATTCACGTCCTACCACGCAGCCCAGCTACTCTAACAAATGGGAGCATGCAGCTCGCATGCACGCACTCAAAGAGGTCCTTTGAATATTCAAGTGCTAACAGTTGCATTCATTGATATTTAAAATGCTGTGGATTTGCGAGAGCCCTCAGCTCCATGGTACATTTGACTGAATCTAAAAAAAAAAGATTTTGGGGACAAGGATCAAGACAGCTTTTATTATGAAGATGCATCAATACCCAAACTTCAGACTGGCATGTGTTTGCATTTTTTTTCCTCTCAGAAATTGAAAGCATAAGCATTATCAATCTTTTTTTTTCTGTGACCTACAGATAACAACTTACAATGCACTTAAAGTTTGTCACTGTCAAAATCCCCCTGATCGTCCCCTTCACATTAACATTCATTAAAAGTTCCAAACGTCCATCCAAGGCTGAGAGAGGCAGTCTTTGATCACAAAAGAGAGATGATGATGGCAGAGTTCGATATGAGGAAGGCAAAAAGGGGGGAGAAAGGAAATCTGTGTGTGGCATCTCCTTGCTCCTCATCTCCCAGAACAGCTTCTCTTAATTGTCTATCCTCATCTCCACAGAGATAAAAATGAGCTGGAGAGGGAGGAAGAGTAGTTTGTCCCAAATCCTCTCAGTCAAGAGGAAAGCTATCTGAAACGTGTTGCACATTAATGGCAGGATGATTGCATTCTTTAGAAAATTCTCTAATCTCATGGATGAGAAGAGAGAGAGAGAGAGAGAGAGAGAGAGAGAGAGTGAAAAATGGATTGAGGGGGGAGCTGGAACAAACGTATGTGAAGTTTTTTTTTTGGTTAAAGGAGAGAGAGAATTTGAAGTTATTGGCTCTTGGCATTTGAACACACATTTCAGCTGCACCTCTGCGTGAGCACCCGTGGCCAAAGTTCAATTTAATGCTTCCTTCACAAAATGAGAACAATTAAGAGTGTGGTTTTAATTTGTGCTGCACGCAGGCCAAAGTGTTGCTGAGGACACTTCTCTCGCGGTCCAGTGAGGAGTGCCCCTCGGCAGAGGACAAGAGTGACTTATCTTCTTTGCGGGGTTCTTCTCTCTTGGCTGACACTGATGTGAAGCCCGCCCAAACAGCAGGCACGCAACGTATTCAGGGTAACTGGGGATTATTAGCTTTCCATGCATGCTGCATTTTAATTACAAAGAAAGTACAAAATTATTATAATGCAGGTCTGGCTATTATTCTAAAGAGATGTATGTAGACAGCAAGACCTGCCAGTGGATAAAAAAAGTTTCATTTATCTTTTCTTGTAAACGTCATTTGCAGAAAAAAAAAAGCAGAAATGCATTTCATCAGACAATTTTTCATGAGCTTTTATAGCCCAGTTTTTCAACAACCATCCATTGAGACCTAAAAAGGATCCCCCCCACTTTTCCATTTCTGTTCCAGACCCCATTCCTTCTTGCCATTGCTTCTCACTGTGCATTTCCCTTTTCTTACAGAACTACAAAGCACTGAAGAGGACAGCCAGGACGAAAGCCTTGTGGAAAGTGGTCCTATTAGAGGTAAAAAGGCATTACTGGTGCCTCAGCATTCACACTGCCCTTATGTTGGGTTTGTTTTTCTTCCTACTGCAGTGAATAATGGGCTCTTTTACACAATGGTTGAGACAGGATGATCAAGGTGAATCCAGGGTCAAGGTCCCACCTGAAGGGCTGCGCTAGTTCTCTCTAATTATCTCCGAGAAAACACTAGCCGCATTTTCTGCCTGGTCCGAGGCATTCTAGCAAGACTCATAATCCGCTGTCCTAGCATAATGCAGCTGCTTTAATTGTCACGGCGCCAGGGTGGGCAGCACAGAAGATCTGTCATCGGTTCTCATTATCTTCTAAACAATGCTCCGGCAAGGCTGGACTTGAAAAATACTATATGTGACGGTATCCTGGAAGCAGTTGGTGTGCCCATCCCTCAGCTGCACCTCTGAAATGTAAAGCAATCCTGCCTTTCCCTTGGTTGTCAGATTTCCAACTGGGTCTTTCATGTGTCTGCATCCCTAAAGTGCACAGCCAGCAAAAAGGAGTCCAGTCTCCAATCGCTGCACTTAATCAAAAGAGCTATAAGCGGCTAAAAAATGAGTTAAAATTTTGCAAGGGAAAGGTTTTGCTGCTCTGGGAGACATCCATGTCGCAATCAAATACCTTGACCTTGACTGATGTAGTTACCAAGACATACACGTCTGTCAACTTACTGGATTTTTAAGAGAGAATGTAAAAATAGTGGTGAAACAGTATTTTTATTTAAAAATGAAGTAACACTGTTTTTATTTAGCTACAATACTGCAGTCCCTCGTTTATCGTGGGGGTTACGTTCCAGACACCGCATCAATAAGTGAAAAACCTCAAAGTAGGAATGCTATATTTATTTTAGTATTTTATATATATATATATATTAAGGCTTTATAAACCCCACATTCTTGCAATGTTCTAAACTCTTAAACCTGCATCATTTTAACAACATACACATGTACTGCACAGTAGCTACTGCAAAATTTTATATGGATACTCACCAGCCTTGGTCCAGTTCTGATCGGCTCTCTGCAGCCGATGAGCACCAAGACCGTTTTAGAGAGAGCCGGACTTTCAGAGAGCCAGCACAAAACCATACAGTGGTCCTGATCGCGTCCAAATAATCCAGGGAGATCCAGATGAAACACGTCCCGGTGGGCTCCAGAGAAGACACCGGACCTCCAAGAAACGCCTCCCTGCTTGAGAGGCCTCATGGGCCGGCAAGCAGCACTCAGACTGACCGATGAGGCTGGAAGTAGTCCAGGTCCAATCGATTGGTTCCGTACAGCTCTGCATCCACTGAGCGTAAAATAAACTATGAATAATGACCAAACCTTTTAGTCAGGTTCAGATCGGATCAAAACTTTCCCTCCATTTCAGCAGAAAGCAGCGGCCGGAAGCACTATTGGTTTCTGGGTAGTTCACTGTTGGCTTTTGGGTAGTGTAGTTCTTTTGACTGATGAAACAGTGAAGGCTTATTGAGAGAAAACTACAAAATTGTGGCGCCTGTCAGAAGTATTTTTAAAATTTCATTAACCTTTTACTGTATCCTATACTGTCCCAATCACGTGAGTAATATTCAAGTTGACATTCGTGTGTCGTCTACAATCTTTTTTTTATTTTATTGCATTTCCAACAGCACATTTATATGTTCTTTGGTTTGTTTGTTTTTTTGACAGTGTAGCTTTTGTTTCTACTTAGAATGTGGGAAAAACATTCATAATATAAAAACAATCTCTGGCTTTCTGTTAAGTGATGCTGAAGTAACGTGAAATGTCGATTGCTGTTTCATGGAAACTGTTATGTACAATCAGCTTAAATCAACATTTAAGCTGACTGGGCTGTGCTTTTACTCACCCTGTTCGGCACTGAGTTCAAAAACCTCAGCTACTGTTGTCTCATCAAACACAGAAACGTCTGAAAGTTGGAAACCTGCGTTTTGAGCAAATATTTGACCGTGACTTTGTGTATGTGTGTCTCTGCTTGTGTGTGTATGTTTGTGTTCGTCCCCAAATAGAGTCAAAAGCGTATCAGTTACTCAAACAATCAGCCATGCGGGAAAGACTGCCGAGTTCTGAAGAGGAGGAGCTGAGTGGTTTTTCAGGTAAGCGATGCAGCCTGATCTACCTGCAGGGCAGCAAGCAACTAGAGCCAAAGGTTGTCTTTTATATCACATATATGTCAGACTTTTGAGCTTTTTTTTTTTTCAAATCAAGGTAGTCCAAGACTAGAATTGATAAACTCTTCTTGAGCTTCTCATCAGCTTCATCATAAGTGTTAATGTAAATATGCATGGTAAATTAGCTTGTGATGAGATCAATCAAGAATCAAATGGTTTTATCTGGGGCTGTTTGCTCTTTTAAGGAATAAATCACGGCCATGAAGAGGACCTGGGGAGGGCCAAACGCTCCTCACATCAAGACCCTTACCCTCGGTAAGAACATTGTTATTATTCAACGGGCCACAGGAAATGGGCCACCAGACACCAAAGTGGTTGATGTACATTTGCATGGCAGCTCTCATAATTCCCTGTTCATTTCCATAAGATCAAGGGGGCACCACCCATTAACTCGCTTACAAAGACAAAAGGCCCCAAAAGCCCCTCTTACTCACTATTAGCAGGGTTCAACCAGGTTTTAGAATTCAAAAGCAAATCAGCTGCCGCAAAAATAAATTGTAGTTATAATCTCACTGTTTTCAGGCTTGTTGTCAAAATCCAAACAGATCATGTCAAGAAGAGAATCACTGACAACTGTTTCAGAAGAAGGGGACTCAAGAGCTGATAAGAACAAATGTCCTGCCATTTGTCACCCTTGAAACATTATTTAGGTTGCACAAATCAGAGCTGTAAGTGGGTAAGGAAAGGATATCTGATGATAAATAGCTTATACCATCTCGGTTACATATGAATATCAACACAACTTCATCAAATCTGCAATTGCATTTTAGGTCCTAGGAGCACCTCTTCACTGCAAACCCATTTGGGATGTAGTAATGGCTGGGCAAACATTATGAGGAATAATCTTCTCTGATTTCATATGATTACTGGGTGACACGCTGACACAAGGGTTGAAGTCTGGATCTCCCTGGCCTGGCAAACAGGCGCTCCTGTCTGCCTATTAGTCCCTAGAAGGGCCTAATGGCCTGGCTCTATTGTGGTCTTCTGCCCCTGCCAGAGCTACTGACCAACGCTTTTAATAAACATGAGCCAATTTTGGGCAAAAACCCCTCTCAGGTGGTGTCTGTCTCCCGATCAGTAATGTGCATGTGAAATGCACAAAGTGTGTTATTAAGCAAAATTTGCAGAACAAAATGTAGACAAAATGCAGTGATGAGAAATAAGGTGTACAATTGTATTGCATGACTGACACTTTCATTCAACAACCACAGCTGGAAAGGAAACAGCAAAATACATCGTTATATTATATATATATATATATATATATATATATATACACATATATATATAT
>NC_056518.1:21378444-21408688 GCF_014905685.2 Nematolebias whitei
ATTGTGCAAATGTTGCATGTTATGAATGCAGAATGAGAGGCGGGGGGCCAGTCCTATTGGCCAAACACTGCTCCCAGCTGAAAAGCGAGAGAAAAGCACTGGGTGCTGCTTTGCATAGTAATGACTGGGCCTTAATAAGCTTTACAGATTAAATACATGCAGTCTATACAAGATGCAAGGAGATACTCTTAACACATTTATATGTGCTCATTTCACTATTATGAAGTTTGAGAGATTTGGAGTCTTTCACATTATTTTTCCTCTTCTCCCACACAGCGTTTTTCAGTTTGATACTTTTGTGGATTGTTCTGTTTATTGTGTTGTAACTTGTAGGGAAGCGACTGATCTGCAACATTTATTAGGGATTTGTCCATTATAAATCTTTTGCAGTCACATCACTTTGTGGTTGAGTGGGGATGAAAGGAATAACGCACGAAGGAGTGAGTCTTAATAAGCAGCTGCACTCCATGTAAAGACCACTTGTTTCCCTTTGTATGCGAGTGCATGCCACTGCTTCCTCCCGTGCAAAGAATCATTGTGCCTCTCTCTCTACCACAGGCATTTTAGATGCCACTCCCTTCTGCTTATTATTATTATATATATTTTTTTTAATTTTGGGGGTGATTTCGCTTACCTTTTTAACCCGCCTCCTTTTCTCACCCTAAAACACATTCTTGAACACACATGCACAGACACACGAAACAAAACAGCGCAGCCATCTGACGGGATGATAAGTGTTGTGCTTGGAGCCTGCTTGACAAAAACCTTGACTCAACCATTAGTGGTTTACAGCTTTGCTTTGGACAACAGGATGTGCTCAAGCATTCGACCTCAAATCACTCTGTGTCAAAATCAGAAGCTCTGTCTATTTCCCTCTAGACCCCTCCCTCCTCCTCCGCCTCCTCTTCCTCCTCCTCCTCCCTGATGGGCAGCTTGTGTGTGTGACTCTGAAAGGACAGATGGAGGATTGGGGGGGAATGAGTTGAAAGAGAGGGACAGGAGATGTACAAACGAAAGCAGGAGAGAGAGACAATGATGCACTGAAAAGCACTGAAAGGTGGATTTAGTGTTTTCAAATCCAGCAGCAAGTTGTCATGAACAGCTGCAACATACAACTTAATATGTTTCCTTTTTATTCATTTTTTTTTCTTCCTGAATGCTTTTTTCCCCCAAGCAAATTCTTCACAAAATGTCTAACAAATTTCTAATTTTGTCCGAGTTTCACAGTGAACTTTTCATTAGTTGATCTTCAGCTCTAATTTGGAACAACAAATAAAACAGGACGAATAGCACACTTAGGAAAAGGGCAGCATTTAAAAAGACTCGCCAGTGGAGGTCACTGTACTTCACCAATTTGAAAACTACTAGTAAACATGATCTGATAGGTTTATTAAATAATACATTTTATTTCAGACATTATTTCCCCTTCCTTTTTCTGCTTTGTAGCCTTATATAGGCTTATAGAGCAATGCATATTACAAAAATCAACTAAATGAATAGATTAGATATTATGAGGTGTTTATTATAGTCTATAATTACAGGAACTGAGTGATGCATCAACTAGCTATTTTGGGCATCCCCTATCTGGGCTATGAAGAGAACATTTAAAATAAAATATATGTCCTTTGCACTGACAGTCTCCACTAGACTGCCACCAGTCAGCATGAGAACACACACTGGTCCAACTACTTCTTCCTTGGAGCTGCAGTACTCACTCACTGCCAGCAGAGAGCACTCACACGTTAGAGAGTGCCCACTCATGGTGCACTCACAGGTAGCTCTCACTGTTTGCCCCCACTGAGGGCTGCATCCTGCTGCCATTCAGGCCTGTTAGAGTATATCTAAACGGTGCCTAAACAATGGTTTTTTTTTGTTTTTTTGGGCAGGGTCACAGCTGGGATGGGAGTAGGAGTTGATGGGAATGTTGAGGTGATGGGTCTACCTTTACCTTTAGACAAGCACAGCCCAGCAAAAGTGCTATTGCGCTATTAGCATTCGTGCGTGGGTGGCATGAGCTTAAAAAAACCTAGGGTAAATAAAAGCAGTTTCTAGCAGTCGCTAAGGCAGTACTAAATGCTTGCTAAGCATTATTTTGTCTGACTGACTGCCCATCTGTTTTCTAATGTGACACTAGAATAAAACGCAAAACTCATCTTCAGTGACTTCAGGAAGCTTCGTCTAGTTTTACAGATAGCACACTCCCTGTATCGCAAGTTGACTGCTTTATTTAAAGATGTTTATGTCCTTTTACTACAGGAAATGTTTTTCAAGTGTAAAAGACAGATTCTGTTCCTTTTCCCCCAGATAATATGTCATTCAGTACTAACACCTATCATTATCTTTCAGTAGTAATCTCAGTGATATAACCAAATTCTGGTAGGTTAACGATGCAGGTAATGGAGTTAGACTAACAAGAAGTGGAAAAAAAATATATAGGAAACAAGTTCTAGTTGAAAAATGCATTAAAATACCATGAGAGCTTGTAAGAAAATTATTGCTGTACTCTTAAAATAATTTTTATACAAGATAAAGTTTCAACAACTATATATATATTACTACTTTGATGTATTTTTATGTCCTGCAAAAAAATCTTGTAATACATTGATTCACAGACAATATCATATTATGAACTTTTATGAACTTTAAGTCCACTAAGAAAGCGATTAGATTGTAAACTGGCAAAACATTAACCAGGTTTGGTTAAAGTATATTCAATAAAAACAGTATTTGACATTTATGATTTTTATTAGGCTTTGTAACGTGAGTGACGTCTATATTAATTGAAAGACGTTAAAACCAGAAATAAAACAATGAGCAACCACAAAAGCTAGACAAAGCAAATAAATGCAGCGCCAAAAATGAACAACCCAATAACTGTAATATGCATCATAGTACACATAATACACAGACATCCTGTCCGGTTCCTACATACACAGATCATTGCTTCAATTAGGGGAAACTCAGCAGAAGATGAACTGGCATAAATGTTTATGGAAACTGAATATTCGATCAGCAAGGTCATATCCAGGCTGGGCTCTTTGTGGTAATAGCTCTGTCTTGAAATCAGTCCTGTCCCTCACTGAAGTGGAGCAGCTGATAGGCCATTCCCATCCTGTGGGGGAAGTTCGAGCAAAGAAAAAGCTCAATTTACTCTCCAAAACAGCTATTATTGTTGCAGAAGAGAGGAAGTAATTGCATAGATTATTGTGTATTTTTGCTGCAGCATAGCCTGGTTTGGGTTTCGTTGTCCAGCAGCTGGGGATGGATGCATTAACTGTGTTGTTTTGTTATGCTTTATTCTTTGTACTTGTCTCCTGTTCAGTGCAAAAAGTTGAGTAGAGAAGATTGAATTTCTGGTTCTAAAGAGGTGCCAATATTGAGACTTATAAATATTTCTGCACATGATGCCTGTAGTGCCAAGCCCATGTTTTTAGATTTTTATACATTTTGTGAAGAAAATATTCTTACGTATTGAACACATTGCTGTTGTAACAAAATATATTTGCAAACAGTGCATTTAATTTAGATAATTATATAAATGTTTATTTTAGGGGCAAGTATTAAGAAGACCATTAGCTATAGCAGTGGTTTCCATTTAAAATTCAGCAATGCCCACCTAGACAATTATTTCTCTAGCTGAGGTCCAAAATATAAGTTGTCGTAGTAAAACAGCCATATTAGTTTCCTTCACTGGTCATAGGCTGGTATTTCCTTGTGTGCTTGCAGCTTAACCGAAAGTGACGTGAGAATTATCATAAAGGCTAGAAAAGCTGGACGTCCTAAAACAAATTACTATAAACACTAAGAAAGCTGTGCCACTTCAAATGAATGACTGGAAATGTGGGGAAAAGCTGTGCCGCTTAAAATAAATTACCATAAATTTGGGAAAAGCTGTACTTCCTGAAACATATAACCATAATTTGTAGAAGAGCTGTGCCGTCTAAAATAAATTACTTTAAATACAGCAGATTGTTATGCAAGTAAAAACATGTATACATATTAGGGGTGTAACAGTACGCGAAAATCACATTTCGGTTCGGTTCAGTTTCAAGGAGGGCTCGGTTCGGTTCATTTTCAGTACAAAAAAAGGCCAAAATAAAGACTTGCAAAATGTTTATTTTGAAAATATGCCAAGTAAACTATACATTTGTATAAAAATAAATTTAAGCAACCCATTTGGATTATATTTTAATTAAACTTCACTCTTTACAATAAATAAACTATACTAACAATAATAAAAATCTTAGTAAATACAGTCAGAACCAGAACAATAAGCAGCAACAGACCGTTTAGAATCTTAACTAATCAAGTTTTAAGTTTTTAGCCTAAAAGACCAACTTGTCCACATTTTCTGCCAAAAGCACAGATCTAGTTGCAGTGACATCATCTCCAGCGGTGGAGAAAACCGCTCACTAACAACAGTAGCAGGAATAAAGAGGTCGAGTTTTGCTAGTTTTGCAGTGTGGCTGTATTTGACCTCATTACTCAACCTTCTCCCACCTGTCCCTGGAAAAGTTCAGAGTTCAGTCATCACAGACTTCTTAGCTGGAGGTGATCTATGGTGGATTTCCCTGAAGAGGAAGAAGACTCAGCTGCTATCTTTGTCCCAGACTGGAAATAAAACACAAAGAGGTATAAAAAAAAAAAATTAAAAAAAAGAGTTAATAAGATTATAATTTTAAATTAAAAAAGTTAATTAGATCATAATAATACAATAAACAATACCTCTTCTTGAACGGTCATCATTTGTTATGAGGACGTTGAATCATCATCAGGGCAGGGCAGGGCTTGTTGACAATATCAGTTTTAGCTTTTTCATAAAGTGCTGCTACAACTTTTTGGCTGAAGTGTTGACGTGATGGATGTTGTAGTGGGGCTCAATAACTTTAAAGTCGACACATCAACAATAGAATACTGACGTAGATCGATAGCTTTAAAAACTCCTACAGCTTGTGTTATTGCTCTGGACCGATCTGAATTACCTGATAAAGGTTGTTTAAATGCTGCTGCTGTTATTGGTCTTTACACCAAGCTGCTATTCTGTAGAAGAGATGTTCATATTCGGATGATGTTGTTTCAAGTGAGTTAACAAGTTAGACGTGTTGCCTGCTGCAGATCCAATCTATGTGAAACGACGTCGACACACAGCTTTGGATTTGCACTTGTCTTTTAACAAGAAAGCCATAATGTTCCCAAACAGGAGACCGCAACGAGATGCTAGGCTGCTAACGATACGCGTGCTGCAAGACTATAGCGCCGTGCTGAAACACGCTTAGGAACTTTAGTTCCGCGGCGAATAATCTTTCGTTAATAAAAATTTAATGAGCGAAAAAATAACCAAAACGGTACGCACGTGGACCGAACCGAGAATGCCGTACCAAAACGTTTTTTTATGAAAGTTCAAGTAAACCTAAACCTGTCTCCACTTACTGTAGTGCAACTTCAGCTGCATGCATGATAATTATACTTCATTGTGTGTTTCCAACCCGCCCTCTGCTTGTCATTTTCTTTCAATATTAAAGGTTTAGCCTGAACAGATGTAAGAATCCACATGTCTTGTAGGAAGTCCAATCACCATATGAATTCAAAGGTTTTATTCTAACGATTATTCTGCCTCTGTGGTATATTGTTTGCAGCACAAAGCAATCTGCTCCCGGTTTGGAAAGGGAGGTGCATCTTTTCCTCTCATTCTGTCTCGAGTGGCGATATAGAGTTTAGACGGCGGCAACTGGAACAGAGCCAAAGTAATTTGGTCCTCATCCTCGATGTACAGTCACATGTGCCAAGACTTAGCTGAGGGAGAGATGAGGAGATGAGGGTGATTGAGAGGGTGACAATCAAAGAGGTCACGGATTTGTATCGATGCAGATAGAAGGACGCGCAGCCCGACACTGCATTTTGCTTGAGCTCGTCAGCGTAAAACTCGTCGCCGTTTCTTACTTTCCCGAGAAAAAGTGTCAACACAGATCTGAGACCGATGCTAGATAAGCCATATGGATGTGTACGCTAACCTGGGAGGTGATGAGGATATATTGTGGAGTTTTGAATGGGCTCTGTGATGATGTAAATTAAAGAGGAGGCCTTTAAATGTGAAGCGAGGGGCCTTATTGCATATGCATTGAGGTAGATCAAAGCCTTTTCGGAGGTCACACATTTACATAGCGATATCAGCAGAGCTATGGGAACCTGGCAACCTCGTCTCTGGACTATTTCTGAATAAAGAGAGCCCTGTGGAAGTCTTTTTGGCTCAATTAAAACAAGAGTCAAGGAAGTTCCCTTTGCTTCATGGTCTGAGCGAGCCAAGAAATCTAAACCTCTGGAATGAAATAACCGAGATGATTTAGTTTCAGTTTTTACCTCGTTTTGTATTTAGTGTATTAACTAATAGCAAAAAAGAAGATTGGTAAAACATTTTATTTCTCTTGAAGGATTTATTCCCATGCGCAAATAAAAAAATAAATATTTTTTAATCAAATTTTAGTCTGAAAGTCTGTTATGAAAAAGGGTTTTTAATTTGTATTGTGTTTCAGGAAGGGAACCTCAAAAGCTCTTTCTGCTCCACAGTCAAAAGGTGAGTGCATACATAGATCACAGAAAATGATTTTAGAAAGTGTTTTTTTATTAAACAGATTGCTTTAAAGAGGTCAGCGTTTAAAAATGATTTCATTTGATTTTAAAATTTTTATTTTCTATAACTGTATGATCAAAAATGTTCTGTGACTGCATCGCCTTTTGAGGATATGTAAATAAATTTAAAAAAAAAGGACCTTGAAGTTAAAGTCCAGGTTCCTGAAAACATCTGAAACCATCCACTGCGCTAATAGACATAAAAAGCTTATTTTTCTAACTCACAATCATAAACTGAAATGTGTGAGACTCTATTAGCTCCTGTGAATTTTAAGAAAGGGGATATCTGTGACACTTTAAACTCTTTTTATGACATCATCCTTAGGTTTTTTTTTTTTTAGCTTTTGACTGTAGTTTTCATGTAAATTCATCAAGCTAAAATTTTTACTTTGACTCAAACTCTTATAAACTTATGTTTGACTAAACTAAGAAGTAAAGCATTATTTTGTTTCTTTTTTGTGTCTGTTTTGAAGCTTTTCGGGAGGACTCCGACAACAGCAACTCAGACATTGAAGCAGCTTTACGTCCTCCAACGTTCAACTCAAACAACGAGGGCATTGACGACTTCTACGACTGAGATTCCCTCTGAGATAATATTCAAATGTTCTCCATTATATCACTATAGATTTTAAAGGCAGGTTGCTCACCCCTTGACCTTTGTTTTAGTGGTCTGCATTGTAATTTGTATGCACACTATACTGTAAAAACAAATAATAAAGTTGACAGCTCTTACACAGGATAAAGTATGTGAAGAGTTGTCCAACGCACCGATGTTAACCCTGCTTCAGTCTCTTTATCTGAACAACTCTCCCGGCTCATAATAACAGCTCGAAATAGATTAAACGGATCTTTTAAAGCGATTTGTTTGCACTGGGCTGAAAATCATGCATTTTGAATGCTGCAGGCATCTCCGAGTGCTCTACTTCCAGCACGCTCGAGTGTAGTGATGTGAGTCACCTGTGAAACGACAAAGCACAATGGCCACTCCGCTCGCTTTGGCGTGACCTACGACCCTGCTGAAGAGGCTCGTCTCCCAGGGCACAACGTGTTGCAATGCTAACTAACCCAGAATTTTTAGAACCCCCACCTCCCTTCAACAAAAGCGCTGAACATAATCTTACAGCTGCTTTGCTAATAAATAGTTGTACCTAAAAAAGGGTAAAATTGTGTTTACGTCTCCATGTTTTCGCACAAAGTAGTCAAACTGCTGATTTTCCAAAACAAGTCTGCGATTTAGGATTTTCCACACGCTGAACCATCTGTGTCTATTATTAAGCGTGTCGCTGTGTGGGAGGTTACATTCCAAGGGTTTACATTTATAGTTCATTATTTCTGCTGTGTAAATTTCCAAAACTGCCGTTCGGGGATATGGTAAAAGCCGCCAGCATGCAATGTCAGCAGGATTCCATTAGTCAGCTTTAGGTGACTGTACAGGCCTGAACCTTTCAAAGTAGGACTCCACATTCATTACCAATAATGGCTTCAGACAGCCCTGACCCACCACAGAAAAAGGGACTGTGGCGGAGTAATTTAGAGTTTGCTAAAAGGTTCCCTAACATAATATCCAGTTAAGGAGCATGTCAACAGATACTTGTGTGCGACTGATGGCTTGTGGTGGAAAGTGGACTTATATTGTACGAATGTGTACCAGCAGAAACCTGTTTTTTATAAAGAACTTATGAGTCTGTGCCATGAAGATAATTTGAATGTTCATTCCTTTGCGGAGGGAAGTGTAAAGTTTGAAGAGATGCTGTTCACAAAGGAAATGACTGTTTGCTGCATCACATGATCAGGATTACTCAGGGCAGAGCTCCAGGTGACGCGTTTGGTTTAATCCCCACAAAATTGGTTCACATTCACATTTTTAAATGCAGGTTTTCAAGACTGCTAAAGCCAAGCAGTGACTTACTGTACAAAGTTTGTATTGTATAAGATATGTTTACATTTTATAATAATGAAGTTGTGAACCGTCTTTCTTTTTTGTAACAAAGGAGTCAAAGTTTGCTCTACTTTCATTGTTTAAAGCAGGGGTTCTCAAACTTTTTGGGTTCAGGGACCCCTTACAGGGGAGAAAATGTTTCAGGGACCCCTCATAACCCTCATGTTTATTAAATAATTTTCTTCAATTTGTCTCTTTAATGCAATGGAAATATTTGTGTAACATAAATACTTAGACCTGTTCTTTAATAATGTTAATACAAATTTTATACTTTTAAACATGGGGTGTTTTTCATTTAAGACACACTTAATTAACAAAATTTTTAATTTCAACTTCCAAAAATTACAGTTTTGAGAACATTAACAATATCAAAAACCACTTTAAACCTTTACCTATTCACATAATGAATATTGCCAGTCCTTCAAAATATTACAAAAAAAACTTTTTTCATAAAACTGAACAGAATCATAACAGTAGTAATCATACCAAGTAACAGGGCTTCATTTATAAATTGATTGATGCCGGAACGCAAATAGGGGGCGGGGCTTGGTGGTGCAGGCAGGATCGTCCCCTAGAAGATTTTGAATAAAGTAGATGTGATTTTCTGCAATGTGGTGTATTTTAACAGGTTGTTAAACATATAATTATTTTCTTTTGCGGACCTCCAAGCACCTTCTATTAGTCCCCCAGTGGTCCAGGGACCCTAGTTTGAAAACCACTGGTTTGGTCTTTATGTATGATGTTTCAGGCTTTAAAGAAATCTTTCAATGTTTTTTTTTTTGATCATTGACTCTTTTTTTTCAGTATTCTTTCAGTCCAGTTCTTGCAAGATACCATTTTC
This sequence comes from Nematolebias whitei, assembly GCF_014905685.2. Classification (NCBI taxonomy): domain Eukaryota; kingdom Metazoa; phylum Chordata; class Actinopteri; order Cyprinodontiformes; family Rivulidae; genus Nematolebias; species Nematolebias whitei. The sequence continues at coordinate 21,387,852 of NC_056518.1, forward strand.
AAATAAAATGTTTTGTTATTGTTTGTTAAACTTAACTGTGACACATGTATTATTCAGTAAAACCAGCATAAAGCAGACAGACACTGTCTTTAATTTGTGTCTGTAGGAACTTTGTTAGCTGCACCGAGGTTTACAATAAAATAAATGTCATGCTCACCACTTTGTAATAAAAATGGTGGCAAGACTTTATGCAGCAGCAAAGCTGACCTGCCAAATGTGAAACCTTTTCAGGTGAAAATAAGAAATACAGTCTCAGCAAGAAAAAACGAGAGATTTTCGTTGAGCTCGTTATATTGTAGCTCCATTTTATTTTTCACTTCAATATAGAGTCCTAGACATTTGAGGATGGTGCTGTAGAGAAGCTCATTGTCGAGGCGGCCTCTCATTCAACGTGATCCTTTAAATGCAGTTAAGCAAAGCAAGTGAGCACAACATAACGTCTATTTGGAGCACGTTGAGTAAATAGATTTGATGCTCCCGCTGAATGCTGCTGTGTCTCATACATCCAGGAACTGCATATCTATGTTATATAGGTCAAGGTCTGACGCGAGGCTCCAGATGTACGCATACAAACAATATCTGAAGTAGGATGCTGACTGTTTGACAATAAAGTAATTTTTCAGAGCTGGTTTAAAAAGCAAACTAAACAACTACCAGACAGCAGAAGGAAAATAGGGAAGAAAGGCATTTTGCTTCCATTTTATTCGAGCTTTATTTTATCAACAAGTACAGCACAAAAAGGAAAAAAAAAAGTACTGAAATATGTAGTGATGCTCAGTCCTGTGTATGCACTTGAGTCCAATATTCAAAATACAACATTTCTTGTGGCTGCATTATTGTCCACTACTATCAGAGAAATTGTCTCCTGTACTCCAGATCTCCATGTTTGATTGTTGAACAGCGTTGCAAAATGGCTCTTCAGCGCGCAGCCTGTATTCTCCACTACCCTACTCTTATTTTGCACTGAATAATCATTTAAAGCAAGGTCATTTTGATCTTCTGCCTCAATAGACCTCAATTAAATATTCATTCATTCGGATGCGGCCTCTTCGGCAGCTTCTTTGGTATGTGTGTTAAAAAGACAAAGGGCTTTGCTTTTGATTATACAAGCCTGGGCATTTTCAAAGAGATCTGGAACCATTAAGTAAAGTTAAACAATCCTTTCCACCGCTCAACTGTTTTTTTGTTGTTAAATTGTTTGCTTTACCTATTTTGCCCTTGACTATCAAAACACTACTAAGCACTTTATTAGGTTTGCGATGCCTAATCAAACTATGTCTTCAAGTCAGGTTTTTTTGTGCTTTTACTTCAGCTTTTTTTTTAATTCAGCAATTTATTTGGAAATAAAATCCATTTTGCTTTGTGTTGACAAAAATAATGTCTAGATTCAGCATTTAAACACACCAATGTTGTTTTTATTGTAAAATTAGTGTATGTTTTTGGAATTTTACACACCAACATGATCTGGAAGGATAAAGAATATTACTAGCATTAGTTTATAAAATGTATTTATTTATATTTGTAAATATTTTATTGTGGTCAAACATCCAGGCTTTGACTTTTTAAATAAGTCTTCTACTTCTTTGTTGTGCTACTTTGTACTTGTTTTAAAATAAGTGATCAGTTTCTGTATGTCTATGATTTGACAAAATTCAAGTACTGATAGTTTGATTTTCCGTTGTAGGAAATTTCCAGAAGAAACAATATATTTATTTATATGACAAACTTTTTTCATGATGCTCATCACAACTTTTTAAAGTAATGCATCAAAGGAAGAAGTTCATGTCTGTTACCGGTTTGTGATTTAAGCTGATTTATACATGTTTGTTTGTTGTTGTTTTTTTTGTAGTAATTTTGTTTTTTCCAACCTAAATATGTAGTTTTGAATCTAACCATAGGATTAAGGTGTCTAAATTTAAAAATCAAGCAAGGGACATTGCTGTTAGGGTATACATTTTAAAACAAACTTGTATAAGAGTCAGAATCTCACCTCCCAGACTCCTAATGAGGAAAATCATTTTCATAATATTTTGATTGTTTTTTTATCTATCTGTCTATCTATCTATCTGTCTAATTTTTATGGAAAAATACAAATGGTGTTAATTTAGTGTTACTGAAAGGACTAGCAACAAAGTTACACATTTAAAAATAGGAAATGCTTTAAATATATAGTAGAGTTTGCGTTATTGAACTACGTATATAAAATTGAGACAAAAAAATAGTTTTTTTTCAAGCTGCTAATGTTTAGGACAAAAAGAGCAAATCTTTGTCTCTAAATGTATTTTAGCAGAAGAAGAAGAAAAAAAACTGTGTTTATGCTCTTTTCCTCACTGTACACACATTCACTGAAATATTTTAAAGGCCACTTTAGTTACACAAGGTTGTTGAGAAGGACATAAAGAAAATGGGGTTTCAGTAGCATTTAAATGTTTCAGGACCGAGGACAGCTCTCTGTGCTCCTCCATGTGTGCATTCAATGAAAACCAGTTCAGCACCGCTGCACATAGACAGCTTCAGGCACTCAGACAGGATTTTTAATAGGAATAACATAAACCAGGCAATTTAAACAAGAAATTGACAGTCTGCAACACCACAAGCAGATCCAGAGTAAGATATGTTTAAACAACATTCATATCAAATGCCATTTCTCTTTTATTAAACGTTTGGTCCAAGAACAAATATCTGTTGTTGCACTTCAACCATAAAGGAACTCACTGCTACCTGTTTTCAACCCCGTCAGCAAGACGGTCAGCGTTATAAGAGTTTAATGTGCACATGCACCACAGATTAATTTAGAAAGAATATATACTCAAACAAAACAATGAAAATGATTTTGGATTGGTTGTTCTCACAAGCTGCAGTACATTTAACCCTGTGAGAAAATATGCTAAGTCTCACCATTTTCTGCAGGCCTGCCTTTATATTTAGCACTAGTTGAGCACAAATCTGAGAGCGCAGCAGGTGAACAATAGGTCCAAGGATGATTTGCACATGAATGATGTCTATGAATGAGAGCCTGTGTCACAGATGAAGACTGTCTCCACAGCCGGGGCACAAGGTTTGCTCCCTTCTGCCTCCACTACAAGGACCAGGTGAGATTTGGTCACACAAAAGAGCCAAAGGAAAATCTGTTCAGCGTGGATCTCTAAAACCGCTAATATGACGGGTTCTGGGAAGACCTCAGTGGACGTACTCTGTTTAAAAGCATCAAGTCCTGTCTCCATCTGAAGACTGATGCTGCAGATTTCACAGAATGTACATTTCTGTAAGATAAACTTTGAACTTTCCCCTGATAGGAATTATAAAGTTTTAATTCAGAAAGTTTAACTATTTTAATATTTAACATTTTAAAATAAAGAAACTGCTTAAGCATATCATAGGAATTAAAACAGTTTTTCCACTCCTGAGAACTTTTCTGAAGTAAACCTTGCTCAATGACTTCCTAATGGCTGTTTTTTTTTTTTTTTTAATTATTATTTAATGTATTGGTCACAACAGTCTGTTATTAGGCAAAATTCATATGTACTAGATGTGGGATATTTAAATTGTAAGACAAAAAGTCATCAGTCATTTGTTTTGGAGATATTGTACTGACAGGATGTGTTACAACACACTTTAAAGACAATTTTTTTTTAGGACTCTAAAAAAATGAACGATTTTTAATATTTTATATTAAAGACTGATTTGTAAGTTGTAAACTTGATTAAGACTTCCCGAATCATTTATTACAGCAGTTTTCATTTGATGATGCCTGTTGTAGTTTATCCCAGGCCTTAAAGGGGCAGCACGGTGGTGAAGTGATTACATAGTTGCCTCATTTTAAGTAGGTTGTAGTATCGCAGTTGGACGTTTTAGTGTGGAGTTTGCATGTTCTCCCCATGCTTGCACAGGATTTTGTATGGGTACTCAGGTTTCCTCTCACAGACCAAACAACTTGCATAGAATTGGTAACGTATGTGAAGCATGGTACCCATCTTCAGCAGCCATTGGGCAAAAGGTGGGGGACACCTTGGACAGGTTCATAGTCCATCACAGGTATACACAGAGACAAACAACCATTAGGTGCAAGGAGAATCTCCCTCTGTCATGATCTCCGCTCTCCGTCACCCCCACATTACTCCTCCGTGCTGCAGCGGCTTTGTGAAGGGTCAATTAACCCTTTGTTGTTCAGCTGCACCGATCGACTTTTGTCTTCCAACTTAAAATACAAAATATGTCACATTGTAAAATCGTCATAATAACAAAATGTAAAAAGTATTGATTTTTTTTTTCATTCAACCTTTATTTATACAGGTTAATCCCACTGAGCCTCGGGGACTCATTTTGAAGAGAGTCCTGATTTTAGAACTTCTTTGTTCAGTTGTTACAGTGTAATTTATCAAAAAGTATATTTCTGCTCTGTGCTGCAGCTCTACAGTTTAAAATTTAAATACTGTAATATTTTAAATAAACAATCCATGCAGCATGGATTGTTTACTTAAAATATTACAGTATTTAAATTGTATATTTATACAGAAAGAGGGAGATTTGGAGTGAAACTTGAACTTGGACTGTTGTACCCCTGCTTGGTGGGTTTTCACTTATCACGGTGGGTGTGATCCCCTAAACCACGTGATAAACGAGGGACTGCTGTAACCAGGAAAAAAAAGAACATGCAAACTCTACTCAGAAAGGTCCCCGGCCGGGATTCAATCTGGCAACCATATTTTTACCAATGGTACAATTAAATAAAATACAATACAATATGATGTGTTGTGATGTGAGACATTTAGAACTGAAATGATGTGCTACAATACATTCTGGTTACAATGCTATGCAATAAAGTACAATACAATGTGATATGCTATACAATATGATATGAATGAATATGAGTCAGTAGCTATGTTTACATGCACAAAATTCTTTGATCGGACTGAAACGTATTCGGATTAAATAATCCCAATGTATTGTTTACATGGGCACAATCCGTTCATGACGAGCGTTTACATGCAGCAGGCTTTTATTCTGAACAGAAGTATTGAAATGTGTAGAATGGTAAACTTTCCTTAAAAAATAAAAAAAAGATCAGATTAAGTGTTTACATGCACACCGTTCAGATTATGAACCGGCATAAACCACCCTTCTCATTCGGATTACTAATTCATTTGGATCAAGCCAAATCAACAAAGAATAATCTGAATGGGGCTTTTACATGACGCAGTTTTATTCCGAATGGTTGTTTAATCCAAGTAAACATAGCTAGTATGGTCTAATTTGATGAAACTAGATTTCAAAGACATATGCTCAATCTAATTAAAACATATTAACTCTTTACACAAAAGCTATTGACTTTTAAAGTCTATTTTTATTAGAAATAAAAAAACAACAACAAATAGATAAATGTTAGGGAACTGAGCTTAAAATGTTATTGCTTAAGACACTAAAGTGTGATTTGCATCTTGCAGACAAAGTTCAGAATCACATGTTATAATAAACACAACCAAACTAGTTTATTTCTGTGACCCTGTGGCTGCAGTGATGAAAGGTTCTGGTCTTGTTGAGTCTTAATGAAGAGACCTAAGCTGAAACTGATCGTAGGCTGAGATGCTTCAGATCACATTACAATTAACCACATTTAAAATGGATGACAGAGAGTCTCTGTTAATGGCAATCCCATAATTCAGTCTCTTTCTCTCATTGATAAACACTTTTCTTCTGCCACTATCTTCATTCGTCCCCCATCTCTTGCTTTCCCCTATTTTCAGCTGTTGTAATTAATATGGAAAAATGGAAAAGACATCATATTCTGCAAATTCCTATGAGATTGACTCGCAAAAGCTGTTAAAGCCAAGTAGGCAAATTAGTATTCATGCAGGTTTTCCAGTTGCAAGTCATTTTTTCCTGTGGGACCAAGTAGTAGATTGGGTTAGACAGGCAGCGGCTCATCCTTGATTATGTGAGCAGAATGCTGCCAGTGAGCCAAAAGCCCAGCAGAAAAAAATAAATAAATTCCTTAGGCAGCAAATCAATTTCTGTGACCTGCTAAATGTAATTGACTACACTATAATTCTTTAACCATGTGTGTGAGGTAGAAAACACATCGTGGGGTTCAATGATTACCAGCTATTATATAAAGCCATGGTATCTGTATTGGCTAATAACCATTTACAGCAAAATTATACATACACCATGAATCAGAGGCAATAAACAATTGCTTTAATGCACTATGTCTTTGTTTAGTCAATCAACTGGATCTCAGAGAACCTCATATTATTCAAATGAGCAAATGGCTTGGTAAAGAGTTTGTCGCTTTTAGATGCGTGGACATTTGTATGTAAATTGAGATGTTGGTGTTTTAGCTTATGCTGAATACTGGATATGACCTTTAATATTATAGTTCATACATCATAGCGTTTACCGGCAGCGTTTGATCTTGTCACGCTATAGTCTCGCTGCTTATGGATCCATGTTATTTTTGAAGGTATTTATCTGGAAATGTTTGTTTGAACGTTAGTGCAGCTTTGTTAGCGGTTTGAAAAGTAAGGGGGCAAAAATCCAGTATCGGATGGGGACAGATTCATGTCTTTCAAGATTTGTTTCAGTAAGCATACTTTGTTTGTCCAATCGTTGGATCCCATGCTGATTTGAAAGTATTTGTATCCCTGGCCTCAACTTGATCAGCTGTCAGCGGGCCCAGGACATTGGCTTTGACTTTGGCCAGATTAATTAGCAGTCTGTCCTCTTCAGTTTGTTCATCCATTCCTATTAGACCCGGCTCAGCAATCTGCTGGAAGGTAATTTTGCACGAGCACACAGGGCACCGCATTGACACCTTATGTTTCATGATTGAAGGCAATCTCCAGGGGACAGTGATAAATTTATTCATGGTGCGCTCTCCCGTAGCCACTAGAGATATGTCTGTGCCCGCCTGCCACACATCCACAGATTTCCTGCTCTGCATCTTTCTCTGAATGCAAAAATAATGCTAAATGATCTCAGGGAGTTGTGTCTTGTATTTCAATGCATGCAGGGACCTGGTGATCTCTGGGTGCGCTAGTCGCCTCTGCTGCAAATGTGAATCTGACAAAAAGGAGTCAATGCATAATATGAGGCCATTGAATGTTATTGCATTTACAAATCTGCGCCTTCACAACCACGAACTGCCTCCGTTTCTCCTACAGGGAGTACGCGTGTTCGAAAACATATCTGCGCACACATGTTCTCGTGCAGCTGGGTCACAGAAAGTGGCATTCATGTAATTCTTTGTTGATGACTGAAAGCTGTTGGTAATAGAGATGCTAGGAAAGGTGATCAAAGTAGATTAGCCCAAGATGCAGCCAGGGGATTGGTTGTGCTCCCCGTCATTAACACAGGCTGTTATCCAGGAGCCGGCACGCTCACTGGTTCTTGCCAGGGGAATACCAGGTCAACAATTAACATGGAGTAGAAATGCTAATGCTCAACTTGAATCAACAGACCCCTGACTGCCCGCAGCTGTTTACTTACTGCTGGGGCTTCAAAGGTGTTATTTATCTGGTGACAAACAGGTGTCTGCTTCGCCAATAGTAGCTCGAGATGACACAAGGTCATTTGAGAATTACCTTTTTGTCGCGAGGTGCATCCTTTATAAAATGAAGCACTTTAATAGTCGTTTTACAGATTTTAACCTAAAGCGCAAGACGTATTACTCTTAGATATTGTGACATGAAGGTAAAATGCACCGTTAGATCATAGTAGCATCGCTAAGAGCTTTAAAGGCGCCCTCCACTCTCAAGGTGATAAAAATAAGTGTGAACCTAACAACACGAATACGAGAGCCATCACTCCCGAGGCTGTAAACTTGTTTGGAGTTATTGTATCATCAGACCACAAGAGGCAAACAAGGACCCTCAAGTCCTGCAGCGCTTGAGAGGGAAGAGGTATTTTGACAATTAGCCCTATGAATTTGGTTCCCTCCGCATCAACACACAAGTGCCATCAATATTTGTTACACAGCACATTCAGACGCTCTCACAACACTGAAGCCGGCTTATTTCCTTTGGTAAGTGACTACGTTTTAACGGCAGCGCAGACTCGATCTGAGATTTTACTGTGAATTTACAGGCTGATCCGAATAGATCGTCTGTGTGAACAAAAGGGAATTCTTAATGTTTTGGCATTGGCTTTCCTAAAGCTCTTTGTATGAAGTAAAATTATTTGTTCAGCCAGAGAATGTTAAGAATAGTCGTGTCAGTTTTGAAGTGATGTTCTGTTAAATAGTCGTCAATAGTTAGACCTGATTATCCCATTAAGTCAGACAATCTGAAAGATATCAGGGGCATTTTTTCCAAATAGAATCATAATGCTGACATGAGTCTTTTGAAATGAGAGCATTTTAAATCATAACATATCCCTGGCAACAAGCACAGCTCTTGTGTAGTTTTATAGTGGAAAAACCAAAATACGAAATGACCTCCTTTACAGGCCCATGAGCACAAGATGTGTAAATCATTCGAATTGAAGCAAAACAGCGCACTACTTTTACGAGCGTATTGTCAGTATAATACTAAATTAAGTGAGTTTTCTTTTTGTCTTTCACTCACTCGTGCACATACAGACACAGAGCGCAAAGATGGAGTTTAGGTGAGAAGAAAAGCAGCTTAGACAGCAGACTGCAGCAGCCTTGACCAAGTGGCAAACGCATCTCGTTTGGGCCCCAAATACGCTAATAAAATTTGTTTGAATAGGAATATATATAATAGAAGTTATAATAATATGCAGCACCAAGATTTAACATGCATGCTATGCTGAGATTTTATGCAGTCTCTTAATGAAAAGCTGAAAGGAGCATTTGTAAAAGACTTTTGAACTCATTACAGGATGGGAAATTATTAATTTAATTTGGCATCCACTTTTTTCCAAAGAATAGTAGCTTGCAGGAATATTTTCTTTTTTTTCTTTTTTTTTATATTAAATGCAATCAACACGTGCAAATATGTTAATTTAGATGTTTTACAAACTAACATTTTTTATTCTAACCAAGTGTGTAAGATTTTATTCAGCTGATGCTTAGCTCTCCAAACTAAGGGACTGCTTTTGAAGCATATTTTATAATTACCTCGAAATGCAGACTGACGCTAATTTTATTTAGGCTGATGAACTTTAGTCAGGCACAGGAAAATATTTGTAGCTTTTTGTATGCAATGACTGCCATGAACACAGCCACGTATGACATTCAGCTTGATCTCTTTTCAGAAGCTCAGTACTTTCTGAAGGAAGGCCAAGCAGTGCTACTATTCATTAGCCCCCTGCTTTAATATGTGTTTGCATGATGCTGTGTGTGGATAATGCCCTTCAAATAAGAATTTTCTATGCAAACCAAATGTGGGGTTTTTTTTTTGGCTCTTTTTAGTTTGTCACTTAATTGGATTAAAATTAACTAAAATCCAATGTTCACACATTTTAGTGTATTTATTAAAGGACGGAAAAACTAAAATTTTCAAATAGTTTTACCCTCTATCATGGCAATGGGTTATATTGTACCTGTACATGTTTGTATGGAGACTTTTATACACTCATGCATCTTCATTTCTGGACATTTTTATGCAATATGTGCAAAATTACACTCAAAAGTACGGCATGTCCAATTTATATAAGTGAAAAAACATGTAGCACGTATTGTAATCCACACTGTAGTTTATTTTGTAGGATTCCTAGATTTGTCTGATATAAGCACTTTCCCCACATCCTGCAAAGCATTTGGTTTGACCCACCTTTCCACACCTGCACCTGATCTGGTCTAATGAACAACCTGCAGTATTTAAGGACTTGGCAGTCATCCTTCTGACGCTGGAATGTTAAGCTAGCTGATGGTAACTAATTGATGGCCAGTAAAACTATCTGTTGAGAAAGAATAGTCTTTATAGTTCATCTCCTTGTGTTTTTCAAGCCTTGTTCCTCTGTGTGTTTGAGTCCTCTCCACTTCCTGTGACAACGCAAGTTATCATCTCTGCCCTATCCATCCATCCATCCATCTCAAACCCTATACTCACCTGTACCTTGTTTCCCTTTCAGCAAATGCCCCTGTCCTAACTTGTAAATAAAATACATTTACTTTTTATATATTGAGTCCTCATCATCAGTCTGCTCTCTGGGTCTTAAAACTATTTCATGTTTTTATTTTCTGTTTATTTATAGAAGACCTGCAGATTGTCTGTGAATCTTAACATTGAAGCCCTTTCTTTCCCCCATTGTTTCATGTGTAATGTGTTCATTTCAGCTTTTTAGTGTAAAACAACTTGAGCACTTCTCTGCAAAGTGAATGCACATTTTCTTTGGGCTGTGTTATGGTATTGTAAGATCTATATCAAAAATCCTCACATGATATGACCTTACGTGACTCATGAATGGATTATTCATCCTCCAATTCAATTATGTGAATTCACTCATTAGTCCACAGTCATCCTGAGAAGGACAGTGTGGATTTTCTGTCTTTGGAAACATTGTGTTGTAAAGTCTTCATCACAATGGATTTAGTGTAGAAAGAAGTCAGGATAAGGAAACATGGGGCAGTGAATCTTCTGGATTTAATCTGTTCTGTCTTGCGCATCTCAGTGAAAATCAAAATGAAGCATGAAAATCATCCAAATGAGATGGATATGTCACCCGTGGAAAATGCTCATTTTAAAAACAGCTAATTTTATGTAACTCGGCTTCAAACTACATTTGAAAGATGACCTAAACAAGATCAACATGTACTGTAGCAGGTGAAGTAAACTCGAAAAAACATTTTTCATTCAACTAAATTAATCTTTGCTTGTTCCGCACCTTATGTTTTCACATGTGTTTAGTTGCATCACCACACTCAAAATTTACATTAACAATGGACATTTCTGTATTGCATTGACGCCTATAGATTTAAAAAAAAAAATTCAAAGTTTCGTTCTAGTTACTATATTTGTGCAAGAACAACTGACACCTTTGTGTACGCAATGGGCAAGTCTTGGAGATGTTTGAGTGGAAATATAAATAAGAGTCTGCTAGAAAGAAACGAGAACCATCGACTAAGACAATTGCATAAATATATAACATCAAAACGGCCAGACTTCACAATCTAAAAACAGTTTCCATGGATATCACCTCCTGACCTATTTAGTCATTTTAGCTGTTTTAATGAGTATAAAACACGTGGCAGCCATTCACAAATTGTGCTTACAAGTTTTCAACTGATAGACATGTTAATCATATTATGAGAAATGTATTTTCTTATCACTTTTTGATCGGTCTTCATGACATTACAGTGAGTCCTTTTTTAATGTATATCTATACAGTTTAACTGAGGTAACTACTGAACACAAGCCACTTTCACTTTTTTAAAGGATGTTTCTCATTTAGGAACACGAAGTCTTAAATTATGAGTATGTTCAAATTGTAGGCCAATTTAAAAATTCCCAAAATCTGACATTCCATTTTTGTTGACCGTCCTAACGTAGGTTTATGAGCTGCACAAAACGCTGCTGCATTAACTAAAACAAGCTTTGCAACAGCTTGCCTTGTTGTTTTTTTTTTGTTAATTCTCTTAACATTTCTTTTAGAGCGCACAAACGAGCACAGGAAGGTCTAACTCATAGTCTGCATCCAAGCTGGTGATTCTGTGAAGTATAGATTTCTTACATTGTGTCTGAGACCAGCAGGAGACCCTTATTGATGTCCAGCCAGTGGTTCTCCATCTGACTCAGATGATTTCTGTGTTATCAGGGAGTAAAGTTATCCATTTCATAAAAAGTCTTTCAGTATCCTCAGCCGACCTTGTGTTTTAGTTTTTTAACCTCGTGGAACCTCGACCTGACCAACAGCAGAATGGAAGCAGCACTTTATCGGCTGCTCATCTTACTCTGGTGCAGCTTCTCCTGTTTGCTTAAAGCAAACATGCTCAGACTCTCCTGAAACAGCGACATATTTCACAGTCTTGTCTATCTAAAGACTTAGAAAGTACTCGTTACAGCAGTCAGGGTTAAACATTTCACCTGCTTGAAACATAATCACTACAGTTCCTTTCAGGCTCACTGCTTAGGTAAATCAAAGTGGTGATTTTTTTAAATTTATTATTCATCTTCCATGCAGTGTTTCCACCCAGGAAGCTCTCATGCTGCATTAGATCTGTGAATCTGTAGAGCATTTCGATAGCTCAGTCAAGTACAGACTTTTGTTCTTAAAGCACTTTTGTAGCACAGTTTAGAGCATGGCAATTTTTACTTAGTAATTTTCAAGTTTACGGTGTTAAATTCTTTTGTTTTTGGTCGAAAAGTTTAAGAAATGCAACGAAAGGAGCTATGCATGTTCTATGCCTGCTTTAATTGTTACTGAGGACCATTCCTGTTCTCATCAGACAACCACAGGAACATTTAATGGATGCGATCCCCACTGTAGATGAAGTGATATGATGCCTGCACTTACTTACACTTGATCTGCACACATCTATAGGAAAAAAGACCCTCAAGAGTCGGTTCTTTTATGTAAACTAAATTTGCTGCTCTTCACACCGGCTTTATGTTGAAACAGCATTGAGTGTCATTAGAGTTTTAGTTCAGAAAGAGTCCTCATCAGCACAAAAGATGCAACAAGCTCTCATTTGTTTTGAGTTTCTCACTTTTAACTCCATCAGGGCAATGTGTTTATGATTTAAATGTATGCATATAGTGTAAATGAGAAGTGAGCAACGAGCCAATGTGACAGGAACTAATGTTTTGAGTTGAACCCACGTGCAGGCTGACACAGCCGAGGTAAAAAAAAAAAAAGGTCATTTCTATTTATTTAGACAAAACAAAAAGGTGACAGGGCAGCCAAAAACACTTGAAATTAAAGAAACGATGGAGGAATAGAACATGGCAGACCGGGAAGCACAATGCACGGACAAAGGAGGAAACACAGAGATGTTGAATTTAAAGGGAGGCTGACAAGACAATCATGACGAACACCTGGGGTGATTAAAGACAGGTGAGACAGGAGCTGACAACAAGGAGGAAAACAACAAAATACAGATTCCCACACTGAATTAATCTGTACCCACCAGACGCTGTAAACATGATAGAAAAAATGACAGCATGCACACATGACTCAGACTGAGTCACAGATCTTAGTTGTATCAAATCTAACATTACAATTTTATATATATATATTTTTAAAAGGCACTCGCCTAATTAAAATATTGCAGCATTTTTCATCCGGATCTGTGCATACATTTTTCTGCAAGTGCATCCAGTGGTGCATTTTAGAAAATGCTGCTGACTGAAAAGCAGGGGAGCAATTTTACAATAAATAAATAAATAAATAAATAAAAATTACATGTGGGTGAATTGTGCCAGAAAGAGCAAGTTATAACTGTATGATGGGCAGCATGTGCAGCTCCTGGGCATGAACTTATTGGAGTAGACAATGACTTTGCTCCCTTACATCTCCAGTCTATTTGATCAAATTTAATCAGATAAATACAATCAAAAGCCTAATTAATATAGTAATTACGCCAAGTATGTCTTTATAAGTTTTGGATGTCAGTTAGCATGGTGGAAAATAATTAAATTACAGATCAAAAGTTCTACTCTGTGACACTTACCAACAACAAATTCACCTAAGTTATTTTCTGGTCTGTTACCTTGCAATCTGGAGTTTTGTTTATTTTTTGTTATAATTCTTCAAAAATCCTTCAGATTATTGAAATTAAACGGAGAAAGAAAACTTCTGTTCAGTCACTCTTAAAAATATAAAACTGAAAAGTGGTGCGTGCATATATATTCAGCCCTTTTTCTTGAATGCATTCAACAACCATTCACACGTACACTTACCAGTTAAGCATGCACATTTTCATCTGTGGGATGAAACTGGAGTACCTGGAGAAAAACCCATGTGTGCACGGTGTACATGTAACAAGCATGCTCAGTGATGTACTGATCTTATATGTTCGTAGCTTGAATCAGTCTGGATTCTCGTTATATTCATGGACGTATGGAGCGGAAATATTATAACAGCGTAAACAGAGATTATTTCTTAAATCCAGTTTTTAGTCTTTTTAAATGACATGATGTTTTTTTAAATCAGTTTAAGCAGTGTTTCAGATTTAAAGATCACAGAACAAACACTTCGTGCAGGCGTTATTCGCGGCTCCTCTGTTGATGCTCTTGCAGAGCACTGCTGCTTGGCTCACCATAAAAAAACAATTAGTAGCTGAAAATCAGTTTTAGAAGAAAAATCCTTACAGTCAGGTTTTGAGTCTTTCAGAATAAAATTGAGAAGGGTTTCATTAATTTGTAAAACATGGTGTGTTCAGATCTTGCAGATTTAAAATCCATTTCTCATATAAAACTTGCTTAAATTCTGGGATTTTCCTCATGAACAGCATGTGATTAAAAGACAAAGGTAAGTGAAGATACTATTTGTACACAGAGCAATGCTGAAAATCAGTCCTGAGTGATGGTGATCTTTATGACAGACTGTGCTGCAAATGACAACAGGCATGATTCTAATGTCAAAATTAATTCATGGACTTGGGAACACTTGCAGGCAAACTGTGAAAATAAACTCCACATACAAAATGAATGTCATAAATAAAAATGATAGAAAACAGGACATCAGCTCGTCAGCTCAAGCTTATTGTGTGAAAGCATTCACGCTGCTGTGATTCATTGTGCTTCCGTACATTTTCCGGCATGATTCTCATCAAGCAGTTTTCAGCTATTTCAACAAATCATAAAACGTTCAGCTCTTTCAAGACAATCCTGATATGACTTTTGGTATTGGTGCAACTGTAATTTTTTTAATATTTAGCCTTTTTGGTCATTTTTTTTTTCTCATAGAAAATGAATTAACTCTTTAGATCTGTTTACAGCATTTTACTGCTCCTTTCACATTTTGTTCTGGTTCGGCTTCTTTCAGCTTCCTTGTTTAAAAAGAAATTTTAAAAGAATTTCAGCTATTTTGTGCTCCGTTCAGGATCTGTCTGCTAACTACAATATTTTTGTGCGTCTTCTAACTTATATTTTCTAATGTCAGCTTGTTATGCTCCTTTCAGCTTATTTCTGCAAGTTTAATCTTTTTCTGCTATTTCAGATACTATTTAGCTGGGTTTTTTCAGCTAATTCCACATTTTTTGCATTCATTTCAACTGTTTTCAGCCTAATTCAGCAAAAATGTGCTCTCTCCACTTACTGTTAATTTAAGCTTTTTGCTGCTTTTTAGCTACTTTTCAGCTTTTTTTTGGTTGCTAATTTCAGCTTTTTTCAGATAATTTCTACTTATTTGTGCTCATTTCTGCTTCTTTCATCAAACGTTTTTTCTGTTTTCTTCTGCTAATTTATGCTTATTCTACCTTCTCAGCTACATTTTTTTAGCATTTTTTTTAGCTAATTTCAGCTGTTTTCAGATAAATTCAAGTTTTTCATGGTAACTTTTACTACTTTCAGCCTAATTAACTGCTGCTAATTTAGTTTGTTATGCTCATTTCAGCTTATTTCTGCTAGTCTCAGATTTTTCTGCTATTTCAGCAAATATTTAGCTGTTTTATGCAAATTTTAACTTTTTCAGCTAATTCCACATTTTTAGCTCATTTCAGCTCATTCAACATCCTTCTGATAGATTAAGTTTCTCTCTGCCTTTTCAGATACTTTTCAGCAATTGTTTGCTCATTTCAGTTTTTTTAGCTAATTTTTGTGCTCGTTTCTGCTTATTTAAACCCAATTCAGCAAATATGTGTTATTTTTACTTCGGCTAATTTAGGCTTGTTCTTCCATTTCAGCCACATTTCAGCAAGTTTTTAGCTAATTTCAGCTGTTTTTCAGCAAGTTCTTCTGCAATAAGCATTCTCACTGCATTTTCACCGGAAATACAATTTTTCTAGTTTAAAAAAGTAATCCTTGGCTGTTGTTACGTCCACTGATTTCTCGGGGACAACCTTTCTCTTCCTTTGCTTGTTTACAGACCTGCTGTCTCACCATGCTGCACACCTGGAATCACTTCCTCATCAGTGGACTGCATAAAAGCTTCAGTGAATCAGTGCCACGCCCATTTTTCCTTGCATTTCCACTTGACTCTGAGCATGTGGTGGACTCTGAAATGAACTCTGTGAACAAAACATTCTAGCAACTCTGACAAGATATTTGTGATCTTCTGTGAACTTCCCTATTGAAGAAGCTTTGTTTAGATGGGAAGTGGTTCTCTGCCATTTTATTTTAAACTAGCTTTTCTCCTGTTTTGTGGCCAGCCAGGGAGCTATGTTTTGTTAGATGATTGGCTTTTCAAGCCAGAAGGGGCGTTCTTTTGTTAGTTTTGGCCTTGGAGACCCCGAAGTTCTTCCTTCGCTCTGTAACACCTAAAACCATTAGGAGAATAAATTTTTGTGATACCAAATTGGGTTGTTTTTGTTAGTTTTACCTTTTTTATTTTTATTTTACATGCCTCCAATCCAAAGGTTGTCACAGCTGTAAATCTACTTTTAAAATCTTTTTTTTTTTTTAAGTGGCAGCTGCAGCTGACTGACTTTAGGAAACTCAAATGGCTCTAATTCAGTCACTTAACAGATATTGTGCTAACATTTAGTGTGACATTCTCAATATTTACTCCAAGTGCTACTCAATATGCAAATAATTTTCAAGCTATAGCAGTATCCTTTGGAGTCAATTGTTAGTAAAATATCTAATGAACTGAACAATGATTTCTTTTAAAGGCTTATGATGCAAATTAAAAGCAAGCTATAAATATATCAAAACTATGCTGAATCAAGATATTCTTAATTTCTGTGCAAAAAAAAAACAACTTTCTTTTAATCCTAATTTAGACTTTATTTATTGTTCAGCATAATCTTTTTAGATTTGACTTCATGTGGTTTTATATATGAAGCAGAAAATGGGGAACTTGAGCCTGTAGACTGAACGAAGGGCAACGCGGTCAATCAAAGGCCACGTTTCCTCTCTCGGCTCTTGCTTCGGGGTCTTTCCGGCGGCAGTTCTCTGATTTGACTTTGATGTGCCAATTTGTGCCTGATGAATAATTGTCTGGTTTGCTGATAACTTGTGGGAGTCAAGTGTATTCTGGTGGCTCTCAATGCAAATGGGAGATATTTGGACCCTTCAAATCACGACAGTAGCCCCTCCACATTTGCCTCCCCGTTCCGTGAGTAAACTGACCAATTAGCTGAGTTTGAAGAAGACATTTTTGATTAGAGCAATCAGTAAACAGCAAATTCTCTGTTTGATTGTCCCTCTGATTAAATGAGCTGTCACTTGAGAAGTTGTTTTAGATTTTAATTCATGGCCTTATATCACTGAAAAGTGTGGTAATTACCCAATCCGCTCTGCACAGTTCAACACTTGGATTCAAATTCATCCATACTGCTAATGTCGATGACCTCATTTTACCACCCAAAGTTTCTGAAGTAGTCTCTGAATCCAGTGAATCAGGCAAAAACGGCACAACCGCCCTCAAGAAGCAGATGGACAGCAGAGATGACATGAAGATAATAAGAGAAGACTGTACAACGCAATCAAACCAATACAAATACAGTATACAGTCCCCCCCCCTCTTTATTTTACTCCTTTTACCTCCCATCTCCATGGCAACGGGGTGCTCAGTGCTGAAGAATGATCAGATAAGAAAAACATCTTCATTTTAAAAACCTCATTATTCTCACCCATCTCTGAGTGGCTATGCATTAGTCTCTAATTAACACTATAGAGCAGCTAATGACCAAAAGACTGTGATAAGTGATAAATTATAACATTGTGCAACCAAATTACCAGCTTCATAAAGAATAGGTATTTAGAGCTTTGAAATGAGATAGGATTTTTTTAAAAAAGCTAAAAATGAAATATGTTTCAGTTTTTAGTTTTTGATTAGGATTGGGATGGATGGATGGATGGATAGATGGGTAGATAGGTGGGAAATTAGATAGTTTATTAATCCCAGGTGGGAAACTTGAGTCATCCAGTGGCGTTTGCTAAAAGGTGGAATACAAAAAACGTGCAAAAATAAAAAAAAGAATACCGAAAATTGAATGTGTACAAAACGAATAATGAAACATGTATTTAGGTTATCAAATTATTTCCTTTTTATGATGGTAAAAATGTTTAACTGAGTGGTGGGGGGGGGGGGGGGGGGGAGGAAAAAAATGTGTTGCTCTGTGGTTCTTTGACCTTCAAGCCACAAAAAGTGAAGACAAAGCGTTAATTTGACAAAAGCTGACTTCCTCAATTGAGAAGGAAAGACTTTTCAGTCGTTTAATTAAAATATACGGTGAGGCAACCCCGTGGCAGCTGTGATAGTAGAACAATTGTTCAAGGCTTTCAAACCTGAAGATCAGGAACGAGAGAAACTTCCAGACAAGAACAAATGGAAAGTTACGGATATTTTGTTTGTCCTAAAAAAATGACGTGATGCAACAACAGTGTTTTGAGGTTGTAAACCTCGAGAAATTAAAGATTATATCATATCCCCTGATTTAACGTCACATTATTTTCAAATCCTTTATTTTTTTTTCCAAGGTAGTTCTATTTGAAAAGAGAATGTTACATAAAATAGTGTTTTTATTCATTCTTTTTTTTTTTTAAGTCATTTTAGTCAAGATAGCTTTACCTTAAAGTTTTTTGTTTTTAAAGGTTTCTTTTCTCTGAATGGATTTTGACTATTTCCAACTCTCATTCACTCAGACGTCAGTTTTCACACCAAATGTTTTTGGTGTAAATAGCAAAAACATAAAATGAGACGGTAGATCCTTACCGTATATACTGTCTCTTTTGATACTTTATATTTTTGCTGTATTTGGGTGTAACTGGGACCTTGAGTACACAGTTTTGTTCCACCTCATGTGCCACATGTGAATGACAATAAAGAAACGTGAACTTTTGTTGTATTATGAATGGAAACCCTTCTTCAATGTCACTGTTGATATTTATTTTAATAAAAATACATATAGATGTGTGAGAGAGTGCTTTTACGCATAAAGTTGTATGAAAATTAAACAATAAAAGGCTAATATCTTGTTTTAGTGTGAACATTGAACATATACAATTTTAAACATGTCATCTGGTAAGGATGCCTCTTGGACTTCTCCCTGGGAAGTTTTCTGGGCTTGCCCAACTGGTAGAAGACCCCAGGACATGCTGGAGAGACTCTGTCTTCTGGTTGGCTCAGGAACGCCTCAGTATCCTCCCAGAAGAGCTGGAAGAGGAGGTTAGAGATGTCTGGACCTCCCTGCTCAAGCTGCTGCTCCTACCTTCAACATGGAACAAGAATAATAGGGTGGATGGATGGATTTTTTGAACATTGTATAAAATATAAGATTCTGTGTAATAATAAACAAACTAACTAAAATCCAAAAAGGGGTTGTGTTTTCATAGATTAACTTAATCTTCTGTTACTCAATACATGTAAATAATTTTCAAAATGGATCAGAAAGTAAATTCTGGTTGTAGGAAATGCAAAACTTTCAAGTGGACTATGGAAATTAAAAAGGAAGTAAGGAAAAAAACTTCACAAAGTGCAAAAATATACTAAAACTCCCCTAGTCAGACTAACATGTTGTGTATTTTAGTTAAACTTGTGGACGTTCTTGTCTACCTCCTAGTTTTTGCAAGTTGATTGATTCCAAATACAAAATGTTCAAAAACGTGCATCACTGGGTTAAGTAAGGCTCCTATGGATTAGTTTGGGACATTAGAAATATGCTTGGTGTCCACGCTTACTTAATTAGAAGCTCTTTAAAAAGGTAAACCAACATGTGTAAAGTTTATAGAGTAGAAATCCATACTGCCATCCACTGATGCCCCCACATGATGCTCTAATCAATCCAGCAGAGACGGTAGGCGGACGGTGAGTGAGTGTGACACAAAACCAGGATTAGGCCTGATTAGGGCAGTTTTAACATGTTCTGCTGATTAGAGGCCAGAGCATCTGACCGCTAATTAGATGTGAAGTGTGGCTGGCCGCTCAGGCAGGACAGCAGCTGGAGGAAGGGTTGGCAGACCAAACTCACCCCCCCTTCCCTCGTTCTCTTGTCCACTCTCTCCCACAAAGAGGGTTTGGAGGCCCTTTGATTGGGTGTGCTGCGTTGTGGAGAGGGGACTTGAAAAAGAGCCCTATTTCCCTTTAGCTGTGCTGCTACCCCCTGCAGGGTGGAGTCAACATACCCATTCTGTGTTCGTCTAACCAGCTGGCTGCAGCGGAGCAAATAACACTCCAGGTCCACCCGTTTACTATACGACTCCCGTCTGAAACAGAACTTTTGTCCCATGTGGACTGTGTCCTAATTGGTTTGTTTGAGACAAACTAAGATTGTTTGCTCTAATGAGGTTTTAATGAACCAATAACACACACAAGAGCCAATGAAGACGGATGTCTGTTGTGAGGTTACTTCTTGTTTTCTGTATTAAATATGAAGCGAAATGTTAAAATCACAAACTTAGATGTTTAGAAGATAAAATAACTAATGTTAGAAAATACAATTTTCCATGTCCACATTTTGTCTCCCAACAATGATTAATTTTAGAACAAAGATTTGGGGTTTGTACATTTTTAAAATCAATCATCAGTAATATGTCTGTAGTTTTTGTCCTGTCTTTTCTGTATCGTGTTGCATGCATTCCCCAGTGTTCCTTCTCCTTGTGGTTCAGCTCCTGTCTCACCTGTGTCTAATTCTAATTAATCCATGTGTTTTTCCATTATATCTCGTTAGTGTTTGTATTTATTCAGCATCCTTGTGTCTTTTCATTTGTCTGGATTGTTCTGTGAAAGCTTCATTTTGTCTCTTTGTCTACTCTTAAAAAAATAAAGTGTTGCTGCCCTGTCAGTTTTTGTTTAATTTTTGTAACTAAATTGAAATATATATATATATATAT
>NC_056518.1:21408788-21411479 GCF_014905685.2 Nematolebias whitei
ATATATATATATATATACACATAATATTTTTCCCCATTCAACCTTTATTTAGACAGCTTAATCCCATTGAGCCTCAGGGACTCATTTACAAGAGACCTGATTTTAACAGAGTGATGACAACCGTGGACAACAATAGACAAATCATAAACACTAAAAAGAACAAATAAAAGGATATGGTACTTTAAAAAAACAAAATAAAAACAGCTTGGTTATAAAGTGATTTTTAGAACCAGGAACATGTCTGCATTGATTTTTGCCAAGAACTGATGTTTGAAGCCACTTGGACAGGTCATGGTCGAGAACTTCAGATCTTTTGCAAGGTATTCCAGGAAACGGGAGCAAAGAAAGAGAACGCCCTTTTTGCCAGGTTCTGTCCACACTGAGGGAACATTGCATGTAATTATGGGGGTCGAGATGGTGTAGAGGCAGGGCAGCCGGCTTGGGACCCAAAAGTCCCAAAAGTCCCAGGTTCGATCCCCAGTCACTGCACATCACGTGGCGTCTCTGGGCAGCACGCCTCATCCCCAAAATGCCCCCCGGGCGCCTTCAATAGCTGCCCACTGCACCACCTGGTGGTGGATGGGTTAAATGCAGAGACTAATTTCGCCATTGTATGGAAACATACAGTGCTGACATTGTGATGACATTATTATTATTATTAATAATGTCCTGAGAGCGCACGCTGTAGCCGCACTCACACAGACATGTAGGAGGAGATGTATGAAGGCAGCAGACCAAAAAGTGAATTTAAAGATGAAAATGTACCAATGAGAGAGTCTATACATGGTTAATGATGACCAGTTAACCAGTGAATACAGGGTGCAATGGTGGGTACAGCCAGTTATGAATCATGATGGGCAGCATCTGCAGGGTTCTTGTAGGAGCGTTCATGTAAATGAGGTCACCGTAGTCAATGGAGGGAAGGAAAGTCGCAGTTACAAGGCGTTTCCTAGCATTCAAAGTTAGACAGGATGTATTTCTGAAAATGAAACCCAATTTAACTTTCAGTTTCCTTACTATGATTTCCACATGGAGCTTAAAAGAGAGATGTGAGTCGACCAAGATACCCAAATATTTGTAGGAAACAAAACTCAATAGGAACACCATTAGAGGATAAAATTGAAGGAAGAACTGCTGGGACAGACTTCCTGTTTGAAAACAACATCCCTTTAGTTTTGTTGGCATTTAGGACAAGTTTGAGATGGAACAAATCAGACTGGATGTCGAAAGCAGAGTGCAAAAACTGGAAAACCATGGCAACTGTTAGCTCGACAATACAACTGTATCGTCAACATAGAAATGTAAGGATGCATCAGGGATACTCTGACCTACGTTATCTATGTAGATTGTGAAGAGGGTGGGACCTAAGACTGAGCCTTGAGGTACACCGTTGTTAACCATTAAATAACTGGAAGAAGTACCGTTATGTTGGACACATTGTCACCAATCTGAGAGACAGTTTTTAGTGAACCAACCAATGATGTGATCTGAGAAACCAATTCCTGAGAGCTTATAAGATGTCGTGGTCTACAGGGTTAAAAGCTTTAGACGGGTCCAGGTAAAGTGCAGCACTAAATAAATAATAAATTGAAATAATTTACTTTTACCTTGGAGTCTTCTGTTGTCTGCCTGCACGTGTGTTCAACTACACTAAAATAACAGATCATGATGATGCCATGTTGAAGTAGTGTCAGATTCTCTTCTCTCATGTTTTATTTTAATGGAAAAACAAATAATACTTTTGCACTTTTGTGCAGAATGTTATTAAACTGATGCCAAAATATTAAAAATATTTTGAGGTTGGTTTTTTTTGTTTGCTTTTTGGAAGGATCATGAACAAACAATATGTTACCTGTTGTAGATAAGTTTTTGAACAACTTTAGTTTAGAGATAATAATTTTGATCAGATTGATGAGCTAAAAGCTAGTCCTAGTGGGACCAAAACCAATGTACAGTAAGTACAGTAGTTGTATTTTTTTTATTATTATTTTTTTTTAACAATTCAACCTCAAAATTTCATAGAAATTCATGCAAATAAGTGCTGTTCTCTAAACCTTTAAACTACCTTCAGGTTTACATTTACGTGGATACATAGTTATTTACATAGACTTATGTGGTTCTTTGCACGGTCAAATGGCAACATCAGCAGCCGTTTGAAGCACTTCTGGTGCCACCATGGAGCACTTCTGTTAAAAATGTTAATGCGTGATGGTAATTTCAAGGTGTAAAAAAATAGACTTTCCATTACTCAATTTGAATTTTGTAAAACAGCTTTTTTTTTTAAAGATGGTAGTAACGGTAATCCACTATATTTATAATACTGTTTAGACTAGCTCATCTGTAGTTGAACTGCAATGTCTAACCCGGGCTGGGCCAGGCCAAAATAATGTGCTTAATAGGCGGGCCGGGTCAGTCTCGGGCTTTGATATTTTTTTACAAATCATACAGCACAAGAAAACTAAGAATGCACAATATAAAATTGTGTTAAACTACTTGTTGAGGAGGAGGCAGGTCCAACTGGCTGGTCGAAAGTGGTAAGAAAAAATGTTCTGTTAAGCTTCAGATGGATCACCTGATCACCGGCCGTGCGCGTCTCAGCACCCTGCTGTCATTTGCGGTTTGTCTGTAATATATATATATATATAATATATAGTAATATATAGTATAATATATATATATATATATATATAT
>NC_056518.1:21411879-21459251 GCF_014905685.2 Nematolebias whitei
ATTTTTTAGGCTATTTGTTTTGTATGTTAATATCCATTTGGTGAAACAAGAAATCTTAAATCTTCATTTCTTTGAAATATCTTGTCAAACAGATTTGCTTACAAAAGCATTAAAAGATTAATTAAAAAAAATGTTTTTATTTTTATTTTTCGGGTTCAGGCTTGTAATTACAGACAAACTGGTTGGTCGGATTTGGAAAAAATGGCTGGGCCGGGTCAGATTGGATTTTTTTAAGGCCCGAATGCAACGCTAGTCTGTAAAGTCAGAAATGCATACTAAAACATTTAAAGCGCTATCTACAACAGGTAAGATATTATTTTTTCGTAACATTCTTGCTTCAGATAATCTGCACTATAGAATTTCAGTACAAATCAATGCAAGTTATCCCCAAAATATTCACTGCTTTTTGCCATTTGTTGTATGAAATGTACACACTTTTTTTTTTCTTTTGTCCGCACAAGAGTTAATTTTGTTTGTTTTGGTTGGTTTTGTTGTAAAATCTAAAGGGAATTGAGTTGTGTACTCCTGGGCCTCTTTCTCCCGCCCCCACCCGGAGACCCCCTGACCATGGCAACTCCAGAGAAAGAGCGGCGAGGCTAAAGGAACATGGGATTTGGGGCGTAATCCTGTTTGTCCTCGGGGTCACATGCTCCACAGAGTTGAGATTGGAAGCTACAGTCTGGAAGTTTATTCCAGGGACAAACAGGCGTCTTAATTGTAATTCCCTCTGGAGAGCAGTCAGTGTCTCCTGCTGAATGCTGGAGAGGAGACAGGTTGTTGCAAGACGATAATTGAAAAGAAAGTGGGTGGTCCTGTTTGGCCCCCATGGCCCTCTGGGACAGATATATTGAGACTCCATGCGTGTTTTGGAGGGGGCAGATTAGTGCATGTTATATTTGAAGAAATCATTATGTCCTTCTGGGCTCAATTTGACACACATAGCTATTGAGCGACGACTGCTTCTGTTGTCTTCTGCCATTCACGCAGGTTTGAGTGTGTCACTGTGTGTATGTGCTTGGCTGTTTGAGTTTGGATCATTGCCCCCCATTAACTGATTCAGAGAGTATTTTTACAAGCGTTTATTAAGTTCTGTCCTTGAATCCTGCAGATCTTTTTAATTCGACTTCTCATTTGCTTATGTTTTTCGATTTGTTTTTCCAAGTTGCACACCTTTTATCTCAAATTATGCTAATTAACTTTATATACAAACAGACTGATAATTAAGTGAAATTACATGGAGCTGTGACTAGAAGGATAATGAAACGATAAAATGGAGGAAACGAAACACAACCTTATGGATATTCACAGTTAAATAACTTTGCAGGAGCTAGAACACACTGATCTTATCCATTGCTTACCTTCATTGAACTGCTCTCCAGTCCTGGCCCTATTAACCAGTAATCCACACACTGGCAGCTGGCCATTACCGTGGCAACGGTGAGATGGGAGAAAACTGCCTGTTAGTTCGAACGTAAAAAGGAGTGCAGTGAAGGACAGAGATGAACTCTTTTGTCCTGTAAATGTGTCTTTTTTTCATATTTCTGAATACGAGAGCTGAATGTCTAATCAATTTTCACTCCAACTCATTCTATAGGCTGTTTAAAGGTGATAATTAAATGTCTGATGCATGTTTGGTTTGAATTTTTTATTTCCTTCACTGTCAAAAAACATATTCCAAGGGTGAATGCATCACGTGTTACAGAAGACGGCAGAAGATAAAAAAGAACATTTTGAACAGATTTATATATCACTCAGAGAAAAGCTTTCCTAGCTGCTGATGTTTAAAATCAGTTGCCATTTTTGGATATGAATTCACTTCAGTGACTTTCACCTCTTTTTTTTTAAGAGTTTTGGAAAAAGAAAAAAAAAATTTAGGAATTAAATGCGCATTCACAAAATTCTTTTCACTTTTATACAGCCAAACACAGGTCTTATTGTGTGTAAAGGGCCATCTTTTAGACGGCAACAAAGATTTTTAAATTCCTTGATTCTTTCTTCGTGAAAGCTTTGGTTCGGTTCTGCAACGTTTGAATCAAACGTGAAGCAGGCTGTTGAAAAGGAGAATGGGTAAACTAAAAGACAAAATGTAAGGAGATAAAAAAAAAAAAAATCGTCGAAGGAAAACGGTGAATAAACATATCTTCCATCATATTTCAAAGAGATATCAAACCCAAATGCAGGTTTTTGACACCTCAGTAGATTCCCACTACAAACAGATAGCAGAACCAGCTCAACTAATTCTCTTTAAAAGGGAAGTTGTGGGACTTAATGAGGCATAACTAATGGAGGTCCCACAACCATCAGCACCATGCTGGAAGCCCTGTGGCAGGACAGAGTCACCATTGATTCTTGCTTCAAGCCTCTTGAGTTCCTAATCAGCTTCTTTAGTTGTGCGTTTCAGGCCTGAAAAATCCATTGTTGGCCTGTGTCACTGGAGGTCAGTAGTTATTAGTGGCAACTGAAAACAGTTTCTCCAACTACTTATGAGAAAACTGAATGACATGCAGACGGGGACTTGAAGGGGGGATTACTGGCAGTGCAGCAAGTCCGGACGCCACAGAGGAGAATGTGACATGGTTTTCTAATAAGGGATGCCTGACTCCTAACCACCGCATCCACACATGCACATAACCTGGTCCTTCAACCTCTGCCCCCTCCTCTTTAAAAGTCTTGAAATACCTACTTCGGCCTTGCATGGCTAATATTCTAAAATTGTATTCATAAGCAACAGAAATGACCACTATAGGTGCATTTTAGTTCACTTTATCGTCAAGTTAAAAAAAATTGGCTTTATATCAATAATTTGACTTCTTTAAAGTGTTTCTCTTGTTTTCTGTAGACGTATTTTGTTTTCAGGTGTAATTTAGTTTCTTGTTTAAATTAGAACTCTTCATAGGGCAGACTTATAGTTGGTGGAAACCACAAAAATCCAGGAGGAGCAGGTCGCTCAAAGAAAAAAAAAGGGGTGGGGGTGGGGGGGAGAAAGTTTCTTCTTGGCAGAACACAAGGGCAATACACTAATTAAAATCTTGCTCTGTGTTTCTCAGTGCTTGCCAATTCAGAGCATTCATGCTCTCTGAGAAATGAAAAAGCAGACCTTGTTACTCCAAATCATTTCACATGCAAGATCTGGGTCCCATCTAAGAAACTGGAACAGTGAGACTGGTGGGAGTGAAGGGGGAAGATTATAACCCTGTCAGTGTCTTTTATGGTATCATGTCCTTTTAAAAAAAAAAATTTTATTATGAATTTAGTTCGCATCAACCATTAAGGGAAAAACTCACTTAACAACAACAAGAAACCGGGTCAGACTCTGTTTACAGCTTTCGGCTTTAATTGCCTTACGCAATAATCTGACAGTGAAACAACTTCTCTTTCTATTACAGTAAAAAATAAAATAAAAATGAAACCAATTTGTGCAAATATACATGTTTCTGTGTAAACGATGCAGCTAATAATGCGAAGCTCTTGCCAATTAGCGCTCTCCAGGTTGCTAGGTCGCCATGGTCAATTGAGGAACACATCAATAGGACTTGAAAAGGTTTCTCTGCGATCAGACCTTCTGACATATTAAGTAGAATAATGGGGAGGAAGGGAGTTGAGGCGGGGAGAAACGGGGGGAAGGGGAGCTGGAGCAAGGCTTCCTTCTACCTCCACATTATGCAGTGCAACCTGCAATTACCTGAAAAGAATAGTCAGAGAAAAATCCTTTACATTAGTTAAACACAATATTTTCTGCTTCGTGCTTTCTGTTAACTATGGAGTGCTGATGGACCCCCTTCCAGCCCTGATGGAAATATCTGCTTTGAATAATAGAGGCAGTTTCGATGCACGAGTTGCTGTTTGTAAATGTGGGGCTATAGGAGCACATGTGATGAAAGATCACAGCTTTCCCAGATAAATACACAGAGGAAACATCACACTCTGAGCATGCAGCCCTCTAAACTTTCCAGACAGAAATGATGATGCCAGCACCAATTACAGTGCCATGCCTGTCTCATATAACCTTACAAAAAGAGGCTCCCCCTCCTCCTCCCAATAAACTGAGAGCAGCAACAGGCACAATAGACAGTGATTACCTAGCATAGCCTATTAGTGCGCCATAACTATGGCTATTGAAAAGAGAAAAGAATGGCTTCACCTCCACTTTCATTTCATGCGGCCCACCATCAAAAGCTTTGTTGACAGCTCATTCATGCCCTCAATTTACAGGCAAAATCTATCAGGAGCATCTTGCAGCATCAAAGAGTGTTTCAAGGAATGCATGACCTGTTTAATGCTCTTCTCAAACTCCCATCCGGAGTTGTTCTCACTTCTACATGTCAGGTGCATATTGGCTCCGGCGCCTCCTTGTAGAGGAGGGATGATGGTCCATATACATACAGCTGTCAGGTACATGGAGGCGTTTTGGAAATAGAGGGCCTTCAAGGTCTCATTTGAGAAACACTGATAGCCATCATCATCATCACAGGGTGTCATCAGTGAGGAGATTGAGAAATAATTTACAAATGTGTTTAAAGGAGCGCAGAAAATGGAAAGTGAGTCTATTACCAGCTGCTGCTGGGGAAGAAGGACAAAAGCAGCTGATGCTAAAGGATGACCTTAAACATTTTGGAGTTTATTTGCACAAATTATAAATCGTCTACAGAGGTTGAGCAAAACCAGAGAGGTATTTCAATGAGTGGATGTGTTTCTGTAAGAAGATGCCTTAATTCAGAAAAAAAAAAAAATCATTTGAAAAACGATTTAAAATCAGAATAAACACATAACACCATGCAACATTTGTGCCAACTTTAAAATGCAATACTTTAACCATCTTTATGAAATCTTTATCACTGTTACAAAAACAATACAATAATTTTAATCCCGCTATGTGTTCCCCAGAAATTTCTAGCTTCAGCGGATTTATTCTCTCTTTGAAGAGAGAAGTGGGTCCTTGTTACTCCTCATCGTTTGACACGGGGGTAAAACTTGGGTCCCCCAGAACAAAGCTGTGAAACTTGTGGGAGAAAGTAAAAAGAAGATGACAAATATATAATAATAATAATAAATGTTGCAGATATTACAAAAAAAAAGTTTAAAATACTAATGCTTTTTTTATTACAAAACAAACATAAATCCCTTAAATTGTTGAAATGGAGCTTAATGTAGGCCTCAATTTAAAATTGTAATACTGAATTTCATAAAGGTTTACATATTTAATAATGATAATAATATTATTAATAATAATAATAATAATGGCAATAATAACGATGATAATGATAATAATATCATCATTACAATAATTCACAAATTGTTAAAGCAAAATAAAAACCTTAAATTATTTGTTTATTTAAAATTGCAATAAAATTTTATAATTGTATTTTAAATTATTATTATTAATAAAATTAATAAAAATAATTAAAAATAATAATAATAAATAATAATATTAGTATAATTAGCTTTAATGTCACTACAAAGAGCGGCATGTACTTTATGCCTTTACGAAACATAAGCTCTTGGTTCTTATTGCAATAATTGGCTGTAATTGTGTTTTTAATGAAAGCTCGCTTTCACAATAAAATTGACCAATTACACATGAGCAACACGAAGGTCTGGGCCTATCGAGGAGAATAAGGTCAATATGATTGAGGAGTTCCCAGGAACAAAAAAATGGAATGTCAAAATAGATTAATACAGTATTGCATAAATTGTCAGTTTTGAAACGGGCTGAAAAGTGGCAGACTTCTTCAAAGAGGTGGTTTCCTGGTCCTGAAGTCTTACAGGATCTCCAATGAAAGCCAGCCCTTCAAAATGTCACCTGAACAATGCTGGCTACCTCATCGACCTTGCTTTCCAGCTCAATTTGGTCTCAATAACAACATAATGAAAATGCACTCCAAAAAAAAACAGAACCAACCCCCCATATTTTTTTTTTTTTTTTTTTTTTTTTTTAGAAAATCAAAAAAATTACTTCTTCAGAAATAGCTCTCACACTTCAAGTTATTTATTGTTAACGTTGGTGTTGAAACATATACAGCAGCCATCACGCATTTGTTCCTTTTTTTTTTTTTTAACTTACAAAAGAAAATAAGAATAAAGAAAACAGAACTGTGGACTCTATACGATTATTATACAGTTTCCTCGAGTGTTAGCCAAATATACAAGTAACTATGATTCATTAAGTCTAGATCAATACATAAGTTTACAATATTGATAAAATACAAAGTTATTACCGCAAAAGGAGTGGTGGTTTTAGTGTACTTCAAATCTGAGCCCACCTTTCCTCTTCAGTACAAATAAGTGAAGCAGCATCGTCCTTTTCGTCTCAACAACATATAACATCATGAGGAAGGTCCAAAACATGAGTTACAAAAGGTCCAGAAACCACTCAGTCAAGGGGGGGCATTTCTAAAAATGTCCAAAAATAGACTCCCCTGTCAGAGATGTCAAGAAAATGTGCCCTGAACAGTTGATGCGCCTCTTTGAGCCTCGGTGCGCACTGCGTGTGTGTGTGTGTGTGCGTGTGTGTGACATAGAAAAGTGGAACAGTTTTGCTGAGGTCCTACCACGTTCTGCCGTACAGGAGGTTTGAGTTGACCATGTTACTGGTGTAATCTACAGCAGACGTGTCTATCTGGGCCATGTTGAGCTGGCTGTGCAGGGAGGGGGGGCTGGGCGACATCTCCTCCAGGTCCAGCGCGTTCACCTGGCTTTGGTGCTGGCTCACCGAGGACGCGAGCACGACTCCGGCTCCGTTTTGTTGCTGGCTCTGCTGCTGGTTCTGCTGCACCTGGCTCGGCGTCGGCGTGTTGGAGCCGTTCTGACACGGCTTACCGTCCTTCACGAGCACGGGCACGGCCACGCGCCGCGGGGACTGCGCCTGCTGTTGGCACAGGTTGCCGTCCTGTTGCTGCTGCTGCTGCAGCTGCTGCGCCGCCTTGTCCTTGGCCTGGCGCTTCATCTTGTACCGGTGGTTCTGGAACCAGATCTTCACCTGGGTCGGCGTCAGGTGGATCATGCTGGCCAGGTGCTCCCGCTCCGGCGCCGACAGGTACTTCTGCTGCTTGAACCTCCTCTCCAGCTCGTAGACCTGAGCTTGCGAGAACAGCACGCGCCTCTTCCTCCTGGGCGCCGCGTGGAGCGCTGGCATGGCTTTGCTGGGGTCCGCCATCCCGGTGAGACTCCCCATGCCAGTCATGTTCATACCTGTGGAAGGTCCCATGAATCTAGAAACTTAAACATATACATACATATACATGCGTTCAATAAACAGAAGAGGAGAGCACTGTTTCGTCTGAATTTATCTTACAATTAATTTATAAAAGTTGGATTGAGGTAAAAAAAAAGGCTTGAATAATAATAATAATAGTAATATTAATAATAATAATAACAATAATAATAATAATAATAATAATAATAATAATATGAAAGTCGTGCTAAACAGAGAAAATCGAATCAGACTTGAAAAAATGATCTCCTTTTCCGTTTAATTATCTTATTTTTAAATGATTCAAATCGACTTTTTATTATAGCAGACATTATGTTTAATATATTTGCGCTCTCATTCCTGATGTTTTGTTTGCATATTTTTCTAGACCAAAATAATAATTAAAAAAAAATATATATATATATTTTAAAAGGCACAAAAGTGTAAATAAATCGAACTCACTTGTGGAGTATCTGGGATCAGGGTTGGCGCTGTACCATCCTGTGGCTGCTGCACTATTCCGCATGCTCTCCTGGTACGACGGGAGGTCTCCCATGTTGCCAATGCTTCCATTGCAGTATCCCCCCATTGCGCTGTGGGAGAACTGGGAGACGCTGTGCGGCATGTGGTAAGTGGTGGCCATGGAGGCGTTGTGGCCCATGGAGTGCTGCTGCATGCCGGTCTGAGACATCTGAGGCTGCCGGTAGGCTCCCAGTGGAGAGGTTAGGTTCCCTGCGCCGTCCATGCCACCAAACTTCTTGTAGGTCTCCTCGATTGGACTCAAAATATCTGTCACTGAAAAAGGCGTAGTGTGCTTTGGGCTCAACGACATGATTCGGAAAGCAGGTGGATTTTTTGTGTTTGAGCAGATCAACCGTGTTGTTGTATCGGCTCTCTCCTTGGTGGATGTCTACGTAAGAGAGTGCTTGGAGTGCGCCTGAGATCCTATTGATCGCCTTGGAGAAGGAGGCGAGCCCAGGGCGCTCTTAGCCCGGGTTTATTGGAGCCAGGAGCCAGGTTTACGACAAACACAGGGGGCGGAGCAAAACTCCTAAACCAGCAAACAATAGTCATTGACATTTTAGGGGGAATAATTCACGAAATCAAACGCCTCAGTTTGGATTAATGCGTAAAACCGAGCGCTAATTTCATGATCATATTCTTTCAGCTTTATTCATCTGGAAGCAGCTCGTGTTGTTTTGTTCACCAGCTGATCCGATCACATATGACTGTTTTGCGTCAGTGGGGAATTCCACACTTTTCAGAAACTTTGAGAGCACTTTGAACAGACACAAGGGCCACCGAGTATCATCAAAGTGCCACAATGAAGTTGTATGACCAGCTCATTTAGTCTTCTTAAGCATCATTTTACCCCAGCAGAGAGGGACAAGTCCAAATCCACAAAATGCTGGAAAAAAAAGGGGGGAAAGGCAGTGGAGATCCAAAAATGTAGAGTGCGCGCTGCAGGCAAGAGAGGCATGCGCGAAGCTTGGATTGTGCCAAAAGTTGCCATCAAGTTCTAACTTTGGATATAATTTTGAAGACTTGGTGGACTTTGAAGGCAACATTGTTGGCTTTAAGCCGCCAGGTCTGCTCAGTGCAGTCTTGACCCGACATTGTAATCTTTGAGCAAACTGACTGGCGCCAGGGGAAGAATAGAAGGAGAGAAACAAAAAGAAGGTCAAGAGACAAAGAGGCAAAGCTGCAACAGATTGTCATAATGAAAAGTAAAAAAAAAAAAATCACATTTTCATATGAAATATATATTAAAAAGTTTACCTATATTGTCAGAATTAAACCACTTTTTTTATATACACTATAAAGAATTTACAGCAGCAGTTCTCCTGTAAGTTGTTTATTTTTTTTCTGTGGGAATTGTTGCTGCTGCGCGCAGGAAGCTCTCTCCTCCATGAAACCACTAATGAAATGGCGCATGGCGTGGCAGCGAGCAGCTACCTTCCCTAATTGAGCAAATGAAGATGTGACATGGTCAGCCATCAATTACAGCAACACAACGAGAAGCCCGTTCCTCCGTGAAGCTGATCACCTGAATGCAACATGATTGTTCTCATGCGTCGCTCCTTTTTTCTCTCGTTTCACTTTTTTCCTCCGAGTTAAAGTGAAGTGGCTGAACTTTATTGTGGCTGAGGTAAAACAGAAGGAGTCAAAGTTTTGCTTTCTATGACACAAAACTCCTGTTTAATTGTTTGTGCACATGTACCTGCCATTTTATTTATTTATTTATTTATTAGATTAAGGATTCCTACCTGTAAACATCCCCACTTGTACAAACATCTGTGCGCTCTTTCCCCCTCTTTGTGAGAACGGCAGCACCGGGTTTCAAGTAGAAAAAGGAAAGGTAGGCCTCGGCCCAGACCTCTAACATTATGGAAATGAGGCAAACCTCTCAACCTTGTGGATTACCGAGTCAGAGAGCAGGACCTCAGTCCACAGACCCTCCACATTAGGATCCCATAAAAATCTGGCGCTTGTTTGGCTGCATCCAACGCGTAAAAGCTTTAAATCGACACGATTTTTTTCTATATTTTTGTTCCGTTTTGTGAAGTTAAGTTAAAAGCAGTGAATAAAATGTGAGAGAAAGGCAGCTGGAGCAGGATCCCCGGACCTGACGAGGAAACGTGAAGACTCATAAGGTTGGTCAATACGAACCTCTGCGTTTTACGCGGAAATTATTGAAAGTGAAATCAGTTTTCTTTATGTTTGCTGTATTTATTAAGCTATATCTAGAGTTGGATGCTGCGTGTCAACGGAATGAAAGAAGTTTAAACGCAGATTCTGATAAATATTTTTAATTGGTCTTTATTGACCTTTTTAGACCTTAAAACCAAAACTTGGTGGTACAAAGAATTAAAATGTCGTTTACTCTTTTTAAAAAATAAACTGAAATATAATTTAACTTTATAAAGAGATCCCTAAATTAAAACGCATATTTAATGAGTTTGATGCTTTTTTGTTTTATTAGCTTATTCTAGGTGAAATCTTACTCATTCCCAACTTTCAAAAGAAGTGAATTTAGCAAACATGAAACAATTAATTCAAAATTCCCATTTCTGTATATGTCGCATAAATCTAGCCACCAGGTCCAGACAATCAATATTTCGCCTTTTATAATAAAATCTTTAGTGCCCAATGACTGCCGCAACATTCTAATTGAACATCAAATCCAATTTTCGGATAATTCAAAGCGTTTTTAAACCAGATTCCAAATAACAAACCATTTATATAACCGGTTTATGTCCTACACATAACCTTTTTCTAATATATCATCATCCCCACTCAGCTCAACGCAGCGGATGGATCTATATGCGCCTGCTTCCTGGCGTGTTTTTTTTTTTTTTTTTTTTTTTCTGGTTGATGGGAGTTCACTTCCCTGAGAGATGTGTAGAAATGGCTAAAGGGCCGAAGTCCTGACCTGCAAACTCAATCTCACACCAGTCGACAAGACAGAGCACAAAATACGGGAAATATTTGGATTGTGGACAATTAATATTCTTTTCTAAACTATTTTTTTTATTTTAATTTAAAAGAGTGCCCATTTTTTTGAAAGTGGGATAATTTTTATCTCTTTGTAAAATAAATTATAAAATTGAAAATATGCATAAATAACAGTGCTGCATAAATACGTCTGTGCCAAGAGGCGAATCTATCCGTGCGTAAATTACGCACCACTCTTTCCTTTTGCTTTGGTTGTCTTTGGTTTACTTATGTGCTTTATTATTTTTGTAAATTGGCAATTATTTTAAAGAAAATCTATATGTTTAATCCACTACCTTTTCAGAAGAAAAGTCAGGCTAAAAATGGTGGATTTGGGTGAAATTACGCACCAAAACAAACTTAGGCGAACATTTCTAATACGATTTTTACGCCTAACAATAAGAGCCCCGTGAAAATTATCCAGACTAATGTGAACAAAAAGGAATGACTTATTGCATGCTTTCAAGCCAAAGGGCTAACACATTCCTCTTGTTTTCCACGGTTTGTGTATTAATTCGACATGTAAATTAAAGCAATGATGATAAAAACGTGTGCG
The DNA here is from genome assembly GCF_014905685.2 of Nematolebias whitei. NCBI lineage: Eukaryota > Metazoa > Chordata > Actinopteri > Cyprinodontiformes > Rivulidae > Nematolebias > Nematolebias whitei. The sequence goes on from NC_056518.1 coordinate 21,423,120, forward strand.
TTTTATTTATGTATTTATTTTTGGTTGCACCTCCACACTTTGATCACTTTCATTTTTGTCTCGGGATTTATGTAAGCCGGCCTCGTAGCTCAGTTTGTGCAGGAAATTCCACACCTGCAGTCATTGTTGTACCATTTAGATCAAATACTTTCTCTCCTCTTAAACTGCGGCGCAGTGTGAGAGTAAAAAAGCGCGCAGGTGCAAATCTTTCAGCTGCGCTACTTGAAATGGCGCGGTCCCGCGGCTAAGTAGGTTAAAGGTCCTCCCAAGTGGAGAAAGTATGTGACAGACCTCTTGAAGGCCGTATTCTTCTGCAGGAGTTTGCATTCATCTACAATTAATGTCGCTTGATGAACGAAATGATGCTAATAGAGCGCCAGAAAACAGAATATGGGCTTTAATGGGATGCTGGGACATAATCCTGCAGATGGGAAAGATAAAGAACAGAGGAATTCATTTTATAATAGGATTAAAGTTGGAAAGTTTTTCCTTTAGTTTAATAAAAGTTCATTTAGGAGATTTGAATTAGGCCAACAAACATATCAAAATCACTGGAGATGGAACGGATCTTTATTTTTCTATATTTTTACTGTGAAAGAAAACACTTTAAATATTTAAATAACTAAAAGTTGATTTAGAAGTTGTTGCAAAAAAGACAACAAAATATCAAAAAATTATTTAAAATATATCTTTAAATATTGAAAAAACACACATATTCAGTTTGAAAATGTCACATTTAAACAAATTAATCAAGTATTTTTCTAAAAACATACACAGATAAGCCCCTTGACTGAAGATGTGCCATTCTGCATACAAATGAGAAACTAAATGTTAATCATTTTACAAAACACAAGCGTTATGTCTCAAATTGTATCACCTGTTAAAGCACACAATAAATGAACTCTGTGCAAAAGTTATGATAAATTCAAACGCCAAGCTTGCATTACCTGCAAATCCAGATCATTTGATTTTTCTTATTAGTATGATCATATTTTAAAAACCGGGGTTAGATTTCTATTATAATGCAACAAAATGGACTGTGCATACACAAAAATACATATTCATGTGATTCCATCAACAATCCGTTGTTTACTTTTAAAAAATGAACATAGCTTCCTGAAACTTTCAGATCTGAGTTTCTGTAAGTGCCTGTGTCCTCATGCTTTGTGTGCAGAGTGGCAACATTTCAGCATAGCTGCCCTCTTTTGTAACAATTAAATAAAAGCGCGTCGCTGCAGATCAATGTGGATTATCAAACGCACAACGAAACAAAGCGGACAGTGTACTTGGACGGGGTGTTTGGTTCCAAGGGTACCTGGTTCGTCCACTTCTCGGCTGCATTAATTGTGGCAGCAGGAAGGGCAGGTAAACAAAGCTGTTAGAGAGTATAGTTGTGACTCACTCTGGCTTTGTCACCCAGCTGCTCACATGGCCAAATGCATCCACTAATACTCATCTGTTTGCCCTTCAATGCATTCAATTATTGTGATACAATGAATTCTGCCTAATGTGCTGAAGTATTTTAAACTGTAATCATCCTTTCTGAGGTTATTTGTGTATTTTCATACACTTCAATATATAACAAACACAGGTTTCTACAGTCAATTCAGTCTGACAACATGTATAAATTCCAATTTCAACAAAATGTGCATCACAAGAAAAGCTTTGATGAACCTGAAAGTGCAGAATTGAATGACTTGGAAAAGTAGTAGTAGTCTTGATAGTATTGTTAAAAACAAATGAATGCTACGTTGTTTATTTGCAGGTCAACACAAGGCCAACAGTGCAATGCGATGTTCAGGATGAGGAGAACCGATTTGACTTGCTAAAGAACAAACAAACAAGAAATACTAAAGTATGCAATAAGGGCACAAAATAAAGTACCAAAAAATTAAAAAGAAATGTATTTACTTGGTCCAAAGAATAGTAAACGACAACATGGTAGAGTATAATGTATGAATTTTATGAATAAGTATTTCACAGGTAGTAATATAAGATTAAATGTACATGATGTATATTACCCATAACTGACATGAACTAATGTTTAAAGCAGCATAACATGTAAACAGTTTTTTATGGGGGTCTCATTGTGCCATATAATAATTCTTTAAAAAAAAAACTTTTTACGCTTTTACATATTTTCAACAACTTTTACAAAATTTTCTATCCTTTTTTTTTTTCCAGTCAATAAGTTTTAAGTCTCATAATGAGCACGGTTGTAAATATTTTAATGTGAAGTCAGCGGAGGTTCACTCATGAAGAGCTGTAACTGACTTGTCTAGAAAATCTATAAAATAATAATTTTGGTTGTTTTTTTTAAAGTCACGAGATCTTTTAATCAAAAGTTTTCAAGCACTCTGAGTGCTGCATGTGGACAGAAACTTTGTAAATCACATCTCAGCAATGGAAATGTGAGCAGACGCTGCACGTCAACGAGATGTTTTTACCTGCCTGTTTGTCCCCACTTTGGGAAGCCATTATCCTGCAGGCCACCTGATAGCCCCCCATTATTTAGATGAATCCACATAAACACGTCTCCAAATGACTTGTAATCCTGACGGATCCAAGAAAGGGTTGCCATTTCAAATATCTGGTTTGATTTTTACATTTCAGCAGGAATAGATAATGTATAAATATATATTTGTTTTCTTTCCAGAAAAGAAACTCGACGTGCCTCTTAAAGCAAATCCTCAGTATATAATATCAGAACAGATTTATAAACACTCTGGCGGAAGAATATTTTAATAAAGATGAATTGCAAGCAGTTTATTTTACTAATAATTCAATGTGTTATTTTTTTTAGAATAACATAATTAGTCTTTTTTTTAATATTTGGGCTTTAAATATCTATATTAATCAAAACTTCTTTTTTTTTTTTACATCTGTGAACCAAATCTTACCATTTTTAAATACACTTTATTTCATGTCTGTTTATTTATTTATTTTCATTCAACCTTTATTTATACAGGTCAGTATAATAAATGCCATGCCGGTTTATAAAACTGAAATAAAATCCAAATGAAAGAAATCCCACAATATTTTGTTTAATCTTAACATTTTGATCACATTATATTTTTACCGTAATTGTTTTTTTCTCTAAAAATGCTGACAACATAAACAAGATAAAACATGTTTTTGAGTTTCTAGTTAATCTGTCTTCAGAGATTTTTTGAGGAAAATAAATATTTTACTTGAGGATCTGGATTTTCATTGTTGACTTTACCAAACAAACAAACAAATAAATAAATAAATAAATAAATGGTTCAGGGGAAATATGCACTCTGTCAAACCTTAAGCAGCTGTTAACCAACAGGAAGCTCGATGGCAACCTCATGTTCTGATGTAAAAAGCTCCTTCAGAAGTGATAAATACTCCAGCTGATAAACAGATTAAGAATAAGTCATGGATAAATAAAATAAATAAATAAACAAATAACTAAAAATATACCCAATTTAGTGGCAAGCAACATGAAACCAAATGTTAGTAAGCCTCAGGAATAAAAGCAGAAATGATACAGAATAGTTTTTTTAATTACACTGTGTTTAAGGAAACCAGCTCATTTTGAGGACATAAAACAGTTTGAATTTTTCTAAAAACTGAGAAATGTTTTGGAGATCAAATTATAATTCCAGCGAAACAAACAAAAAAGATGGCAAATTGAAAAAGACAAAATCAACAAAGAAGTTAAAATAAGCCACTAAATGTAAATAAACAAAGTTGAATTGTGATTTACATGACCAAAATAAATAAATAAATAAATAAATTGAGCCCATTTGAAATTTTGAATTGTCCAGAGTTTCAGTTTTATTTTATTTACCACCATCTTTTTAAATCATTAAATGTTGAGCCCTAAACATAATTGTAAAATAAACTGGAACAGCTGTATGGGCTGGTGAAAATGACGTGTTTTATAAAAGAAACTGTAAAATAATCTGAGAATTAAAAAAATAATAATTGCTCAGACGTGGCACGTTTGTTTCATATAAACAGACTTGAGGTTTGAAATCATTGATACGATATTGTGGTTCAAAGTTTTACAGCACCACATTAAAATTTAACAGACAAATATCTGAAAATCATATATTTAATATTGATTATTAAAAGGGGAGTGGTGGTGCAGAGGTTAGAGAAAGTGGGCCTGTGATCGCAAGATCGCTGGTTCAACTCCTGGTACCGACAACATCAAAATGTGGGTGGGATAGGTGAAGCACCCATACCTGCCTCCACCCCTCATTTGCTCTCTCTGGGCCCTTGAGCAAGGCCTTTAACCCCCACCATCTGCTCCCAAAAACAGGTCTCTCTTGAAAAAGAGTTCTCATGACTCGAGACTGCATAAATAAATGGTAAATAAAAAAATAAATGGGAATAATTTTTATCTTTGAGTCCAGTAGTGTTCAAAGACCTCGTGGAAAAATGGTTCTACTCATTTGTATGTTGTGTTTGAGGTGTGACGGTGGAATCAGGACAAATGCAGGTGCTGTGAAATCCAACTTTATTTAGAAAATTAAGGGGTCAGGAATTAGCAACATCAAACTCTAAACAAGCACACGGAACAACAGGAGTCTGATAAAGCTGAAACGCAGGAGACAACAAGGCGAGAGGATGGGTGTGATGGGGGAACATCAAAGGAACAGACAAAAAGATCATTGATATTATTATATACCTGAGCCAAGCACAAAGACCAACTCATGACAGGAATTAAACAAATTCAAGAAATTACAAACTATTAAAATATCCATTCATTCATTATCTTAATTAAAATATATATGAACTTTTCTTTGAATATTTGCTACAATGTTGCAAGTCAAACATCTACATAGACGCACCAGTTTAGAGTTCACAAAAAACCCTCTTAAATGTTATAATGCTTTCACCCACATCTTGGACTAGAAACATTCAGCCAGTTGTCAGACTGACGCTCTTCTTTAAGTTGCTGACGAAGCACTTGGTCAGTAAGCTGTGTACCGGTAATTTATATGCTTATACAAAAAAAAATAATAATTCAGTCTAAACAGACATTTTTCTTGTAACATTAAACTCTGGGCCCTGCTCCTCATGACCTGCCTTTGTCCCAAAAAAACAAATCTGCATATACGCAGAGCCAAAGTCTTGTCTTCAGGTTTTTGCAACGGTGAACTTTGAATTTAAAGTGATTGATCCACATAAACCGCATTGCTTGCATAATTTGTATAGTTTACCTAAAAACAAGCACAGAAATGCAACAATCTGACAAGTTTCACAAATGCATTGAGGTATTTATTCACAAGACAAATTGCCCCGTCCATTTTCTACTCAGCCTGTTGCGGCTTTGAGACGTCAGGGAATAACAACTGTTCTTGACTTGAAGCTAATGGCTCTCCTGCGTGTTGATTTAGTCTCGTCTTGTTTCAGTGGTTCCTTCTGTCTGAAAGGATGTCAGCTGTCTGTGCCCGACCATCTCTGAGTACGCTTGATGTCATATCGTCTACCTGATCATTACGCTACCTGCTCTCCTCTACAACGCTGCCCTCTCGCTGCTCCGCCACTTGAAATGCTCGGCTGACCTCTTCTCTGGAACCATCATGAAATTGTGGGCTAAAACGCTGCAGACTGTTCCTCTCCTCCCTTCAGCCAGAAGTGCAGGAGGCATAAAAAGATTCCTCCACTCGGATGACGACTTCTGCTGCTGCTGCTCAGCCACCTGGAAAACCAACAATTCAAGCTTGAGCGTCACCACTCCAGCTTTTGTTTGTTTTATTGTTGTTTGCCGTTTACTTCTGCACTGCAAGCAAATAAATTCACTGGACACGAATAGTTAAGAAAAAAAGGCTTTTTGTCTTGCATCTTGTTGATTTTGTATAAAAACATTTAGCATAGTTTTTATCATTTTAAACCACTAATATGCTGAATAGCCATTCTAAAACGTTACTGTTTTTTGGTTTAAATAATTTATAAATGTGACAATGAGGAGAACATTTTCACATTTCAGTATCTTTATTTGGCCTAAACATGGCATAAAAAGGGAAATTACTTTAGATTTTGCAGCTTTTTGTGATGATTTGCATCTGCCGTGTGGTTTTATGAAAGTGCAATAATTTGTCATGAAAAACATTTAGCTAAGAAACCTAAGTAAAAAAACATGTAAATATTGATACTAAAATATTTGAGTCAATACATTTTTAGTATTTTCAGTTCATTGTGACAAATCACTGGACTTTATTCATGGTTTTAATGTCACATGCATTTTTTTCAAGCGTTAACGTCAAAACTTCAGATGTTTAATTGTTCAGTGTGCTCCAAGTTAAAGTCAACAATGACATCACTGCTGAAATAATGTGTCAGTAATACAATAATGCTGCTTTTTTGCATGAAATATGTTGTGGTTTGTTGGACTCAGACTGAAATAGAGACTATAAAGAAAAAATCTTAATAACCGGTTTGGGGAAAATATAAAACTGGCAACAATAAGCAGAGGGTCTGAAGAGAGACAAAAGAACGAAGACACACATTGTGGGGGAGGTAATCAGTAAATGAAGGACAGGTGTGCTGATTAGTATTCATAACCAGGTGAGATGAGAAGTAAAAAACTGACTTTATTAAATAAAATGTGAAAGAAAGTTTTCAAAATGTGAATAAAACAAACAGGCACAACTCCAAAATTCTTTAACAAAGTGGCCTGTTGGGAGCCACAGTTATTTTTGGGGTAGTGCACCAAAGCAAATATCTTAGTTTCCTGACATGATGGTGCTAGTTCAGCTTTTAGGTTCCACTGCCTCCATTTAAATGATTGAACGTTGCTTTAATTAAAAACGATGCACATCAATTCAATTCAGTCAGTTTGTTTATATAGCACCAAGTCACAACAGAGGTAACCTCAGGGCACTGAACAGAAACAATTATATATAAAAAAATAATAAGTTAATAAAACCGTTCATATATAAAATAATTTAACACCATTAACTGTATCTGAGGAGCAGACTGCTTTGAATTTAACTCCATCACACTCTCATCTTGAGCAAGCATGAAGGCGACAGTGGAAAGGTAGAAACCTTTAGCAGAACCAGGCTCAGGACAAGCGGCCATCTGCTTAGACTGGCTGGGTTTAGTAGGAACAGCTACACAATGGCAGGTCAAGAATTACATGTCATGATAGAAATAATATCAAATGAAAACTATTCAATTTTAACAAATCATTAAAAGAAATTAGGTCAATTAGTCCTCTAATAGTCTAAGCTTAAGATAGCATGACAAGCCATCCCTAATTATAGGATTTATCAAAAACGAAAGTCTTAATCCCAGTCTTAAAACTGGACAATGTGTCAGCCTCACGGACAGAAACTGGAAGTTGGTTCCACAAAAGAAGAGCCTGATAACTGAAAGATCTTCCTCCCATTTTGCTTTTGGAAACTCTAGGGACCACAAGTAAGCCTGCAGTCTGAGAGCTAAGTGCTCTGTTAGGAAAATATGGAACAATGAGATCTGTAATTTAAGATGGAGCTAGGTTGTTGAGAGCTTTGTAGGTTAGAAGTAAGATCTTGAATTCACTATAAGTAGATGCACACCAGCCCGGTGCATCTCACCATGGGCAACCACAAAGCGTAACAAGGTCAAGCCCCTCTCAAAGAGATTGGTTCCAGAGTTCATGCTGTGTGTCAAGGTGAGCCCAACTACACCTAGTCGGTAGCACTCAACTTCCCGCACAATCTCAGAGTAATGACATTCCATGTCCCAAGAGCCAGCTTTGGAAAGCCAGGGCCAGACCGCCAAAGCTTCCACATTCAGCTACCATCCATGGCACTATGCACCCAACTCGTATGAACCACTGTGTTGCCCATATATTAGACCCTTTCCAAAAAATTTGAATATCATGGAAAAGTTGTTTAACTTCCATAATTCCATTCAAAATTTTTATCTTTAATAAATGATAGATTCAAGGCCCACAATTTAAATTATTTCAAGTATTTATTTATTTATTTTTACATAATTTGGGCTTCCAGCTCATGAAACACATGAAAACAAGAATTCAAAAAATTAGAATACTGTGAAGAATTCAGCCCACACTACTCTGTTTTTGCAGAAAAAAAAAAAGAAAAATTAGGATCACATCAAATCAATCAAAATATGGTACTTTTAAAACAATATGTCAGTCTTCAATACTTTGTTGGGAATCCCTTTGCCTTAATCACTGCCTCGATGTGACGTGGCATTGAAACAATCAGCCTGTGGCATTGACTGGGAGTTATGGAAGCCCAGATATCCTTGAAGCTTGTTGTCAGCTCTTCTTTGTTGTTGGGTCTGGTGCCCCTCATTTCCCTCTTGAGAATACTGCATAGATTCTCAGTAGGGTTGAAGTCCGGCAAGTAGGTTGGCCAGTCAAGCACTGGGGCTTGGGCATCAAACCAGGTTTTGGTGCTTCTGGCGGCATGAGCACGGGCCAGGTTATGCTGGAAGTTGAAATCTGCATTTCCATACAGATCCTCAGCAGATGGAATCATGAAGTTCTCTAAAACATTCTGGTAGACTGTTGCGGCGGAAATTGTGCTACTGTTAGTCGAAGACCACAAGGAGGGAAACATGTCAGGAGACAGAGGGAGAAGAGGAAAGTGAAGAATTTAGGACTGAGGGTTGCAATTTTAAATGTGGAGACAATGACAGACAAAGGTAGAGAGCTGGCTGACATGATGCAGAGAAGACAGGTAGATGTTTTATGTGTCCAAGAGACCAAGTGGAAGGGCAGCAAGGCTCGCAGCATTGGAGCAGAGTTCAGTTTTACCATGGTGTGGATAGAAAGAAAAATGGAGTAGGGGTGGTCCTGAAGGAGGAGTTGGCAAAGAATGTAGTAGAGGTGAAAAGAGTGTCAGATAGGGTGATGTGTCTGAAGGTAGAAGTAGAAGGTCTGATGCTAAACATCAGTAGTTATGCTCCACACATTGGAAATGATGATGAGGAGAAATATACATTTTGGAAAGATCTGGATGAAGTGATAGAGAGTATTCCCAGGGAGGAGAGAGTGGTGATCACAGCAGACCTGAATGGACATGTTGGGGAAGGAAATGGAGAGGATGATGAAGTGATGGGTAGGTTTGGTGTCAAGGAAAGAAACCAGGAAGGACAGATGGTGGTTGTTTTTGCCTAGGGAATGGAAATGGCTATAGTCAATACCTATTTCCAAAAGAGGGAGGAACATGGTGACCTATAAGAGTGGAGGAAGGAGTATGCAGGTCGACTACATTCTGTGTAGAAGAGGAAAACTGAGGGAGATTGGGGACTGTAGGGTTGTGGCAGGGGAGAGCGGGCCATACAGTGTCGGATGGTTGTATGTAGAATGACTGTTGTTGTGAAGAAGAGAAAAAGAGTAAAATCAGAGAAGAAGACCAAATTGTGGAAGCTGAAGAAGGAAGAATGTTGTGAGAAATTCAGAGAGGAGCTGTTTAAGGCTCTGGGTAGTAAGAAAGGGCTTCCAAATGACTGGGCTACTACAGCAACAGTAATTAGAGAGACGGGTAGGAAGGTACTTGGTGTGTCATCTGGACAGAGAATGGATGATAAGGAAACCTGGTGGTGGAATAGTGAAGTGCAGGACGCCATTCAAAGAAAGAATTAGCCAAGAAGAAATATGACAGTGAGAGGACTGAAGAGAGGAGACAGGAATATACGGAGATGGGACGTAGTTTAAAGAGAGAAGTGGCAGAGGGAGTATGATGAGTTGTATGGGAGACTGGACACTAAAGAGGGCGAGAAGGACTTTTACCGATTGGCAAGACACAGGGATCAGGCTGGAAAGGATGCACAGCAGGTTAGGCTTATTAAAGATAGGAATGGTAATGTTCTAACAAGTGAGGAGAGTGTGATGGGAAGATGGAAGGAGTACTTTGAGGAGCTAATGAATAAAGAGAATGAAAGAGAAAGAAGAGTAGAGGTCATAGAAACTGTGGACCAGGAAGTGGGAAACATTAGTGAGGGTGAAGTCTGGAAAGCTCTTAAAAGAATGAAGAAGGGGAAGGCAGTAGGACCTGATGATATACCAGTGGAGGTTTGGAAATGTCTTGGAGAGATGGCAGTGAGGTTTGTGACTCAAATATTCAATGGCATATATGAGGGTGAGAAAATGCCAGAGGAATGGAGAAGAAGTGTGCTGGTGCCCATTTTTAAGAACAAGGGTGATGTACAGAGATGTAGCTACTACAAGGGAATTAAGTTGATGAGCCACACGATGAAGATCTGGGAGAGAGTTGTGGAAGCATGACTTCAACGAGATGTGACTGTGAGCAGCAGTATGGTTTCATGCCAAGAAAGAGAACCACAGATGCCATCTTCGCTTTGAGAATGCTGATGGAGAAGTACAGAGAGGGTTAGAAATAACTATATTGTGTCTTTGTGGATTTAGAAAAAGCATATGACTGAGTGCCAAGAGAGGAGGTGTGGTATTGAATGAGGAAATCTGGAGTGGCAGAAAAGCATGTTAGACTGGTACAGGACATGTATGAGGATAGCAGGACAGTGGTGAGATGTGCTATAGGAGTGACAGATAGCTTCAAGGTGGAGGTGGGATTGCATCAAGGATAGGCTCTGAGCCCCTTCTTGTTTGCTTTGGTGATGGACCGACTAACAGATGAGGTCAGGCAAGAATCCCCATGGACTATGATGTTTGCAGATGACATTATCTGTGGTGAGAACAGGGAACAGGTGGAAAAGAACTTGGAGAGGTGGATGTATGTACTTGAAAGAAGAGGAATGAAAGTCAGTTGTAGTAAGACAGAGTACATGTGTGTGAATGAGAGGGAGGCTGGTGGAACATTAAGGCTACAAGGATCAGAGGTCACAAAGGTGCAGGACTTCAAGTACTTGGGGTCCACTGTCCAGGAAAATGGGGAATGTGGTAAATAAATGAAAAAGAGAGTCCAGGCAGGATGGAGTGGATGGAGAAAAGTTTCAGGAGTGATTTGTAACAAAAAGGTATCAGCAAAGGTCAAAAGAAAAGTTTACAAGACAGTGGTGAGACCAGATATGTTGTATGGTCTGGGGACAGTGGCATTGACAAAAAGACAGGAGAAAGAACTGGAAGTGGCAGAAATGAAGATGCTTCGGTTCTTCTTAGGAGTGACAAGGCTGGATAAGATTAGGAATGAAATCATCAGAGGTGCAGCCCAGGTTGAACAACTGGGAGATAAAGTTAGGGAGGCCAGACTGAGATGGTTTGGACATGTTAAGAGGAGGGACCGTAGGTATATTGGTAGAAGGATGTTAGAAATGCAGCTGCCAGGAAAAAGACAAAGAGCAAGGCCAAAGAGGAGATATATGGATACAGTTAGAGAGGACATGAAGGTAGTTGGAGTGAGGACAGAAGATGCAGAGGACAGAGTGAGGTGGAGGCTGTGACAACCCAGGTTACCCTGGTTCAAAGTCTGGTCCGGGGCCTTTCTGGTGGAGTTTGCATGTTCTCTCCGTGCGTGCATGGGTTTTCTCTGGGTACTCTGCTTTCCTCCCACAGACCAAAAACATGCATGTTAGGCTGATTGGTAACTCTAAATTGTCCCTAGGTGTGAGTGAGAGATTGAATGATTGTTTATCTTGTTTGTCTCTATGTGGCCCTGTGATGGACTTGTGACCTGTCCAGGGTGTACCCCACCCTTCGCACAGTGATTGCTGGACATGAGCACCGGCGAACTCCATGACCCAAAATGGAAGAAACGGGTAAATGTACTCTACTTATACATCACCTTTCTATGTAATCAAGTTACTCAAAGCGCTTTACACTACGCTTTACATTACAATCTGCACAAAATCGGAAATTGGATTACGCTTTGTTATCCGATTTTTCGTTTTGGTTTAATAAATGGAAAACAACAAAAAAAAGTGTTTTTTGTATTTTCATTTTTTGTTTCAAACGAAAAAACAAACTGCCTGAAGGTGCACGGACCAATCTGTGCCCTCATTTACCCATTCATACAGCACTCTACTAGATCTATACAAAGCTAATAGAAAAAAGCTTTCTAAGGAGACTAATCAGTTCTTTGTCACATTCATACACTGATGGGACACACATCGGAGACAATGAGGAGTTCAGTGGATTCGAACCCCCAACTCTTGCATTGGAGGACGACTTCTTAAACCACTCAGCCACAGCCGCCCACACGTGTTACCATGGATTTTGATATGAATCGACAGATTGGGGCTTCATTCTCAATAATGAGGGAATTGCTTTGGTCTGTTGAAGTGAAGAGAGAACTGAGTCAAAAGGCAAAACTCTCGATTTTGTCTTTCTTATCCTCACCTACGGTCAGGTTTGGATCATGACCAACAGAACGAGATCCTGGATTTAAGCAGTCAAAATGGGCTTCCTTCACAGGGTGGCCAGGGCTTAGCCTTAGAGATAGGCTGAGTAGCTATGTCGTATGGAGGGAGCTCAGAGTAGAGCTGCATCAAAAGGAGTCAGTTGAGATGTTTCAGGCATCTGATTAGGATGCCTCTTAGACACCTCCCATTAGAGGTTTTCCGGGCACGTCCCACTGGTAGGAGGCCCAGGGAAAGATTCAAGTCACTGGAGGTATTGTGTATCTTCTCTGCCATCTTGGGGTTCTCCAGAACGAGATGAAAAGTGTCATTGTGGAGAGGGATGTATGGGTTTCTCTCCTGAACCTGTTGCCTCTGTGACCTGATTACAGATTATAAGTGTTAGTGGATGGATGGATGGATGGATGGATGGATGGATGGTACACAATCATCACAAACAAACAATATGTGCCACCATTTTGCTTGTTAATTTTCTATTTTATGAAACAAAGCTGCAAAATTATTCCAAACAGAATATGAATTTTATTATCCTTGTGCGAAAGTTCAATGACATGGACCACCCCTGCCTCCTTATAGAGACATAACAAGAGACTGAAAAATTAACCCAAGTAGCACAGTTCTTAATCTATCTCTTATAAAATAAACAGCTGAATTTGAGTGACCTTTGAACTCTCACCATATTAGAATCGATCATGCTTTATTAAATCTAAGCCTCTAGTGACATGAACTTTAATGGCACTGTTGACCAATTCAAGAAGACCCTACATCGTAATGCATGAGTTATAATGAGCTAAGATAAATAATTGGAAAGGAAACTTGTGCAATAAATGTGTGTGCAGAGATCATAAAGATGTATTCTAGTACTTTGTATTTATTTTTTAATGCAAATATAGAAAAATACGATTCACTGACAAAATACTAATAGCCATTGGCGGGCACAGTTCTGCTAATCCACTAACAGATAACAGCAGAACAAATTTCTTGTTTAGAGGATTAGCATTTTCGTTTTCTTTGGAAAACTTTAGCAGAATTAGCTTCTGCTAAATTAGGTTTTGCCAACTGTAAGTCTGTTAACAAAATTCTCAAGCTTGATCCTGTCTGTTATGAGCGTGTCTTGAAGAGTCCATTAGGCGTCTATTGGCTTACTACATATACAAATGACAAACTGGTGACTGGTTGACGCAGCTTCAACTGGAAGGAGATGAAGATGTGTGATGCGGACTGTGACAGTTGTCTTCGCGATTAGCAGGTCAGCGTTAGCTTCCCCTAATTTTTTTTTTTTTTTTTTACCTCTGTAGCGGTTTAGAATTAGCAAAGCTATTAGACTGTCTGAGATATCCTCATACTGTAAGTGTAACAATACTGTCCTGTGCAATGCTTATCTGTTCACTGTTCAACATTTGATCACGCTGCCCTCTAAGTGATAAGGACTTTCAGTTATGACAAGACTGGTGTTGTTGTTTTATTTACCAATAACTTTTGTTCAAATAAGCGCTCTGACAATCAAAGGTTAGACAGATTTTAAAGTCTGAATATATCTCATCCCAGAATAGGAAGTATGTTTTCTTCAGGGGTTGCCACAATGAGTAAACTTGTATGAACAATTTGGCTAGTATTTTACACTGGATGCCCTTCCTGGTGCAACCTGGGCTCGAACCTGCAACCTCAGGATTACAAGACTGCAGAACAGACCACCAAGCTACTGCAGCCTCATCCCTCATTCCTGAATGTACTGCTTTTATTTTGTAATAAATTGTTAAAAATCATAACAGCTAGGTCTTATAGTCCCTTTTCTGTTTTTTTAATCACAACAAATATGCAACATTTTATCCATCCATCCATTATCTTCCGCTTGTTCTGAAGTTGAGTTGTGGGGGCAGCAGCTTGAGCAGGGAGGCCCAGACATCTCTTTCCACAACCACCTCTTTCAGCTCTTCTGGGGGATCAAGGTGTTCCCAGGCCAACTGAGAGACAATGACTCTCCAGCATGTCCTTGGTCTTCCCTGGGGTCTCTTCCCAGTCGGACATGCCCGAAGCACCTCCCTAGGGAGGTGCTCAGGGAGCATCCTTACCAGATTAAAAACTTTATTAGAACTGCCTTCTTCCACCTGCGTAATATCGCTAAAATTAGAAATCTCTTATCTAAAAATGATGCAGAAAAACTGGTCCATGCATTTGTCACATCTAGACTGGACTATTGCAATGGTTTGTTACCTGGGTGTCCAAATACGTCTTTAAAAAAGTCTTCATTTGATCCAAAATGCTGCTGCCAGTGTCTTAACTGGAGTTAGTAGGAGAGATCATGTCTCTCCAGTTTTAATTTCTCTCCTTTGGCTCCCTGTCAAATCCAGAATAGAATTCAAAATCTTACTTCTAACCTGCAAAGCTCTCAACAACCTGGCTCCATCTTATGTTACAGATCTTATTGTTCCATATTTTCCTAACAGAGCACTTCACTCTCAGACTGCAGGTTTACTTGTGGTTCCTAGAATTTACAATAACAGAATGGGAGGCAGATCTTTCAGTTATCAGGCTCCTCTCTTGTGGAACCACCTTCCAATCTCTGTCCGTGAGGCCGACACTTTATCCAGTTTTAAAACTAGGCTTAAGACTTTCCTTTTTGATAAATCCTATAGTTAGGGTCGGCTTTGGTTTCCTGAACTGTTCCTAAGTTATGCTGCTATAGGCTTAGACTGCTGGAGGACAAACTGACCACACTTTTCACTCTGCTGCTGTGTTTACTTACTCTACTCAACCTGTTTTGTATTTGTATTTTTTTTTTTTTATCCTTAACATGTGTTTTTTGTCTTTCAGGTACACCTGGACCTATATCTGGACCTACCATTCTATGTTCGTCTGTCTCTTCTTCCTGTCCTCTCAAACCAGTCGGTCAAAGCAGATGGCCGCTTGTCCTGAGCCTGGTTCTGCTGGAGGTTTCTTCCTTTTAAAAGGGAGTTTTTCCTTTCCACTGTTGCCACTGTGCTTGCTCAGGATGGGAGACTGCAACAATGCCAAGATAAAACTTGTCTGCTGGATTCCTTAGATAGAGAACTTTAACAATTGGCTTTTATAAATGTGAAGTTTTCTGTAAAGTGCCCTGAGACAACTTTGTTGTGATTTGGCACTATATAAATAAACTGAATTGAATTGAAATGAATAGATGCCTGAACCACCTCAACTGGCTCCTCTCTATGTGGAGGAGCAGCGGTTCTACTCAGTCTCTCTTGGATAACTGAACTTCTCACCCTATCTCTAAGGGAGAGTCCAGCTACCCTGCAGAGGAAACTCATTTCATCTGCCTGCATCCGCTATCTCATACTTTCGGTCACTACCCAGAGCTCGTGACCATACGTATGTGAGGGTAGAAGTGTAGACTGACAGTAAACGGAGAGCTTTGCCTTACAGCTCATCTCCCTGTTCACCACAACGAACCGGCATAGAGTCTGCAATACTGCAGATGATGCACCAATCCATCTGTCAGTCTCGCACTCCATTCTTCCCTCACTCATGAACAAAACCCTGAGATACTTGAACTCCTCCACTTGAGGCAAAACCTCACGCTCGACTAGAAGAGAGCAATCCACCATTTTCCGACTGAGGACCATGGCCTCAGATTTGGAGGTGCTGATTCTAATCCCAGCCACTTCACACTAGGCTGCGAACCGCTCCAGTGAGAGCTGAAGATCACAGCACGATGACGCCAACAGGACCACATCATCTGCAAAGAGCAGAGATGGAATCCTGAGACCACCAAATCCCTCCGACCGAGAAATTGTGTTCATACACGTTCTGAACAGAACTGGCGACAACGGGCAGCCATGGCAGAGTCCAGCTCCCACCCTAAAGGGGTCCTCCTTACTACCGGCAATGTGAACCAAACTCTCGCACTGCTTGTATAGGGACCTAAAAGCTCGTAACAACGCCGCCCCCAATTCCATACTCATGGAGCACCTCCCACAATGTACAATTCAATTTTTTTCAATTCTGTTTATTTATATAGCACCAAATCACAACAAAGTTGTCTCAGGGCACTTTATAGAAATATTCACATACATAAAAGCCAATTAGTAAAGTTCTCTATCTAAGGAATCCAGCAGACAAGTTTTATCTTGGCACTGTTGCAGTCTCCCATCCTGAGCAAGCACAGTGGCAACAGTGGAAAGGAAAAACTCCCTTTTAAAAGGAAGAAACCTCCAGCAGAACCAGGCTCAGGATAAGCGGCCATCTGCTTTGACTGGCTGGTTGAGAGAACAGGAAGAAGAGACAGACGAACATAGAATGGTTGGTACCCCAAGGAACATGGTTGAATGCCTTCTCCAAGTCCACAAAACACATGTAGACTGGATGGGCAAACTCCCATGACCCATCGAAGACCCTAGTGAAGGCAAAGAGCTGGTCGAGTGGCTTCGGATGCTATCAGCCCATTAAATGGCCGTTATTAGTTGATATCACCTCCATCCTCTCCTCTTAAGCTGCTCCCGGCTTAAGAGGAGAGGATGCCGGGCGGGGGTTATGGTGAGGCTACGAGCTAACGCTAAAGCCGGTAAACTCCCCATGCCGTCTCTCTTTCTGTCGAATGTCCGCTCGTTGGACAACAAGGTGGATTTACTTCGTCTGAGAGCGGGCGCCTCAGAAGAGATGAAGAAGTGTGCGGTGCTTTGCCTCACAGAAACGTGGATTACAAGTGAAACGCCGGACTCAGTCTTCCAGCTGGATGACAGACTTTTTTTTCGAGCGGACCGCTGCAGCGAGCTAACGGGGAAATCACGGGGGGGCGGAGTGTGCATTTACGTGAGTAAAAGTTGGTCCACGAACTGTACTGTTGTAAATAGCTCATGCTCGAAGGCTTTGGAGCAAATAACAGTGAAATGTCGGCCACATTATCTACCCCGAGAGTTCACAGTGACTTTTATCACAGTTGTTTACATTCCTCCGGACGCTAATGCTAATGAATCACTACAGGAGCTTCATGATATCATCAGCTCGCTGCAGAACAAACACCCCGAGGCTCTTTACGTTGTAGCCGGAGACTTTAACCACGTGAATCTAAAGGACTGTCTCCCAAGCTTTAATCAGCATGTGACGATTCCAACACGTGGAGACCGCACGCTGGACCGTGTTTACACGAACGTAAAAGATGCATACAAAGCCGAACCCCGCCCCCACCTAGGACTGTCAGACCACATCTCAATCTTCCTGGCTCCTGCTTACATGCCCCCGCTGAGACGCTCCAGACCGGTTCAAAAGAAAGTTAAATGCTGGATCCAGGACAGTGGCCCCATACTGAGAGATTGTTTTGATCGAACAGACTGGCAGGTTTTCAGAGAAGCTGCTGAAAATGGAGGTTCGCTTGATCTTGACCAATACACATCCTCAGTACTGGGTTACATTAGTACATGTACTGACACAGTCTCCACTATCAGATATGTTAAAAGCTACCCAAACAGAAAACCTTGGCTGAATGCAGAGGTGCGTACCCTGCTGGAAGCCAGGAACACTGCCTTCAGGTCTGGAAACTCAGAGGAGCTGAGTAGGACAAGAAAAGAGCTGGTTGCTGGTATTAAGAGGGCCAAGGCCACATATGCAAAGAGGATCGAGGGTCAATTCATCTCACAAGACCCTCGGAGCATGTGGAGGGGCATTAAGTGCATAACAGATTATAAAGGAAGGAGTGAACAATGTCCCAAAGACCTATCTCTGCCTGATGCCCTCAACAAGTTCTATGCACGCTTTGAAGACCCGAACAGACCACCCAGCACCAGACTCACCTCACCACCGGATGAAGAGCATCTCAGCGTGACCTCAGCAGAAGTAAGGAGTACCTTCAGGAGGATTAATCCGCACAAAGCAACTGGCCCAGACAACATCCCCGGAAAAGTGTTGAAGGAATGTGCTGATCAGCTCTGTGAGGTGCTGGCAGACATCTTTAACACCTCACTTACCCTGGAGACAGTTCCCACCTGCCTGAAGACTGCCACCATCATCCCAGTCCCAAAAAGCTCTACAGTGACTGGTCTGAATGACTATCGGCCAGTGGCCCTCACCCCGATAGTCGCTAAATGCTTCGAAAAACTGGTCATGACTCACATCAAAACAACCATCAACATCAACGAGGACCCTCATCAGTACGCATACCGTGAGAACCGATCAACAGAGGATGCAATCTCCTCTGTGGTCCACACTGCGCTCAACCACCTGGAGCAGAAAAACTCTTACGTCCGTATGCTCTTTGTGGACTTCACATCCGCCTTCAACACCATGATCCCCCAAACCCTGATGGACAAACTATCCACACTAGGACTAAGCCCCTCCATTTGCAACTGGGTACTAGACTTTTTAACAAACAGACCACAGTTAGTGAGGATCCACAACCTCTCCTCCTCCACCATAACCCTCAGCACTGGCTCTCCTCAGGGATGTGTGTTGAGCCCCCTCCTGTTTACTCTGCTCACATATGATTGTGCAGCTACCCATCCAGGCTGTCACATTGTAAAGTTTGCAGATGATACAGCGGTGGTGGGATGCATCACAAACAATGATGAGTCCAGCTACAGGCAGGAGGTGGAACACCTGGAGAGCTGGTGCAAAGAGAATAACCTTCACATCAATGTGAAGAAGACAAAGGAGATGATTGTGGACTTCAGAAGGAACAAAAACACCTACACCCCCCTGAACATAAGAGGATCTGCGGTGGAAGTGGTCTCCAGCTACAAGTACTTGGGTGTACACATGAATGACAACCTCAGCTGGAGCAACAACACCACCAGCCTGATCAAGAAAGCTCATCAGAGACTCTACTTCCTCAGACGGCTGAGGCGAGCTGGTCTGGGAAGCTCAGTCCTCACCTCCTTCTACAGGTGTGCAGTGGAGAGCATCCTGTGCTCGAGCATCAACGTGTGGCATGGAGGCTGCACAGCTGCAGAAAGAAAAGCTTTGCAGAGAGTGGTGAAGGCTGCACAGAAATCTGTTGGAGTCAGCCTCCCCACCATCACAGACATCTACACCTCCAGATGCAGGAAGAGGGCCACCTGCATCATGAAGGACCCCACCCACCCAGCACACACACTTTTTGCCCCACTCCCCTCAGGAAGGAGGTTAAGGAGCATTAAGTGTAGAACCACTAGACTGAGGAACAGCTTCTACCCTGAGGCTGTTAGACTCATGAATCTCTAACTAGAATAATCACTGTGAAAAACCATATCATGTTGCTGCTGATCTGTTTCATGTTGCTGCTGATCTGTTTCAATGTTGATGTGTTCATGCGTGCACATCTGCTCACAGACTCATGTTCATGTTTGTGCTGATGTTCAATGTTTTATGTTATGAGTGCTTAGTGTATATTTAGTTGATGTTTTTCTTAGTTCATATCTTAGATGTTATTACTGTTTTTCTTATACATTTTATTGTTGGATGTAACTGGGACCCCGTGTACATAATTTCGCTCCACCACATGTACCACATGAGGTGCGAATGACAATAAAGAAACTCTGACTCTGACTCTGATATGTAGCAGTGAAACTGGCCCACCTACCTCCTAGTAGGTTTAAAGTTACGTTATTATTGTTATTATTGCTGATAATAGGCAGCGTCATGCGGGGGTAAACCCGTAAGTGTTTTTTTTGTTTTTTTCAGCTTATGTAACCCTTTTTCCTAAATGTAAGCTTACATGTGACCCAGAGGACCAACCCTAAACTTAACCCCCTCACCCTTGTTCCTAAACCTAACCAAGACCCTAAACCTAACCGCCAGACCCTTTACTGTAAACCTAACTACATGAAGCTATTATGAGCGGTAACAAAGCTAAAAACAGAGCCTATTATCATTGCTAACAACGCTAACAAGGTACCTTTAAACCCACTAGGAGGTACAGGAGGGGCAGTCTGACCGCTACGTATGGAGATTATAACAACTAATAACGGCCATTTAATGGCTAGTAACATTCGAAGCAGATGGCTGGTCCAATGTTCGATAGCCCGGACGGAACCCACATCGTTCCTCCTGGATCCGAGGTTCGATCAATGATTGGACTCGCTTCTCCAGTACCCCTGAATAGACCTTATCATTGAGGCTAAGGAGAGTGATGCCCCATAATTGGAGCATACCTTCCAGTCACCCTTTTTGAAGAGGGGAACCACCACCTCAGTCTGCCAATCCAGTGGCACTGCCCCCAATGTCCACTTGACTTTGCAAATGTGTGTCAACCAAGACAGTGCAACAACATCCAGAGCTTTAAGGAAATAAGGGTGAATTTTATCTACACCCCTGGAGCCCTGCCACCTCGGTGACCTCAGCCACAATTATGGATAGACCAACTCTGAAGTCCACTGACCCAGCTTTCTCTATGGAAGATGTGCTAGTGGGATTGAGAGGGTCTGAGAAGTATTCCTCCCACCTCCTGACGACATCACTGGTTAAGGTCTACAGCACCCCGACCTTCCTTGAAAACAGTGTAAGTAAAAAAGCTGCTTTCCTCTTCTCATCTGCCTGATGGTTTGGCAGAATCTCCTCGGATTCGACCGAGAGTCTCTATCCAAGGCCTCACCAACTTCTTCCACATCCAAGCTTTTGCCTCAGCCAAGACTTTAGACCGCTTGGCCCTCCAGTACTCCTCAACTGCATCATGTTAACTGTAATTAAACATTAAAGAGTACATGTATATAAAATTTTGAATAAATGTGGCGTAGAAATACTTGTAATGACAGTGTGATTTTATTTTTTTATATCAATGTGTTATGACATGCTGTGATTTAAAGAAACATATATATATGTATACATATATATATATATATATATATATATAAAGCATTTATATAAATAGACTTTTGATACAGTTTTATTTATAGTTTATAATAAAACAGCAAATTTAGACAAGATTTATTTAAAAACAGAAAATATTTAAATACAATTTAAACATTTTATAACAAAATTGCGAACATTACATAAAAATGTGAAAACTAAACAAAAACTGGTCACATTTCTATCAACTAAATTACGCATTCACATAAATATGAACAAGGGGGATGATTATATCACATATGTATTGATTTGATCTGCTACTTTTTTGTACAGGTCTAATTGAAACAGGAAATTGAAAACATTCACAGGTTTCAAGTCAAGTACATTTTTACTGCAACCTAAATAAAAATCGGACATTTGTTGTACACATAATACAAAATAGGAGCTATGTGCACACTTTTATCAATTCTCCAAGCAATGCTTCTCTGCTCGACTAGTTCTGATGACTTGGTGTGGATAAAAACAAGCATGGCACCTACTGTTGGACACTTATTGCTTCAATTGCACAGAGCATAAAAAGAGTACAAAGACATAAAAACAGACGGAATAAGGTAAGCATAGAAATGTTGGATCAGCAAACCCAATAGGCAAATAATGATATCACCACTTTTATTTACTTTCTTACTGTGCAGAAAGCTCTAAGCACAAATGCACAAACATGGTGGGAACAATATTGCTACAGCTTCCTTACATCTTTAAACTGGAAGTCAATTACACAATTTTACTTGTTAAAACTGCCACATTGCTGCACTTTGATCATCCCATGCTGATTAAAGCACATCTGAAACGGATGACAGCTGGTTGTTATCATGCTCAAAGCCCCAGGATCCATTTGCAGTGTTGGCATCTCAAGCACCTCATGTTCATCCTCTGAAGAAGGTGAGACAATCCATTAAGAGAAAGGCATAAACACTCAACTCTGGGGGCCTGATTGTTGCTGCCGTCTTCCGTCCAGCCCACCTGACTGCAAGGTCTTATACAAGACAGTTCAAGTCCTGAGATGAAGCACGGAGAGAAGAGAAGACAAAAGGATGTAAGTCCAGAGGATTGTTTGAACACAGAATTATGCATTTTACAGTAAAAGAGGGGGAGATTTTAAGCTGAGTAATTATTAGAATAGCAAATTTAAAAAGTTTATAAAACGTTTGGTTTTCTAATTTAGGCAGTTTATAAAACTACAAATCAAAATTTGTTGTGTAAGTGATTCACAAAACAAATTTTCTTATAAATAAAATTTGTTTTGTAATTATTTAAAATAAACTAATATTTTCTTCGCACTTGATTTTTATGGTTTTAGTAACTTTCGTTTGTAACGTATATATTTATTTGTTGCATGTCATTTTATCATTTAGTTGCTAAATGACATGCACTGCTGAGTTTACAGAGTTTGCAAACTCCACTGGACTTTTACCAACATTTGAGCTGCAGGGACCTGCACAGCTGCTCTGGAGCCAAATTATGGCTAGATATGAAATAAAGCAAGGTATCTATTTTATGTTGCATTTCAGATTTAAACATTTACATTCTCTAGATTACATTGGTGGTTTGAGTAATTCCATTAATAGTGAGTAAAAGTTTTGCAGTGCACAGCTGCCTGCAGAGAGAGAAGACAAAACAAGCGTGACTTAAGAATGAAACAGATCTCTGATCAGCTGTGAGAGGAGGAGCACAAGTAACAATAAAACCTGCACCACATGTTTATATTGCAAATGTATTGTTCTGTTCAAAGTAGTCATTTATAAGGCACGAGCAGGTCAGCATTCTCTTCCCAGTCATTTATTTTAATCATTAATAGTATATTGTTAGCATGCAGGACCATTTTCATTACAGAGGCCGAGCAATTTGAAGATTACAAGTTAAAACAACGTAAACCTGAATTTCTTATGTTTTATCGAGTTATTGTATTTTTTATTATTTGACATTAGGAGCATTTTTTAAAGGCTTTGCATGGATCTGCTTTGCCACCAATAAAAATGATCACCTCGATATCACATAGAAATGTTATAATTTTATCTGCTAATTTTAATCACATTCAGTCAGTTTATGCTGATTATGGGTTGTTCTACTGTGAATCAGTGGCATCTAATTATCTTCAGTTTTAAACTTTTGAAATACCATAATAAAAGCAAAAACGGGTATCTCTGTTAAACGTTAAATCGTGCCCCTAACAATGGTTATGTTTATTTTTATTTGTTTCATGTTTCGTCTCACACTTGGTGTTTCACAGTGGAGTCCAGGCCCTGCTGTGAAGACTGTAAACTAAATTAACATCCTCTCATTGAGCTTCTTCTAAAACTGTTCTCTTACATTTAAATCAAGCCATTTCATGAGCACAAGAATTTCATTACCTTTTAAAAACAACAATATATGTTTTGAATCTTAGGTCTCTTACAAAAAAAAAAATCACAAGAATAAAACACTTTTTTCCTCACATGCTTCTCCGACTAAACCTGACAGATGAAGAGCCAGGCGTTTATCTAATAATGTGATCGTGCTTGAATTTCAACAAGAGTGGAAGAAAGATGATTTTAGTTGCCCTACTTAACACACATTCTGTTATAAATTGTAGTCATTATGAATTTTTTTCTAACTCAACCAGCTTTATTAATATTTCTGACAAATATATAAAACCCTGACTGACAGAATTTGCTTTAATAAACAAAATTGTCATAAATGCAAGGACAATAATGTTCAAAATCAAATTTATAAATGACATCTGTTTGCTTTTATAGTTATGATTATTAACATTTATCAAAATAAAAGACCACTGTGAATTTTGGAAGTCCTTTTATTTGATTTTTCAGACACAGAACTCACATTTCATGGATTCAAAGATGAAGTGAGGTGAAACAGGAACAAAAAAAAAGATTCTGTCTGAGCTCTCTACTTTTACCTTTCCGGTCAGTCTCCTCGTCTTTCTGCACACTCTGCTGTTTTCCTAATCTCTACTTTCAGCAAAGTCAAGAACCTTGACGCGCACCGCTTCTTCACAACGATGACACTGAAATGGTCGCTGCTCATTTTCAGCACTTTAGCCCTACTTTAAACCTGCAAGCACCTCACTGGAAGAACTGCACCAGTGTTTTCCTCACAGTGGGGGAAAAAAAAAGCTTTTGTTTTCTGCAAGGAAGCAGAACACATTAATTTACTCCCAGATTTTCTTCATTGATTGACTGATTCAATGGCGACAAACATTACTGACTTTTAATATGACTTAAAGAGCTCAAATTGTATTTTGTCTATTACCAGTGGTGTTTTCAGGTGTCTAAGCTGTGCATTTAGTGAATATTAAATTGAAACCTAAAGTGAAAAGATGGATAACTAATTGTTAACACTGTGATAAATGGAGGATTTATAATATTTAATGCATCACTGTAAGATAAGAAACATTAAGATAAATCAGCCTTTTCATGTGCTCATAAGATCAAGGTTGCAGAAAGTTTTCTTTAACATTTGCCAAACTGGAATGTTTTTCTTATAATAAGCTGAATTATTGTCATATAAGTAGTTAAATAAATCGCTAAATGATCAGGAAACCATTTTTTTTGTGAATTTTAAAAGAGAAAGAAATAAACTAATGGGCTTTTTTTTTTTAATTAAGCAATTAGTCCATAAACTGAATTAGCATCAAATCTGCCAATAAAAAATGTGTTCTGAAAAAGCCTTGTTTGACTTTACCTCATCATTAGTGATAAATTGAACACACTTACTCTGCAGGCACAAATACACCCAGCCCCAGACAAACTTTAAAGACAACCCCAGAAAGTTTAAAGTTTGTAAATGAGCTCATCGTGTCAGAAGCTGGAGACTGTCAGAGGTGAAGCGAGGCTTTCTTCAACTCCGCAGGAACCTGGTGCCAGATGCAGCTCTGGTGGTGCTTCTCTGTTGAAAGCCCGTGCACGTGCTCGTGTGTGTTTTTGTCGGCTTGCAGCTCTTCTTGTGCAGATGGAAAGCTGGGGGGGAACTCTGCTGGTAGACGCTCTGTCCCAGTGAGAGAACTTGTGAACTCATCTTATGGACTTGTCCCAGCATTTTTTTTTTAATTTACTAATAATTCAGCTGCACGTTGTTTATCATTCTGAGTCACTTTATTACACATGCACTGTTACTTTTCCAAGATGTGAGAATGTTCTTGTTTATTTTAGAGTCAAAATGAATTAATTCTCAGATCAGACTTATTTCCTCTGCCCTGATTAATCATGGAGAACTAATGTTTTTAGCCCAATGAGGCCCCCTGCAGGTGCAAAACTCACTGATGATGTGAGAAGTTGTTTAAAGAGGGTGACGTCAGTCGACCCTTTTTTTTGTTTTTAGCAGATCTTTTCCACTTCTCTCTGCATGAGATGATGATGGTTTTCAGGCAATTTGTAGCACAAAAAGTGACTATAATTAACTAATCTATGTGACACGTGTTTTTTTTTTTTGTTTTTTTTTTTACCTCCTCAATATTTATTTTTTTTCACTGGCTTTATGAGGCCTCCATTATGACAGGTAAGGCCATTTCTCTTAATCATATTTATCATTTTTACTTGTCAACAACAGAAATAGCCATAAAGACGAAAGTTTTGTTAATGCTGCTCACTCTTCTTTGCTGGAATGATTTCTTACTAAATACCTTTTGTATTTTAAAAAATGACTCTTATTCCACCAAGTGAAATAATCTGCGCCATATTTCTCCTCCTATCCTATTGCGCCACACCGTGGAGAACCTCGAACCCCCTCCTCCTCCTCCTCCTCCTCCTCCCCCTCCTCCTCCCTCTTCGTTTTATTTTCAAGTGCGAACCGCAAACGGCACTAATTGCCTGTGGACTGTTTACGTCCTGTCTGGTTTGTTTTGAAGAGCGATATGATTATGCTCTCAAGATCCATAACAATGTCATAAACCGCAATCACGCACTTAAAAAGACTGTCAAGTCTGCTGCTACGTGTGTTCATTAAAAAGAAGAGGAGAGGAGAGAGAGAGTGAGAGAGAAAAAAGAGAGAAAACGTGCTCATTTCAGCAGTTGCAGTGTAGTTGCAGTAATTTGCAGTGATGGAATGAAGTGATGGTGGATGTTTGCAGGTAGGAATAAAAGAAAACGCTGCGTGACGCCAAGTGAAGACCTCTGCTGCCATCTGGTGGCAGCCTGCCGCAACAACTCCTCCTCCTCGCATCCTCCAGTGCGCCATCACTCCATCTCTTTAATATCGAGGCGAATCTAATCTGGATCTTCTTTAAGGCAATAAAACCCCAGATAGCTTCCCTTTAAATGAAAAGCGCCGCTTAAATTAGATTCAAAAGCCTCGTTTATTTGGTGATGTGCGTGATAGGAACAAAATGATTCATGCAGAGGTTCAAATGAAGCTCCATGGTGTCCCAAGTGCACATTTCCTCAAGTGTTGCATTCGGAGGTATATAATGGTGTTATCCACGCAGGTTGAACTATGAGGCAGGTTTTAATGTGGCACTGATTTTATCCCCTGAAGCAGCCAAAAGCAATTTCTGATCAATCTGACCTTGATGCAAAGCTGAGGGAGGAGCACTTTTATTTTCTGGCTGGATATTAAAGCGCTTTATTTTTTTATTTTTATTTTTTTTTCTGGAAGTTTGTTATAAAGTGTTGAGCATAGTTGACGCTTCTGTTTGGGAAAACTTTAGATTTTGTTTTCTTTTAATAATTCTCGACAAAATACCATTTTTATTTTGCAATTCAAAGCCCACTTCATGTGATTATTTCCAAGAAGGCAACCTGCTCGGAAAACATCTGCATCTTCTAGATGTGCAATAAAAACCAAAATGCTAATGAAAGCGTCCACATTTGAAAATATCAATCTGCTTTTGTGTTTGCAATTGCTATAAAACTGTAGAAAACGTCACAATTCCGAGTGAATTCCGACATTTATTTGGCTATAAATAGTTGAAACGGAAGTCTTTAATCGGGGCTAAAACATTTTTCCACGTTTTCATTTTATAATTGGGCCTAACAGGAGCCAAACAGTGGAGAGCACTGTCTGGAATTAAAAATAGTTTTTACGCTCTGACGAGCCACTTCTTTTTTTTTTTTTTTTTTTTTTTTTAGTCAGACAATAATCAGCCTTTCACTCCGGAGAAAGGAGGGATGGAAGGGAAATGAGAAGGCTGCTGTTGGCACAGCTCTATCAAGGAAGAAGGACTCCCTGTTACGCGTGAATGGGGCTTCTTCTTTTTCAACCAGAATAGATATAGCACGAATTTTTAATTCGTTTTTCTTTCAGAGACAACAATGCTTTATTTGACAGCTTGATACAATTTGGGGTTTGTAAGAGGTTCTTTTTCTCCTTCTCCCGAACCCAGCTGCCCATATGGGGCACAACGTGTGCAGCGAAGGATCACAATGGCACCGAGTGACAGGCGGGACAAAAAGCCCAAGGATTCATCTCCCTGACTCTGGACAGCACCGACAAACTCTGTCTATCGAGCCTGTCTGCGTCTCCTCTGCTGCAGCTTGTTAACATGCACGCAGCAGAACCGGACCTGGGCTTTTGTCTTTGGATGTGTTATTGTATTCTGCAGAAACTGTGTCAAAACCCGACAGCAAAAAAGTCAAAGCGCTTCCCTTTACGCGCTGCATTACAAATCATTGTGCCGGTGCCATTTTTAAATCATTTGCTCATTTCCCTGTAATTTAACACCCCCAAAACCACAACAAGAAGTTGCTGATTTATCTGACCTACAAGCTCAACCGGTGTTTAGGACAGAGGAGTCCTTTCTGTCAGGGGCAAATGGCACAAAAGCAGTAGCTCTCCCCACCCGGGGGACCTGTTTCTGTAAATAATTAGCAAATCTGCCTAATTTAGCTGTTTGTTCTGTGATGATAGGGGCGACTCTAACATCTGCTGGGAGAATTCTGTCCCGGGACAAACAAAAAGCATAGATTTCCTCCACTGGGTTATCATATTTACCCAAGATATTGACGGAGTCAGATAATCCGCAGTGCGCGCTCCGCGGATTGTGCTCCAACGCGTCCTCAACATATTTTAATGTCGAATTTAATAGCTCATCATGTCAAAAATAACTTTATCAGATGATTAAAGAGGCTGTAAGTTTTTTTTTTTTTTTTTTTTTTTTTAACAAAGAAGGTATTGATTGGTGCCGCCCTAGTTGCAATTTAGCGACTTAATAAGATAACAAAACATTTATTGCATTAAACCACGCTTTGCCTGCGCTCTGCGCCACTTTACACCCAAGGCCGGGAGTGGCTGGTGAGCCTGACAAAAAGGAGTGCTTTCGGCTCAAAAGCTTCTTATGTTGAGAAGCCCACTTATATTAAGTGAGTGGATTTTGGTCCCATTTCACAAGTGACTTTAGGCTCTTTATTAGTGAGATGTTCGGACTGAGGAAAAATATTCTCCGGATTAATTTTAACCCAAAAGAGAAAAGAGTGAAGTGCGCAGATTTGTTCCCATGATTAACTCCATTTTGCTCCATAATATGTTTGTCTTTTTCCTATTGTGGCGTAGCAATGTCTCAAATAAACCAGTTAATAAAAAGCTCAAACCAAAATCTAAATCACAAAAACAAAGTCTTGTTTTTAATTTTAAACTTATCTGATGTTAGCCATATCGCGCAACGACATTGCGCCTCTAAATATGTTTTGCCAAAAGTCCTTATATATATATATATACATATATATATATATATATATATATATATATATATATATATATATATATATATATATATATATATATATGTTAATGTTAATGTCTAAATCTGCATCCACACCACCTGCCACAAATATATTTACAAGAAATAAAAACCAAAGGGGGAAAAAAAGGCTGAAAACTTGCCAGTTTTTATTCATGGCCATAAATATTTTTTTCGGTCCATAAAAGAAGCAAGAAATTAAAATTTTCTATAATTATATAAAGTGGTTCGTACGTGCTGATAATAACACGAAGGGACAAAATGAAAAGAAAAAAGAAAAAAAAAAGAAAACATCTCTACAACCAACACACAACATACTTTACAAAAAAAAATAAAAAAAATTCACAAGAAGAGCATTGACATTCTTAATAAAATCTATAAGGGGAGGGTGGGGGGGGGGGGGGGGGGGTCGGACCCAGTTTTCTTAACGAAAACATGTAAACACGGCGCACACATGAGCCCCGAATAAAAAATGGTATTTATATGAGTCAAGCTGCAAAAAATTAAAAGTCTTTTGTTTTGTTGTGTGTGTGTTGTTGATTTTTTTTCTTTTTCTTTGCTCTGTGGGGAAACTCCCTATACAGCACCTCCAAGTCAAGTCTCTAGAATCTCTCTCACCAAGTCCACTGTTGCGTCTGCACCAAGTGGTGCGCTGTGGGGAACTGCGGCGTGGCCGCGGCGCCGTACTGCGCGTTATACTGCATGTGTTGGAGCGACTGTGCGCTATACGCCGAGAAGGGGATCCCGGCCTGAAAAGTGGCCGCCAAGTCCTGAGCTTTAAGAGTGTGACAAGGCTTTCCATCCCTGACTAAGACGGGCACGGCCACCCGCCTGGGAGAAGGGAGATGGGTCACTTCCATACCTTTCTCGGCCCGGGCTCTCTTCATCTTATACCGGTGGTTCTGGAACCAGATCTTCACCTGGGTCGGGGTGAGGCGGATCAAGCTGGCCAAGTGCTCCCTCTCCGGGGCGGACAGGTACCTTTGCTGCCTGAAGCGGCGCTCCAGCTCGTAGGTCTGCGCCTTGGAAAACAACACCCTCCGTTTGCGCTTCTTGCCCGAGTCGCTGCCGCCGCTGCTGGATGTCTCCTTGTCGTTGTCCGGGGACTCGTCATCCGCGGACGGCTCCGGGGACTTGGCCGAGTCCTGAGAGCTGGCGGATAGACCGTGCACTGGGACAAGAAACGGGAGAAACACTGTCAAAATGTTACGTCGGGAAGTTCTGAGACGCACAGGCCACATATACAGTTCAGAATCAACACTTAACGAGGCTTTTGGCATAAATTCAGCCTTTGCGCAAAAATGATTT
Organism: Nematolebias whitei; assembly: GCF_014905685.2. Lineage (NCBI taxonomy): Eukaryota > Metazoa > Chordata > Actinopteri > Cyprinodontiformes > Rivulidae > Nematolebias > Nematolebias whitei. The sequence continues at coordinate 21,453,163 of NC_056518.1, forward strand.
AAAACTCGCTCTGAGTTAGAGATTGAAGGAGCTCGGATCACTTTAATCACGCAAACATGACGGGATAATAAAATAAAATTGACCAAATTTAACTCCTTAGAAATAAAACAGGATCTGGGTCAAGCAAAACACAGGACACCAGAAGTCCAGTTTTCTGAATTCAGTGGTGCGTAAAATGCGCATTGTCTCCTTCCAAACGCGTAAAAGGCGCTTTTTAAATTTCTCACTCTGCTAATATTTGGACTGAATGAAACAAGGCAGCTAAAGACTTAAACCCTGTTGTTTTTGCAGCGTTTTATTCATTTAATTCTTGCAAAGTGAGCTGAGTCTTAACGCAGCAGCTGTAAACACGTCGAGACGAGCAGTTCGCGGTGCATAAAGATGAACAGCGCCAGCCACCCAAGGGCATAGTTAGGGCGCAATATGCCACCAATTATGACTTAATATAACCGCAAAGGCTGAAAATTGCGCATATGAAGCAGATTAGTGAGGACTGTAGGACTTTATACTTACATGAATATTGAATACTGTCCGTAGTAGCAAGCCATCGTGTGTAAGGATTGTCACTACTGTCATAAAAGGGGTTCTTTAAAGGCAGGTTCTGAACGTTTTCTAGAGGACTTTGCACCAAAACTCCCGTGGTTTTCGTCGTGGACGTGGTCTCCGATCCCTCCGTGTCCTCCTCGGCTCCGGTGATAGATCCGTCCTCATCATTCGTGTCAGGAAGGTCCAAAATGTCCTTTACAGAAAAGCCCGTCTTTGTGTTGGTCAACGACATATTCTGGTAGGGGGGGAAAATATGCAAGGGGGGGAAGAAAAAGTTGCTGCACCAGCCTTTTCGTGGGGGACAATCCGCTGTCGTGGAGGAAACAGACAAGAAGCAGAGGCAAAAACTGTTCAGGAGGGGGAAAATGGGAAGAGTACAAGGAGTCGCTCTACGCTGAAGTACAGTGGAAGCAGCAGCCACTGTGGAAAACCATTGCCTGAGCAAGTGGATTCAGTCAGTCTCTGTAAGTCCAGGAAGGATGCCAAAGTGGCTGAAGTGCTATATGTGGCTCATGGATACTGTGCTACTGCTGGGTGCTAGAGGGAAATAAGCCATTACCTTGTCCGATCAGTCCATATAAGGTTGGTCTGAACACATGAACCTGCAGTGAAAAAGCATTAAAAAACGCGAAAGGTTGGCCACGTGTGGGCGGGTCTTAGGAGTCAAGTGGATGAAGACAGTGTTTGCAGATGTGAAATTGTGGGTTTTGGGGAGATCCGAGCCTCTACCATTGGTGCTTCAGAGCATGATGAGTGGTATAACGTGTCAATTAATTACAAAGACGGGGAGGGCTCTTTTTACACCCTATTTACATACAAAGAACCTCCAAGTAGCTTTATAGCCACAATACTAAAAAAAAGCCTGTTTTAACAAACTGATGCCACTGAAGCTTTAAACTTTTCCATCATTTATAGTTTTTATAGAACATTTTGGAGATGGATGCTGGAAGACACGAGGCTTTTCAGCGCAGAAACGAGGAACGACCTGCTCCGTTCAAATAATGGGAGATAATTTATGTAAACCTTTTGTGTCAATATTTTTGCCAGGGCTTAAGGACAAGAGGATGAGCTGAAACTGAAGCAAGACTATGTTTGTTTGAAAGCACGTATTTAGGACCAATAATAATGCTATTTTTATAATAATAATGATGATAATAATAATAATTGTTGCTGTTTCTTTAAAAAAAAATGACATCAAGAAAGAAGTTTCAAGATGATTTTGTATTTAAAAAAAGAAAATCAAACTCATTAATATCACATTTTTTTATTCATAATAAATCTTGCCTCTCTTATCATGACAGCGCATCCCAATATTTGTTTTCTGCTTGTGTGGAGAGTCATTTAAAGTGCACCCCCCCCCCCCCACACACACTCCCCCACCCCTCTTTCTCCTGTGAAATCCGAGTATCATTGTTGCTTTACTTTATTTTCTTCTCCTTCAAGACTTTCCCCTCCACTCTCCTCCCTCTGCAGTATGTGATGTGGGTGACAATGTTGCGCGTTTTTTAGCAGCTCCTCTGCGCATCCTGGGTGGTCGGGCCCGGGCAAACACAAATACAAACCGATTGCTAAGCTGCAGACAATGGGGGAAATGTAGACAAATGTCCGGCTCCTGTTGGAAGCTTTTGTCCGGCCACAGTTTTTGCATTTATTTCAGGGGACCCAAATAATGGATGATTGACGCCGCGCGCACAATGCTTTCTAAATGTTTGGAATAAATCTGAGATTGTTCCGAGTTGTCATGGCATTCAACTGCTTTCTAAGGACTATCTTTTCATTCAGTTCCAGGATCCTTCCACAATATTAAGGAAAGTCCTTCATCTAAACACACACACACACACATACACACATAAAGCCTGCACATATAACTGCTGTGTCTTTTATAGTTTTTTTAATTTATTTATTTTTGCAAATTGTTGAAGAAAAAACTAAAATCAATTGAATGCATCAAAATTATTATTATTATTTTAGCATTACAATGGAAATTTTCCTCTTTTTTATTTTTATTTTTTAAGTACTGTTTGACTTTTAGGCCTCAGGTAAATATTTCACCAGATTGGTGGAATTAATCACAAATTCCCAACATCCCACAAAGGCTCCTTTGAGCTGGACGCGCTGCTTGTACAAACTGTCAGTTGCTGCCGGAGTCCCTGCAAAGGAGAGAGAGGTTACTGACCTGATCCACCAAGTAATGCGCAGCTAAAATCCCACATGTCATGCAGGGGGGGTTGCGCAGAGACACCCAGAGAGAGCTTCACGCATCACGCAGGAATGGCCCCGGCTGGAGCCTCCATGCGCGCCTCATCACTTGGCCCGTGCAGAATATTTACTCGCTGAGGTGTAAAAGTGCGTGGAGCCAAACCAGAGTCAGCACCCGTGTCACTCTGCGCTGCTCTCACGCCGCAGTGACAATGTGGGAGTAGCTGGTGACAGTGGAGCGCGCACTAGGCTGCGGGGCTGTGTGGTCAGTTGCCGGGGATGTATTTGATCAATTGAGCCGAGGGTTTCCTTGAGAAGAGGTAAATGCGCACTGGCTAAGTGGACGTACTCCACTTGGAGAGCCTATCTCTCTGTGTTTACCTGTTTACTTTCACAGGTAGTTCAAACAGGCCTCTGCAGAGTCGCAGGGGGTGCAGACAGAACCGGACGAGTTATGCGCTCCGAGTCCAAATATTTTTGGCACGGGTGCGCACAGGCTGCATTTAGATACATTTATTTAAAACGAAATTATATTAAAATAATCTATTAGATTCTGTGCAGATTTTAAACTATTCTGAATGACGTGTATGGGAGAAAGTAACAGCAAAAAGATAAAAAATAGAAAACGAAAATTAAAACGTTTTTGCGTAAAAGTCAAAAAGTTGATGCTCCTAATATGATTGGACACCATTGTTTCGTTATCCCTACTTAGGACTCTGTGTGTGAAATGTGTGTGTTGGGGGGTGTGAACGCGCGCACAGAAGATGCAGTTGAGAAGGGCCTCTGAGGTGCAGATGCATCAGGATTTAGAGGACAATGAGGGGCGCAGAGCCGGTGCATCCCATCCCTCGCTTGTCCAGCTGCCAGTAAATCTTCAGCTCCGTCTCCAGAACTGAACCCATAATATTCCTCACAGGGCCGCTCCAAACGACTTCTCCAACTGCACCGAGTGCGCGCGCACGAGATTAACCTTTTTTTATGCGATCATTTCTATGATCGACCAGTTTTTAGCTCTTTTCATATCAGCTACAAACCGCAGAGCTTGACTGGCTCATTCTTCAGACTCGTTACATTTTTTTTATTCTGATCCCAGCTATGCAATCATAACATTCAGAAACAATTAATTTTGGGGGAATGAAACCCCCTCAAATTGCCTCCCATACCTCCGTCTGATTAATTATAATTCCCTCCTAAAAATTCATGCCCACGATTGTTCCCAAATAAGTAAAGAAAGGGCTTTTTATATCCCTGATTGAATAAATCTTTCGATTGAAAGCACAAATAAGAATGCCGCAGGAGAATCCATAATAAGAACGTTGATCACTGGTTTCCTTTAATCGCTGGATTTCAGCGTGTTGGGATGCCTGAGGCGGGGAGTTAGTCTTTGATAAAGGTAACCCCGCCCGCCTCAGGGTGAACATGATAAATGTACACAGTGACAGGACCGATTTCCCCCTTTCTGTGATTAAAAGCCAATATATTAAAAGCAGGTAAAGCTGGTTCCGGTTTATTTATGAGGCTAAGATGGCCTGAGGAGATTTTGCTTGGGGGCAATTTTTTTTAATCCTGTTTCTTCTTTTTTTTTTTTTTAATCCAACCACCTTTCCCTTTCTATTTGAGTTTTTATTCATCTTTTTTTTCCTTTAATGACTGAACATGTCACGGTGAGATTACAGCATCAAGCCCATGCCCCGAGGAGAGGTCTCAATTTGTTAAACCACCAGTTTATTATAACACTGAATGCAATGCCATTCGCCTTATTGTTTTCACGCAGGAACAAAAAATGGGGGTTATTGTTTTTAATCACTTCCCATTTCACACCAGTACAGAGGTCAACGTCTCCCATGGACTTAAACTTCTATACAGTTTAAATAATTAATAAAAGACAAATACTACTTTTTAAAATAAGGAGGAATTTATGTGGTGCGTTCATGGCACAAGTGCAACTTCTTCTATACGGTGGCATGTCAACAGCTGTTGACATCTGTAGAGCTCTAGCGGTCTCTGCAGGCAAAATTAAGAAACAACAGGGGGTGATCTTCCTAATTTGACGATTTCTAGTCAAAACTGTTGCTCAAATACAGAGCAGGAACCAAATGTGACAATATCTTGATCACTGAGCTGCAGAGGGAGAGTCATATTTTTATGATTCCATCACGAAAAAACGCACAAGTAGTTCCGCCTCTAAATAAACTTAATATATTTTGAGTTAATTATGTGTAAATTGAACTTTGTTTAGCCTTTTGGAGAAATGTCCTATATGTTTGCAATATTTTACATGTATTTTCTTTATTATAACATTATGGATCAGCAGTGAAGGAGCAAGCAAAGGTGCAGGCCACTCTTAACAGTGTGAGCACAACAATAATGCTCAACCAGGCGTGGACTGTTCAGGTGAGTGTGCGTAATGATCACCAGCTACTGTGCGCTAAAAGCACCAGGCCTGCACAGATCAGCCAGTCTCCTCTTTTCAAAGACAGAATTAAAAATCAGGGTCGTTCTTGTCAAGGTCGCTCAAAAACACACAAATAAAATAAAATAAAATAAAACAGAGGCTGTTAAGCTGTAAAATAGAGGAAAATACTGCATGTAAAGTGCCTGGAGCATCCGGTGCGCTTACCTAGACTGGGAGGTGTCTCAATGTGTTGTCAGCGTTAGGACAGCGCGCGGACTTAATGAAATGTCTCCAAATGGGAGTCAGGAGTGCGTGCAAAGATAAGCCTGATGTGGTTTATATACCCAGAAAGCAAGTGCTCCTCTGCTCATATTGTCCAAGAGCGTTTGCATAGCTGGCCAAGTGGCTGTGCTCCTGCTGACTCGCTAACATTGCGCCGTGTTTGTTCTCCCCCCCTTGCTATGACGCGAGACAAAATATTGGCCATATGTTCTTCTGCAATAAATTGAGCGCAAACACAGCTCCCCCGGAGGAGGACGGCGCTTTTAACCCGCAGGACAAGTCTCCTCTGTCTCTCTGAGATGTTTTGGAGGACACTAACTATCCGGTGGACAATGAGGGTTAAATGATACTGTCACAACAGCCTGGTTTAGGAGATAATTGTGCGCCTATGGAAGCGCCGCCGCTTGGTCTTTATGCTGCGACCTATTATTCCTCGCGCGGGGCTCTAATAAATCGCTTGGTAACCAAGAAGCAGCTCTGTCTAAAGAGCAGATGTGGCATGTTGTCCACACTGCATGGCGTTTACATTAGATACCCCTGATACAAAGATTGATAACAAGGTCAACTCCCCTGAGGCAACACACCATGTTGGCAACGTCCACATGGGACGGTAATAATATTAATAATAATAATAATAATAATAATAATAATAATAATAATAATAATA
>NC_056518.1:21459651-21470071 GCF_014905685.2 Nematolebias whitei
AAATAAACACTTATATATATATCATCTTCCTTTTTAAACTAAATTACTTATTTTCCACACACAAAAAAATAAATAAATTGGTGTTTACATGCAGGTAACATACTGACAGCTGTTTGAAATTTAAAGTCCAAATAAAAAAAAAAATAAAAAAAAAATAGATTAAAAGTCCAGCACTTTATTTTGCCAAATAGTAAGCCTGCATCAGAATAATATTTTATAACTGTTTTATAAAAGGTTTCATAAAGTTGTTACAAACACTCAAATAGTCTATTTATATAATGCAGTTATAAATGTGCCTTTATTAGGAGAGGAACCATTAGCATATACATTTAGGCAGAAATAAACATTTATAGTAGTTTAGTTCTGTTTTGCTTGACGTACCGTATATTCAGGTTGAAAAATAAATAAATAAATGTGTTTTTTAAGTTATTTTTACAAGTTCAGTTTTGCTTAACTGATCTTTGAACCTGTTGCATGTCTGTGGGCGTCATTGTCTCACGTGTCTGGTTTGTTAAAAGATGATGACAGGGAATGCCTGTAATTGTTGAGGAAGAAAGCAATATGAGGCAAACACCCAGTGTGCTTTAATGACACCTTGGGAGTGAATAACTTAAATCAAGACAATGATTTTATTGTGGGCAACCTGGAATCTATGCATGGTAATAATGGTGTTGCCTAGTAGTGCAGGAGCGACCATCAATCAATAGCGAATACATTGCTGACGGGTTTTGTGCAGGGCCACTTTGCTGATGAAAGACAGAGATTATCATGCCTACCATTGCTATGTTCGAGTATCACTAAGATGGTGGGAATACAAATAAATAAATTGATCTCATACCTTGTTTGAGATTCCACATTAAGGCAAAGCGGTTAGTTAGAGCTGGAATGTATTCATGAGGTTCAGACAAATGTGAAAAAGCTTTCCACTCAGCCGCTCTGTGAATACTCTTGTGCTGTTTGAGATGTGCCACAAGTGCTCAGGGTGCTAAATACAAGACCTCCTGAAAAAGGATGGGTAAGATAGGCCCTGGCGGTCAAGCTATTATCAATCCCTGGCCTAAAGCTTGATGACTAAGATACTTCAGATGTGGTTAATGGCTGCGCAAGAACACTGATGGCACAGCCATTCTAAAATCAATCAGTTCAAGTTTTAATGTATCGACCACTTGAGGAGAACTAAAAGAGGGCGAGCTTCTCGACACACAAATGCCAGAGAGATGGGCTTGATTTTCGTAGACGATACACTTTGAAAAAAGTTTAATTAAACCTGAGGACTCACTTGTGTGTTTGGAACTCATACATGATGATAGCCAGGTCTATCAGTGAAAGGCTTAAGCTTTTTTTTCTTCTTCTTCTTCGCCAATGCATGCACCTACAAAGGTTTGACATTAGCTCACAAAGTCCTCAGAGTTAAGGTGAGTTGGAGTTTTTTACTCTTCAAGAGATGTGAAGCGAAGTAGAGGAAATGAGTTGTTTTCCATCAACGTGCTCAATTCTGCACACTGGTGAATATTGCTGTCTCTTAAATGACAACAGAACATTGTGAATTGGAGGAGCTGAGGAGTGCAGGGCGATCAGACTCAACATTTCTGCCCTGCTATGAGAGGAAGCAAAAGGATGGAACAATGTGTGTGAAAGTGGTGAGCTGTGTCAAAGTGTTAACTGAGTGATAAAAAAAAAAGTTCCTCAAGGGCGCTTCGTGAAAAGTCTGGAATTTCCATCAACATATCAAATTTATGTGTTGCATGGAAGGGTTTTGTGGAATAACCTTTTACTTGAATACCTCTTTTCCAGCTCTAAACCTCTGGTGCGAGGTCAGTGCTCAGCCTTGAAGAGCCATATAGCTGTTTGCAAACCCTGCTGCTGAAGCCAAAACTACAGTACTTAGCTGACACATTCTGCAAGCATGTCAGGCCTTGTGGCATGTGGGGACAAAAGAAACGGGCCCGTCTAGGTCAGATATGTGAAGACTTTTGAGCCTAAATCATAATGAAGGACTGAATTGATCAGAGTTTTTATACAAGAACACGCTGACGGAGTCAGATGTTGTCAAAAAGGATGGGTAATGTGCATGGTATGAAAGTCAAGACATAAATAAAGGAACTTGATACATCCTTCAGACATGAAAGCTGTAAGTATATGAACAAGCTGAAAAGCAAATACCGGGTTTATGGCTTCAAGACTTTTCATGTTCAATAGTTTCATGAGTGTACAGCTGTGCTTGCGCTGTAAGCTTCAAAGTCATTTCTTGTTGAAAACAGCTTCCTTTCAATTGAAATAAGGGTCTCAATCAACTCAAAAATACGGACAACTTCTCTGTTGTAGAAGTATGATTATGGGTGGAGAACCAAATCAGCATGTAGACAGCCGCAACTATCTGTCAGTGTCCTGTTAATCTGCAAAGCTGCTTCAACTCCTCCAGGAATTATAAACCCCGAAGCTGAAATGCAAAAAGCAACAGTTCAGTTCAACCTTCCTAACAACTTTGTTTTACTGAAACGATTAACAGGGTCAAGGACAGATCGAGCAGGTTGAGGTTGTCCTCACCTTCTTTCTGGCTGCACAGAGCAGCTTCGGAAGAAAGATTCAAAAGAATTGCAAAGATATCGGCAATACTTTCATGAGTAAGTTCATACAGAATTAGAGATAGAATAATATATTTCTTATTAATAGTAGTCGCAAGTGATTGACTAAACAAGTTAGAGCACAATAAGTTATTATACTTATATCTTTCTGTAATATGCATTTTACATAAAAATCTCCCTGTCTTACATTCAACAAAAAAAACCACTGCAAACTTTTTACTTAAATTCCACAGAGCACTTGAAGAGTTCAAACTGTATCCCCTGACTTGAAATGAACAGGACTTTTCAAGTTCAAGTCAAGTTTATTTGTCCTTTGCATCACATGTGGTAAATGAGGTGGAACAAAATCATGTATGCAGGGTCCAAGTTACACCCAAAACTAGCAAAATAATACGTGTAAAAGGAAACGGTAAATAAGGATCCAAGATAATATACACTATGCTAAACGGTACGCTAAATGATCTAAGTTATGCGCTAAACACTAATAAAGTAAAACAATACGGCATATCAACAGCAGCCCAAACATGAGTCTGTGGTGAGTAGATGGGTATGAATAAACACAGCAGCATGAGATAATCAGCAGCATGGATAATCAGCAGCACAGATACAAAGTAAATCACATATCTTTTTTTTTTTTTCATATCATATCATATGTTTTGTAGTTGAGTGGATGAGTTTCAGAGGGAATTCTTGCAGGAGAGTTCAAACTGAGATTTACAAATTCTTCTAAAAGTTTGTTATAACTATGTTACATATCAAAACTCTTAATGTCGCTGGTGTGTGTGTGTGTGTGTGTGTGTGGCTTAATATATTTCAAGCCTTATTTTCTTATGATTTTGATCATTATGGCTTACAAATAATGAAAAACATAAATTGTGTGTCTGTCTCAGAAAATTAGAATAATCATAGCCAGGTTTTGGAACATTTGGCAGTGTGGACAGAGTGGTGGCGCAGAGGTAAGAGAAGGTGGCCCTGTGATTGGAAGGTTGCCGGTTCAACACCCTGGATCAAAATGTGGGTGGGGAAAGTTGAAACACCCACACCTGTCTCCACCCTCATTTGCCCCACTCTGGGACCTTGAGCAAGGCCCTTAAGCCCCACCATTTGTTGCCCCAGGTGCCCCAGATGGCAGCTCTCTGCACCACACAGAGGGCTGTGGTAGCTCGGTGGTCTGTGGTTGCGTCAGGAAGGTGCGGCAGGCGTCAAAAGAATTGCCAAGTCTTTGGGTGTGTTGAACGACCCCTGAAGAAGGGAGCAGCCGAAAGAAGAAGAAGAAGGCAGTGTGGACTGGAGACAAGTCTTGCTGGAAAATGAAATCAAATCTCCATAAAGCTTGTCAGCAGAAGGAAGCATGAAATGCTCTAAAATGTCCTGGTAGATGCTACGTTCACTGTGGACTTCAGAAAACACAGTGGAACAACACCAGCAGAGGACATGACACCAAACCATCACTAGACTTGCTTTAGTATTTCTTTTTCATCCAACCTTTATTTATACAGGTTAGTCTTCATATCAATGTGAAGAAGATGAAGGAGATGGCCGTGGACTTCAGAAGGAACAAACACATTTACCCCCCCCCCCCCCCCCCCCCCCCCCCGAACAAAGAGGATGCGGTGAAAGTGGTCTCCAGCTACAAGTACTTGGGTGTGTACCTGAATGACAAACTCATCTGGGGCAAAAACACCACCAGCCTGATCAAGAAAGCTCATCAGAGACTCTACTTCCTCAGGCGGCTGAGACGAGCTGGTCTGGGGAGCTCAGTCCTCACCTCCTTCTACAGGTGTGCAGTGGAGAGCATCCTGTGCTCCAGCATCAACGTGTGGCATGGAGGCTGCACAGCTGCAGAAAGAAAAGCTTTGCAGAGCGTGGTGAAGGCTGCACAGAAGACTGTTGGAGTCAGCCTCCCCACCATCACAGACATCTACACCTCTAGATGCAGGAAGAGGGCCACCTGCATCATGAAGGACCCCACTCACCCAGCACACATACTTTTTGCCCCGCTCCCCTCAGGAAGGAGGTTAAGGAGCATTAAGTGTAGAACCACTAGACTCAGGAACATCTTCTACCCTGATCCTGGTAGACTCATGAACCAGAATAATCACTGTGAAAAATCAAATCATGTTGCTGCTGATCCGTTTCATGTTGCTGCTGATCTGTTTCATGTTGCTCTGTCCATTCATGCTCATCTGCTCACACACAGTGTTCGTGCTGCTTTTCTGCATATTGTTTTCATGCTATTAGTGCTTAGTGTATTTTTAGTTAATGTTTTTCTTAGTTCATTTCTTAGATCTTATTACTGTTTTTTTTTTTTACATTTTATTGTTGGATGTACCACATGTGTTGCAAATGACAATAATGACACTCTGACTCTCTGACTCATTGAGTCACGAGGACTCATTTTCAAGAGAGACCCATTTTAGACAAATCCACAGATAAAGTAAACAGACATTAAATGCATATAAAATTAAAAGTAAATAAAAATAGTGATATAAAACAATCTACATTATGAAATGAGGTAAAATACTAGAAACAGGAACAGGTCTGCATTGATTTTTGCAACAACCTTAAGACTTGTTTAAAATCCCTTAGAGAGGTCAAAGTCGACTGCTTCAGATCTTTCTGTAAGGTGTTCCAGGAAACAGGAGCAGAGTAAGAAAATACCTTTTTGCTGAGTTCAGACTGCACTGAGGGGACGCTGCAGGTAATTTATTGCTTTTTTTGTTGTTGTTTGTTTTTTGTCTTAGCGAGTCTAATTGGTTCTTCTCATCCTGAACATTTCATTGCATTGTAGACCTTGTATTAACCTGCATTAAGACAAATAAAAAACATAACATAACTTCATGCTGGACTTCTGGACTTCAAGCTACATGGATTCTGGGCCTCTCCTCTCTTCCTCCAGACTCTGGACCTTGATTTCTAAATGACATGAAAATTAACTTTCATCTGAAAAGACATTGGATCACTGAGCAGCAGTCCAGTTCTTTGTCTCCTCAGCAGGTAAGACACTTCTGACATTGTCTCAGGAGTGGCTGGACTTGAGGAATGTAACATTTGTAGCTCAGAAGTTAATCAGCTGATTAGGGTGCGACACCAGAAGTTTACAATATTGAATCATCCATCCATCCATTATCTTTTACCTGCTTCTTCCATTTTGGGTCACGGGGGTCGCCGGTGCCATGCATGTCCAGCAATCACTGTGCGAGGGTCGGAGTACACCCTGGACAGGTCTCCAGTCCATCACAGGGACACATAGAGACAAACAAGACAAACAACCATTCATTCTCTCACTCACACCTAGAGACAATTTAGAGTTACCGATCAGCCTAACATGCAAGTTTTTGGTCTGTGGGAGGAAACATGATGACCCGGAGAAAACCCACGCATGCACAGAGAGAACATGCTAACTCCACCCAGAAAGGCCTCAGGACCGGGATTTGAACCGGGGACCTGCTCGCTGAGAGGCAGTAGCTCTACCAGTTGTGCCACCATACTGCCCATTATGTGAGCCGTAATCATCAAACTTACAAGAAATAAAGGCTTGAAATATTTCACTCTTGTGTTATAAATCTAAATAATATTTGACTTTCACTTTCTGATATGATTTAAAAATATATCACTTTTTACAATGTTCTATTTTTTTAGATGCACCTGTAACATAACCTAATATCATGTGGGAGTTTGTAAAAACTTTACAAGTTATTCGCTGCCTGAACAAAGAAGGGTTCAAAGTTCAAAGTCAAAGTCAGAGTTTCTTTATTTGTCATTCGCACCACATGTGGTACATGTGGTGGTACGAAATTGTGTACACAGGGTCCCAGTTACATCCAACAGAAGTATAAAATGTAAAAGAAAAACAGTAATAAGATCTAAGATATGAACTAAAAAAATGTTAGCTAAAATACACTAAGCACTAATAGTACAAAAACAAAACGCTGAACAGCAGCACGAACATGAGTCTGTGTGAGCAGATGCGTACAAATGAACACAGCAGTATGAATAAATCAGCAGCATGAGATCAGCAGCACATATCAATAATCAAATGGCATTACAGTGATTATTTCACAGTGATTATCCTGGTTAGAGATTCATGAATATAACAGCCTCAGGGTAGAAGCTGTTCCTCAGTCTAAAGGTTCTACACTTAATGCTTGTCAACCTCCTGCTTGAGGGGAGCAGGGCAAAAAGTGTGTGTGCTGGGTGAGTGGGGTCCTTCATGATGCAGGCGGCCCTCTTCCTGCATCTAAAGCCCCCAGTATACTGCCGCGTACGTCCGTTCACGCGTACATATGCGTGTACTGTACGCAGAGGGTTCAGACTTCGTACTCGAGCATACACCCTGAACAGCTGCAGAGCAGCTTCACAGACAAGAGGTGTTTACCTTCGGGACAAATTGAGGTCGCTGATTGGTCATTTGCTGACACGCCTACTGGATTGATTGACAGGTCGAGAAAAAAAAAACGAGCGCTGGCAGCCTCAGCCACAGCGGTGTTCTGTGTTTATATGTTGTTAATAAAAAGATCTAAAAAATAAATAATACAACAACTCTGCAGCCCACACATTAGACCAGCCCACCAGGAAATCTCCAGAACCCTCCCGCAGCAACGCTGGACCTGAGTTTAATTCGCTCATGACAAATTCCTTCATTTCTCACCATTTCAGTCATGGCATCAACGGAGGAGGAAGAGATCACTTGCCTCTTGGCAAAAAAACAAAAGAAAAGGCTAGATCAGAGATGAAGAAGGGGAATTTAATACATTGGTGTCACATACAAAACAGTCCGTCGCCAGGCAGTTTATTGTGCGACACCGTGTATGCTTATGTGTATGCGGTCGTAAAAATTGAGCTTTGCACGGACATGCCCTGGGGGGTACGCTTGTACCTCTGTGTACGTACGTGCGTACCTCTGCGTATGGACGTACGCGGCAGTGGCTTAAGGTGCAAATGTCTATGATGGTGGAGAGACTGACTCCAACAGTCTACTGTGCAGCCTTCACCACTCTCTGCAAAGCATTTCTTTCTGCAGCTGTGCAGCCTCCATGCCACACGTTGATGCTGGAGCACAGGATGCTCTCCACTGCACACCTGTAGAAGAAGGTGAGGACTAAGCTTCCCAGACCAGCTCGACTCAGCCGCCTAAAGAAGTGGAGTCTCTGATTCAAATGGAGTCTTAAAGTAGCTGTATGATTGTTTCAAATTTTAGATGTGTAAACGTTTGTGGAATCATTTCTATTTCTCAGCCTGAGACCTTAAAATCAGTGAAACTAATGAAAGGGAATTCTGAACGAAACGGGTTCAGATCAATATTTTAGGGCACATCATAACAACCAAATCATTCAAGCTGAAGTGATTCGGCAACCAACAACACTGTTTCCTTGTTATGATGAATGGTTGTGTGCAAAAAATAATAATAATAATTTAATCAAATTTTGTATTTCATAAGGACTTTTGTGGCATAATTTTGTTGCAAATCCTTGATTTTCTTTGTGTTTGTGTGTGTGTGTGCAGAAACCTTAATGTCTTAATGTCTAAACTACAACACAATCCTGTTTAAACAGTTTACTACATAAATTCAGTTTCAGGTTAAAATATCAACATCAGTGTCAGCTTCTCATTTTTGCTTTTATTCAAGTTTGAGGCCAGAAAACATTTTGCTTGCTTCAGAGCAGATTCTAGTTAACAACTGCTTAAAAGGGTGTAAGAAAAAAATCAAATATTTGCTGTAAGTAGGTGGTAGGATGATGCACGAGCAGAGTGCATGAATCTTTACAGGTGTACGAGATTTTTCCTGTGTGAAAGTCTGCATTTGTGCAAAGAAAGTCCCTATTTGGGTACAGTGAACAGCCCATCAGGATATGTAACCAAAGTGACACAAAGGAGAGAAACAGAAGGGCTTGGGAGCATGAAACACTCACCTTGAACCAGGCTGCTCCTGGCAAACATAAGGATTACCCATCTGCACATTTCTGAAGCCCTTTGATTAACAATGTGTCCAAAATGAAAGATGAAAAGGAGAAAACACAATTTAGTCATCTCAATGCCTTTCTGCAGATGGGTTTCCAACATATTTGGATAATTAACGTGTAGATATTTTCTTTGTACAAAGCTCATGAAGGCAATTAACATGTTTTGTGGAAAGGTGAAAACTTTTTTTGAGGCAGTGAAGATGGATGAAAATGCATTAGAGGAGGTCATGAAAATGGGCTTCTATTCTTTCTGCTAAAAGGATGCTTTTATCAGGTGATAGCAATTGAGAAATAAAAAAAAGAATCCCAAGGACAAATAAATGATAAAGAACTTAACATTAATTGGAAATCTTTTTAGTTCACGTGAATACTGCTTTAAATTTTGCATCCACATTTTCAATGAAAGCAAGGCAAGTCTCTCTTGAACCAGATTTGTGAACGGTAAAAGGAACCACAATGGTGACCAAAAAGGACAACTTTACCTCTTTCTAAACCAAATTGCCAACTCTCTGTTTACCATGATACTATGAAATTCAACAATAACAGTAACTGGTAGAAGAAAATATTTTTCAACTTATGTAGGATGTAAATTTAGGAAGATATATACTTTAAAAGCTGATCGAATGTCCGGTGAAGATGTCAAAAAGTGTCTCCTGATTCACAAGTACAAAACAATTCCGTCTAAAAGTAAATAAAATTAATATGTGAGAGTTTAAAATAAGCTGTAGGGTTGTCCTTGTGACTCACTTTCATTTTGCATTAACCTTTTTTTTTTAAAACAACAGTTGTGTTAATGTTCAAACAAGCATGGACAGGATCTTTCACCTCCTAAACCTTTCTTCCTGTCTCGCTGTCGCCATCTAAAGGCAGGAGTGTGAGTCAACTGAGCTTTGGAGCCCAACAGAGGAAAAGTGTGCACCAGCACATCCTCCCTCTCTCAGGTAATTATGTCTTTTATCGAGGAGACACATACAGCTACTTTAACATTGGATATCCAGCCATCCTAATGGCCCATTATTCAAATAACTGGGGGAAACACTGTGGGGTTGGTGACCCCCTCCGTGCCGCAGGGCCCTCCATCCAGGCACACCTGCTGAGACAAGGTAACGTTTATCACTGACACCTTCGCAGGACAGAAACAAAATGGCAGGCGGGGTCAGCGGTAAGGAGCACACCAGGCCCGTCATATTGCAAACATATCCATTTGGTACAGCTCTACTCTTGTGGTTGCCAGGCTACTGCCTAATATATGGTGACTGAGTATGCGTCAGGAAAACAGAAGTAAGATGTTGACTTTGGGATAAGTACCTCTTCAAATTAAACAGTACCATCACATTGCATTCAAAATAACATTTCGAAAGGTCAACTTTAAATGGCCCCCATTTGGCAAAAAAAATCCCTGTGTTCTTCAACTCACTAAATCATCAAATTTGCATACCAGCTACGTTAGTTAGTGGCATTTAATTATTTATGTTTTAATTACACACATTGAAGGGGATAATATCACTGTACGGTAGTTTTGTGGCGTGTGTGTGTCCCTGTCATTGGAGCACTCAGATGTCTCCTTATTAAAGTACACAAAAAAGATAATTACTCGCAGCTCTGTCTAAACATCGCCACGGTCCCGATCCAGAGAATCGCAGCTGAATTGGACACGGGAGAGGGTTACACCTCTTATGATTGGTGTGTTGGTCACACACGCTCAGAAGCAAAGGTGGAGGCATGTCAACTCCTTTTTGCAGCTCTGCTGTAAGGTCAAAGGTCAGAAAAATTGTTTTGATAGTACTGATTTCTGCACGAGAAACTTATTACATGTAGTGATCTCAGATAGATAGATAGATAGATAGATAGATAGATAGATAGATAGATAGA
>NC_056518.1:21470081-21483049 GCF_014905685.2 Nematolebias whitei
ATAGATAGATAGATAGATAGATAGATAGATAGATAGATAGATAGATAATTGTTTTATACTTGCATCTCAGTCCTTTGCATCTTTATCAAATCATGAGGTGCCTAAAGATTCCCATCCTTAATAGATTGATAAGTACATTGATAATTATATGTTAATTATGCAAAATAAACAAACAAACAAATAAATAAAAGTGTAAAGCTGTGGTTACATTTACACGACTTGTTCCCACCAGCTCTCCCACAGAACACCCATCACCTGGAAAGGTCTTGCTGAATAGAGCTGCTGATGTCATTGGAGAGGAGGTATTGATTGACCAAGGGGCAGCAAAGGCCAATGCAATTAGGAGACAAGAAAACATACAGCGTTAAAGACTGTGTAAATAAAGAGACCCTGCAGCATGGCCAGACAAAGGCCAGTTCAGGCCCCATTCACAAGCTCCTTGTTCCCTCAGTGGTCTAAGGTCTTCTCCAAGGACTGAGGCTCTAGGTGGGAGGCCTGGGTGGAGGTGGCATAGATGGGAAAGACGGTGTGTGGGTGTCCAGAGGCGTAAAACAGGGGGTGTTGCTAGGCTGGCTCTGAGAGGTCAAGAAGAGCTTAGCTCTTCCTCTGTTCAGAGCTGTCAGGTGATCACGGTTGATCTGCATCTGAAGGATGGGGCGGTTAAAAAGAGAAATTGGTTTTATAGACCCTAAGCTGGTTTACATTACTGTCCTTTTAACACAATTCTTTCTAAGTATTTTTGCCAACCGGTGGAATAATTCTATAGTGAATTTAAAAAAAATATATGGGAAGTTATGACTTAATACAACCTAAATGTTCTTTGGTGTCCATGTTCATGTGTTAGGTGGGCGATGCCATAATTATAAGACTTGAGTATAAGACGCATAAGTATTTTTTGTGTGGGGAATACAGATATTAAGAAAAGATACCAAGACAAACAGAGTTCCAATTTCTAGCCTAATTTTTAGGGCTATTGCCATTACTTCTTAGTATTTACTTCTAATTTGATCTGAATAACTCACAAGACAATCAATGTTCTCCTAAATCAGGGTTGTCAAACTCACTTACAAAAGGGGGCCAACAATAAAACCTTTTTCAAACTAAGGGCCAATTTCATAAATTACATTAATTCAAATCAGATACCCAACATCTTTTCTTGGTCACAGGTTCCTCAACAAGAGTTTGATTGGCCTCATTTGATGTTCTCTGTTGTGCTTTAAACATCATAATCAAAGATTACTGAAAAAGTTCCAGAGATAGAAGTATTTTACATTTCACATATAATCTTAGGGCCAAAATGTCAATGAGGGCCACATTTGGCCCCCGGGCCTTGAGTTTGACACATATGTCCTAAATGGTGCATTAGAAAAAAACATTGCATTTTGTGTCAGTATCCAAAACATTTCTCACATCTAAATTCAAAATTGAATTCAAAATCTTACTTCTAACCTACAAAGCTCTCAACAACCTAGCTCCATCTTATATTCGAGATCTTGTTGTTCCATATTTTCCTAACAGAGCACTTCGCTCTCAGACTGCAGGCTTACTCGTGGTTCCTACAGTTTCCAAAAGCAGAATGGGAGGAAGGTCTTTCAGTTATCAGGCTCAGTTCTGATCTCTTGTGGAACATTATCCAGTTTTAAGAGTGGACTTAAGACTTTCCTTTTTGATAAATCCTATAGCTAGGGTCGGCTTGTCATGCTTTCTTAAGCTTAAACTACTGGAGGACAAATTGACCTAATTTCCTTAAAATAATTGTTAAAATTAAATAGTTTTCTTTTGATACTATTTCTATCTTAACATGTGATTCTTGACCTGCCATTGTGTATCTGTTCCTCTCAAACCCAGCCAGTCGAAGCAGATGACCGCTTGTCCTGAGCCAGGTTCTGCTAAAGGTTTCTTCCTCATTAGGGAGTTTTTCCTTTCCACTGTCGCCTTCATGCTTGCTCAAGATGAGAGTTCTGTGAAGGAGTTAAACTCAAAGCAGCCTGCTCCGCAGATAAATAATGTTAAATTGTTTTTTTTTTTTATTTGAACGTTTCTGATTACTTATTTTATATATGAATATTTTGGTTCAGAATTGAATTGAAATCTACACAACAGACCACTCAGTCCCCTTTAGTCCCTGTTTAGTTGATCAGCCACAGAATACAAGTTCAGTTGTTAATTTTATAATAATAATAATAATAATAATAATAATAATAAACTTTTGTTGGATTTACCATGTCCTGGTTGACTGAAAATATTCACCAGCCCCTGTTTGGTTTAGTGCATCCTCTGATAATAATCGAAATTGAGGGCTCATTTACTTCATTGTGGGTTCTCTCATCCTTGTCATCCTCTTCTGTAGCTGGAGCAGTCTGCTTTAAATATCATCCAGGCATCAGTGTGAACAAGACAACCATTTGGACAATTTTCAGCCTTTCTTATTTCTTGTTGATCAAGTGAAAGCAGATGTGTATTTTGTCTATGTGTGTTGTTGTCCAGAGGAAAAAAAACCTTGAACAGATTAATGTTGTGACCTTTTGCTCCTGTTTTGCATACCACCATATGACTTGTGAGGTCATCATGTCTTTCTTCCACTATTTTAGAATAAAGAGAATCCCTTGCTTTTATTCCAGTAAAATATGACCTTTAAATTCTAAAAGTATATCGCATTTGCAGGGCAAATCAAACAAGCCTAATGACTTGGACCCTGGTTTAAATGGTAGCAATACAAATCAAAACAACAGCAGACTCCTTTTCTGCTAAAAAAAAAAAAAAAAGATGGTGATATTAGAAAAAAGAAATCTTAATGTGTACAAGTACATAGAATGGAAGATCTTGCATCTCGTGAGTTCAATGTCTGTCTTTGAGTGAAAAGAACCATAGAAATATTAGACATTCTGTGGACTACGACCTGTGCAGAAACTAAAGTCCTTGACCGCGATTTTAAAAGGGTTCAACAATTGATCGTTTTTTTTTTTTCCACAACATTCAGCGTACTGAATGCATGCTATTCCTTGTTTTTCAATGATATCAACTGTATTTAAAAATGGGATTTTATTGCAGCAATTCAAGGATGTGTAAACACCGATGAATGCATAAGGAATTGCAAGCATTTTCACGTGCAGAATCGTTTAAAAAGTCACTGCTGCTGCAAGTGTTTTGGCCACACTCTGGTGTAGCAGCCAAGGCTATGTGTTCTGAACAGTCTGGTCCAAGCAGCATGAACGATCTCTCCTTTGAGAACAAGCAGGTAATATATTCTCAGGAAGAAAACTTATGCGTCATGTAACTCACACACTGGAATGCACTGAGTCTGTAATGATGGGGAGAGAAAGTGAGGAGTTGAAAGGTTCAATCTAAAGAGATGAGCTGCGATTAGATTAGGGTGGCTGCGTCATGGAGGTAATAATCTAGGATACCTTTCCACAATAAATATATTTTTAATTTGTGCTCTTTTATTAACCAGCAAAATCACTTCAAAATGAATAGCACATTATTAGGTCTTCTAGTGGCTCTTACTGTTCTTTATCATGAGTTTGTATCATGGAGCAATTCATCTTCAGCCATTCTTCACTCCAAATATGTTTTATATGAGCCTTCATTTATCACGGCTCGTCACTTCTTAACTGTATCATTATTCAGTCTAGAGTTATAAATTGGAATCATTAAACGGTTTTTCATATAATCTGATGCAATAACTGCTCCTCCTTTATTGGCTTGTGAAAAGAAAATAGTAAATACAATTGTCTGTCAAGATCTTTGGAGATAGCCGTCTCTCTCTGGCTGAAATGAAATTAGGCCAGCCGAGGAGACAGGATCAATGTCAGCAGATTTGTTCGACTTTCATCGTGGAGGGGACAGGCGGTGAGCAGATGAAGGATGGAGAGAAAAGGAAGCTGACACCGCCGAACCCAATGAGGAATGTGGGCTATTGCTGTCAATGTTTTTTTATACAGTGTCACATCAATCAGAGGTGCCTTTGAACCTCCAGCTCTGCAGCTCTGCATGGAGCTTTTCCTGAATGTGTGGTCTCCACATCGTTTGTCTGAGATATTTTCACGAGAGGAGATGTATTGATTAATAGCGACAATGTGGGGTCAAATGTTTCATCATTGTCTGTCATATTCTAATCAGAAGAGGACCTTGGCAGCTTGAACAACCTCTTTGACGACCACAAGGCCAATTAAAAAAAGAAACACTAACGCTGCACAGCCTAAAAGAGCTGCAAATAAGTTGATGAGTCACAAAAATTACAAACAGTTTGCACCTTTATGCCACAGATGGATTTTAATAAATTAAACATGCAGAAAGGTCAGCAAAACAAAAAGTTGAACATTTGTGCAGAATTTAAAAGGATGGAATGTGTTGCTGTTAAATGCATAAACTATTACATTAGTCTGAAATTATTTCTGCATATTTTTTTTAAATAAATATTAAATTATAATGTGCCTCTTAGAAAACAAGGCTTTGTAAAGACTGCCACCTGCTGGCAAATAAAGGCTCAGTAACAGACTTTATGTTGCTTCCACGTTTAAAAAATGATTTGTACAGATTTTTAACACACATAAATAACATCAGGGCATTTTTTTTTGTTAAATATGTGACTTATTCAGAAAAATAAATCAGACACAGAAATTAAATCAAGGGTATGTTATGTGGGTTTGTTTGCAAAAATGCATCTTCTCATCGGTAAGCCTGTGCTGCCATCTCCTGGATGAACCAGTGAAATAAACTAGGTGAGACTTGAATGTTTAAATTTTAGTTCAGTTAAATTATGAAAACTGATATATTTTTGTTATAACAACTTGCTGATGTGTAAAAAAAAAAAAAAAAAGTAGTGTGGTTTGGACTAAAACACAAGTGGCTTTTGTCGTCTTGAAGCTCAAACCAGCAGCTCCCAGCTTGAGCCAGATGGTGGTGTGTCTACACCAGACTGCACAGACACCAGAACATAAAGCAAAGCTTTGGATCAAACCAACTCACTTGTCAGATACTGCTTTGCTTTGAGGATGCAGAACAAATTTTAATTCATTTTAGGAATGAAATCCAAAAGCTTATTTTCACGCAAATGCAAAGGGAGGTGGGGTCACCCGACTAGATCATCTGAAAGTTTCTTTCTTACTAAAATGTTTAGATATAAAGATAATTCAGTCACTCTTTATCCCAAGTCCAAGTCCAAGTTTACATAAAAATTCTATTGTTTGCAAAATGTTCAGAGCACCAGACCGGTACCATTTATTTACCCCTCCAGGCCCATATTTCCACCCGCATGTTGAACGTGTTTACATGTAAACTCCCCTGAAAGAGAGACGGTTCACCCCAAGGTCTCTGTTCCCAGTCTGGCACCAGAGCTCACTCACATTCTTTAATCGCACACTTTTAACTGTATTTCCTCATCCGTGTAGTCGTGTGGAAATGAGGAAATGTTCTGGCAAAACAAATCATTTCACGTCAAGACCATTATACTACTGAGCTAATGCACATTAGATACTATTATAAATTAAAATAACACTTTTTAAATATAAAATTGAATTCCAAAATCAAGCATTTCTTTAATGAATCTGGCCTTTTATGCCAGAGTTTAAATAAATAAATAAATAAAACATCTCATGTTGAAAATTGATGGAGTTGTGGTTGTTTTGGTTATAAAATGCTAAGCACAATTTCATGCAGTTGTAGCAAAGCATATATTTTGAATGACTTTCAGCTACAAATCAAATGTTAGGCTCATAACTGTAAAATTGGCTAAATTATAATTGTTTTTATCTCTTCTAAGGGCTATTGACTGTGGAAGTCATCTAGAATGAGTTTGGCTTCAGAAGTTACTCAGTTGTGGATCTACATCCAACAAATATTTTACTGGAAGTTTCATTAAAATCAATCCAGTGAAACTTGAGATAGTTTGCTAACAGACAAACAAATACCATAGACTTTAAAAAGTTAATGGCAAAATTTAAAATAAAGTTCGTCACTTTATTTTAGCACAACCACACCAAATTTTATATCAATATCTGTAAAAGTAAGTAGGTTAAAGCTATTTTTCTATCTTTTATAGTCAGTTGGCTGTTATTTTATAGCTTTTAGTCAACATTTTTGCTAGTTTTAGCTTCTGTTCTTGTTATTTAACAATTAAGATTCAGCATTTTCAACAAAGTGCTGAAACTGCACTCAGCATTCATGGTGCATTTTGCTCGATTTTCTTGTGGCATTTGAAAAAGGTAAAACGTGAAGGAAATTTTAGATTGCAATTCATCTCCTACCAAAAACGTACTTTACACACAGATTTTTGCCTCCAAATTTTTAAAAAAGTGTGATCTTTAACCTATATTTGTACTGTTTACTGTAACGCTGGGCACATCCGTGTGCGTTTCGTACTTTTCTCAGAAAATAAACATGTAACTGAGCCTCCTGTTTCGTCAGGGCTTTAAAGATGACGAGATGAACGACCGACTGCGAGTCCTCGGTCACCCGTGACACACGTCTTGTTAGACAGGCTGCTTCTGCAAATATGTCATCACTTTGCACCGTCTTGTCGATACAATCGCAGCTATTTGCTCCTCCCTGAGAACTTGATCTGACCTATAGTGCTGTGAAGAAAAAAGAAATAATACTATTTTAGCATATGAGAATTAAGGGCAGAGTTCTAACAATTTTACATTTCTAGCTGGCTTCTCTGTCAATTCACAAAGTTACAAAACACGCTTATTAATGTATGCTTCATTTTTGTCAGCAATTTGATTGCAATTGAAGTTAATAAAGTATTTTTATGAGAAAAATTGTATTTTATTCTGAAATTCACCTTTATCCCACATTCAGCTGGAAAACTGAAGAGCATTTTTCCCCCTCAAAGTGTGTGCAGAAAAAGAAAACTATTAAAAGTAGCCCATCAAACCTGTCCTCCTGGGCCTGCTTTCACTTGTCTTGCTTTCATTTTAGAAAAAAAAAAAAAAACAACAAAAAAGGTAGAGAATGGCTCTGGATGAATCATTTGAAGACAAGTCGACAGTGACAAATCAGCTTAAACTCAAACATTTTAGCCGTTGAATGCTTATAACGTCTCGCTTGGTTTGGTCAAACAGTCTCAGTGGAGTGGGTATCACTTTCAAAAAGTTCTTGGCTGACAGGCTCGTCCCACTTACACTAACTCCTCTCTCCCTGCATGAACACTTGATACAGCGAGGTAACGATGCGACCGAGAAGCTAAAGGGGATTTCTATGTTTCCCAAAGTAAACGTCAGGTGGGAACAAAACGGAATGGTGAGTAATTATCAGATTTTTGGTCATTATAAGCAGTGAGTATATGCAACATGAAAAAAATCAAAGTTTAGAATTGATTTTTTTAAATGGCATTCCTTAAAGAAAGCATGTTGCTTGATATATTTCACAGCAGAGCTTTAGATTAAGATCTGCTTTTATTGAGAACTGATAGAGTTGTGGTAGTTTTGCACCAACCTTAAAAATAAAATTTTACATAGTTACTTTGCCATTCCTAAGGATGATTAGCTGTGATGGACATCTTTTTTCATTCAACATTTATTTTTACAGGTATGGAGCCTCGGGACTCGTTTACAAGAGTGGTTGACTATAAAAGTTACATGTTTAATGTACAGCTAATGATTACATCCTGAGAGTTTTAGTAAAATCTGTCAGTGGTTCGTGAGATGCAAATAGGGTTGACTCCATTGTTTAACATCAATACTTTAACTCAAATCTTATGTGACTAGTTATCTCTTGAAGTATAAGTTGGGCATGACTCTCAGCTAGTACCACTTCAATTCTTGAACCTTTAACCAGCCAATCATTGAGATCACAACCATTGAGATCACAGATCTCTTTTTTAAGGGAGTCCTGAGCCGGAAGGCAGCCCAACATGCATGTTTTGGACTATGGGAGGAAACCGGAGTACCTGGAGAAAAGCCACGCAAACATGAGGAGAACATGCAAACTGCATGCAGAAAGACCCCTGGTCTATCATTTATCACATATGGATGCAAGTGACTTATGATAAACTGTTTATCACTGTCATTAAAACATTATTTGCTGTCCGTAGAGTTTCAAACCTGCAACTGTATAGACTATTCTACAATCCATTGTTTTATATAAACCTGGAATTTGCCAGTCATGGGCACAAATTACAGAAAAAACAATGAATGAAAAAACAAATGATGTTGAATATTAGCACCATGGCCCCCACCTTTATTTGCCACACGGTTCACTTTGCAGCCAACCTCAGCATATTTCTGATGAATCCACAAGAAGGTGAACCAAGGTTCGACCACCAGGGGTGTCTCTCTGATAGATGCTTCCTGGTCGCCTTCCTTTAAAAAGATGTCTGATACGTCAAAATGGAAGCAGACTCAAGGCTGACCTGAATCTTACAGGAGGGATTGTAGATCCTCTCAGGCCTGGGAACACCTTTAAATCCCTCAGGTGGAGCTGGAAAGTGATGCTGGAAGAAGGAATGTCTGGGTTTCCCTCCTGGATCAGCAACCTGAGCCCAAATAAACAAACAACAAAACAATATATTACTCTGTTTTCTGACTTGGCAAGATAATGTCACTAATTTAACTTGATTACAGCTCATTATGTTATAATTCGTGCGGTCACCATGGCAACATGTTTACTCACAGCTGGACAGTGCTGTTTTTGTGACTGATCCAATGAGACACAAAAGGAAAAATAGTTTAAAAGCCAAAAGGTATTGCATCTAACAGTTTATGGGAGGAGTAGACTTTAATGTCAAGTGTGTAGGGCTTCTGTTAGTTTTTCAAATCAGAAAGCCAACTTTAAGTTCACTCTTTATAATTAAACTTAGAAATCAGAGTGCAGCGGTATTACAGAGGAACTTGGGTAAACTTAAATACGCATCTGGGTGCAAGAAATACGTTTTACTGCAGAAGCCAACTGTTTTCTTTGTTGCCACAGTTTCACTTCACTAGACTGAGGAGCAGTCTGTGCATGCGTTGGTTATTGAATATTTTCACCAAAGGACAAATAAACAAAACAAAGAAAAAAATGCAGTTATTTGATTGTTTTATTAACCACACAAGCCATTTTATAACAATCCAAAATAAAAACAATATATCTACAATGATTTTATTTCTTATTCTATACTTTGAAACATGAAGCAATTTACATTTTGTAATATAAAGCAATAAAAAATGTAATATATGTAAATATAAATGTGTTTAGGCCCTGTGATGGACTTGCGACCTGTCCAGGGTGTACCCCGCCCCTCGCACAGTGATTGCTGGACATGGGCACTGGTGACCCCCGTGACCCAAAATGGAAGAATCGGGTAAAGATAATGGATGTATGGATAAATGTGTTTGTGTACTCATGTATGTACATGGACAGTATAAAATCTTTCATTATTGTAAACTGCAGAGTCTATGAATAGGGTAGGCAAGTCTAAGCTTTGGTTTCAGCCTATTCCTTTTTTTGTAAATTATTGATTTGTAAAATAGTATTTTGTATTGTTTTCCTTTTTTTGTAATGTTAATTTACCAAAATAAAGTTGAGTTGAGTTGACAATTTAATGGCAAACAAAAACAGACTAATAAACTTTTTTTATATATATCTTTTGACATCTGAGGTCATCAGCAAGAAAAGAGTGCAATAAAGATATTTTACCAAATAAGGAGCCTTTAAGTCATCATTAAATGTCAATAAATGCATCTTATTTTCACATTCTCAGGACAGTTTGCTCTTGTTCTCAGCTCGTTGCAGCTCTGTGATCCTGAAATGCCGTGTTATTCATTCAACCTTTATTTAGACAGGTTAATCCCATTGAGCCTCGAGGACTCATTTACAAGAGAGACCTGATTTCAACAAAGAACGATGACAATATTATATTATATATATTAATATTCTATTATATTTTTGATGCTGTTGCGTTCAGGACATGTTTCTCTGTAGGACAAAAACCCTTCAGTGCAGACTTCCATCTCTGTAGATGTTTTGAGATGTGGCAACAGGTTGTGGTCCGCTGCATATGGGCCCACTTCAAAAAGCCTCTCCTTCGAGATGATTGTACCACGAATTGGACCGAGGAGATTTTTAGATTTATCAGCACGGTTTTTGACAACAAGTTTCCCTCCTTTTCAGATTTTCCATTGGCCATTCTACTGTGATAACGACGACGGTGTGATAACAGTGAACACAAAAGATAACATTTAAAAAGTTAATTCATCAGCTTGAATAAATTCACTGAAGTGTAATGAGTTAATGAATTGATGGTATTTGGAAGATGCTGACAGATGTTGCGAATTCCGACACGACTCAATGTCCTCTAATTAGTAAGGACGAAGTGAAGTTCTTGACGTTTCACAACACGACGAGCTGCCTAGGAGACACATCGAGTCCTCTGGCCAAACCCCATAATTAACTGCAATATGGGTGCACACAACTCAAATATGGTTACATCAACAGTGACATTGAGCAACTTGGTTTTTTTTGTTTTACATTTTCCAAAGCTGTTCCAAAGAATAACATCATCACATGTGGGCTCCACCACACACACCATCATCATTATGGCGCCTGTCAACACTGTTTGACATGAGTCATAATCTTACTTGTAACTGTTACCACAAAACTTTTAGTTGTGCAACACCAGGCTGTTTAGGCCTTGCAGGCCACAGTGGAGGGAGTTCTTCAGCAAGACAAACTGCACGTAAAATTATAATTTGATGTCTGATAAAGTGATCACAAGACAGTTTGAATACTTGACTTTAAGGTTTTTTTTTATTTATATTTTGTTCAAAGATTTGTCAGAGGACTCTATATATAAAACCCCTAATAGTAGAGATTTAGCATGAATTGGATTATGACTGATTTAACTTATATTGAGTCTAAAGATGAGTTTTGCTATAATTTGTTATGACATTCACAAATATTAAACAAAAATAACAAACCTGATCTCAAAATTTCTTCATCTAATAGTTTTGAAGGGGCATCATCGCTGCATTCAAATTCACTTATAACTTCCAATTTCTACAAAAAATAAATGTCAGCAGTTATTTCTAGGTTGTTGTTTTTTTTTTATCTAATGCTTTTACGAGTGTTATGAAACGTAGCTTATATTTTGACAGTCTAACATTTCAAACACAACTTTTGCCCCAAAAGAACGCACTTCTTATTCAAGAAGAAGTCTGGAATTGCCCTGCAAAAATAAACAGACTTCCCAGAAATAAAAAGACATACTGTTTTATTGATGGTAATAAAAACAACAATCGTTTTTTATTTGTCTGGCACATTTTTAATTGTAAAAACAATCTTACTGAAGTCAACATTTCAACAAGAGTTGCTCAAATAAAATAGAATAAAAACATTCTTAGCAAAAAGCAACAATAAAATGTTATGTAAGTCGTAACAAAGATTAGTCAAGTCCTCTGGATCGATTAAAAAAAAATATATACAATTTTAATTTAAAACTTGTTGAAACATTTCATCTTTTATTCAAAATAGTTCATCAGTCTGAGGAGCTGCAATAAACTCAGTCTTATAAATAGCACCTTCTCATAGTGGATCAACCAGTTTGTTGTTGACATCCAAAACTAGCTGTTCACATGATAAAGGAGGATCATCAACCTAACAATTGGTTGTTAGTGCCCTGATGGGCACATGGAGGACTGGATCATTGGGATGTACGAGTCTTTGCGGTAATGTATTTTTTTAAAGACTAAAATATAATTATATTATATTACATTACATTACATTACATTACATTACATTACATTAGGGGAAACTAAACAGAAACTGGCCAAAAGGATGGACCAGCACAGAAGAGCAGCATCACCAGGCCAAGACTCTGTGTTCTACACTCATCTCCAGACCAGCTGTCACTCTTTCAGGGATGAAGATGTTCACATCCTTGATAGAGAGGAACGATGGTTTGAGAGAGGAGTAAAGGAGGCCATCTTTGTGAAGAGAACATGTCCATCATTAAACGGGGGCGGAGGTCTCCGTGTTCAACTGTCTCCTTCCTACAATGCTGCTATTAGTATCACTCAGCCCTCTGAGAATAGCAAACAGCCATCAGGGCGATAACAACCAATTTTTCATTCATTCAACCTTTATTTATACAGCTTAATCCCATTGAGCATCTGGGGCTCAATTACAAGAAAGACCTGATTTTAACAAAGAGTGATGACAACAGTGGACAACAAAGACAATAATAGACAATCATAAAGGATTTGTACAAAATGAGATTTTTTAACAAGTGAAAATGAAATGATGTTTAAAAGAAAAAGTAACCAAAAAAAAAACAGGTAGATTTTAAGGCAGTGTAGAAAACTAAAAACAGGAACATGTCTGCATTGGTTATTGTCATGAATTTAACAGCTGTTTAAAGCCACTTAGAGAGGTCATGGTAGGGAGCTTCAGATCTTTTTGCAAGATATTCCAGGAAACAGCGGAGTAGGAGAAGGCCCTTTTGCCTAGTTCAGTCCTCACTGAGGGAACACTGCAGGTAATAATGTCCTGAGAGCGCACGCTGTAGCTGCACTCACACAGAGACAAGTAGGAGGAGATGTATGAAGGCAGCAGACCAAGAAGTGATTTAAAGATGAAAACGTACCAGTGAGAGAGTCTGCGCGAAGTTAATGATGTCCAGTTAACCAGTAAATACCACCCGCTTCGGATGTTATCAGCCATTAAAAGGCCGCTATTAGTTTTTATCATGCCCATATGGAGCGGTCAGACTGCCCCTCCTGTACCTCCTAGTGGGTTTAAAGGTAGGTTGTTAGCATTGTTAGCAATAATAATGGGCTCTGTTTTTAGCTTTGTTAGCGCTCATAATAGCTTCACATGGGTAGGTTTAGAGTAAAGGTTCAAGCAGTTATGTTAAAGGTCTTGGTAGGTTTAGGCACAAGGGTAAGGGGGTAAAGTTTAGGGTTGGTCCTCTGGGTCAGGTGTAAGCTTAGGTTTAGGAAAAGGGTTACATAAGCTGAAAACAACTAAAAAGACACTTCCTGGTTTAC
>NC_056518.1:21483149-21494269 GCF_014905685.2 Nematolebias whitei
TCCTGGTTTACCCCCGTGCGACGCTGCCTATTATCAGCGATAATAACGTACCTTTAAACCTACTAGGAGGTAGGTGGGACAGTCTCACTGTTACATATGGGGATGATAACGACTAATGACAACCATTTAATGGGCTGATAACATCCGAAGCCGCTCGTGAATACAGGGTGCAATGATGGGTATGGTATTTACAGCCAGTTATGAATCTTAGTGCACCATGACAGGCATCATCCAACATCTGCAGGGTTCTTGTAGGAGCGTTCATGTGAATAATGTCTCTGTAATCAATGAAGGGAAGAAAAGTCCAGTTACAAGACGTTTTCTAGCTTTCAGAGTTACAGGATCTTTTTCTGAAAACGTAACGCAGTTTAACTTTCAAACAATTGTTAGGCTGATGGTCCTCCTTTATCACGTGAACAACTAGTTCTGGATGTAAACAACAAACTGCTTGATCCACTATGAGAAGGTGCTATTTATAAGGCTTGGTTTATTGCAGCTCCTCAGACTGATGAAATCTTTTCGATAAAAGATGAAACATTTCAACAAGTTTTTAATTTTTATTTTTTAATCCATCCAGAGGACCTGACTTAACTTTAACTCCTGGATTGTTGAGCACACATCAAAAATATTAAGTTTTAAGACTCTCGGGTTTGTTGGAGGAGCGTTCCAATTGTTGTGGCCAAAATATTAATCAAACACAAATTTCTCTTTATACATTTTAATTTGTATTAGATTTTAATAATCGGCCTGCTGGCAATCAAGTCAGGTATTGGCGGTAAGGCCGTGAAGATATTTGAAAACTAATAATGAAATTTAAATTCTAAACCAGAGGCGGGATATGAGTGTTGTGCTCCCTCTTTTCTGTGCAGGTTAAATTCTGGAAGTAATATTTTACATAGAGTGATAAAACGAGAGAGAAAATGCAGTGGATTGTTTGATTCCAGATGTAGATCTTTAAAATCATTTTTATTTTAATTCTCATTTTGGCTTAACTAAAACACAAATTTGTCAAATGTCTTAATATTTCACACAAAATATGTACAATCCTACAAATAAACATAATTATGACGCTAGAGCTATAACTGTTAATCTCTCCAACCCCATAATCATCTCACTGTTCATAAGAGTGGATGAGATGGGCAGGATCCACCATCTCACCCAGCAACAACAAAGATGTACAGATGAAACAATGATGCACAACTTTTAACTATCTGAAAATGCTTTTTACGATCAATAAAACATGCACTTTTACACTTTCTCCACACTGTTTTTGCTCAATCTGATTTACTACACTGATCGTTTTTTTCTGAAAATCGGGATCATTTTTGTCTATTTCCACCACTTTGAGGCTAATATGTGGGTCAGCAACGAAGTGCATTAAAATATGTTTTGTCTCACTCTTTCAGTTGTGAACGCACAAATAACTGAAAAGAAACAAATATACAATATAAGCGACCACACTTAAAAACAAGGTGAGCAATCTTAGACAGCGCGTTCAGTCAGGAAGGGGCATGTTAGGGAAAATGGGGGAGCTGTGAGGGACTTTTTTTTTCTTGGCCAGCAAGTCCAGGCTTGGTTGCAGCTCTGTCTGTCCTTACTCAGCGCAAACATGTCAAACTTTTCACCACCAGTATGATAGAGCGAAGCTCACTCATTCCTTCGCAGAAGCCATCTCTGCCACGAGCTCTGAGCTAACTTGTATTCAAGGCTAACCTGCCGAGACTTTTTATTTGTCTAAGTTCAACCGAGCCCTGGTTACTTTTCTCTTGCATCCACCTAAATCTGGATTCAGAGATGACCAGCCGGTTCATCCACAGGTGCCGGGAACAAACAAGTCTCCATTTTATGAACGCGGGACTCTGTTTTTACAGCTTTCAACAGATCACCAACGTTACAGTCAACCACAAGCAGGAATGCATGTGCATTTCAGGAAATCAGCAGAGCTCTCTTTTGAGAAACGTGAAAGCTCAGCTCTAGCTGGAATATACTAAGAACACCCAAAACAAACCCATTTCCTGACCCAACTGGCACCCACAGCAGGGTAGAAATAAGGGAATGTATTTATGAGCGTCTGGCTGTGGTTCAGTGAGGTCAATGCGCTGATATAGTGTGAGGAAACATCCTTGCACTTCTATACACAAAAAGAGGATAAACTTTACGACTTTATTAGTTTGTCTCATTGGATAAACAGCAAACCCATACGTCTTCTTAATTTTATAGAAAATAGCTTCTTTTGTCTGCATTTTTTAAGGTTTTCCCAAATGCACAAAACCCAGATTTTGTTTCTTATGTTCCATGTCGACAGTATCCACTCCATCTTTGAGATTTCTTTGTCAGAAGAAGGCAATCATGCTGGTAACACTGACTGATATCGAGCTTGGCGTTTGAAAGAGGACACACGGTTTTCATAAGCCCATTAATCTTAA
The DNA here is from genome assembly GCF_014905685.2 of Nematolebias whitei. Lineage (NCBI taxonomy): Eukaryota > Metazoa > Chordata > Actinopteri > Cyprinodontiformes > Rivulidae > Nematolebias > Nematolebias whitei. The sequence goes on from NC_056518.1 coordinate 21,485,576, forward strand.
AAGGAGCAACTGTCAGAAAACATACAGTACCCCCATCCCTGACAAGAAAAAGGCCTCTCCAAGGCCTTGATTTCTGGTTTGGCGGAAAACAATATCACACTGCTTCTGACGGAGGCCTTGAACGTCCTCTTATACAATTTTCCACTGCAGGTCTGGCATTCTTAAGCCCAAGAAGGACAGAATCACGCAGCAACAGTAACCCCAATAATTCATGACACACGAGTGAGTTTGCAGCTCAGAATGGGTCAGCTGAGGAAGGACTGCAACAATATTGTTACAGGTGTCTGAGCGCTTTGCTGCAAAGTGAAGAAATTAACTTCTTAGAGACAACAAAAGGTCTAAAGTTAAAAGTTAATCATAAATGCAGCAGAACTGTGAACTGCAACAAGGTTAATGTCAGTTTCCACATGTGACCTGCTGTTTTTGACTTTTCTGGGCTGATTTCCAAGTAGGGCAGCCGTGACTCAGCCATGAACAGTCTGAAGTGCTCCATAAGCAATTAAGGTTCCTCTTCTTAATTGACAACAGATCCAGTCAAGCAAAGCCTGACTGCCAAACAAAAACCATGCACGGGAGTTTAAAAGCAGCAGAACCAACTGAACAGCCTGCGTACGTCGTCTGACTTGAGAGTTAATGATGTAGTAAGAAAACAAATGAGCCATTATGAAATTGGGTACGAGCATATAAAGAGGTTTTATTTTGTTTATAGTTAACGTATAACAAATGTTTGCTAAAATGTTTTTTTTTTTTTTTATCTATTTAGTGTCATTTTTTTTAATACATAGAGTGACAAATAGAAGTTTTTTTATCATGTTTTTTAACTGCAGGTTTGTTCCTCTAATGGTCAAAGAGGGTGCTCTTCATCATGTTTTCACACATTTTCACCTTAAAGCAGTTCATTTGAATCAAAAGACTCTTAAATATATATAACCTGGCACCTTTTATGGTAGGAGAAAAGTAAAAAAAATAAATAAAACCACGAAGACGTCACTAAACTGAATTCATTCAAAATAACCAAAATTAGTAACAATAAACTTTATTTTCATATAGAAACAGATGCATTTGTTTATGCATCTTGAGTAAATCCTATCAAAATATGTTTCTCTTCAGAGTGATGTGTATCAGAATGTATGTTTTAGATTTTTCTTATGAGAGGGTTGCTGAATTAAACGGATCCGAGCACAACTTTGATCTTTATCGTCACTATCATTATCGCTTATAGCACTTTATAAAAGATTACATTTGTCTGTAACTAAGACGGTGTTTACGCTCTTTAAAACTAATATGCACCATCTGAATTAAAAGCATTATGATTTAAAGCACCTGCTTCACATCATCTGGAGGAATTACTATTCTGCTTTGAAATTACAGTCTTTAAACGGGAAGTAACTAGACATGGGGAACATTATTTAAAAGGAAGCAAAGGGCTTACACCTTTATGCCTAAACTTTGGCAACATGGTGAAGTTAAGGAGGATGGGTGATGTTTAACACATGCCAGCAGCCTCTTTGAGTTGTTTTTCTGCTTGTGTGAGCTTTTTCTAAGTTTTCTCATATTAACTTCCAGCAGGAAGACATATATATATATATATATAATGGTGTTATTCTTAATATTAAGATATTTGAAGTGTTTTTAACAGGTCTTTAAGATGCAGCCGGAACGATGACGACTCACAATTAGTTCAGCTTCAGATATGATCCGTCAACGACTGCTGACCCTCTGATTCAAGTCCTGATGGCGACATTTGAGCGGACGCAAACGGAAATAGATGGTGCTGTAATAACATTTTATTCCAAAAGAAAGCAAAACGTTATGCAGCAATTGATAATTCAAATTTATACAGAAGTCTAATTTATAGTTTGACTTATATGTTGGTACAATAAGTGTAGAATTTGCTTAATTTGACAACAAATATTTGAATTTTAACATTTCTATTCAAAGGATAAATGTTTTAATTGCTTGACCCACATTTTTTTTGGAAATGATTACATTTCTATTTCTATTTATTCATAATTAATTAAATTGCAATTCATTTCAGGAAACTTAAATAAACGTTATGCATAAATATAAAATTTACAGCTCCAGTGCTCAGGGATATGCACAAATCAGATCAAGTTCACCCAGGTGGTAAATCTTTGATTTTCATAACTAAAATGATTATTTTGACAGGTAGCACTGCATATGTCAGCTGCTGTGTTAAATTGAGCTCTATCAGTGTTTCTTTTGCTGCTTTAATGTCGAGTGTGTAAATAATTCACATTTAACACGGAAATATATAAAAAAATAAACTTTGAAAATCTGGTGATTTCATCAAGACAAAAAAAAAATCACAGTGATGATTTGCATCAGATGTGATAATTGTTGGAATTGGAACACCTCTCTTCTGCAAACAAAGCAAATAATTCACACTCCTTCCATCCAAAGCGCACACTCGCCAGACGGCACGCCCAGTGGACTGATCAGAAGTGCGTGCAGAACACAAAGAAACACGAGACATGTTTAGTGAAGGTCACGAGCAATTATGGAGCCTGGTAAAAGCTGGCATGTCTCACGTGGCACCGCTGCACCCCCTCATTAGGCGCGTTCTGCAGCTCAGAGTGGGTCTCGTGGCCATAAAAGAAGCGAGCTCGGTGCTCAGGATCTCACCAGCAGGAGCACAAAGAACCTCCACATCAGATAGGAACGCACAGACCTTCTTTTTATTGGGGAAGGGGGACCCAGGTCGAAATTGGTTGACTTTTTAACAGCATAAATATTTGTCTCTCCTTTCAAACAATAAGCAATACGGGCTTTAAAGAAGCATTATAAAACTTGTGGATTTATTATAAGAATTGTGTGTTTAGCACTATAAAAACTTGATATCCCCTCAAAAAGGGTCTGATTATTATACATCATACTAAAATAAAATAAAAATCAGCCAAATAAAAAAGAAAATTATAGCTTCAGTCTGCATTTAGGAGCTTAAAGAAACATAAAACCGGGCAATTTGGATGCATGATATCTGAAATTAACAAAATTATTACAAAAGTATCTCACTTTTAATGCAACTTGTTAAATACGGCCCATGCAGGCCCACAGAGAGGAGAGAGATTTGCGCGCTCCTCATAGGAGTTCAGCTTTAACGCGGAGCTGACGCGTCATGAAAAGTCCTAATCCAGTCCAAACAACGTCTCACCCTCAGTCATTTCCAGGGGAGAAATGGGAAATATAGACGTTTGTATTCGTCTTAAAAGTTTAAAGATAAAGCACACTTGAGGAAGTTTATCCTTTGATGACACTTAAAACCAAGATCAATATTTACCGTCTGGGGTCGTCGCACCTCGCGGGTGTCAGGTGCGGATCGGATGAGTTCACCTGATCTAAACGGGAAGATTTGACCTGAAGACTCTTTTTATTTGAACATTTGGCAACAAATACAAATAAAACTAATTTAAGAGTAAGTGAATGCAAAATAAGCTGAGTGGGAACCTTCACTGCAGCACTTAACATGAAACATCTTCAAAGCAGATGATTTATTTTAACATTATTTACAATAAATATATATATATTTTGTTTCCAAGTACTGCTCTCAAGTGTCATTGGAAACAAGTAAAACGTGTTTTATTTAGGTTATGTGTAAATCAGTCCCCTATTTAAAGCATAATTTATTGCCAGTGAAAAGGAAATTGAAATTTATTCTTAGAAAATTATTCCTAGATATAAACTATGTTTGACAACAACGCAGCAAAACATAAACTATAACGTTACTTTGGTAAATTGTTTACTTAAAAGTCAAATCCCACTTTTTTAAATGCATTTTTCTCTCATGCGTAAAACCAAAGGGGTGCACATGACAAGGTTAATAAAAATTTAGATTTTTTTTTTTTGTATTGAACGTTTTTTGAATTGAACCAATTTAGAAACTAAAAGGGTTTACTGTGTGTTTATACTGCTGAGTTCTGCAGGCTCTTATTGTGTGAAAGTAAATCGGCTGCAGAAGTCTTTTGTTTTGTTACACATGAGAAGGAGCGTCGAACCAAACGCACAGAACGCGTAACTGCGCAAACGCTTTGGCTTTAGAACAATTTATAATTTTTAATAATTAAATCTCGTCGCAAAAAAAGTGGCTCAGAAATTCTCAAATGGCTCATTTCTTGTGATCAGACCCACGGGATATTTGAGACGATTTACGAAGACGTTTTGGCCTCCAAAGCGTCTGTTCACTGACCTGTTTTATTTTTATTCAACCGCCATGAATCTAAACATTTGTTATATCTAAGGGATTTTGTAAATTGTTCAAATAGTGTATACAAGAAAAATAATGTAAAAAAAAAAAAAAAAAAGACTGCATTTGTTCTGCGCAACGCGTTTTGCGCGCAAACATCCAAATGTTGTTTTCCAAAGTTTTAGGCAGGTGCTAAAGCAGAAGATGATTAACAACTCGAACACTACACAGAAAAATATAAATAAGCCAAAAAGTTTTTTAAATTATAAACTAAATGCAATATTTTATGGGAATAAAGTATGGAGTTCATCAACGCGCCTAATTTTAACACCCAAACTTCATTGCGTGCAAAGAAATGCACAAAATCCAAAAATTCACAAAGGTGTGCTGATAAAATCGTGCAGTCCCTCAACTGTCCAGATGAGGGGAGTCCTGCAAGTCAAGCTATTCAGAAAAACAGACGAGACAGAGAGGGAGAGACGGTGACAAACACTGGAAGAAGCTGAAAGATCATCCGCTAACATCATCAAAATCAAGCCTGCTGAGCGGTGACAACAGGTGTTTCCTCCAGTGTGTCCTGCACAGGCCACCGTCCTGCTTCATCAACCATACTCTCACTTTGTCAATAAATTAAATATCCATTTTTTTTAAATGGAGGATTCTTGGGCTCCTTATTTAATACCTTCCATGTGCCCTGCTCCATGATCTGTGTGATGGAGGGCAGCAGAGGGCAGGGGGGGGGGGGGGGGGGCGGACTGCACCTTGTTACCATCGGGTCGACTGTTAAGTTTTACAAGTAACGTTTTGTGAGCTTATAAACGATTGCTTCTAGACCTGCACAGGAAACTCGGAGAGCATGCTGGGATAATAAGGTTCGTCTCTGGAATCCAGTCGATATGCCATATTTATAGTCTGAGATCCACAGAGGGATCGATTACACGAGGCCCAGTCCCATCTTTGATGCTCTAATAAAATCTAATAAAACAGACTCAGGCTGGTCGTTTTTACTTTGTTTTGCTCTGATGGATCAATGAGCCTGTTTGTAAGGATTAAAGCAAATCTCCTCGTGGTGAATTCATCATTTATACTCGGTAAACAAACTACAACATTCTATTATGTATTAACTAGAATATCACACACGGCTCATAAATGCATGCACTTATGGAAAAAGCTGACAAAAGTTCCACAGATTCTCTGTTTCTCACAAGGAGCTTATGGGTCATGCATATAAAATTGAACCAATGCAAATACATTTTTTTCTTTTTAAAGTCATATTTCTTAAAGTTGCTCTAGTCTATATGGCATGATGTATAGAAGTCCTTACCAGAGGGCTGCATGTTGGCTGAAACGTTTCCCTCTCTACTTCCCCCTATGCAAAATAAGCAAGGAAGGCTGCGCAGCTCCAACCGGATGAGCTTCCTATTGGCTGGCAGCGTCTCCTGCAGCGGGAGCACCAATGAGAGCCTGAGGGGAGGCTCGGCGTCTGGCAGAGGAGACTGACGTGGAGGACGCGTCAAATTAATTCCAGCATTCTGCGGACTCCCCGGGACAACTCCAATTTGCATTTATCGGATGAAGATCACTTCGGTGCCATTGTGCGCAGCAGCCACTCACTTCAGGATAATAAGAAGGGGATCCCGCTGCAGTCGGACCAGGCTGAAAGAGGCTCACTTTGTGCTTTCTTGCACTTGGGGGGCTCGATCCTCTCCGTCCCCCTCTTCCTTCTCTTACTTCGCTGTTCTGGAGGGACAACTTTATTCCTCAGCATCTCTAACCGTGCAGGCAAATGGGTAAGCCCCTAACGAGTGCATGCTTCAGTTGCAGGGAGACAAGGCCATTTTTTAAATAAGATAGATTGTTTTCTCCACTGAAGCAGCAGGAATGAATGCCTGTTTGGAGCTTTAAATGGAACCACACCACCAATTAAACGGCGAGTTTCCCTTTGAAGGGCTCTCTGATGTGTATTCTTCATGCTCGCCATATTTAATAGTGTGTTTTTTGTGCGCTTTGGAGAGTAAAGCCAGCTTAACGGTTGGCACGCTTTTGTGCAGTCGTGAAAACGCACGCACAGGCCTACTAAGCACACGTCTGTGCGCATGAACTCAGCCCGTGCTGTAAATTACTGTCACCGCCTCGCGAGCATTTAATACATTGGTTTGTTTTACGCACATGATTCATGCGTAAATCCAGCCCAAGCAGAGGATGTGCTTATATTTGTTCAAAACTCACCCCCAGGGGGTACAAATATGTCATTTCTGTGTCCTGTCTGCAGAGCAAACGTATGGAGAGGTGAACCAACTGGGCGGTGTGTTCGTCAACGGGCGACCCCTGCCCAACGCCATCCGGTTAAGAATCGTGGAGCTGGCCCAGATCGGAATCAGACCCTGCGACATAAGCCGGCAGCTCCGAGTTTCGCACGGCTGCGTGAGCAAGATTCTGGCTAGATACAACGAGACGGGCTCCATCTTGCCCGGTGCCATCGGCGGGAGCAAGCCGCGCGTCACGACGCCAAACGTGGTGAAAAACATCAGGGAATACAAACAGAGCGACCCCGGGATCTTCGCCTGGGAGATCAGGGACAGGCTTTTGGCTGACGGGGTTTGTGACAAGTACAACGTGCCGTCTGTGAGCTCCATCAGCAGGATTTTACGCAACAAGATTGGAAATCTCTCCCAGCCCAACCAGTATGAAAGCAGCAAACAAGCCTCGGCGCAGGCCGGGCTCTCCTACAACCACATATACCCGTACTCCTACCCAAACACTATGTCTCCAACAAGCGCTAAAATGGGCAGCCCCCCTGGGGTGCCCGTGACGGCTGGACATATGAGCATATCCAGGGCTTGGCCTTCTCCACACACAGTCAACAACATCCTCGGATTACGAGCCTTCATGGATCCTACAGGTGAGGAAATCCTCTTTTACGATCTGTGCGCCACAAAAGGTAATACTCCCACTAATGAACTCCAACAGCTGCAGCTCTTTGAGTCATTCTGCCTGATTAATTCACTCCTTTAAATCTGTTTGGACGACAGTCTATTAAAAGCAGCACCGTCTGCCATTTCGCCATTCAGGCAGAACGCAGTAAGGTCACTCTGAATAGGCCTTTTCATGGGATGATGCATTTGCAAACACCTTGCTCACCTGCTAGATCCAACCTTAAACAGTCGCTACACGCATTTCCCCTTTTATTCTGCGCCTTCATCCACTGTGAAGTCGCGCCGCCTGAGTGGATTAAGTGATTCAGTATTTATGTAACATCTGTGTGAGGAGAAATGATTGATGATTGCGATTAATTGGATAATTTGTGGGACTTTATAAATAGGAACGATTTTGTTATTATTATTTTTTAGTTAGAGGATAGTTTTTACAAGCTGTTCGTGTTTATTTTTGTATTTTTGTATTTATTGTAAAATCAAATAAAGTCTCACAACCACAAAATCGCGTTTACAAATTGCCATAAAAATCGTTGCATTTGTTTTAGAACCTCACAAGCACGAAAACACTATTTTAGAAAGGCCGATTTTATTCAATTAAATTTTGAGATATGAATGCTCAAAAAATTAATAAAAAAATTGTTATAATTATTTTAAACCTTCTTTCCTTATTTTAAAAAAACGTTATTATTTTATTGTTATATTTGTATAATTTGGACTTTCTTTAACTTGTGTTCAGCTATTGCCGGGGCGGAGGGATATCCACCAAAGATGGAGGAGTGGGGCGGCGTCAGTAGAGCCTTCCCTGCGCCTCACGCGGTCAACGGGATTGATAAATCAGCCATTGACGCCGACATCAAATATGCTCAGGTAACATAAAAATAATAAAAAAATAAATAAATATATATCCTTTAAGAACAGAGCATGTGTGTGCACTTTTATGTAATGACATTATTTGATTTTAAAAATTTGAAGGACAAACATTAAAACGTTAATTGTTGCTCTTGTTAAAATTGTTTTTTGTATTTTTTTTTGCCCATCAGTTAAATAATCTGGTGGCAGACATAAAAAGTATATTTCATATTTTCTGGATGTGACCGACAGTGTGTTTATAGTTTAAAAATGCTCAACATCATTTGCATTTTAGGCCAAATGTCACCGTTTTTAAGGAAGTTTCTTCTTCTTCCTTTTTTTTTTTGTTCCACGTCTTATCTGGTCTCGTGCAGCCTTCCTCCACACTGTCCAGCTACGTCTCCGCGTGCGCCTACTCCCCGAGCAACCAGTACGGGGTGTACAGTGGCCCAGCAGGGGGCTACGTGGCCCCGGGCCACCACCATTGGCAGACTCAGAGCCCGACTCTGTCCCACCCGGGCAGCGGGATGAACATGCACGCGGGGGAGATCCACTCACCGATGGCCTTCAAGCATCAAATCCGAGAAGGTATTATTATTATTATTATTATTATTATTATTATTATTATTATTATTATTATCATTATTATTATTATTATTTTATACTGTAAACCGTTTTACTTAAATTTAAACAGACTGTACAGTA
>NC_056518.1:21494669-21608370 GCF_014905685.2 Nematolebias whitei
TATATATATATATATATATATATACACAAGTATGTAAATAAGCATTTTTGCCTGATTGTTTCCTGACAGGAGACAGAAAACCTCCCAGCCCCCTGAGCAAACAGCAGCATGAAGACTTGAACAGTGTGCACGGACTCAGCCTCACTACCTCATCATCCTAACCAGGACTTATCAGCCCTTAATGCCCAGACACATTTAACAGAACTCATTTCAACAGCTCCAACAGTAAGTGTGTTCACCAACAGCTGGTTTGGGAGTCAAACACGGCCGCTCCAGCTCAGATGGGTCTTCATGGCCTTTTGAATGTAAGCTGGTTTCCCCTCCTCACACATGGATCATGGTTGCTTTTATTCTTTAAATAAGTCATGTTCTTAACTAATGAGGGCTGCGAGATTTAAAGTTATAACAATAAAAGTACTTTTTAATTTAATTTTATTTTTTTAAAGGATCCGCTCATTGTTTTCTTATAAAGCCAGATCATGTTTTCCTTTTATTAAATAATCTGAATTTGTGGCCGCGGTCTACACGAACAAAAATGATAAATTGTCAAAATGTAAAAATAAATATAAATATATGCCGAATCTTTAATTATATATTTTTATAATTTCATTGTAAATATATAAATAAAAATAAAGGCTGTGTTTGATGCCACCTGTTGTTCCAGCTTCATTGATCCAAATACAGAGAGGTTCAGAATAATAAGAAAAAATCAAAGAAAAGAGGTTTTTCTTGTGGATTTATTTATATTTATATGGGATTTTTACAGCGTTGGATTTTTAAATAAGAACTTTGGCCACGTTACAGGTGAAGGACACTTAGTTTTGCCTTATTGAGACTAAAAGCTCTCTTCATATGAAAGCATTTCTTATTTGAACCCTAATGTCGATAACTATTAGTGGAGCATTTAGTGGGAAATGTAATTTTGTTTACTCGGCCATGGAGGCTGGGCGCCTCTGCTGATGCTATCTGGGCTGTAATTGATCCCCGGCGTGATGGCGATCTGATCGTACACCTTGATCAACAAGAGAGCAGCTAACAGTCAGGATTCTGCTGAGAAATGGGGGATTTTCCCATGCAGGCCCACAGCTCTGCCCTCCATGTCTCTCTGTAAACTGTTTATTCCTGTTGCCTGTTTGTGCAGAGAACAGCTCCACAGGTTGAGCTGTGCGTTGCTCAACGCTGATGCTTCTGAGTCGAACATCTATTCTCCTCATCTAACCCAATTTAATAACGTTTTAAACGCTAATATCTTGCTTTGATATGCTGCAAAATAATATTTTATATTGAGTTTTAAAGCTTTACATTTAAAAGTCACACAAAGTGTACTTTTTAACTTTAGTGCAGATTTGTGTAAAATAAATCAGAATTTCTAAATATTATTTTAGCAATTACTATGCAACCTAAAAGCTAGCTTTTATATATAAAAAAGAAGTAATGTGACGTTATGAGTGAACAAAATGGAATTCTGTGTGCAGCTTCTTGGTGCAGGATAGAGCAGTCAGTGAAAACCTGTGACACAGTTGGTTTGATGACAAGCCTCTTTAGTTCTGGCTGAGTAAAAACAACATTTTCCATCGGTTTTCAATAGTAATTATACATTTAAAGGCAGTATCTTGTATGTCATCTCTGTTACCGCTCAGGTGCTGGTTTTAGTGCAGCTTTAAATGCTGACCCTCACTTTTAGGTCAGCTTGAATGAAAACGTCGACTTGTATGTCTCAAAATGTGATCTGCGTTTTTGACAAAGTTCAAGAAGTATTAATTCAGTTTATAGTGTGAATTAAATGTAAGACGCAATTAACTGTTTTAAGGGAGTAAAATCTGTGGTCACCAGGTGAGATAATTTTGAACGTTGTTAATAAATTATATACAAGTTTTATTGTTTTACACTTCACAATTAAAAAAAATGTTATAATGAGTCTTGCAGTTTTCCTAAAGTTATGCAACGCTTACAAACTGGTTTAATGTTGTGAGTTTTATTTTTTCTCTGCTGAATAATTAGAAGTTATTATAGAACCCAAAAAGTGTTATCATTTAAATTATACAAGCAGATTTCATGAAATGCTTTCATCTGGACTAATAATTTTCTTTTCAGTAGGACAGTATAAAAATAATATAGTAGTTCTCTTTTTAAAAAAAGCACAAATACAAAGCTTTAAGGAGCTTTAAAGACTGCCAGCTTTCTAAAATATTGCATTAATGTACCTGCGAGCCACAAGATCAGCTCAGACTGAAAGCTTTTGTTTATATGGGTTTAAGATTTAAAAAAATATTCAAAGAAAAGAACAGATTTAGGTCAAAAGCATTAAAATTGTAAATAAATAAATAAAATCAGAGGTCTTTGGGGTAAAATTGGCAGAAGCAGACTTCTTCTATTGCTGGAAACTCCCAAGTGAGGCAGTATATCCAAACATTAAGATGGCCTTTGGATACACACGCTCCCTGACTGGAGTCGTTCATGTTTTTCCCGGATGCCACTTGGGGTTCGGAAAACACTCCTTCATGGTGGTGGGGTTACTTCCTGCGAGACCTACGGTCATCAATCAGGGGAGCAAGTGATACCCCCCACGGCGTCTTCAGCAGGCGCTGTGCGCTCAAAGGGCAGCAGGTGGGCCACTCTCGGATGCTTTTAGGAATTGACGCAGAGCATAAAAACACATTTTTCGAATAAATAACAATTTAAGTACCAGAAAGGCCTTTTGTTTGTTGTTTTTGTTTTATTACTGAATACCACATTTTCAGACTTCATGAATTTTCTTCCAAGGATGACATTTCTTAAGCCACTTTTGTATCATAATTATTTCCTTTGGGGTCACACATTTTTGGAAATTATTGGACCAAGGTTTATCATCAGAAAGCTTTACAATTAGTTGATTACTTTGTAATATTTGTTTTTTTAATACACAAATTCTTTGATCATTGTGTGAAACAATGCTTAAAAACTCAAATTATTCTAAAGTGCAGATGCTCAAACTAGAATATTAGTTTTCTGACTTATATTCTTTAGAGTGTTTCATAAGACAGTTTGACTTGAAACGGTTCAACAACTTGGAAAGACAGACTGAAAACTTGGCCTCCTTCATCCTAATGGATATGATACTAAGCACTATTAATATTTCATGGCACAGTGAAATGATGACAGAGATTCCTTAAAATGCAAGAACAGGCGCTTGGATCTTCAACTACATTCCGTCACTGTCTGTCTTACGTACGAGAGGGATTGAGTGTTCTTAAGGGACCAACGTTTAGTTAATGTGTTCGACACTTTGCTAGGTACAGTATGATTTAAAGCAATTTACATTATCTCTTACTATGTGTGTGTAAAGAGAAGAAACTACCTCAGGCTGGTCGGGACTCATTCATTCATTCACTCATCACTCTGTCTTTGCACGCCTCTAAGTCAACAAGACAGCATCACTGGCGACATGGAAAACCAGACAGGTCTGGGAACAAACATGCATGAAAGATACACCAGAGTCTTTTCTTGAGAAAAAAAAGAGAGTGGCAAGTTGGCCAAGTGTCAAACTTTAAAGAAAAAAGGCCATTGTCAGCACTCGTAGTCATGTCTGAAGTTTCAAATGAATTGACGTGCCATAAAAAAAGCATGGCGCAAGCGAACAGGCACAATGCTCCAACATGAGCAAACCCCACTCTTTGACATGGATGGTATGATTTTAGACAAGCTTGTGCAGAAACCATCATGAGTTACAAATGCTCCCGTCTGCCAGCCTAATGGTGCACAGTTTGACAGAACAGAATGAAGTCAGAGATAAGAACTTTCTGCGCCGAAAAGGAATTAAAACAGAAAATTCAGAGCTGCACCTAAAACTGAAGGACCAAAGCAGCAGCTCTGTAACTCCTGCAATTCAATCACCACTGACTTTTTTTTTTTTTTTTTCCGCTGACTGTCCGCAGGATTTCCAAGCAGGCAGAGTTACAAACTCTGAAGTCTAGAGGATGATAAATGTCTCCCTCCCATGTTCTTACTTGCTCTACCCGCTCACCACATCAACCAGATGGTCTGAAAGCAAAAGGGACAGAGACATGATGATGACATTTGGCTTTCTAAATGAAAACGTATCATTTAACTTTTTCTCCTGGGAGATTGTGCCGCCGCTTTTGCTCCTCTGAGGATCCAGCAGCAATGTAAAGAATAACCACAGGATCATGTAGAATTGAAGAGCCCAGTTCTGATTATAATATACAGATGACTAAAAGAGCATGAAATTAGTTTTGCAAACACAATAAATTTTCCTGACTGAAAGCACAGCAATGATAAAAAGGCAAAAAAAAAATTGTAAAGCTGGACGGTTTTGAGCTTTTTTTGTGTCTTGCCAGTAATTGCTATGTAAATATCAACATCCAAGGAAAGTTTGCTGTTTTTTTTTTTTCACCAGAGCTTTAAAACACAGAAAAATGTGTAAGGGTTTCATAGTAGAACTCTATTTTAGTCACAAAAAGAGACAGTCCTCGGTGAAGAAGAATCCTCTAATTTGTGGAAACTTATTTAAAGTGTGCTCACACACTGTGCTAAACGTTGCCACACACATGCTGCGTGCTACCAGCAAACAAAAAAAAGCTTTTGGTTCAAACTGTTATTAGGTGATAATAAGATGATGACTTTTCTCTTCAAAAATGTGCATGGTAAACCAAACTACTGTCGGTCCGTGGAGGAAAATCCTCAAATGCAAAAAACTAGATGTTCTGTGTTTGGGCAGAAGCTAAAAAAAATAAAGTTAGGCAACATGAGGTTTTACTTTGTATTAATCTGCAGATTGTTTTGATATAAGGTGTTTAGATTCAGTTACTGTGGACAAATCAAACTAAAAAGCAATACGATTTGTCAAATTTAAAGCACTGAAAGAGTCCATCTCTCAATACTTTGTGATTTCCTTACCTTATTTGCTGCCCAATCATTCCAGCTAAAAAAAATGAAAGCTTTCACGAGGCTTTGCTGTTTTACAAAATACTAAATGATTTCTCTAAATATCTTGCTTCAAGCAAATATTATTCAGAGAAGGGTAAACGTTGAACCTGGTGGGAACTATTTTCAGCTGTGGATGAATACACTGTTTGTGCCCAGGTGAGTATTTATGGCATTAGGAAGGTGTGAGTAAAGTCATGGGTGTGTGGCAATAAAATCCAATAATCATGATCAATAATGTGTGACTTGTTATAAAATGATTATTCTTGGAAGATAATAAAAGACAGAACTGATTGTAGGAACAGCCAATTGTTAAAAATAAAAAATCCCCATTTTCTACAAAAAATTATAATTTGCCATGAATTACATTAAAAAAAAATCTGATCAAAATGTACAAAACTTCAAAATCAACTCTTTCACATTTAGTGTTGTTAAAGTAAAGGCTAACTTTGAACTCTATTCTCTTGCGTGACATATTTCTGTTTCCTTCTTCCTGCTGAATCCACAACCGCTCCTGTTGTCTTTGGGTTGTTTTTTTTTTTTTTCAAATGACTGTGATGTCACTCGGTTCACTTTGCGTAGCTGCACTCTCCTCCCAGTGGAGTGGCTATGTCAGACCCTTCATTCAGTTCTGAACTCGTGTTTTCGCCATGCCAAATTAGCAGCCACCCTTTGGGTCAATGCGGAGTGCGAGTGCCGGGCTGGGTGAGGCGCGTTTGAGTGCGAAGCACCAATAACAGCAGCATGCATGCTTCTCCACAACTGGCTGCACATCGTGTTCTTCAAAGGGCCTCTTTTCTTCCTCGTTGCGTTGTTTTAGAGCTGACTGCGTGACACGGTGCGAGGGCCTTCGTGTTCACGAACGCACCAATCGTCAGTGTTGGTTGTTTAAACCTAACGGTACTGTCAATAAGTGAAAGGTCAGACAGTTATGTCTGTGTTGTATTTATTCCCAGATATTGCACAAGTCGAGAGGTCAGTGTATATTTGTGTTGATGTTGATGCGAGCCTGTCTTGGTGATCCGCCAACAAGTTCCTTAAAATCAGTCAGGTGATAGGGGTTGGCAGTTCTTTCTGGCGCCGCCGTTGCAAATGCTCAGGGAGTGGCAGCAGCCACACAAGGTCAAAAGGCTGATTAATGACTGTCGTTGTTGTTTACATTGCACCTTTTGTTGCACTATCTCTTACGCTCACTCCACGGTGACAGCTTTTGTTCCAGCTTGTCATGTACACAGAAAGTATTCAACAGATTCTGCGTGTACCAGACCAGTACCCAGGAGCTTGTGTGCTCTGCTCGCTGTTATCTCATCTGAGCACAGGTGATGAGCCTGTGGGTGGCTTTTGCAAAACATGTACGCACAAACACAACAAGGCGGTCGGACAAATGAAATGCCATGCAGTCCAATGAGAACAGACTAAAATGCAGTCCAGATTCATAAGAGCCCTGTCAGAACAACACAAACACCTTCAAGTGTTATAGTAAAATAGGATTGTTGTCTTTAATTTAACGTTTAATCTATTAAGTGTTGCCAAAACATGAAAGTCGTATAGTTGTGTGGTCTTGTCCAATAGTAAATATCTCACAGGAAAGTAATATCTTTTGCTTTGAGTGTCTTTTTTCATGGGAAAATGAAAACGAAAAGCGCCACCTTTAACATGACGCAGATAGCAGCACTCTGCCAGTTCCACCTGAGACACACAAAGGCCGAGTGTCGCGCTGATGGAGGAAGTGCTTGTCTTCTCCTCCTGTTTGCAGTGGTGCGAGCATGAAGAGGATGTCTCTGTTCACGGTGGGGTTATTCCCTTACTGAATTAACAAGCTGTTCACCAAGACCAGCTGTCTGTCTTTGACACAGGAAAAAAAAGGCTTGTGAGTTTGCATTTAGCAGCCAAGTTAAGGTGATTTAGTTCATTTAACGTATGGACTGGGCATCATGCCTCCATATGTACATTCTTGCATAGATTCCTTGGAAAATAAAAGTAGTTTCTGCAACAAGGAGAGGGAACCAATTAAAAAAACATATAAGTTAAAGAAAGCTGAACGGCTGCTCAGTTCTCTCCATGCAGACACTGGATCCAACCGCTTCCAAATTTTTTAAAGTTTTACACATTGAAATTTTATTAAACACTAAAAAGCACCTACCAGTTTTTTTTTTGTTTTTTTTTTTGTGCATGCCTTGTCTACTTTAACATTATTATTTTTAATTGTCTAAGCTGCATTTATTTGGTTCTGAAACAAGTGAGCCAGCTTTAAAAACAATGTACATGTGCATAAATTCTCCAAATCATTGATTACGCATTCGTCAGAAACTTTGACTGTGAACGTTTCCTCTTACAGCAGATGTCATTCACGTCTAAAGCTGTAAATTCAACCATTGTTCTGGTTTCAACAGCAAAGCAATCATTGCAATCCAAACAGATTGGTCAGGAGAATCTTTCCTTGGTGTTGATATGTTGGTTAAGCTGCTCTGGTCTCATCATTGCAGGTGTTTGCTTCTGTGATACATGTTCTGTTATTACTCTGCAGTGAGAAAAGAGGACATTTCTATTTCATGCATGCATTCTGACAATGTGTTCCGAAGACGACATTCAGGAGGAGGCAAATCGGTTTTTATTAAAAGCAGACCTGGCTCAAAGAGAAATTCACCGCACTGTGGTCAGACTTCAAACCGAATCATTACTCGCCTGTTTTTTTATGTTCATACTGCTGCAAATCTCTGATCCCTCTGAATCTAGCTGGAAAAAAGAAACAGATCGCCGCTGGTTTTATTTCCATTTTTCTACAATGCAGTCTGCTTTTTAACAACATGCACATTACTGATGTTGCACAATGATCTCCCGTTTAGTACAATTTTATTTAACATTGTTTTATTTATGTTAACCACTTGTTGTGTGAATGTTTATGAAGCATTCACACTATTGTGATCCATTTCTGTTCTGTATGTTTTTTGGCATCTTTTTCGCTCCACAATTTTTGTGCTATTTTTAACAAATCGTATAACAAAACGTTCAGCTCGTTCAGAAGAAGCATACAATGACTTTCGGTATTGGAACAACTTTAGCTTTTTGTAATATTTAGCCTTTTCTGCCACTTTTTTCTCATTGGAAATGAATTGAGCTCATTTTGCATCCTTCAGATCTTTAGATCTGTTTACAACTTTTTACTGCTGCTTTCACATTTTGTTCTGCTTCAGCTTTTTTCAGCTTCCTTGTGGAATTTTAAACTTTTTTTCATCTCCTTTCAACTAATTGCAGCTGTTTTTTCAGCTGTTTTGTGACCCTATTAGACTCTTTCTGCTAACTACAAAATTTTTGTGCTTCTTCTAACTACTTTTTGCTAATTTCAGCTTGTTCAGCTTGTTATGCTCCTTATAGCTTATATATGCAAGTTTCAGCTTTTTTGCTATTTCAGCTATCTGTGGTATGCTAATTTGAGCTTTTTCAGCTAATTCCGCATATTGTTGCACTCATTTCAACTTTTTTCAGCTTAGTTCCACAAAAATGTGCTCTCTCCACTTCCTTCTTCTAATTTAAGCTTCTTTCTGCTTGTTTAGCTATTATTCAGCTGTTTTTTTTTCTTATTTCAGCTTATTTCAGATCATTTCCACTTTTTCTGTTTCTTTCAGCTTTTTTGTTGTTGTTGCTAGTTTCAGCTTTTTCTGCTATTTCAGCTACTATTTAACTGTTTTGTGCTAAATTTAGCTTTTTCAGCTAATTCCACATTTTTTTAGCTCTTTTCAGCTCCTTCCACTTCCTTCCTGTAGTTTAAGCTTCTTTTAGCCTTTTCTATTTTTCAGCAATTTTTTTTCTAATTTCATCTCTTTTAGCTAATTTCCTAATGTTTGTGCTCATTTCTGATTTTTTTAAACCAAATTCAGCAAATATGTGCTCTTTCTGCATTCTTCTGCTAACTTAGGCTTATTCTTTCATTTCAGCTACATTTCAGCATGTTTTTAGTTAATTTCAGCTGTTTTTCAGCAAGTTCTTCAGCAATAAGCATTCACACTGCATTTTTGCAGGAAATACAGTTTTTCTAGTTATCATTTGCTGAACTCTGATGTTTAATCCCAGTTTAAAATTCTTAGTAATTTCACTTGTGGATGATTGATGCGGAGCACTCTCAAAAGGGAAGCCTTCTGATCGAACTGAGAAGATAGGATGGATTTCATCATTAGAGTTAATCCATCAACAATGCCAGAGCACTGAATAAAGCCAGAGTAAATGAGTGTGTTTGCACTGTGGTGGAGTAAATATTAGTTTGTCCAGATAATGCGACGGGCTGCTGAGGGTTGCCACATTGCTTAAGTTACACCAGCCTCTGTTCTTTTCTGCCCAGAGAATGGCTCCTCGCTCTTTCTTCTTCTTGAAAGCAAAACATTGGTAGCGGTCTCAAGTGGCTGAAAGTTTTAGTTGATAATCCGGTCTGTCAGTCAGGAAGACAATAAGATTAATGGTAGGGAAACTCCTATCTGGCAAACATCCTGCACAATTAAAACAGATAACTTTGTTTGAGAAATAATTCTTAAATAAAGAACTGAAAGAGAAATTGCTCCTTTATGCCGCTGGAAACTGGATTATGTTATTTTTAAGGGTAATGAAACTGAATGAAAATAAATATGCAGTAAACACTGTTGGCCCAGTTTTTTTGGTTTGTTTGTTTTTGTATTTCTAGAGATCAAATTGAAAATATTACAGTTTTACAAAGCAATATACTTACCATCTATATTACAATCAACATGATCAACGAGAGAACAGATATTTGAAATGTTAATAAATAATCTAAACTAGTCAAGAGGGACAAGGGAGCCCTCTGCTGCTGAGTCCTGCTGCTTAGTTGGAAACACTACAGCTGCTCTAAAATGAACACAAAAAAATATTTAAATGAATCTACAAAACAGAAAATAAATCCAAAAGATAGATTGAATGTATATGAGGCAAACAAATTAGATCATCTTTAAAAATGGAGCCATTTTTCCCCTCAATAAGCCACCATTCTCCAAAGCAGGAGCTGCTGCATGAATACTTCTTAACACTTTAAGTTGCAAGATGCACATTAATGTTCAGTGATAGAAAATATACAATGTAGACACAAAGTCCTTACTGATAAAAGCAGCTTTAGGCTAAAAGGAGTCAAAAGTGGAGCAGAGTATGACTAATTCCTCGAAGCTGCAGCCTTGATCTTTTGTTGTATCTCCAAGGTATTTTAAGTTTATTTGTTATGGGACACTGGGCAGTTTTATATGCCTGTTACCATATGAGTGCAAACTCATTACTGTAACATCTAAGGAGCCAAAAAGGATACATGTTTAGTTGTCCAGAATGAGAGGGGACTTAGATAATTCACTGAGCCAGTCGAAGACGTTACCCAATGATCTCGCCTCGATGACTGCCCCTGAAAACCCAGCTCTCACCTCAGAATCAACGATAATCATCTTTTAATGAATAGCTGCGTGTGCTCCAAGGAGTGCTGGCTGATAGGAATCATTTTGCAGAGGTTCAGCTCTCAATAACAATCAGGGAATTCCATCTTAAACATTTGGATGTCCTCCACAATGCCACACACTCTGAGATTGTTCTTGCAGTGGACCTACACCAAAATAAAACTTGGCATGGGCGACACATTCTTGCCCAATTCAACAGCTCCAAGTCTGAATGACACCCCCCACACACACACACACACACACACGCAGCTCCCCACCCAGCTCCAGGATCTATTTGCTGATGTGAACGCTGACTCTTTGTTGGTGCGTTCTGATCTCAGGAGGTGATACCGAGCAGCTAACCGCTTTATAAAAAGGTGGGATGACAAGGCCAGGGAATGGAGGCACATGCACAGCTCCCTGTGAGTGCGTCTGAAAGGCCCAAATTGAGCCATTTTCCCCATTCCCCAGGGAGAGTCCTTATCACCTGCAAGATCCAGAGTAGACTGTGTATAATTTGCAAAATACTATGCTGATACTGCAAATGAGGTTTAATAGCTGCTCGGGCCCTGTTAAGCCTCATAATGTACGTTTATAAGCTTTGATAGTCAGTAGCAGAGACATTCTCTTAAACAAACACAGCAACGTGCAGGAGAAAAGTCAAGGCATCAGTCAGTGGGTGTCTGCTGTCATAGATGACTGATACATGCAGGATTACTCATCGTGTCCTGTCAAAGCAATTAGACATGAACAACCCGAGTAAACTTCTCAGTATTTTCTTCTTGCCTTTGGCTAGATGAGAACTATAATTTTTCAAGGATCAGTCTGACAGATTGTCAACCGTAATATGGCGTGTTGTAACACCCCGGGCACTGTTTGCTAATTTCTAACCCAACCTGAACCTTAAAAAGGATGTAGTAAATTGTGACTTATTACTGCAATCACTGCCGATTCTGTCAGCGCCGCAATCAATCACGTCAGCAAATCTACCTTGAGCTTCTATGATTTTAAGAGGATCTGCACATGTTAGTATAAATAAAATTAAAAGATTAGATTGCAGGGGTATTTACAGTTTACAGCTAGTTTGAGACGGATTTGTCAGCAGTTTTGCTCAAGATGACTAGTTTGTGTCGATGCATAAGTCCCGTGTTTCTTAATAATTTTATCGGTGCATATGAGAACACAGGTTTGATATTCGAAAATGTTAATATATTATGTCTTTATCTGCTTTTGCAAACACATCTGTGGCTATTACTGTTGTCTTTTGAGGTCAATGAGATGCACACATCAGGCCATTTTTTATCTAAATCTTTGACCATTGGCATCACCTGCAAGAAAACATTTTATCCTGAAAATGCAAGAAAAGCAAAAGGAGTACTCTAATGGGAAACGTTTGGAGATTATTTAGCCAGAAGGTTTTCTTTCTGTTAATCTGCATGTACTTCAAAACACGGTATTCCTTTCCTCTTGTTTCACCAAATGCAATGGCAATATTAAGCACCTCACACATCCCTGCAAGACTGGCTTATCTGAGTAAAGAAAAGATAAAGAAGGAGATGAGATGTGACTGAGGGAAGAGCATTACCGGTACTGACAGGTGCTGGCCTGCCCCATGAGGAACAGCTTACTCACCTCAACCTGCAGCTAATGAGTTTTGTTCAAGTCAAAAGATTAGAGTTGCGTCTTATTTAATCACTAAATGGAAACGTTTCAGAATCAAGCAGCTCGTTTTTTTTTTATGTTTTGCTTTAATGGGTTTAAAAATGATGATGCAAGATACAATCAGAGGCAGATTTTTCATTCAGAATGAAACACCTCAAGACCGGAGATGGACCTGAGCAAACACATTCCCATCCGCTAGTGAAAATGGATACGCTGTTGACCTGTCCCGCCACACAAAAGCCGTTCCCAGTGCTCAGGTGAGTAACCTGAAATCTCTTAGTTAAATATTGTGAGTGTCCCTCCTTAGAGAGGGAATCTGTATGTTTACCTTGAGATCCAAGGGATTAGGAGATCAACACTCCATGCAGGTGGGGGGACCCCTACTGCTCAGTTAAAAAAAAAAAAAAAAAGTGCAAAAATCTTAATGTTTTTGCACATTTTCAAACATTTATTTAATTATTTTGCAGTAAAGTTGAAGTTGTTTAGGTGGCTAAAAACAAAATCATTGCAGATAAGTTTTAGGTAACCAAATTACAAAATGCAAATAATTTAATCTCAAATAGGCTTCATACTTTACTGCAAAATGATCTAGTTAACAATAGTTTTTGGCTTGCATTTCCGCGCTGTACAGTGAGACAAATGGGAGTAAAGAGTCTCCTCTGTGGCTAACGCTATGGAGCATTAGCCAAAATGAGAATTAGAGGAAACTTCACCATGTCAGCGAGTCTTCAAATCACTTATTTTCCTCTGCTTGGGGATGGATGTGGTGAAAATGATTGCTGATGATTCTCGAAAATTCTCTAACAGATCCACAGAAAGTGGCTTAGCGTGCTCTGTCATGCGCTAGGCTTGCAACAAGTTGGCAAAACGGTTCATATCAGCTTTTTCAAAATTTCTCATCTAGGATGTGCACTCACATTTTAGTCCTATCAAGAGCAATTATGTAAAACAAGGCTAACAGATATTGTGTTCTGAATACCAGTTTAAGCTGCAGATGCCCTTTAAGCAGGAAGAAACATGCAGTTTTATTCCTAGAGTCGTAATTTTACTCCACCAATACAAAAACTGCTAAATGGGCTTTCTTCAATCTTCACAAATCTGAATGGGCCGTCATCCAACTGATTGTGCCGGGATTGTCCTACATGAGGGCACATTGACTGTGTGCAGTGGAGGGAAGTATCTTAATCTAGGAGACATCCACATGGGTGGTAAGAGGGACACTCAAACAGCATCCACGTTAGCGTTGCATGCTAAAAGTTAAACGAATAAAAAGTTGCATGTCAACTTTTTTTAATCCAATTTTCATACCACTATTTTGTTTTTGTTCTGATGTCCGTAGCTTTAACTCAGCTTCACTATCATTGTGCTTCAGCCCAGCTGCTGATGATGCAGCTGTGCATTAACACTGACCTTGACATCTGTCTTCATGAGGAAGCACAATAGTCAGCCTATTTCCAGCCAGTGACCCCTGCTGCCAGGTTGAAGCAGATGGAAAGTGTCTGCTTTGAGAGGTGGCAGATCGAGGAGGCTTGTTACCACTTATCTCTCCTCCTGATATCATCTTCTCTGCTCCAGTGAGGGATTTTTCTCAAGATGCACAACCTGATTAAACTTGCAAAAAAACAACTCTGAATGCTAAAAAGCCACATAGAGGTGTGAGAGCGCGAGCTCCAACTTTACGCCACACATTTGATCACTTGCAGTTTTTTCTATGAAGAAAATGTTCTTAAAAAATGTAACTTAAGAGTTTTTCTGCATAATAGTACACACTGTTTTTGTCAGATTGAAATTTATGGCCGCACGGTGTCTTATGCTTAAAAATATCTCGCTTTTAGCTTCAAAAGATTTTTGATGTGACGATTTTGATTTAGTGTTTTTCTGTGTTTTCTACTTGCAGTGCAGTACAGTGACCATATGCATCACTCGCATTAGTGGAAACGCACCAAGGCGGTCAGTGTTGTGCTGTAAATTCTTTCCTTTACTCTTGTGGTGAGCTCTTTTTTCCAAGGACATTTTGTCTAATCCACCTCAGCTGCCTTCATTCAGAGCTGGTTAAAGAAGCCTGAGGGACTGGTTTTCATAAAACATAAATATCTGTTAAGAGTCTGGGTATGATCCTCTTTAATAAAATGATGAGTAACATTTCCTTGTTGCCGCTTGCTGCTCTGGTCCTTTCAAAGAAATGACTATTATTGCATTCTGTGAGCAAAGGAGAGCAACAAGAAGGTCCTCGTGAGTGAAACTCGCAGTAATAAAAAGCATACTTTCTCCCTCTCAACACAGCAAGAGTTATTTTTGAAAGATAAAAACACATCTTTGTTATTGAATTTGATCATTTAATTTTTTTTCCATCTGACTCTGGGTTATAGTCATCTCTGTATCTGTGGAAGTCTTCGTTCTCTTATACTTCAATGTAGGAACCCAGCAAAGTTTTAAATATGCTCCAGTGTGTCCAAAACTAATCTGACAGGGTTTTCACCAACATTACATCCTAGCAGCACATCCCTCCAAACCTTATTTATCTTCACATGTTTCTAATCAAGTTTCAAACCCATAAGAAAGAAAAAAAAAATCCTCCTTCTTACTTACAAATCAATTCATGGTCTTTCCTCTCAATGCCTGTCGAATCTGTGAAGCTTCAGTAACAAAGCATTCAGTGTTGCAGCCAAAACAATTATAATCCATGCAGTGCATCATCCTGGGACATGTAAAAATTCAAATAAAAAAATAAAAGGTCAAAGTCACAATGGCTTTCCATCACACTCCAATTTTCTGCTCATGGTTTGTTGAGTGTAAAGCTTCCTTTAGATCTCGTGAAACAGTTAATAAGGTGACATTTTTATGATCTAACATATTAATAATGTGTCAGGTTTATAATATTACAATCGTTAGTAACAATTTGGTTTAGACAAACTGAGAAAACAGTTTTCTGATGTTAAAGGGAAATCTTTGTTGCACACAATACTAAGACTTTTGATTTTTTTTCCTTGAGAAACTCCTGGCTGCACACACATTACCATTTTAACTTAGGAAAACACAAAGCAAGCGCATCTTTTTCAAAATAAGCAAATTGTGTGGCGTTTCCATCAGTCAGGATTCAGATATTTGGATTTGCTTTTTCTTTTAGGCTGACTTGTGTTTTTTTTTTTCCTCTGAAAAAAGGGGAACTGCAGGAAGTTGGGTACAACACTGCTGGGTATTCTAACAGATGGATACTTGGGATGAATCGAGGCTAAGTTTCAGCCAAGGCCTGGATGTGTGTGTTGGACGGCACATTGCATATCTGGAGACCACACAGGTTCCATAAGCATTTCTGAATCTCTCTACTGCCCTTTATCTTTGTCTGAACATCTCCCTTAGGGATCGGGGTCATAAGTTCAATACCAGCAGGGAGCCGGCACAGAATACAGACATGTGGCACTGAGCTGCTAATTATCTTTTCAAATGTGATTAATATTTCAAACGTTTCAGATAATGGGTGGAGATGATTTGCTAAAATAACTATATTTTAAATAAAAAAGTTGGAATTTGAAATTTTCGTTAAAGTTCATTTAGTGAAGCTATTCTGCTGACGCTAAACAAACACATGCCTGCACTCACACAGATGAGCAAAGCCAAAAATATCACCATGTTGCCTTTGGCAGTGGACAATAAAAGAATCAACAAATTATATTTTCTGTAAATGATCACCAGAATCAGCTTCTTGATGTGAAACCTGTTGTCCCCCTCGTTTTCTCTCACCTCTACCTGTGGGAGAAGAAACTCCCCAACTTGTGAGCTCTTTCCCAACAACATTGATCTTATAAGTGAAACAGTGTACAGACAAACAAATTACGTTTGGAGCTGTGTGTTTAAAGGGAGCAGGAGGTATAAATGAGGTGCTGAAGCCTCTCGGTTATAAATGAGTTTGTCACACCGCCACGGTTGGCCATAAATGACCTCACCAGACATGCCGCTGCAGTAAACTAAACTAATAAGAATGTGCAGGAAGGAAAACACTACCTGCAGTGCAGCAAGGCTACCAAAGAGCAAGCTGCTAAAAAGCATAAATCTTACTTTGATAAATCTCAGTGGATGGTTGTCACTTTACACGTGTAGTCAGAGCCAGCAGGTATGAGGTAAAAGGGCACACACTCCGTGCATCCGCACTTATAGAGGCAAAGGCCTGACTCCTGTGAAAAGAGACTTCCATGTGTACTTGTACCTTCTGTGGCCATTTAACCTGGAACAGATGTCATCAATAAATAACAATGACCCATGGAGGCATTCCAGCATGCGATCAAGACCCTTTTTTAAAATATTTTGGAGCATGTTTGGCTTGTCTAGCTGGTCAACACCTGATCAAACTGCAAGGTTTTTAAACATAGACGTGTAAAGCCTCTGTTCATGATATCATACAAGCTGCAGAAACAGTGATACTTTTAAAAACTCTCAGGGTAAAGCAACAGCTTAGCTTACACACACTGCCGGCTCCCCTGGGAGCTGAGTGAGAGTCGCTACAATCTGCCTCTTGTTACAAGGCCTGCTACTAACTTATGACCTGTCGTCTTGCCTTTCTAATCTTTCCACAAACATGTAAGTAAAGAGTTACATGTTCCCTTGTGATTTATTGCAAAATGTCCTCTATTATCCATTCTCTATGTCTGGTTTAACATCATGCAGTGGTTCACACATGAGTCTTGACTTTAACGTAATTTGACAAATTCATCATCTGATTTATTTGATTGGGCATAACGCCGTAGACAAGGTTTGATCAAATAGCTGCAAGTCCTTCATTTCTAAGCAGAGGATTCATTTAACTTCAATTCAGTTTATTTATATAGCACCAAATCACAACAAAGTTGTCTCAGGGCACTTTACAGGAACATTCACATCCATAGAAAAGCCAATTAGTAAAGTTTTCTATCTAAAGAAGCCAGCAGATTCGTTGAATCTTCACTTTGTTGCAGTCTCCCATCCTGAGCAAGCACAATGGCAACAGTGGAAAGGAAAAACTCCCTTTTAACAGGAATAACCTCCAGCAGAACCAGGCTCAGGACAAGCGGCCATCTGCTTTGACCTGCTGGGTTTGAGATGAACAGGAAGAAGAGACAGACAAACACAGAATGTCAGCTCCAGATGTAGGTGCAGCTATACCTGAAACAGTGGTGCGATGTAACTAAGTACAGGTACTTTGTTACTGTACTTAAGTACATTTTTCATGTACTGTATCTGTAGTTTACTTAAGTAGAGTTAAACGTGGGTACTTTAGACTTTTACTCCACTACATTTTACAATAAGTTATCTGAACTTTCTACTAAACTACATTTCTGTAATGCGCTGTGTGCAAGTTACATTCACCTTGCGTTTTTTTATTTATTTGTTCCTTAGTTGGAACGTAACCAATGGTGAGAGGGGAGTTGTTCCAATGAATCACTGGAAAGTGGGCAGGTAACGTTAGACCCACCTTTAAGAGGAGCTGGATCAATGACATATATTCTAGTATATACGTCACTGAGCTGGGCTGGCAGACAACTTTTACTTAAATGTGTTAACTGCAGTTAAAAATGACACATTGGTTTTACTTTGTGTTAAATAAAAACTTTCAAAGGTATAATCATTCCTCTTTCTTATTTTGCTTAATGGCATTTAACTCTGCAGGTCATCCCTGAAATTCTGATGCACAGAATCACAAGTCCAAGTGTGAACGGTGTCACAGAGTAAACACAATAAAAACATGTATTATCTGCAGCATTGTTCATTAAAATATCTCAATACTATTAATGTATTACAGAAAATATATATATATAGGCACACTTAATGATATTGTAGACCATTGCATTAGGTGGTACTTTTACTTTTAATACTTTAAGTATTTTTAAAAGCAAGTACTTATTTACTTTTACTTAAGTAAAAATGTTAATGTGGTACTTTACGTTTACTAGTGTACATTTTTGTCTGTTTATTTGTACTTTTTTATTTGTACTTTTACTTAAGTACAGTATTTGAATACTTTCTCCACCACTGACCTGAAAGACAAAAACACATGTTGAGGATAGAAAAAATAATTACAAATACAAAACAGGTTGAGCAGAGTAAGTAAAGACATTAGCAGAGTGAAGAAATGTGATCAGTTTGTCCTCCAGCAGTCTAAGCCTATAGCAGCATAACTTAGGGACAGCTTAGGAAACGCAAGCCGACCCTAACTATAGGATTTATCAAAAAGGAAAGTCTTAAGTCCAGTCTTTAAACTGGACAATGTGTCAGCCTCACAGACAGAAACTGGAAGTTGATTCTACAAGAGAGGAGCCTGATAACTGACAGATCTTCCTCCCATTCTGATTTTGGAAACTATAGGGACTGCAAGTAAACCTGCAGTCTGAGAACGAAGTGCTCTGTTAGGAAAATATGGATCAGTAAGATCTGTAATATACGATGAAGCTAGGTTGTTGAGAGCTTTGTAGGTTAGAAGTAGGATTTTGAATTATATTCTGGATTTGACAGGGAGCCAATGGAGAGAAACTAAAACTGGAGAGATATGATCTCTCCCACTAACTCCAGTTAAGACTCTGGCAGCAGCATTTTGGATCAACTGAAGACTTTATAAGATAACAAACCATTGCAATAGTCCGGTCCAGATGTGACAAATGCATGAACCAGTTTTTCTGCATCATTTTTAGATGAGATGTTTCTAATTATAGCAATATTACGCAGGATGATTTTAGTTTAAGAATCTGGCATAAGTGCCTGTCAGTATGCATTCTATTAAGCCTTTAATTGCAGATTAGTGGCTGTTAAATTAGCACGGATGAGAAAATTTCATTTTACAGTCTCGCCATCAGTTTTAAAAGTATTTTGCTTCAGGATCTTAGGAGTAACTTTGAAGCCAGCTTCCGTTTGAATGCATGACAGGGTCACTGGGAAGTCCTTAGTGAAGGATGGCTTGTGATGCTCACTGAGCTGCATCTGATAGCCGTCGCAAATGGAGCATTTCAAAGGACACAAACTTCTACATGAAGTAACTTCCACTTCTCTCTTTTTCTTTGCTGGTCGAGCGTGGAGTTAAAGACATGTTCACATGCCATCATACAGTGTCCAGGTTAAATATGGTATGATAATCCATTCAGTATGTAAAGAGTTTATTTTGAGGAGGGACCTAAAATAAACTGGAGCAGTATTTACGGAGAAAATGGCAGCCAAAAATGTGACCTTTTTCCTGGAGATTATGGCTCCCTCATTTATCTTGTATTCTCTTGAGCAAAAAGGAGACAAGGTAACTAATGTGTATGAACATTTTCTCTTTATTGTTGTTAAGCAGTCATTTAAACATAATTTTTGCTTTCTTTTGAACACGTCAATCTGCAACACTCAGATTCCACTCTGTAGAATACGTATTGGTGTGAGCAACAACTTCAATAAAACGCTAAAAATTTCCTGTAAAAATTCTCGATTTATGTGATGAATCAGAACATTGCATGTCAAAGGAGGGAACCTTGGTGGTCCAGTGTTAGTCGCCATTAAAGCAGCATTATTTTTCTTCCTCCTGACCCTTAGAAATGCCTGCAACACCAAGATGCCCTCTCTTGGAAATAGCAGCTGTGTTTTTAGTTGCATAACAGGAAACAGCTGCCAGGAATAATCCCAGTGTCTGGTTCTGTGGGTCCAGGTCTGGGGTCCTGTACAGGTTGTTCTATTTGTTTAGACAAAATGCTTGGGTGTTGTTGAGGTGACTCGGAGTCAACAAGCTGGAGGAAGTCCAAGGTATCAGAGGATGGTGCTGTAGAAGCATTATACATCACTGGCCCATTCTGTTGAATTATGTTCTAATTTTCAAAGATTTAAAATTATTTTTCTGTCTTATACTTGAACAAGATAATTTACAGTCAAGGGCAGCACGGTGGCTCAGTTAATAGAGCTGTTGCCTCTCAGTGAGGAGTGAGGACCAGTTCAAATCCAGGCCCAGGACCTTTCTGGGTGGAGTTTGCATGTTCTCTCCGTGCATGCATGGTTTTTCTCCTGGTACTCCGGTTTCCTCCCACAGACCCAAAACATGCATGTTAGTCTGATTGGTAACTCTAAATTGTCCCTAGGTGTGAGTGACAGAGTGAATGGTTGTTTGTCTCGTTTGTCTCCATGTGTCCCTGTGATGGACTTGCGACCCGTCCAGGGTGTACCCCGCCCCTCGCACGGTGATTGCTGGACATGGGCACTGGCGACCCCCGTGACCCAAAATGGAATAAGCGGGTAAAGATAATGGATGGATGTAAAGAATAATGAAAAATAAAGTGTAAATACAAATTTTTTTCCCCAAAATGTTTTTAATTTTAAAATGTTTGTGGTTTAAAAGAAAAAAAAAGTAACACTTTACAAACTTTTCACCAACTTTTATTTGTAACGTCACAAAACCCCACAAACTAATGCCAAAATTATTTTAGTTTTAGCTTCAAAAACTCAAACATTTTTTACATGCGGTAACTTCAGATATTTTTCTAATCTGCTGGATCAAAGTGGGGAGAGGTGGAGCCATTGATGGAGAGAGATAACTGACACCTGTTGGATGGGCCAATCACAAGGCCTCACCTGTTTCATCACACTCTTACAGCTTTAAATTAAACATTCACACATGGACAGACAGAGAGGTGAAGAAAGAAAAACAGCTATAACCAAATCAGGACACCAACATGAGCATCATATTATGTGTGTTCAGCACAAACCTTAGCTGTGTTACCATAAAATGTTCCAAAACACCTCAGAGAGGTGCGCCTGCTTTGTCTTTGGAGATGTAGTTGCGCTCTAACGTGGAAATGTAACTAAGCTGAAAGCTATGAAAACACACATCACGGTATGAGAGAGTACACAGTCCCTGCCCTGCAGAGCTAACGCTAAACCACACAAGTTAAACCATAAAATGAACAAAAACACATCAGCAGGTGAAGTGTGTACATTTACAGCAACAGAAAATCTTCTGATGCAGAAATGAACTTGAGTGCCAACAAGTTTCTGCTTCGGTCTCTTCCTCTGGCACTTCTGTGGAAACTCAACTCATCTTTATTTGTGTGACACTTTTTAAATATGTACAAAGCACTTTAACTGGAAGTTTACAAAGAAATTATACCAAAAAAGTACAATAAATGATTTTTATAAAAGAGTCTCACTGCTTCTGGCTGTTGTCCTCAGCTAGTTTATTGATTTCTAATGCTTTATTCTGTTTAAGCTCATGTTTTGCTTATTTTTCTTCTGCTCCTTATTCATTATTTTCCCATTTTCCTGGATTTAGGACTGAAGAAACATGACCGCATCACTCACGTTGAACCAACTGTAATCATTTTAAAGAGTTATTTGGACATTCAGCTAAAATGGCACAACCAAAATCTGAATTAGTTGGGATGAATCCGTGCAGCAGATAATTTACAGAAGTTCGTTGAAGCTGGGTTTCCAGAATTTAGTGGCTCACAGTGGTATTGCTCTTCATTTCTTTTGGTGTTACTTTTTCATTCTCTAGTTTTAGGCAAAGTTAAAAGGAGTAGTGTATAAAAATTAACTTTGTCAAAAGACCAACATGAGGTTTGGGTCTTGCTTTTAAAACATCAAAAGTTGCAAAGCCCCCCACAAAAAAGACGAACTCAATTGAACCTGAGACCATCATTAGTTCAGGCATTTGTCCAACAGAAACTCCAAAATAAGAACAAAAACACTGGAATAAAAGCTTTAAGAAAGCAGTGATAAGTTATATAATTGTTCTATCATTTATACAAAAGCCTTCAAAAAAAAGGGAAAATGATAAAACTGCCAAATTAAAACAATTAAATAATTTGATTCATATAGAATAACTAAGTCATGATTTATGAGTGCAGTTGTAATTTCCTGGAGAATGGACTTAAAGGAGTTTCTGTCCTTTGTTTGTCTTAAAGGAAACTAAAGAGAAAGGAGGTTCATAATGAGCAGAGGTAAATTCTTAATGAGAGCTGGGAATCAGACGGTGGTGTAACTGGACACTGTACTGTACACAGTAAAGATTCCCTGACTGTGTTCCCCCTGAACAACTTCAGTAACTGATCAAAAGTGGGCTGAAGGTTATAAAAATTCCTCACCTTCAGTTAAATTTACAGCAGCACTCATTAGCTGAAATAAAACTGATTAACGCAAGTGCAATTAAATGTGACCCATAGGCTTCGTAATGATGTGAACGTATGCCTTTTCTGTTCTGCAGACGTAACAAAGTCCACAATACTTTTTTTTGTTGTTTTTGGAATAATGTGCACAAAAAAGTTTGTAACTTAATAAAAAGTGAAAATCAGTTTGAAACTGTTCATTTTAAGCTGTAAAATCATAATTTTGCATTTTCACTTCTAAAGATAAAGATTTTTTTTTTGCTTTTATTCAGGCGGTAATGTTTATTCCCGGAGCTTTAAGTGTTGGTGTGAGATTTCTCTGTTGATCTGGAGTGTTAGTCCACATCGTGCTCTCCCACAGGGATGGGGTATTAGTTCAGAGAAAAGGAAGCCACTACCTCATTAGGCTGCTAATTTTAGGCACCAGGAAAAGATGTTTGGAAACTTCTGGCCCAGATTCCAAGAGCTGGACTGGTACCCGCTCTGCTCAGGTCCCATGGGAGAATCGGGGGTGATTTTGGTTCTTGAGCAAGCTCAAAGAAACAATTTGTTACATATACACTGGAACTTCAAAAGTGTCTTATCAAGCCCAGGCATCAATCATGAATGATTCCATATGAAATAGCAACTTTCTGTTTACTGTAATTAGGGGAATATTTTTCCATTAGGGAAGTAAAAATAAATTAGCATGGCTTTGGTTGAGACGTTGACGTTTAAGTACTTTGTACTTTCATTTATTTTTATTCTTATTTTCAGTGAGTTTCAGGATTATTGCATTGAGAAAAAAAATCCATAAAGCATAAATAAAATGTTAATTCTTCTTGATTTAAGTTATGCGTGTAGATTTATTACCATTAGTATACAGTAACAAAGCAAGATGGTGATTATTTCTATAGCAAAAACATACTTTTTTACATCTAACATTTACTTCCTACATAAAACTGACTGCATTATAATGTCACATCTTAAAATCACATGGCCTTTTACCCATTTATAGAGTGCTATAGGAGCATAAAAACATGAAAAGCAAGTGAAAGTCTTAAATCCTGGTGTTGGCTCTGTGCTGACCATAAACCTGCAGCAGGATCTGTTGGAAAGGTAAACTCATTTTCAGCTAAATGATGGTTGATTATTTGCAGATGAAACAACCGCCACGAGTTTTGAGCATGAAGAAAGGTGTTTTAAGGAACACGTCTGTTTAGGACAGGACAGGATTCCTGACTGAAGAGAAGGAAGTAAAGATATTAAGATTTTTAAAATGTTTATACCTCATCACTTTAAAGAAAAGGTTCATAAAACACCATTTGTTCTGCAGAATCCAGTCCCAGATTGACCATCAACACTGACAGTAGGGATCATGTTGCAACATAAAAATATGGACTATTTTGAGAACTAATAATCTGACGTACAAGTTGTGCAGCTTCAAATTCACCTTGTAGTTTGGGTTCTAATTGCTATAAAGCCCAAGAGGGTTTAGTAGTTTATTGAAAAAAAATAATAATAATTTAGCGTTAACTTGACCTCACTTGAGAATGGGCTTGTCCTTGCTAACAGTGTGTTGATCTCTGTTTCCCTGCAGGTAAAACACTTACTATTTAAAGGTAGAATATATTCTAACAATAATTATGGTGGGGAGAAAAGTTTGCAAGTTTTACTTTATTCTTACAAAGATGCAAACACACTATTATCCACCTTCCTTTGTGCTGTTTTTTGTAGCTAGTGTAACATTTGCAGTATTTTCACATTTAGTTTTGTGTAATATAATAGATGTCTTGTAGAAATTAACTTGGTTATTGACTGCTGCTTTTCTGTTTTACAACTGACACATGACAATACAGGTTACACAAATTAAAATGTGCATAATTAATCAAAATGGTACAAAACTGTCCTGCACAATGGGCGCGGTGACATAAGTTTTAAGAACACTAGTGTTCAGCCAAGGTGAGGTAGAGAACAGCAAGTTTTAGCTGTGCAACAAAAAAGAACAAAGAATAACAGGGCCATTCCCTGGCAAGGGACAAAGAAACGGCGAAGAACAGTGCAGTGTATGAATCCAGGTATCTCAAAGCTCACAGACATCCAGGAGCCAGAATTTGATCTGTGGGAAATCGTTGGACTAATCACTTTCAGAAAACAAACTGTTTAGAATCATTGTAAAAATACACAACAAGACCTAATCTGGTACTTCCCTGAAACGGTGAAAAGAAAAGTGTTTGTTGTTCTGCTTGAAACGTTCATTAACTGCACTGTACATCAGAGTGCCGTCCCTGCCCAGTTGTGCCAGACCACCCACCCACATGGAGCTGAAACACAGTCGAGAAAGAGCCATTAAAGCATGTCCCCAGGTCACTCAGAATCAGACTTGTTAAACTTGTGAACTAGAGGAAAGAAACCCTGCTAACCAACAAACTCCAGCCACACTAAACTAAGCCTTAGTGATAGTGCTCATGCACAGTAGTGACTCAACTTCGCCATTAATGTTGGGTAAAGTATGAACTGTGTGTTGAAGAAGAATACACACAACACTGTTTTAATATAATTTACTAAAGCTGCTTTCACATAGGTTCTGATATCCTTAAATTTGGTTGGGGGGGGGAAGGAAATTCAAACTGAAACGTAAATAGACTGTACTTATATAGTGTCTTTCTATCTTATCGAGATACTCAAAGCACTTTACACTACAATCTGTGCCCTCGTGTCCCCATTCATTCAGCACTCTACTAGATCTTTACGAATCATCAGTGCTTTATCACATTCATGCACCAATGGGACACGCATCGGAGGCAATGAGGGGTTTGGTGTCTTGCCCAGGGACTTCAACATGTGACTACTGGTGGAATCAAACCCCCAGCACTTCCACTGGAGGACAACTGCACAACACTCAGCCACAGCTGCCACAAAGTATAGATATTGTATGGTAAGCATAACTGGATTTATGTCATGTGAAAAGGCAGAAATGTGTTAAGAAATTATCATTTATCAGCTGTTCAAAAAAGAACTGCACTTGTTATAACTACTTTGTACCTCAAAATGGAAAAAAAAAGCTAATTTATTGTCTTACTGAGGAAAATGCCAATATAAACAAGCCTAATATTCACTTTTGTATATTGTGTAAGGCTTAAACCCCTGC
Source organism: Nematolebias whitei (assembly GCF_014905685.2). NCBI lineage: Eukaryota > Metazoa > Chordata > Actinopteri > Cyprinodontiformes > Rivulidae > Nematolebias > Nematolebias whitei. Next base: position 21,519,896 of record NC_056518.1, read on the forward strand.
CTTGTCTTGCCATGGTCTCATGGTCAGGATGCATCCTGTCACTGGTGGGTACTGCTGTTCATAATGATAAGTTCTCTTAAAAGCACACCAAGTGTAATATAATGAAAAATATGCTGAAAAATCAGTACATGAATGTATTTTATACTGTACATAAAGTGAACTGTGCAGATTTTTTTTTAATTCCTGTCATGGTTTTCAGAATATAGTTAAAACATTACACTAAAATCAATATAGAAATACCACAAAATTAACCATCTTTCCACAAAAATTCACAGGAGATACAGCAGAACTTCTTTTTTTTCCATTCAACCTTTATTTATACAGGTTAATCCCATTGATTCTTGGGGACTCGTTTACAAGAGAGACCTGAATTTTTAACAAAGAGTGGACAACAACGGCAACAACAGACAATCATAAAATATGCGTACAAATTTATATTTTTTAACAAGTTAAAATAAAATAAAATGGCAACCAAAAGGACAATCAAAAGAAGATGTAACAAAAAAACAGCTAGATTATAAGGCGTTGTAGAGAACATCGAGGTGTTAGTGCAGACTATGTGCACAGTTTCCAGCATATCAGAGTTATGAAGCTAACTTTTCAGTATTTAGGTCCATACTTGAAGCTGAGTTGAGAGTAGTGTAAAAACGTACCTTTTCCAAGAGAAATAAAAACACAAAAGATGTACGTGTTCAAGGTTAGTAACCCTGAACTGTTCAAGTAGAAAGGCTCCGATAAAAACACATGCTAAATTCACGCTAGATATTTACAGATTCAACAATAGGTGCCATGATTTCTTTGATAGCTCATAAATAACCCGGTGAATGGATATATTACACTATTCAGCTCTCACAAAGACACGGGCAGGAATGTCTGTTCTGTTTTGGTTTTGAGCGTGCTGAATAGACGTCATTTTGACTATTGCGCTGATTTTCACACAGATAGAGCAACAGTGTTTGCATACTTGACTAAACCTGTGAGAAGATTGGTTAATTGCCATCAAAGCAGGAATGGCAGGGGCCGCCACACGTCCATTTTTCTTTTCCTGTAAGCTGCAGGCCTTCACAGGTGATACAGAGTTCATGACATTAGCTGCTCAGCTTGTCACACCGGTGAGACGTTCGCACGAAATGAACGCGCAGACCTCGGCATTCATATGCAGGTATTTGAAGGGTTTAAACTTGACCACGAGATGGAGGCGAATGGAATACAGCCTCAGATTCTTCAACTAATAAAAATGCTCATATACCACAGAGCTCAAGATTTGAAAAGGTCTTAAACATAAAAGGGAAGTTGAAGCATAAGTGGTGAAGCACCAAATCATAGCCTTGCTGCTTCTGTTCTGAAGGCTTCTGCATGATGGATGAGCTACAGCGGCTAGGTCTTTTTCTTTTAAGGAGGATTTATCTGTCTGGCCAAAGCAAAAACCGTCAATCGATGCCAGTTTCAAACGCGGTGGGGAAGAGTGGGTGGCTATTTGAAAAATACTTCACCAAAAAAAATGCACAATCTGAATAATAATAAAAACATACTAGTAGTGCACAATTGGGCTTTTTTTCTGCATGTTTTCTGCATTTTTTGATATTATCTGTTGGCATACATGACAAGCGATTCTGTTCAAGATTGACTTATCTGTTACACGATTAGTCAACAGGCTGTCATGTTTAAAAATACTAAAGAAAAGCTGCTAAAATCATCACAGAAATTGCTATTAACATAGATATTTTTGTAATAATACACTTGTACACTCAAAACTTTGTGGGTTTATATTCATGCAGAGATGTCCTTAAAAGTTTCCAATGTTCTGGATTTCTCGCAAGTATTCCATATGATTGGAATTTAACAAAAAAGTAAATTAAAGCAATTTAATAAGAAAAATAATGCATTCTAATAATACTTGTTTGATGGCATGTGTATGTAATAACTCTGAAAAAACAAGAATGTTACACTTTTCTCTTTTTAATTACAGCGGGGTACTAAAAAGGCATACATTCAAGGTGAACGGATGATATTTGCATTTTATTTACTGATACAAAATAATACACGTCTGTGGCCATCAGTGGCAATTTTAGCCTCTTTCTGGGGGTGCTCAAACACCCCTTAATTCTATCTCAGCACCCCTGAAAAATTAAGAAACCATCATTAGGATTTTGTAAGGAAGCTCAAATCTTAGATTCACTGAAATATTTAATAAATTTGGATAAATATGGAATAAATGATGACACTCTTAAACAGGCCAGTAAAATCTATGACTTGTTTTTGCATGAGTCAGATCCTCAGTGTCTGTCAGTCAATCCAGTATGCTTGTCAGCAACTGACCAATCGACAACCTCAATTTGTCCCGAAGGTAAACGCCCTTATCTGCAGAAGCAACACCCCCTTTTCCTCCGACAACTTTGTCGGGGTTTTGCAATACAAACGCTTTGCAGTTAAATTATAGACCAAAGTTCATGCTCAGTAATCCAGGTAAAAATCCAACAATGTTCAGTTAAATTAAAGGTTAATGCCTAAAGCTAGTTGTGCTTTGTTTTACATGTTTTGTTTGTAGATACGTTACAACTTCTGGATGCATAAGTTTAGTCTTTGATCCTTTAAAAGTTGTATTTGTGACTAAGCGCCTCCTGTACGGTCATGTCACCCTGAACACAGCAGATCCCGTCTGATTGAAGCTGAGCAGAGTCGGACCTGGTTAGTTGGATGGGAGATCACCGGGGAATACCAGGCGCTGTAAACTTTTTCACTTCTCAAAACCACACCATGGTGTGTGTTGTTCAAGCCAAGAGCCATTGGGGGGGGGGGGGCCCTATATTGGGTGCTAAGCACTCCTAAAAGTCAGATCCTAGAATCGCCCCTGGTGGCCACAAAAAAAAAATTATTTTATTTAACTTTAACTTTTTTTTTTTTTGTTATTCAACTTAGTCCTTGCTTTGAAATGCAGTGTAATGGATAGTGCATCAATTTGTCAAATATTTTAAAAACATATTTCTTTGCCCATGCATGCCACTTGTCTTTGCTACAACAGCTGCCTGCACTTTTCTGTCAGGAAATCATAGAAAATATGTAAATATTAGGTGAACATGTCACAAAGAGCACTTTATGTAAATAATTAGGCAGGAATCAAGATTGCGAAACTTTGGAATTACCACATTCTCTTCGCTGCCTGTCAGAGCAGTGTATTTGAAAAAAAATTAAAAAAAAAGGGATGATTTATGAAGACGTCTGGATAAATTCCTTCACTTTTGCATCACTATGCAGGTGATTGTTCTGCCAAGACTCTCACATCCAGGCCTTCTGTGCAAGAGGCAGCCTGCAATAAGGGCTAAAGATAATGCGATGTTTGAGTGTTTAGCTTTTTTTTTCTCTGCCTCCTACATCAACAGAAGGTGAGAAACCAAGCTACCAGCATTACTCTCATATTTGTAAGCACAGGTTTTTGGGAGAGATATGAGGCCTGCCGAAGCTGGTAGTTATAAATTACCTTACGATGGCAGCGATAATTCCTGTCAAAACAGCTCCCATACTGGCATGGGTAGAGTCCAGATCATTGGCCATCTTTCCTCGCAAAGCTTTGTCACATTTGGCTAGATCACGATCTGGCTGTGGTTGACTTAGGGGCAAAAGATGCTAGTCACATGTGATTAATGATTAATATTAAGTTTACTTGGATACTTGTGTATTAAATAAATAAAAAAACTTGGATGAGTTTTGATTATAAACCAAATCCTGAATCATTCCCCGCGTCACAGAATAAGAGTTTACTTGTATAAACATTCAAATCATGTGTCTGAAAAGATAAAAGTTATCTATTTAGCATCTTTTCAGGGCCCACTAACAATTTTCTGGGTCAAAAAGCAGTCTGTTTATGCTTCTGTAATCGAGGTGAGCTTGTCACACAAAAAGCTTGGACTACAAGGTATCATTTAAGGAATAATTACTTTGTTTAGCATACATGCAGCCTGAAAGCATTTGCAAACCTCTGTGTACCCAAACACATTAAAAGCTTGGCTGTGCCGCAGCGAACATTTCCACAAATTCAAACTTTTGCTTCAAGTAGCCAGACATTTAACCACGTAATGACCGTGATAAGTCCCCTTTATCGAGTCAAGAGAAAATGCTTTGAGGTTCTGCAGTTAATAATTAAGATGATACAGTCAGTCGGAGCTTGCAGAGGGCAACTTCATGTTTAATTGCTTAAATCAACATGATAAGATGCTCTTTAAATGTCTGCGTGGCTCTGACAAAGCACGCTGACATTTTCAGCAGGCCTTCATTTGTTTACTTATTCAAGACCTTCATTACAAAGATCAAATCAGTTACAAACATCACATTAAAGAACATGATGAGTACGTATTTGAAGTTTGAGAAACCACAGGATAAATGGAAAGCATGGCTAAAATCCAAAAGTTAAATTTTGTAGGAGGTTCACACATATTATTCTTTATATATATATATATATATATATATATATATATATATATATATATATATATATATATATATACAGTCGTATCATGCCACTTTTACTCATCAGACTAGACTGCTCAGCGCAAGCACAATCTCATAATCATTACCATTACAGATGAAAGTCAAGGCCCAATTAGAGTGGCTCCAATTGCTGCAATTAAATAAGTGTGGTTGAATGATAATATCTTTTCCCTCCAGAAATAAAGAAAAAGACGGCAACGTTGAATAATCATACAATCAAAAACAATCACGTCTGACTTTGAAGTTGTTGCACTACCAAATCTTACGAATACATCTGGTGGAGAAATGGCGTTTTGGGCTCGGCCAACAGGCGCCACTGGCCCACTGCGTCGCGGGCCATGGGGTCTGGCCTACACTCCAGCGCAGCAGTGTTACTTTTGGGTTGCTGACGACGCTGGTATGTGCTCCCACCCACAGAGCGCTGCAGCAAACCACCAGAGTCCACAGGCCTTTTAGAGCCTTCCAAGAGTTGTCCCATGGTCCCATCCCTGCATCAAAACCAGCTGAGTGTGAGTGTGGCTTCGTGCTCACACATAATTTGTAGCTGACTGCCGCTTTTGCAACCAATTGATTGCTGTGTAAACAAACATATAAATGGAACAAAACTCCCCTGGTCCACTCTGCAGTCAAAAGGCTCTTTTAAACATTTAGTGTTCGTTTCAACTTTTTGTTCACTGCCTCATTATTCCAGGCGAGCTCATACATGTATTGCGGCATTGGGTGCAGACTGTCCATTTCACAGCTGAGGAGCTGCTTACAGGACAGTTTTCCAGCTGAGCTGACATCCAGTGGAGCTCCCTTTCACCCAGTGGACTTTAGGAGCACTCAAGCATGCCAAACAGAATACACCCTGATTGCTCTTGACTGATATTTCTGGTTGCGATACATTATTGGCGCAGACAATTTGTTATCTAATATCATAAAAATAAAAACAATGGAATGGATTCTTCTCAGAAGATCTTACAAAAATAATTGGATATGCAGGGGGTAAAATAAATGGATGGATATTTAGTTTAGCCAGTTTGATTCGAAATGCAACATAATTTATTTTATCAAGAAAAAAAATGTATGATGTTTCAACAGTCTTAGAAAATCTTTAAGAACTTGTAAAACAGTTTTTAAAGAGACACGAACTTGAAAAATATTGCAAACCACAAATGTCTAAAAGCAACTTCCTGAGCAACAGCCTGATCTCCAGGCTGTTCCGTGACTGATGCTAACAACAGTAGGACGGACGCTGACACACTTTGAACCAAATGTGATGCAGTTGTACTTCCAGTCATTCTTTCAGAATATAATCTGTCACTTATTATGTGCTTTGACAGAAGTGTGAAGGAAATTCACCGAAATGCCTCAGGGGTGCCCATGGCCGATTTAACTACAAGCAGACCGTGCCAAACTTCTCACAACAGGTATATTTGTAGAGCACAACTGAGAGGTGAAAGTTTAGCTTAAGTTACTTGGAAATGAGAAAATGCTGTCTCGGCCCTTTCATATCTCTGACTCAAATGCTTTACATCTCTCCGCCTGGTAATATGCATGAAAATCTGTTTTGATGATGATGTCATTACATTCTAATTTGATTGGTCTTGTTCTGCTTTGCTGCAGGGCAGTTTTCTTACATCCTGTCAGATACACAATTCAATAGAGCAGGGCATTTCTACAAAGCAATGCATGGACAGGTTAAGTTACAGTAACAATATCCTAAAGACTGTTTACACCAACTGGAAGAAGTTGCAACACCTACGAGAGGACCTGAGAATATCTGGTTTACTTTACAGGAACCTCACTGTCTGACGGGGTAAAGCAATTTACTCTCTACTGAGGAAACAGCGGAAGTTGTTCTGGGTGTTATTCATAAAGCAATAGCTCAGATCTTTGGAAATGGGGTTAAGTGAAAAGTTGGAAACAATTAATATCTTACCTGCTGTAGATAGCTCTTTGAACAATCTAAGTTGGAAGAAATACAGTAGTCCCTCGTTTATCGTGGGGGAGCCATACCCTGAAGACCTGCAATAAGTGACAAATCGCAAAATAGGAATAGTAGTACAAGTAGTAAGTAGTAGTTTATTTTAATATTCATATATATATATATATATATATATATATATGATTATATGCTGATATATATATACATACGTATGTATGTATATATATACGTATGTATGTATATATATATATGTTGCGTTGGGAGCTGACTGTGGGTCGTCAGTCACTGCAGCTAGCTACTGCTAGCCGTGGGCCTTAGGCTTCCTCTTGGACCCTGGACACTCAGCCAGCCCCCACCACTTCCTCCGGCTCTATCTCCCTCAGGAGTGGTAACTCATACTAACAAATAAATCAAGTCGTTTTAAACCCTTCCCACACTCTTACAAAATTCTAAACAATGTTTCTAAACGCTAAACACTCTAAAAGATCACAGAATGTCATGATTTCAGCTCTTGGCCACGCCCACTTCTCCACTACATGGTGAACAGCTGATAAGCTGCAGAAGAAAATTTATCCTGCCATGTGGGTCACACAGAAGTGCAGGAGAATGCTTTTGTGCAGCAGGTGCTAAATAATTTAAAATAATTCATTTTAAATAAAAATCCCATGCCGATCGTGTGGTTCTTCCATCAATCAGCCAATTGTGTGTCACGTCCAATCTTATTTTGAAAAACCGCGATAGAGCGAGTCCGCAATAGATGAGCAAAGAGCTAGTCTGGAAATGTGTTTCTGTTAGCTCCTTAATCCAGACAGAATTTTTGCAAATTGAGTGCCTTCAAATGTCTATCTACAGCAGGTAAGATATTGATAACAACTTTGCTACAGAGTCCTACTGCAAAAGATCTGACTATCCATTCAGTATGTAGAAATGCCAACTTGTTGGTCTTTCGTCATAACATTTTAGCAAGTCAGTATCATAAAAGCTAACATCACAATTTGTATTTCTTTTATACAGTAATGTCTTATTGAATAATTTTGTAAAGTTAATCAAACATTGAGCAATATTGGCAGCCATTAATAGTTGTGTTTTTAGTCAACTGACAACTATTTGTCTGATACACACTGCCTAGCTTAAAACCTGCTTTTATGTTGATAGTTAACAAATGCATAGCAGAAGTGAGGTAATTGGTATTTTATACCAAATAAATAAAAAAACAGTATGTACCACCTGTAAACATTGTCCAAATCCACTAGAATAAAATAACACGTGCACAACTTTATAATAGCGAGCAACAACATCAAAAGACACCATAAGTCTTTGGCATGTGCATAGTTTTTAGAGAGGTATTTAAAAGATTATTTTACATCATCATTATCTTCAATTATTTTTCTTAATTTTCTGGATAGACACTGTACTGCTGTGGCACAAAAAGAGGAAAAAAGGCACTCTAACGCCATCACGATCTGGTGTTCATTTGCTCGTTTTGAACATGGGCAGCCCACCTGGTTTAGATTTCAGAGTTAGCTGATCAGAGTTGCCTTATTTTATTGGAAACCTTGTTCATATATCCTGAGCTTGGTCCTCGCTGACCTCTGACAGCTCCCACGGGGCTCGTGGGTACATCCAGGAAGCTTTAAGTCACCGAGCTCAAGCCTGGTTGCAAAGATGACACACAGCTTTGTATTGAGTTTGGATCGGACAGGTTTTTTTTGATTAGTCATGTTGTTCCAGAGAAGGAGTGGGAGGCTGTTGTCTCGTCAGTGAACTGTGAGGAGCTGCTTTACTTTCCACGACAGGGAGGCGTAGAGTTTGAGTCACTTCTGCAAGGCACAAACTTCTGTTGTACTGCACACAGGTGTGGTCTCCTCAGCTTTATCTGAACCTTTCAAAGCATTTAAATAACTGATTTTTGCCAATGCAGCAAAACTGATTTATACTTAAATCATTTAAGACCTATTTTATAAGTTTAAAATTTAAAGCACCACTTTCAGTAATAATTAGCAAATTACTTGAAAAGTTTTACAGAATACATTTTTTTTTTAAATAAATGTTTTATTTTCCTATATGCACATATTTAACTGAGCCTCATCACAGCCCATAACACTAACAATCTTTAATACGTCTTTAAAATAAATGTTATCTGTAACTACTGAATAAAATACATCTAGATGAGTTACACATTGCTCACACAATTATCATCCATTGCCATGAAAGGGGCGCATTTGTGTAGCTTAGGGGGTAGCTTCCAAAATATCTTGTAAACCAGTGGACATATTTTAATGAAATTCTGATAATAATTGGATACAAATATACAATTAATTATACCCTTTAGAGTCAGCTGGATTTTAAATGGCTGCCATAATCAACGTGAATACCAAGTCGCATCAGTCCAAATATGTATAATAAAGTGGGGAAAAAACATAAATATGTTGCTTTGCCAAATAAGTTGCATCTATTATGTGTCACCACTGACGACCTGGAAATGTGTGCCGGTGTTGTGCCAATAATCAATTGGCTGCCAAATTGTGGCCGCTGGAGCGTGCCCGGGAGGACTTTAATAAGAATTTAATAAGATTAACACTTTAAAACAATTATTTGTTTGCGTGAAATTATAGCAAAGGTGTGTCTGAGTTTAACTTTTCCTTAATAAATGCACTTTGACGGTCAAATCAGCTGCATTTCAAAAGCCGATTTGCAGAAGCGGGAGTGCGCAGAGGGACGACTCGCTGTGCATTTCTTCGTAATTTAACAAGATAAACACCTAAAAACAATTATTTCTTTGCTCGTTATTATAGGAAAAGTGTGTCTCAGGTTAACTTTTACTTAATAAATGCACTTTAATAGTCAAATCAGCTGCATTTTGCCAGGGCGGAGCAGCAAAATGCAGCTGATTTGACGGTTGTTCCAGGCATGCTCCAGGAGATGGACAAAGGTGGCTCTATGGCAAACCGATTGTGTCATTAATAGCCACTTTTACCTATTACATGACACAACAGCATGCTAAATTACTTGAGTGCCATCTAGCAGCTGAAAATAGTAGTGTTCAATATTTTCCATGTCAGAATGAATGAAAACAGTCATATATCAGCCAAAATTTGGTTTATACATATGGGAAAAAAAAAAAACATAAATAAGTCTCTTCGGCATATAAGTCGCAAGGCATGCAAATTAGGCAAAAGGTGCAACTTGTACGCCAGAAAATACAGTAAAGTTTACAGATATTCTGCTAAAATTTGATGTGGTTATAACTGAGAACCCTCCATAAAACATAATTTGAGTGCTCACATATCATGCAAGATCTTTACAACTTTGACATAAAGTTTAAAGAAAGAAAGTTTAGAACTTTAACCTTTTATTTTTAATTTTAGCTTGTACTGCAGTTGACAAAAATAGTGTCATCTTTGATATTTCAGTATTTTGTCACGTATTTTAGATGCCACATTATCTGTTCCCCTTAAAGTGTGATCATGCAATTTTCTTTCAGAAACAGCTCATTTCCACCAGATGTAAAATAATAAAAATAAAACCAGCCTTGGACTGACACCCTGCTTTGCTTCAAACATGACATTTCTGCTCTTCAGCATGACTTGCCGTCCAGTTGTAAAACTAGCATTCTGTTCTGATTTAAACTAATAATTTATTGCATCTGGCATCAGGATCTACACAACAAGACCAAAGGCGCAGCGCAAGTCTTCTTCAAGAACCTGATATTTCTGCACCCTAATCAGTTTAAGATGACCCTCATGTATGTGGAAAAAAAGAACGAGAAAATATATTTTCTGGATCAAGCCGACAAAACATCTTTAGAGACTTATAAAACCATTAATATAGATATAATCACGTCTTTTTCGAAGGATTTCACCCTCAGAAGGAATTCTTCTCTAGTGATTTCCTGACTCGCTTCAAAGCTAAAGTGTGACTTACAAATGGCTTGCAGAATGAGTGATGGAGGACGTGAGCGATGGCCAACATCCCCTCTGTGGAATATTAATAACATCAAATGAGGGACGAGCGCATGCGCTGAAAAATCCTACAAACAGTCTGTGTTTAGGTAAAACTGCCTTTTATTTTAAAAAGTTGAGTTTAAATGCAGTTTAGCAGTTCAACTGAATGCTAAATGATTCACACTGAAAGTGACAAGACTCTGCAGATCAGGATGAAAGCAGCCTCATCAGAACGACAAAGAGAAAGGCAGCCATAGTTACCCTGCCATCAAAGCAAGTTTGGAGCTGCCTTTTGAAAAACAGTGGCACAGCAGCTAATGTGGCTCATTGAAACGCTCCGCTGGCCGTGAATGGACACATTTCCCCACGTTAAAAGACATCTTCATAGATAGGCTTAGGAAAGGTGAGACTGTGTCCCTTCCACTGGCGCCTGGCCTCACCTGGCTGCAAAATCTCACCAGCAACAAGTCAACAGTCTCCACGGCCAAGTACACACACACTTACTGTAAGCTTGAGTACACACACTTGAATACTTTCCATTTGCTCAGGCTGGTAGTTGATAACAATTTTCCTCCAAGGGATACAATTTTGAATGTGTATTATTCATGTGAAAATTATTATTTATGACTCAAAATTGAAGAATTCAAAAACACAAAACAGTTTGATCAGGCAGTGCACAAGTAGCCAAATTAAAAATACTTGCAATTCTAAAGATTTCAAGTTATTTATGTGATTTTGTTTTAATTTAATTAATATTAAATTATGTGGTCAAATTAAAGAGTAAACTTGGAAAACAACATTTAAATTGAATTTGTTTGGGAAAGATGCGTTCAAATACCTGAACTCCATCAGAAACTTTAAATGAAAAACCTGTTGTTGTGGGGTATTCAAGAGATAAACCCCCAAACATGTCTTAAATTGGTTTTATTCTCAACCAATTTTATATTAATTGTTCAATTTCAGATATATTTATCTTTAAATAAACCAAAATAATTACTACTTTCCTCTCCCGATCAACTCATATTGCAAAAAATAATTCAGGAAAACAACCTTGACCTCACATCAGGTGAATTCAGAAACAGTAAATATGAACGTCCATCTTCATTTTCACTTTAATGTTACATTTTCCTGTTTCCAGAGTTACAAACCAGCACCAATACTCCCACCTACTGGTCTGGTTCTGTTAGTGAGCTGCTCCTGGGTGCCCTGGCCTCAGTCCTCCGCCTCCCACCTCGAGGCTTCCCTTCCTGCAGGAGGAATGGTAAAGTGATCTGTTGGTCCCTAAGTGCTTTTTGCTGTCAGTGGTGTTGACGTGGGATGCAATAGAAACCCAGCTGAGGCCACCTTGATGGAGGAGGCTTGTTGAGCTGAAGCACCGCGTCCTTTCCAGACATGTTGGAGCTTTTTCCCTTCGTTTTCTCTCTTTTTGTTGTTTTTTTCACTTTGCGTACCTAATTCGTAATGTTTTAAATGTTGTTTTTATTTCTTTTGCATTGTTAAACTTTTATAACATCCTGCGTTGAAATACAGTTAAAATGTGTTGTTTTTGTTAAACAACCAAAAACGAAATAAAGTCAAACTTAATTTTAAAATGTGTTTTTCTTTGTGTCAAGCTTAGTCCTGGAGAAGAAACATATCTCAAGGCCCCTTTAGACTGATAAACTGTATGGGAACACCCACACACACACACACACACACACACACACACACACACACACAACTGTAGGAGAAAGCTGTGGACACAAACAGAGGAGAGTTGGAGACTACCTGCTGTTTAAACAGAAATCAGGGTTGTGTGGCTGGAAAAGCCCCTGAACTTCGTTCCACTTCAGATGTTTAAGGGTCCCGCTGTGGAGTTTGGGGGTTCTCTTGGGAAATAAGCAAATATTTGGCTAGGAAACATTTTGGATCCTCAAGTAGACCCCCCTACAGGCGATACGCTAGCCCTTTGCTGATTGGTTATAAAGTTGTAGAGCATCCTCTATGGAGGAGACTCAAAGAATTGCAAGGCAGCCAAAATAAATTGCTTAAATAAGCTTTGAGACTAAAAATGCTCTTGCAACTCTTTTAAATAGATGCAAATTAATGTAATTCAAAATCCAGAGTCACTGCTAATAAGAAAAGAAACATACTCCTATAAAAACATAATTGCATTATACAGTAGTTCCTCCTGTTCTGTTATCATAATGACAGCAGATTCCCACCAGAATCTCTCTGTACTGGGAAAAACACCTGTAGGTTCAGAAGAAGTCTAGAACAGTGTACGCTGTGTGGGGGCCAGAGGCATGACTCCCTCCAAACAACGCTGATAGTCGACCGGGGACCCAAAAAGAACAGTTGTGAAAATAGATGAAAACCAAACAGCTGCCCAGTCGTTGTAGATGTCTCCCTTGTTGAGAAACAAGCAAAGTAGATTAATTGATTGAGACAAAATGCATCACTGCAAACACATTTTTTATTTCCTTTAAATTGCTGTCAATCTACATTTAATCATTGTAATAAAAAGCATTTACTTCATGTCAGAATCTTTGTGTAACCTTTAGTTTCTAAAGGTCATTTCAGGTTAGGATGATTTAAAGGAGCATTTTTAAATATTCCATTTACATGCAGATGCCAAACACGCAGCGCCACTGTTTAACACAGCTGCGTTCACCCCACAACGCCCCACCTTTTGAAAAGAAACACATTTATAGAGATGTGGTGACATCATTTACATGAATCCACTGTTTAAAGTCCAAGAAGGTCCAGTTGTATATTTGAATTGGCCACTGGCACCTCATCTGACCAACGCATCACATGTCCTCTGGTTCCACTATTTAATGTTGAATCTCCAAAACACACAACTCCAGTGTGACCAAATGTTCCAGAGATGTACCAGTATACTAAACAGGCTATATATCTCAGCAAACAGAAATAGATTTCGCTGAATTGTTTGATAAATTTGGTCTAGGTTTTCCAGCCATGCTTATTGGAGCTCCTACTGTTTTTCTGGCTGTTGGTGGCCTAAGCCCTAATCACCCTCTGTTCCCTCAGAGGCCATAAATTACTCCGATGAGATGGTGCTTTGTGTTCCTACTGCTGGGGAGCGGGGCGAATTCACAGCGCCATATTTTGACAACCCCTACTTTAAATCATTGTTTTATGACAGATGGGAAAACTTCTGCTCTTTCGCCGGTCTGATTTATGTTCATTTGGGTCTGGAGGACACTATAATTTGCAAGTAATGTGAAAACAGATGGATAGAGAGATACCAAAGGGTAACACTGACCTATACATTCTCAGTACAGCTTGCAAATGGCATCCATATGCCGTGCAAACTCTTCCAGTTACATCTCCATTACTGCGCCTGTGTGTGTGTGTGTATGTGTGTGTGTATTTGTATGTTTGACTTGAGCATGTTTGTTCTGGAAGGGGAAAAAAGCCAAAGATCAAGGCTGTGAAAAGTTTGTACTGAAGCAAGTTTTTGTTGCAGGAAGTTGGATTTTCTATCAAGTCATCTAAAGGATTTATCACCAGAAAAAACTAGTGCATGCGTTTAATTGCTGATCTAACATGCAAGTGACAGCACTTTGTTTGGATACGTTCAACATGTATGGGTAAGCGCTTTAATCAGCTGTCCTTGGTTTGTTTTGCAGCTTCCCATTTCCACTGAGGCATGGGGGAAAAAAATGGAAGTAAAATAATTTGAACCATACTGGAGCTGATTTCTTCTCTGGTCAGAGGTCAGTTTATAGAGATGACATTTCCAGGGCTGCAGGTTATGTATACTCAGGTCACGCACATCAAAATTACATCACATTGTAGCATTCGAGTTAAAAGCAGCCAAGGGGACTAATTAAAATCTGCAGCTAAAATGTCCCAATGGGGCTTTCAAAACAAAGCAAAAAACATATATATATATATATATATATATATATATATATATATATATAGATAGGTAAAAATAAAACCGGGTTTGTCAAATCATCTTGTAGATGAGACGTGTATCGAAAACATTAATGTGCATCCGTCTTCAGGCAGAAAAAGCTATAAATGTAAGGTAACCTGTGAGGAAACAGAAAAATATATCATGCACAGCCTGGGAGCCCCGATGACTCGTGTTTTATGGCTTTTCCAATGAGGCAGGACAGTATGTGAGTGTGCAGTGTCTGGTGCAGCCATTGTATTCCAGCGAGGGGCGGAGGGCGGGGGGGGACCACCCACATAAAGTCAGTGATGAAGTAAATACTATGGCCACGTCCCTGTCCCTCACTCACAGGGTAAACTGTGGTCTAACGGCGGGGCTTTGCTATCTCAGCTTGCCTGCAGAAGCTTGAGGCGCAAATGACAGCCCCGCCAACCCCACTGTGAACCCTCCCACACACGCTTTCTCCTCTCCTTGACTTGATCAGGAAGCAAGCTCACAGTGTTTCTAAGCTGGGTTGAACTTGGTAGAGACTCGTGTCTTTCAAGCCAGAGACACCCCCCTCAATGGGAATGAGGTGCCTTTAGACACCCATGTCACACCTTTGGTTTTATTCTCTTTAATGCAGGACACTAAGCAGAGTTTATCTTTGGAAAGGGAACTCTTTTCAAGTTAGAGCTGAATTTTTAAAGCGCTACGACCAATTTTTTTGTGTGTCCTACATACCACAGTCCCTTAATCACATCCTCCTCTTTTGTTTATTTGGGCAGTTTGCACATCAAACTTTTCAAGACTGTATAAGATCCCAGGAGCATGGAAAAGAGCAAGCCATTTGGCCTCTTCTTTGAAACTCTTGTTTGTGTTTTACCAACAGGAACACACTATTTTCGTTTTGTCAAACGATTAGGCTGATTACTTCCACCATTAGAAGTTCAGCTCCCAGTTCATTATATTAAAAAAAAAAGAGTATTTTCCTGCCGGTTGGAACAGTGAACATCCTACAAGCAACATGCCTTAAATTTTTATCTTTCGCATGAGCATTTTTCCACTCTTACTCCACCTTTGACCTGTTTCTGACACCTTGTAATGCTGTAAAATCTCACACTGAAAAATGTAGCCTGACACTGAGAGCAACAGTTATAGTAGAGGAGCTTTGTTCGCGCAAACGGGTGTTTTATTGGTCTTAGATGATAGAATTGACCAAAATGTCTTTTGCTTTCATAATGATTTACTACCGCTTAGTGGGATGAGCTCAGTGAATATGTGCGGTTGGCTGCCAGCTGCACTTTTTCCTCTTGTTTCTTCTTGGTCTTTGTGAACCCAGGAGGTTTCCTAACTGTTACAGAGCCATTTGGACAGGAGGCCAGGCATTTTAAAGCTGGATTTGGCAAAAGACCTTACTGTGGCTCCAAAAATAAGAAAGCGCTAGGCTAACATATTTATCTTTGTCTGCATATGTGTGTGTGGGTGCTCACATGTGTGAGACAGACAAAGAAAGTCACACTGGTCCAGCAGTAGTGGTATGTAAGAACAAAACTGAGTCACTTTGTGGTAAAACCAACCTGTTACTTGGAACAAATCATACAAAACTAAGTCATCTTGTGAAGTTCTCTCATGAAGCCCTTTATATTGACCATGCAGGCAGTAATTAGTGCATTTAGCCAAGGCTTTTTGCATGTTATGACAGGAGAAGTTACAATTATCAATGTCCACTTCCCATCATCAATGTTTCACCAGCTGTTGCTGCAGCTTTTTCTCCTGTTGGCTGCAACCTTGAGGAAATGTTTAAAAAAAATAGAGCCCTGACCTGAGTTCTGCTGTTGTTTTCAAAGGGAGAAGAGTGAGGACCCCCCTCCTCTGAGAGATCAGTGGTCTGACCTGAGAACCAACCATCAGAGATATGAACCATAAAGACCAGGAGGTGGTCCGTGTCTTTATAGGAGACTTTCAGCTGGAGGGGAGTCTTATTTTAAACACACATACAGCATTTTATTTATTTTAACAACTCTAGAATTAATTAAAATACACACCCATATTCATAAAGATGGCAGTTTTCACTCAAAGCACAGAAAGGTGCAATATCCTATAATATCCTATGAAAAAAACACTATGCAACATGCAGCAAACTAATAAGTGATGTGTCTTTTGCGACCTCTAGTGGTTTCTGTTATGACCCATATGACATCTCCATATGGAACTGGTTTACAACAGTGGTTGAATAAGCTGCACCACATGATATTGGGCAGAAGTTGTTGCAACCTCTGCCTATAAATTATTAAATCTAAAAATCTGTAGCACAAAACCAGCTTCCCTGTTGTTATGGTGAACTACTGCTGCGTGGGTCATAGCAGAGAGCCAGGTCTAAACAATCTGTTTAATGCAGCCATATTCAAGCTGCTCTAGTTTCCATGCACGCACCATCTTTTGATAAACGATCCAAATGCATTAAACAAGAACTGTTCTGTTCTGTTTAATGACAAAAGCCACAGTGTTGCATGTTACATGCCTTGCATCAGGTAGCGATCACATCATGTAAATCCATTTGTCTGAAGACTTTGTGTGGCGGCCACCCGTGCGCTGACTGGTTGATGACTTTTCCAATCTTTTCCTCACATGTTGGTGGCCAAAGTGCAGCGGCTGCAGCAAACTGCTACAACCCATTCAGGCCTACAAGACATCAGGCGTATAGTCCAGTCCTCCAGATTCCAGTATTCGTGTTTGTTCTCCTTCACCTTGAACCCTGCAAGAGTCAACCTTCTGCTGTACAGGTCAGTCGCAGAGGAAATGGCAATCCCAGCTGAGGATGAGGATATAACCTATCAACTTCCTCATCTGTGGGAGGCAAAATGGATCTCTCAGTAAGTCTTCTTTTCCAAGTGTTGGCTGATTTTCCTCCCGAAGGATATTAATATTTACACTTGAAGTGAAAGGCGAAAAACTCTCCTCTCTGTTTTCACGTGCATGTGGTTCTTATGCACAGTGAGCACAATCATAATTTGTATTCAAGTTGATGCAATTCATGTTTTACAGGTGTGAATATAAATTGCAAGACAAGGTGATTGAAAGTGATGCAGACTTATAGAAATACTGAATTAGAAAAAAATGGGGATTTCACTTAAATCTGTCTGCAGACCTGAACGCCCCCTTCAGTCAGGCAGGTTTGCAGGATTACTTTTCACTCCTCACATTGAATATTTGACTTCCTTGTGAACCTGACACTTTCTGCTAGATGGAGGTCCCAAAGCTCACTGCAGGCCTTCTGTTTTCACCAAGGCTGTTCGTTGTTAAATGATGCACAGGAGCGTCACGTTTAGTGTTAAAACTCTTCAATCTGGATCTGAATATGAGTTAAGTATGAAATGAAGGAGCCATAAATAAAATGTGTTAAACTTTATTATCAGTGTGCCCCATAATACAGCAATAAATAAACTAAATTAGTGATTAAAACAATTCTCAGGTGGTACCTGCTTGATAGTCAGCAGCTGCCCTTGTTTTTGATGTGGTGCAAAAAAAATGTAGAGTGTGAGAAGATGTCAAAGGCCGCAGAGAGACAACCGTCTGGTCTCCAACCCCCATCACTCATCATCACTGAGGGGCTTTTCTCATCCCGGAGGTGAGAGAGACAGCAGATGACCAGGGGTCAGACTGACGCGCAGACATGAATTTTTCACCGCCACATTTTCTTTGGGCAAATAATCCAGCTAAGTATTGCCCACTGGCAGCTCTTAACTTGGATTTTAAAGAATCTGCTATTTTCTCAGATTAAAATATACAGAAAACAAATGACGCTTTTTGTCATTGCTGCCCAAAAGAGGGAAATAAATAAATAAATAAAATCTCACATGAATATATTATGAAATTATGGGTTAAAGGTCTTGCATTCATTGACAAAAATAAATAAAAAATTAAAATAATGAAAACACCAAAAATCTAAAAGCTAAAAAAAAAAACACGCAACTGAATTTTGCAGTTAATTTTCATTTGGCTGCATTCTGAGTCCCTTTGTATATGAAATATAATTTTTTTGTTCTTGTTTTGTTTTACAGTTTGTTCTCTTTGCATATCAATGAATTGTCATTCATATATGTCAAATATGACACATTCATTCAACCTTTAGACAGATAAATCCCATTGAGCCTTGAGGACTCATTTACAAGAGAGACCTGATTTCAACAAAGAATGACGACAACAATAGACAACAGCGACAACAATAAACAGTTAAAGTCATGACACCTGTCATTAATCTCTTAGTGTTTGTATCTTAGTGTGTATTGTGTGTTTCTGTGCCTCATATTGATGAATGTGTGCCTCTGTTGCTGTTTTACTTCGTCGTTTGGTCCTTACCAATGTGTTTTGTCTCTTTGTTGTGATTACTATCTGGGTGTCCACAAACTTCATTAAAAAGTCTTCAGCTGATCCAAAATGCTGCTGCCAGAGTCTTAACTGGACTTAGTAGGTAATATTGTATTTCTCCCGTTTTAGCTTCTCTCCATTGGCTCCCTGTCAAATTCAGAATTGAATTCAAGATCTTTTTTTATTGAACGCTTTTTTGAATTCAAGATCTTGCTTCTAACCTACAAAGCTCTCAACAACCTAGCTCCATCTTATATTACAGGTCTTACTGTTCCATATTTTCCCAACAGAGCACTTGGCTCTCAGACTGCAGGCTTACTCGCGGTCCCTAGAGTTTCCAAAAGCAGAATGGGAGGAAGATCTTTCAGTTATCAGGCTCCTCTTTTGTGGAACCAACTTCCAGTTTCTGTCCGTGAGGCTGACACATTGTCCAGTTTTAAAACTAGGCTTAAGACTTTCCTTTTTGATAAATCCTATAGTTAGGGTCGACTTGGGTTTCCTGAGCTGTCCCTTAGTTATGCTGCTATAGGCTTAGACTGCTGGAGGACAAATTAACCACATTTCTTCACTAAGCTACTGTCTTTACTTACTCTGCTCAACCTGTTTTGTATTTGTAATTATTTTTTCTATCCTCAACATGTGTTTTTGTCTTTCAGGTACACCTGCATCTACATCTGAACCTGTCATTCTGTGTTTGTTTGCCTCTCCTTCCTGTCCTCTCAGACCCAGCCAGTCAAAGCAGATGGCTACTTGTCCTGAGCCTGGTTCTGATGGAGGGTTTTTCTGTTAAGAGTTTTTCCTTTCCACTGTTGCCATTGTGCTTGCTCAGGATGAGAAACTGCGACGAGTCTGCTGGCTTCCTATAAAGAACTTTACTAATTGGCTTTTCTACGTATGTGAATGTTTCTGTAAAGTGTCCTGAGACAACTAATTGACACTATATAAATAAAATGAATTGGAAAAAATTTAATTGAACTTGCATGCAATTTTGACTATATCCTTTTTCACTTGTTGTGCACTTGAGGTAATTGTTTCTCAATTTTAGTCTTTATTTTTTTATTTTTTTTTTATTTTGTGTTTTCTAGATCATTGTGCATATTTTTACCACGTCTCTTTTTATTTTAGATAGCCTTTTATTATAATGTTGTAGCCAAGGCCTCCGTGAAATAGTGCTCTTCTTAGGAATTGGAAGAGATGTGGTAGAGTTCAGATGGCCATTGATCATTGCTATCAGATTAACCTTTTAACCCAATAACATATTAATGTAACTTTCATGATTTTGAAACTAATTTAGCTAATTTAGTCAACAGGATGAGTGTTAACAAAAGAGATCTAATTTCTGCCATGTATGTTTTGTTTAAACTATGGAAAAACATGGGTTTCCCCTCCGGAAAACAAGAAGGATAAGAAGAAGGCAAAAAATAACCATTTAAATGTTGTAAAACTTAAAATAAGTCAGCTTTATAACAAAATATGATCAAATGGTGC
The DNA here is from genome assembly GCF_014905685.2 of Nematolebias whitei. Lineage (NCBI taxonomy): Eukaryota > Metazoa > Chordata > Actinopteri > Cyprinodontiformes > Rivulidae > Nematolebias > Nematolebias whitei. The sequence continues at coordinate 21,540,000 of NC_056518.1, forward strand.
TTTGATCTTTTTAGTCGTGAATTTATTGTATTTAAACACACAACAGATGGATGCTTTGCAGGCAGAAGTATCATATATGTATTTATACTAACACAACATACATGCATGTTTCTTCCAACAAGAATTGCACAAATCTTTAATCGAGCCATTAAAAAAAACCTGTGCAAGCATGTCAGTCATTCTCCTAAGAGCCATTGATCTCTTCTAAAAGAAATCTTTTCCAGTTTGCAGCAAAGATCAGTGGGTAAATCTAAGGCTCGTGAAAAGTTTTGTAGCATTCTTGATCCTCATGAGGTCTTTTACATGGTATCCCTTCCTTTGATGGCAGCATGTCACTGAAACCATGGGGGCTGCACCAGTGGCTCAGTGGCAGACCTCATAATGACTACCACGAGCACAGAAGTCCATCCCTGATGTAGATTCAGAGAGACTTTAACCTCCGCTGAGTCCTTCACAAATATATAAACACTGATGGCTGCAGCCTCCATTACTGAAGTTTACAGCTTCTTTTAAAAAATAGACTTGAAGCTAATAACCACCTGAAATCACTCTGAAATCATAATCAGACCTTTTGGCAAAACATCACACAGATTCCTTCAGTAATATACTCTGCTCTTGTATTTATTAGTCCTCCACCTGATAGTAAATGTCAGATTCTGGACGTGTCCTGCAGGGTTCAATGCTGCGTTTGCAAGCACATGTAAAGAATTGTAAAGGTTTTTTTTTTTTTTTTTAAAGTGTGAAGATATAATGTTTCTGCCAGTCGGAGTATCACCTTTTGCTTTGTTGAAACTAAAGGACAGATTTTTTTTTTTTTTTTTTTTTTTGTTACCAAAAATTGTTTTTACCTCTCATTTCCTAAACAAACACTATAAGGCCTGAGCACATCATGTGTTTTTGATGACTTTTTTTTTTTCATTTTAGAAACTCTGAAACATCCCATGTTTGCTTGAGAAGGATAATCACCCGAGCCATGAAAAGTTGATGAGCGAAATGAGCAGAGCCGTATTTACCGTACGGGAAGGCTCATTAGGGAAGCAATTCCAGTGACTAGTTGCGAGGTGGCGAGCACCTGCTTCTGTCTGAGGCATGCCTCTTTTATTGCTTCTATTTACTCACCCTCAAATTATTTTTGGCCTTTAGTTGACAAAGATAAATGGAGGGATTAATATATATTGGACTAATCTGAAGGCTCTGAGAGGGATGGCGCGCAGCAAATAGCTTGGATAGTATTTCCCTCAGGTAACCAAAATGCAGGCCCACTGGATTAGGAACCATTTGCAGTATGGCTTAACCAAGATCCAAAGCCATTAGCAGAACATGGCTGATGACAAAATGAAGGAAGGATCTTTTAATTGCTTCATGCTGATTAGTATTCAGATATGCTCTATAATACAGGATTGAGCTCACACTTTGCCATGCATGCTTCTTTTGAAGAATGTGGATTAAAAATCTTCTTTGTTTTCCTTCTTTTGACAAATTCAAGTGAGAAATTTGACTCTGGGAAAATATTTTGTTTGACTATGATTGCTAAAGTTTTATGGATAAAAACCTACATAAAAAAAAACAAACAATAAAAATACCTTACTAAGAATCGATGTAGCTCATTGTCAGGTGAAGCTCTTGATGTGGATTTGGTGGCAGGTTGCCTTTTAGAAAATCAGCCCCACCTTCAGAAATAAAGGCGACTTCTTTGTCTGCATTCACAATTGAGTACATACAGGAAGTAGCTGTGGATGAAGCAGAGATTTTCCACACCTGCTGTGAAAAAAAAGAGCTTAGTTGTTGTTTCGTTTTGGGAAAAGCACCATTTAAAGTGTTTTGTTTTAGTTACTAGATTAAACAAAAGATTAGATTAGATTTAACCATCCAGCAATGTGGTTTTCCATCAAGGTTTTCCATTATTTGTGCGTGGAACACATTAAAATTTCCTGATACGTGCTTAATAATCCAGATAGAAAAATGTAACAATGTAAAAGTCAGGTCCTCTGGATAGATTTTTCTTATTGAAACGTTTCGTCTTTAATACAAAAGACTTCTTCTGTTTGAGGAGCTGCAATAAACTCAGTCTTATAAATATCACCTTCTCATAAAGGATCAACCAGTTTGCTGGCGACAGCCAAAACTAGCTGTTCACATGATAAATTTATTGTTCTCATTTATGTAACTTCATTAGACGTATTAAAATAATTTCTGACTTAATCTTTACTTAAAAGGCAGACAACTTTAAAAAGTTTGGATTTTATTTTTGATAAAATAGAAATGGATGGAGATGTTTGTGTATATTAGTTGCATGTTTGAACCATCCATCTTTACCCACTTCTTCCTTTTCAGGTCACGGGGTCCTGGTCACTGGTGCCCATATCCAGCAGTTGTTGTGTGAGAGGCAGAGGACGCCCTGGAAAGGTTTCCAGTCCATTACAGGACTAAATAGAGACAAACCAGTACCTGTAGAAAACCCACACATGCACAGAGAGAACATGCAAACTCCACCCAGAATAGCCCCTGTCCAGGACTCGATCCGCCGACCTACTTGTTGAGAGGCAACAGCTCTACTAACTGCGCCACTGTGCCACCTTACATTTGAACCATTGCTTGGTGATACACCCAGTGGGTGAAATACAAATCAAGTTTGACTGGCGTCACGTCTTTTGTTTCCATTAGAGAATGTTGCACCCAAGTTTGTCCGTTCACCCCAAATCAGCAAGAACCTGTCACTTGCATTTTATCAAGCCATTCTTAGTTTTTGCTATATTGATAAAGCTTCACCTAACATTTATTTTCATGATATTGGCAAAAGTGGGAACAGTGGATTAATTCTTGCAAATAAAAGCAATTTATATAAAAAATTATAATAATTGGCTTCAAATGGGGCGCCCAGATTAGACAGCTTTTAGGTGAACAGAGAAAATCAAATAAAAAATGGCACAAACAGCTGCAAGTTCATTTGGAAACTTGTGTTAATAACATGTTTTCATTTACATCATGAGGTATATACTTCAACAACATTGTGCTTTACATGTCGAGGCATTTCTGTGGCAGAGAAATTTACATTCATTTTGTCTGTGGTCGCATGAAGAGGATCATGTGGGAAATTTGCAAGTTCTTTCTGTCTGCTGACCAGTCATTTAAATTTAAAGCAGGCCTTTTATTTGATTTTTTTTTTAACCGAGCCAAGGTATGGTTGGAAAAGCACGATGATGATCCTTGTTCACACAAATGATGAGAATAACTATAAACCTACTTGGACAAAAACAACGTCTTGAAGCTGAGAAGAACAGCAAATTGGAATTCAATCACTTTTTTTTTTAATCAAATCTTTTTTTTTTTCACTCTGTCTATTAAAATGCAAAAACAATAAAAAAAAAATAAAAAAACTCTTGGATATATTTATTTCTAATCATTAAAGTAGACATCTTTATTGACTTGCAAAATATCAAGTTGTGGCATGCTTTGCAATGTGATTAAAAAGTCAAATAAACTAAAACATAATTATTAACATAGTGAAATGGATTACAGTGGCACAGTTGGTAGAGCTGCTACCACTTAGCGAGAAGGTTGCTGGTTCAAATCCTTGCTGGGAGGCCCTTCTGGGTGGAGTTTGCATGTTCTCTCAGTGCATGCATGGGTTTTTTCCTGGTACATCATTTTCCTCCCGCAGACCAAAAACATGCATGTTAGGCTGACTGGTAACTCTAAATTGTCCCTAGGTGTGAGAGAGAGTGAATGGCTGTTTGTCTCGTTTGTCTCCATGTGTCCCTGTGATGGACTTGCAACCTGTCCAGGGTGTCCCCCGACATTCACACAGTGACTGCTGGATATGGGCACCAGAGACCCCTGTGACCCGAAAGGGAAGAAGCAGGTAAAAATAATGGATGGATGGATGGATGGATGGATGGATGGATGGATGGATGGATGGATGAAATAGATTGATTTTGTACTAAAAGACCAAACCAACCAACTTGACCACCATTTTTTTGTGTGGACACACAAAAAGTGTTTCACTCAGCCAGTTTTAGAGATTTTGAGCTAGAGTCTGATGTAGAAGCAAAGTTATTATCAAGACAAGCTCCTCGCACCGCATCTGCTGAAATCTTGCATTTGATCGTGCATAACGTTGGTTTGACCAGAAAGACTATAACACCAACTCTTCTCAACCTAAAGATCTCAGTCCAACACGCAGGTACGAAAGATAGTGGGTGCTCTTCATTCCTCCCATTGTAGGTATTTGTACATTCATCAGACTTACATTTTAAACAGTTTTACCACCAAATTATTTTTTTTAATAGTTTTGACATTTTTAATGCTTTGAATTAAACTCAATACACAAAAACAGTCAAATAAAAGTAAAGGTATTTCAAACTGTAGCAATCCTTTGAAAAAAAAATGTGACTCTGTTGATGTACTATTGAATCTGAAACAGCTGGTCAGTGTGAGAATAATTGGTCAACTCATAACACCTGTATGAAGGAGCAAAACATTCAGTGACAACTGAGTTTTCAGATTTCATAATTTTGCTTTGTGGATGATCAATTAAAAAATGTTTTACAGTTATTTTCTAATTAGGGTCTTTTATTTACACCATTTTACTTGTTTGCATTATTATCCCCATATAATATTCAAATATTTGACATTTTACCTTACATTGAGACTTTTAGCATAAATATTTTGGTGGGGGGGGGAAAAAAAGATTATGGACTTTATAGCAAATTCAAAACATTTTCTTCAAAAAGTACTATTTATAACAGTGAAGTATATCAGAATAAAATAAATATGGAGTTTATCTGAAATATCCTGTTTTAACCACAAGATGGTGCTACATACTCAGGTTTGTCTGAACTCTTGAGTGTAAAACTGAGAAACAGTTAATGCACTGATATGATCGAGGCCTGGGATTGATTTTAAATGTATGTGAACTCATTAGGACACATCCAGATGGTGAGATGCTTCTCCATGTCCCTGCTGACCTTTTGTGCTAATCACAGCCACTGTAAAAGAAGTGCTTTAAAACACTGGCCAGCTGCTTATAATAAAATAAAAAAACAGCTCTCCTCACATCAAGCAGGTGATGTTCTGCCCATGTACAACCAGCCAGTTATGGCTTTATTGCCTCACACATCCCCTCCATATCTGCCTGTGTCCCAGCCAGGTAAAACCACCTGTCGGAACAATGATGGGTGGGGGTGTTTGAATGTTGAATATTAGACTGGAAAGTGCTGCCTATAATAAAGTGCAGTGTGGGGAATGACTGTGTATGTGTGTGTTTTCTGCTCGGGCAGACAGGAAATTATGTGAGCTTGTGTTTTTTTTGTATTTTATTTACAGAAAGACTGAATTTCCAACTAAACGTATCCTTTCTTAAAATAAACCACTTGAGGGCAGTGTTAATCACCTCAAAAGCAACCCCTATTTTCTCTTTTACATTTTACAGTTTGTTTGTTTTTTACTGAAATGAGCCATTTTAGAGCTAAATGTGAGCTCGAAACCTTGAAATCGTCAATATAATTGTTGAGGGTAGTAAGAAAAACATGTGATTTGGAGTTTTATCTGCACTTCTGGAGTTGCACATTCAGTTGAGGCTGCAGGTTTGTACAAACAGAGCAGGATGATTGTTTATTTATTTATTTATTTTTGCTTTGACTTACCAACATGCCTCTGAGATCAACAGATCAACAGCCAGCTTCTGGAGTTGTCTGCGTGATGTGCAGTAGGTTGGAGGATCTCTGTGCAAACAGCCTCTTTATGACAGAGAGTAAGGTGAGTGGCTTCAGGCACTACAAGCCAGACAACTCATCAAACAAACACACTAAAGGCACTGAGTACACCATCACACTATTTTTATCAGAGAATTTATTGACAGTAGTATAGGATTACAGCCTTCTACGCTGCTAAAGTGATCTGAACATGTTTAAGTCCTGAGTTGTACATCTAGATTAGCATTTATGTCATTAATGAGAGTGTTTCACCACACTGCTCTGGTGTGAACATGCACACAACATTTTTCCCATCTTTTCAAATATCAAAGCTGCCGACCTAATTCCTTTCTTGACACTTACATTGAGAAACATTAAGTGTTTTTACAGCACATAGGGAGGTGCCATTTTAGTCTACGAGGGCTTTAGCTTCTTTCAGCACCTTGCTAGCTGACTCAGCTTGCTTCATCTGATGAATCTGCACAGCTCCCAGCTGCAGAGTAGAGCCTCGCAGCTAATCTCTCCCTTTCTACAGTTTTGTCTTTCGGTTATTTGGCTTGATTGCCTGTCAGATGTGAAAGATGATTAATTATTATTATTTCTGAGTTCTGCCGCCTTTCAAATCTCTCAGCATGCCTTAATCTCAGGATGAAACACGGGCTGGAGTGAACGCAGATACACAAAGTGTTTCAAACATCGGGGTTTAGAAATCTTTGAAATGCAGCGATGCAGAAACTTTAAAGAAGTGTGTTGCAAAATGTTATCTCACAAAAACCAAATAACTTTAAAAAAGCACATGATAATTCAAGTAAATTAAGTTTAAATGAGCCTAGACAATTAAAAAAAGGTGCATAAGAGGACGTTTTAGGGCCAAACAGCAGCATGAGAGTCCAACAGCATCTGGAAATTAGGGAATAAGAGGTTGCAATGTTGAGATTTAAATAATAATAATAATAATAATAATAAGTCCAATTTTCACAGGGTCACAGGGTTCAGTATGCAGAGGGTCACATGGTGCAGCGTTCAAGGGAAGCACCTGTACTGCCTCAGTCAGAAGGCCAAACAAAGGGCGGCTGCATCTGAGGATGCTGGCCCATCAGCATCACTCTCATATGCATAAACGGATGTTTCAATGCAACTTATTAAGTGTTTAACCAAATAAGCAGTCAAATGAGCAACAACATCTGCTTTACGTTAACATCAAAATATTTTTCAGGGGCAACGCACAAAAAAAGACGCGACCGCAGATTCAAATGCCTCTCTTGTCTTTTCAAATCCTGGATTTAAAATAGTTCCATCGTTTGGATGACTATTGTGGGGATTAGGAAAATATTATTCACGGTATCAATATCTATTTCCATACGGCATAAGAATGATAATAGGCCTTCGTAACCGTGCAGACAATCCAGCGTGGAGCGGCGGTTAGGTCACGTTTCACTCGTTCTCTGGTTCGTCTCCTTAAAAAACACACCGTGGCACAATGAATCTTGTGGTCTCTTGTCTTTTTTACAACAGTCTTTAATAATCAACTGCCATAACTGTCAGTCTGAGGCCTTTAAATCATCAGTGAGTAGCTTTTGATGCACTAACATCTATCTAATTCACGTTATTCCCAGCTCAAAGGCCTGCTCTAAATCATTTTAGACCAAAAACATGCGCGTTAGGCTGCCTTCAGGCCCAGGCCTCCCTTGCAAAAGAGATCTGTGATCTCATTGGCATTTGCCTGGTTAAATAAATGTTAATAAATAAATAAATAATTTTTTATTTCCAAACTCTCAGCTTCTCAAGCTCAAAACTCCCCTTTTGATTGAATCTTACTAGCATTTCCCCTGAACACTGCACTGAAAGCCTTGATGGACGTGTCAGGCAGCACTTGGTGAAAACACTGCGATGTCCCTTTTGTGCTGGTTTGCTTGGAGGTCTTTCCACAGTGCCAAAGTGGGCCTGGTTTGCAGCCATGTGTGACTGGGGCACTTAGTGGCTCACACTAATGACCCTAATTGGGAAAGTGGGCTCTGTTTCAGGGTCACTGACAGCCTGACTGGCATGTCAGGAATGTGACAGGGTGGCACTCGCCTATTGTCTGGACCATCCCATCAGTTAGCTGCTCGCACTGCGATGAACACACTCCATGATGATTGTTTCCACAGGTGGAAGAACTCGTTAAAAATGGGTCTAAGAAAATGATTTCCATGCCTCTTTGTTTTATTTGCATTGCGTTGATGTTTTATTCATTTGCTACATTTAGGTTTAAAGAAAGAAATTCACAAGAAAAAAAAAATTATTTGACGTCTTAAGGGAAGTTGAACTCTCACCTGCACGTTCAAACTCAATCAGAGATGTCCTCTGACTCTTCTATTAGAGCTCAGACATGTTTTGGTACTTGGTCACAGTGCTCTGCTTCAGATAGATGTGCTTTTGTTAAAACAGGGAGTGGTGGGCTGTTGGCATGGTGTTCCTCTCTGTACTGGAATCAGGTTTGTTGCAGCTCTGCGTGGGATGAAGGTTCAGGAAGAATTCAGAGGAACTTAACTCACAGGAACAACTTACGTCGCACCCCCTTTGGCATCAAATTGTCCATAAATCAGGTGTTTGATGTGGCTGGCCTCGCGTTGTACTCCACGCCCTCTGTGTCTTCATGAATGAACCCGTTGTAACAGCTTCAAAACAAAACTTCAGACAAGAATTTTGCAACATTCACTTCATTTCTCTGCAAGACCAATATTTGTTGCACTGCTACTTAAGCAGTGATTGCATGCTTTGAAATATGAACATGTGCACAGAGCACATTGTACAGTAAAATTCTGGCTTAAATGCTTTTTTTATCATCATTGCAATGAACAATAGAAACATTCGGTAGTTTAATATCTCCAAAAATATATATAAAATACATATTTGCTCTTCGGGATTCACTAATGGTAGGATAACACGGTACAAGATATACAAAATTACTGTTTGTGCAAAAGTAACTCTAATATTGCTTCATATTACTGCATAGTCTTATTGATAGAGATAATTTAGAACAAAGAGTTTAGGTAAACTCAAAAACTATATTATCCTACTAAACTCTTTGAAAAGTTAAAAATAAATATGTCATAATGTTGTTGTTTTGTTAAAATCATCATGGTGGTGTGTTCATTGCTTGAGTTTTAAGTTATGTGCCGTTTGCTGATTGTTGTTTTGTTCATTTTTATTCAATCTGCTGTCTGCTCAGCTCACCAGTTTTACGTTAATTGTCACACCTGTTCTGCATCTATCATCACTCTCTTGATGTATAAATGGAGCTCATACTGGTCAGTTATTTTTTGTGTTTTATCAACTCTTGTCCCTGTAATGTTTTTCAAGCCAATCTTTGTCATTATATTTTGCATAAGAGTTTTCAGACCTCTTGCTTTAGTTTTAATTAACTATTTTCTTCCATTTCTCTATGAAGAACCTGATTCACATTTCCTCATTACATGGGAGCTTTTGACCACCTTACAAGTTTTACACTGGCATTCAAAGTGCAAAACAGATTATTCTGTTGAGCATTTCAGGGGTTTATGACAGCTTAAAAAAAATAAAACGAGAACAAACTTAGCATTCTGTTTAATTTTGGTACCATAAAATGAGCCTTTTCATCATAAAAGTAAAATGTATACATTAAACAGGTTCCTGTGTGCATCTGTGATCTTTTTTTTTTAATTGCAGTATCCATTCAGCTCTGTGGTAGCACATGCTACTGTCTGCCACCTGCATCCACATGGTGCCACTTACATGTGGCTTCTACTAATACCTACGCTGTGATCCTCTCATTTCAGACTCAGGCATGCATTACATGAAAAGGTGTGCACCGAAAATAAAAGCCCTCTTTGGATCCTTTTGTGATTTGAGGACAATATAGGCTCACCAGATGGTCGCGTTTGTAGCTAACAGCCAAAAAAATGTTTTTCTAAGCTTGCATAGGGAGGGAAAGGAGAGGAAAAAACACCTTTAAATTTTGGTAAGAGTTTTAGTTACTGTGCAAGTCGCTGGAAAACGCGGGTGTAGTGTTAGCCACGCGCAGTGAGGTATGTGTCAATAGAGCTGCCCTGGGGATGAACTCTTGGATACACCTTGTGTGGAGGGAGAAGAAAAGCGAAAGGCAGAGACGGAGATGGAGGAAACAGGTGTGGCTTGCTAAGTGACTCAGCCCCAGCCTGTCTCCACTGAGTGACAAATCAAAACTGACAAAGAGCACTTCGGCTCCAAATTTACTGATTGCTTTAACCACACAGGTGGTCTTTCTCTGTGAACGCAAAGAACAATCATCCATGTATTGAAAACATACATCTCCCTGTAGTGGATTTGATCTGCGTTGAACGATCACAAACAGTGACGTGAACACCAAAACAATATGAACATATTAGTTTTGGATTCAGTCCAGTGCCCTGTATGTGACCCAGCGGTTGCAACACGACATGCCAGGATCTGACCTCATCCACACACACACAATCATTACACTTGATTAATGGGCGCAAAGGTGAACCCTGTGTGTCTGTCCCAGGTCAGTCTTTTCTTGCAGCTCTCTAAAGGGAGTGGTCAGGTCATCACCGCTAAATTGATGGTGCCTCCAGAAAGGAGGGCAGGTAAACAAGTGCCACATAGTGAGACTTGCTGGTTCTATTTATATTTGGCTTTTCCTGCTCGCACTTACACACAGAGACACACGCACGCAAGAACAAAGAGAAACCACTTTCAGTTGTCAGTCACAGCTCTAGTTTGCCTCGATAAGTCTGGCATACTGTCAAACTTTAATCTATAATAGGTGTGTTTGCAAAGCAAAGAATCCCTAAGAATGATCTATTTGCTTGTTTCTTAGGTCGTGTTTAAATAAATGCATTACATAAACTCTTTTTGTATTTGTTTGTAAACATCAGGGGATGACATGGAGAGCAAATTTACTCGTGTGCGGTCAAGGAGGTGCTGAGGTAGCTCGTATCGCACACTTTTACAAATATGCTGGATTTGGTTCCAACTGCATTTGTAAACATCGTGGACGGGCCCATTTTTTTGCATTTGCAAAAAAACCAAAACAAAAAAAAGTAAATTAAAACTTTTCTCGTCTGCTCTCCATTTAACATCATGAAAAACAGATACGTTGCACGTTTTGCTGCAAAGTCAAAACATGGAGCGTTGAGTCCCCACCTGTTTCACAGGATCAGTGATGCCAGATGTGAAGCCAGCCATGCAGCTCTTCCTGCTTATTCAAACTTATGCATTTGCACATTACCCTAAGAATTAGAATCTCCCCTCGCAGTGTTTTTGCAGCCTCATGCTGGTAGCAGGACTGCAATTTTGTAAATGTGAAATGCTCAGTCATGCTCAGTGTGTTAAACATCTCATGAGCAGACTTGCAACCTGCCTGCTTGTCTGCTTTCATGTCTGTACGCCACCTCGGGAGACGGGGATTAGAGGCCTTGGAGGACTGACTGTATGGATGGTGTATGAATAACTCGAAGAGAAGGTGACAGACGGGACAGATCGCGTCTTATCACCAGTAAAGCCTCGGGACTCCCATAGGGGACTGGTGCATTGCACAGAGAGCCACATAAAGGGCCGCCGCAGACGTAGGCCTGGTCAAGGCCTAAGCTATAGAAGCCCTGACATCTGGCTTTCTTCTGTGCTTCATCGCCAACCTGCTACCCCATTCTGGCAGCTATATGCACTTCATTATTGTGCCTTAATGCGCTTTTGAATCGCAGTCAAAATTAAGTCCTGATATCTCATTTTATTGCCAATAAATTGTTTTTGATATGACGCATCCACCATCCGCTGATGCTCCGCCAGCATGCAGTATATGACACTAGCAGTATGTTTTTGCTGCACGTTTAAGTACAAATGTGCAAAGTGTGTTGTATTCTTGCCAATAAACTGTAAAGATAAAATTATGATGAGACAATAAAGGCAGGCTCAATCGTTTTGAGGAGAAGATACACAGCAGGTGGTACGAAAAGCTCTGACAGAACCCCTGATTTGTGCAGAATTGTGTTGCTTAAAGGATATGGCCACCAGATGCCCATTTGGATGAAAATCTGGGTTTCAGTCTAATCTGTCAATTTCCGAAGCCAAAAACGTGTCAGCTTTCATGAGCAACGCATGAAACTTTGGTGTTAACCCGGTTGCAGAACGCTTCTTTACTTTACTACATTAAGAAATGTCAGTCGTATGCTGACAATTTTTGATTACAATTATATTTTATTAATCTTATTTACTAATATAAAGCCATTTATTTTCTATTTGGAAACGTTGCTTGCCTTTGTGGGTGTGCAGGATGTCAGCAGTCCTCAGAGTGTAGCTATAGATGGCAGTGTTTTGCCTTATTTTTAACAAGCACTCAGCTCTGAGGCTGTGCAGAAATTCTGCTGGTTCTGAGGAATACATGCTGTCTGGTTAGACTGGCTGTTTTATTTATTAATGAAACATTTTGTCTGACTTCCTAGTTAATTGCAGGAGATGATTTTTGTAATAAAGGTGTTCCATCATCAAAATGACAACGCTCATCTCTTCCTGAAGTGATTAAAAGAACGTTGAAAACGGTGAATGTATATTTGAAATTTGTTTTGGAAATTATATTTCCGTCTATGCTTTATGTTCAACCTTCACCAATTTTCAAAAGATTTTGGATGTGATTTGTCTTCGAATAGTGATTTTAATGTGTTTTACTTATTAAAAAAAACATTTTTTTAACTGCTCTATACACTTTCATGTTGTTATTTTGGTAAGTCATCATTTTTTGCCACTTATGTAATTAACACAATTCTTTTGAACAAGCTTTATTTGCTTTTTTATATATATATTTTAGCAAGAAAATATTTTTTTATATAAAGAAAAGAAAAAACAAGAACAATAAACATTTGTTGTAATTGTATTTATTTATTTGTAAAAGTTAATTTGTTGAATTACAAATTATCTGTTGCCAAGTCTGACTTTTATTCAAAGAACTCTAAATTTCCTCCTGCTCCAACTGGTCCAAGGTCAGCTTTATATTCGAATGAAATCATAAAATGACACTTGAGATAAACAGAATGTTTACTCACCCCATGTGAGCTGAGGCTGATATGTAAATGCAGCCTTATTCTTTCATCAAATTTGCATTTACCCTCTTAACCAAACACTACAGGGCTCCAATTCAAACAGCGCTAATGATGGCTGGCCCTTTATGACCAATTGCCGTATCGGCAAAAAAGGAAAAAAGAGCAATTTAGCTTGGAATGAAAGAAGCAAAGCATAGTAGCTATCTGTGAGTGGTTGACAATAATTGGATCAACTTTGCAGAGAAATGGATGTTTTGATGCTCCAGTGGCTGACTGGCTTTTCTCCTATTTATCATCCCTCTTTTATCTGCTGCTGCCAGACCCTTCCACAGCCTCCATTCCAGAGCCGGCTAATCAAACAACTTTTTAATAAGACTAAACGGCATCTCCACCACCAGCGAACAGAACAGAGCTTCACAAGACGTCAAGGAGAATCTTGCAGTGAATATCAAGTAACGCTCTGACTTTTTGTTTCCCCCCTTCCTGTAAGAAGTTTTGACAGTGTATCAAGAACAATCAGCTGACTTTGCTGCTTTCAGATCTGTGAGGCAAGCTGTGATTCACAAGGACAGCCTCTTTAAACTGGGCTTCTGCTTGCCAGCAAGAAACGGCTCAGCTTCAGTTGGTCCAGTTGGATCTTCTCCACATTTGTCTACTGCAGTAACTCCAAGTTATTTTTCTTCTCACTTCTTTTCATATTTCATTTAAACTCCTCAGAACTCACTTTATCTTGGTAGACTTAGTCAGTAAAACTTTGTCTTGTTTTTATTTGTAAACCGTTTGTCTAATTTATTTAAAATGAATCAAATTGATATCCTTAAATATTTGCAACTATTGTCTATCTGTTGCTGCCTCCGAGCTGCTTGTCAGACTGAGCAGACAGCAGCACAGCGAGAAAGTCAAGGTGCATTTAGAGCAAGCCTGGCCTGTTTTGTTCTCCTTGTCCTCGGGATGAAATTGATGTCCTGCAGCCCACCGCAAGCTCACCAGCTGCTGCTCGTCCGTGTGGTTAAAGAGAAGTTAACAAGCAGAAAACAAAATATGTGACAAAATGCAACAAAGAGTGAACAGGGCTGTCTTTAAGAAGGATCTCCCTATTGGTCTCCTACCACCAAAGGAGGCTGAAAAAGAGACCTTGATTTGAGTCCTTGCTAGGTGACTGAGGGTCCCATGTTTGGAATGTGTGTCTCAATATGCCATACCCCACCCTGCATGACCAAAGGCCATAGATCACACAATTTGTCCTGGTTTTTTTTTTCTCCGTGCATCAATTATGTATTTCCTTTTCAATCATAAAACAAAGATGGGGTGCCCTTGGAAGAGACCAACAAACTCCCATTTTGAGTGTGCCTGTCAAATTGCTATCTAATTGTTGCAGGGCTGCAGGGGGAGCTGATATCTGCTTTTCTCTCGCCGCCGGCTGCCGGCCCTGCTACTCACAAAGCCCGGGATGCCACACACATTCTGTTTGTTCTACATGAGCAAACAGATTGTAAACTGGCTGATAATTTTTGTACTGACAATGTCATTTACGGCTGTCAGCCTTTTGTCTGCTCTGTTTGCTTTATTCAAATATGAACCAAGTGGACCTCCCTTCCACCGCTCACTTCTGCATTAAAATCACATCAATTCACTTCCATTTTGTCTTATCTGAATTTCATTGGAGGCAATCACTTGGTTGAATGCCCTGCCGTTGCCATGGAGACCAAAGGTCCTGTGTGGACTTCAGAAGGATTAGGAACTTGTAAGATTTAAGTCTTGAAGTACACAGTGGCTTTGTTGCATTTCTCTTTGATTTGATAGGGAGGACTTTGCCTTTTCTAACTTTGGACGGAGGTGAAATAAATCTGGATATATATTAGCATCCTTTGGCAGGATGATAAATATTCATCTGCTCTGCTTTGCTTTGATTTATCTCCACATTTACCATTCTCTTTAAAAGGCACTTCTATCGTTATTTGCCTGACCCTGATCTGCATTCATATGGCACGGTGGTCCCAGCAGTGAACCGCTGAAAATGACGTTTTATTCCTGCACCGCTCAGCTTCATTTGTCAAGCAGCCATCTTTGTGCTGCAACTATGACAGTCCAAGTGGCATGTGGTGCCTGGATGCCCTGATGGCACCTCTCCGCTCCAACAAGGGACAATAACTCTGAATCAGTGAAACAAGCAGGAGTGCTCACTGGACGCTTGCCTCCCGGGGCATCACACTCCACTCCTGAGGCATCCCCCCCCCCCTTCACTTTGTTCACCAAGGTCAGGGCACAAAGTGCTGAGTTATTCACACCAAACTGTCTGGCTGGAAGCGGCTGCAGATGTTACTGTTTTTTGTTTCGTTTAGTCTCTTCTTGCTTTGTCTTTTCTCTCTCTCTCTCTCTCTCTCTCTCTCTCTCTCTCTCTCTCTCTCTCTCTCTCTCTCTCTCTCTCTACCCTGCATCTTGTCAGCATCAGCTGCCAGGGCATTTGGTGTGTGAGTTTTTAAAAAGCTGAAAAAACGTGGCTTGTGAAAGGAGAAGTAGAGGCCTTGGCTCCTACAAGTTGTGATTTTGCTCTCCCTCTCTCTTTTTCTGCCTTTACAGCCAAAAGTACAAAGTAAACAGTCTGAAGTAAATGGATTCATTTTTAGTTGTGCCAGCCAATTTGTGTACACCAGAGAGACACTGCTTATACCATCAACTTAATGCATTCCAAATATTTCCTCCACTTCATTGCAATGCTCAAAAAAGGAAATTCTCTGAATACAGCAAAGTCCATGCTCAATAATCCAGGTATACAATCCAACATTGTTCAGTCAGGACTTGACTGAAAAAATGTTGGATTGTATACCTGGATTATTGAGCATGGACTTTGTTGTTTTCAACCAGTTTGACAAGACTGTCAACAAGGAAGAGGGCCGGCAATGGAGGAGGGGGCGTACCAAAGAGACCATCTTATCACAAGCAGAACTGGTTTGTTCCACTTTGGAGTAAGCTGTTGGGGGAAGAATCAGTTTTGTTGTGTGTTTCCTTGACTGATGAAGCCTTCTGGACCGAAGGCGAAACGTTTCAGCACAAAAACAAAGAAACTGTCCAGATGACCTGACTGAAAAATCTCTGAATACAGTTTAACTAACAAAGTCGGTCTGGTTGAAAACACAGAATAACGTTTAATATGCTATGAAGTCATTTGCATCTCATTTCCTTATTGAACTGCACCATATGTACTGAATTGAATGCTTGCATTGTTGCTAAGTTGACGAGCGAACATGTTTTATGCCAAAAGTAAAGCGGCCATAATGATTTTGACCATGTCTCTATGTGTATTAAATACCTAATGAACCATCAAACAGATAAAGAAATCATGGAAGCTAAGCAGCTAAGCAACATTAGCGAACACAAAAATGGCTACAACCCAGCCAGTTGTGAGAGCTGTCTTTAAAACTTTGCTAATAACTACTGAAGTCAACTGTGTCTGCCTATTAGCAAAATATCTTCTGAACCACTGGACATAATTTAATGACACTCAACGAAATTATGTGCACAGTGTCCCAGTTACATCCAACAATAGCAAAATTATAAAGTGTAAAAAAAACCAGTAGATAAAGATCTAAGATATACGCTAAACGGACGCCAAGCGGTACGCTAAAAGATCTAATGTATACACTTGTCACTAATAGTGCAAAACAATACACCGAACAACAGCAGCACAACATGAGCCTTTGTGGGTGGATGAGTACGAATGAATGAATACAGTAGCATGAAATAATCAGCAGCATGGGTAATCAGCAGCACATATCAACAATTAAAATTGCATTACAGTGATTTTTTTTTTTTTCACAGTGATTATCCTGGTTAGGGATTTATGAGCCAACAGCATCAGGGTAGAAGCTGTTCCTCAGTCTAGTGGTTCTACACTTAATGCTCCTCAACCTCCTGCCTGAGGGGAGCAAGACAAAAAGTGTGTGTGCTGGGTGAGTGAGGTCCTTCATGATGCAGGTGGCCCTCTTCCTGCATCTTGAGGTGTAGATGTCTGTGATGATGGGGAGGCTGACACCAACAGATTTAGTGCAGCCTTCACCACGCTCTGCAAAGCTTTTCTTTCTACCTCAGCCGATTTTGACCTCAGCTGACCTCAGCCGATACAAAAATGGCTATAACTCAGTCCATTTTGCAGATGAGCTAAATTATTTGTGGTAGTAGCTGAGAGTCTTCCTCAATAAAACCATTGCTTTTCTTTAAGGTATGCTAAGCCTTCAAAATATATTTGCATTTTGCTTTTTTTTTCTTCTTCTTCATTTTAAGAACAAATTCCAAGAAAAAAAATAGTTTGAAATCTTTGTCTTGCAACTTGTCTTTTAGTGCTGACACTTCAGCAATATGTCGATAATTTTTTTAGTGCCGCTTCAACATCCTGTGAAATTTGAGATGTAAACAGAAGTTCTCTCTCTGCTGGCATGGTGTCACCTGGAGCATCTAAACAATCAATGCACATTTGCAACTTGGTATTTACCTGCTGTTGACATCAATGGCAGCCCTTTAAATTAAGGTCATTTTGTCAGATATTGCATGACATTAAACGTGGCATTTTGGAAGGATAACTAAAGGCTGAATAATAAGCAAAGACATGCTTTGCTTTCACATTGGCTCAGTTAATTTCGTGTTTCTAAATAAAGAAAATTAGCTTTGAACAAATACCTTTCACACTTGTATTATTTTTAAAAATCATTGGTGGAAAAAAATGTTTATTGTGTCTTTAATTGCACATTTCCTGTATACAAAACCAGGCGGTAAATTTGCATCACTTGTTTTGTCATTAAGACATTTTTCAGCCTTAAACTGTGTAGATTGCACAAAGATCTGCCAATGGAAAAGGTTTTGACAGAGTCTTGCCGCTGCCTGTCGAGACGCTATTTCATCTATGGAAGGAGGATTATTCCCAAATACCAGCCCCTGTTTGAACAAAAGAAGCTGATGATGGCAAATTAGGCTTGGGCTTTTTCTGTTGGGAAAAAGAGGAGAAACCTCCGAGGTCTAACATGGTGGTCTCCATTTCCTCATAATGATATATTCACCCAGAGTTTACATGATTACAGCTGAGAATGATCAAACAGAGCATGGCCAAAAAAAAAAAAATCTGGATTTTATTCACTGAACAGTTGCACCTTGAACAAGCTCTTGCCGAGATAAAAGCTCCAAAGTGAATGTGATATAACAGCCTGGGTTACACTTTAGTCAAGGACGCATCTCAGTGGTTCGTTGACAGTCTTTATTGTGCCAAGAGGGAATAGGAAATCAATAGAACTGACCTGTCCAAGCCAGTGTACCTATAGGCTGACTGAGGTCAGAGTAAGAAAAGATCTGGCTCAGCAAAGTAAACAAAAACTTTGGAAGCTCCTCTGGGATTGTTATAACTAGATTGAGATATGCTGCATCGATATTGCACGTCGTCTGCAGTATTTCATTCCAATAATCACAAATGAGCGCAACAGCCCGGAAAAGTTCTCTTTGATCGCAAAGTGCACACAAGTAGATCAAAGATAGAGATCTGACAATGTGTCCGGTCTGATCAGCTTTATCTTCTCCTCTACCTCTGCCGCCGCTAGCTGCTGCACAGTTGGCCGTGTTATTGATCTCATTGTGGCTAACAACACTTCATGTACCCTGGAAGACCGCTGCACAAAGCGGTGACATTGATAGGGCCACACTGAGGTGGGTCGTTTTGTTCCTGCCTGTGTGTGGGAGTTGGAGGCTAACAATCAGGGTGGGGGCAGTGCTTTGACCTGACCCAAGCAGGACGACGTTTAAAAAACTTCAAGCAACTCAGAAGCTGATTAGGGGTTAAACTGAAATGTAGGGCTGTCTTTTAATCTGCCTGTGTGACACTTTTTTCTTTCTATTTGACTCATTTAAAGACATCAGATTTTTACAACAAGTAATCCCGTTAATCCCTTTTGTTGTCTAGACGTGCCCATTTTTGTCAAAGCTCAAATTGTGTTGTTTAAAAAAAATTAAAAATGAATGTTGTGGATTTTATTACCAAACGCACGAAAACAGCAACTGTCTGCCAAGTGTAGCTCACACGACGTACGTGATGTTGTTCGTTTTGTTAAGACTGAAGGGTTAAACCTTTCTTTGTAAACTGTATGAAAGGGAAAGTCAGTTTGCAAAGCAGTGACTGTCGACACGACTGCCTTTCGTCGTCGCACACAAGTAAGCTACATGTAGCCACATGAGACTCCTGCCTGCACATCTGGCCTTTATTTTCGTAGCTAAGGAGTATCCAAACAGGGCTGAATCCAAAAACAGTTTTGTTTTTTTAGGCCCAGGTGGAAGGGATATCGGTCGACGCAAAAAGGATTTCTCATTGCGAGTCGATTTCTGTCTTTCCTGCATTCCATGCGTGACATATCACTGTCATTTGTGGGCCCTTTGCTTTTATTGTTTTTCTATAAGGAGTCCATTTTGATAGGATTAGCTGATGCTAGAAGCCTTGTTATAGCAGACTTAGTTTATCCAAATGTAGGAGCGGCATTGTGCTGTTTTGAAAGAACCTTGGCCACCCAGATTTGCAGGAGCTGCTTGGGATAACTCTGTAGGCAAAGCGTGACTGATGCGCCTCCCAAAGGAGGACAACAACTTCCGAAAGGCAAGCGGATAATTGATTTGGTTGTGTTGTTAATAGCTCTCGACTAATTGAGCATACCACCAACAAGTGCATTTTTTTTTTTAAAAGAAAGCTCAAACAAGTCAAGGGCACCCACTGAAAAACAAAGTGCCTTTTTTATTTGGTTTAAATGAAACGTCCTTGACAGATGAAAATTAAAATTAAAGCAAATTCAACATGTGAAAAAAGACTATTTGAATCACTTTTCTTTCTTTTTTTATTTGCCAGCATAAAAAAAAAAAATCTCCATAATCCTGCAGTTTACATCTTGACCCAAGCTCCTGCAATTTTAAATTTATTCAACGCTCATTAAACACCCTGCTATTTACTTTCTTTGCCGAGTTCTGGCAAGGATTATGCCAGCGCATTACATTCAGCCTTTTGTTTTCCTCCAGAATTTCTGTGCCATCCTCTACTATTTACAATGCTCTGCCATTTCACTTCAGTCACCGTCCCTAATTAGACCATAATGCTGATCTGTTACCCTGATTAGCATTGAATGGACTTTGATCAGCATGTATTATCAGATTACAGTGATAACCCACCTTTGGATTAAGACGAGGTCCATGCTCATTGTGCTTCCTTGCTGGGAAGAATAAAGGGGGTGTGGGTGGGTTGAGGACTAAGCCCGATGCCTTCTTTGTATGCGGGAAATACCACTTTATCAGGGAGGGTTGTGTTGGGCTGCAGGTTCACTGAGAAGGGGGGGATAAGACTGCTGCTCTTTCAGGGGAAGCAGTGTTCAGTACCGTGGCCTTTTTTCCAGTCTCCAGCCCCCCTTTTGTGAAGGCCTAGTGACCAGGAAGGATCACAAGGGATGACACTCCCCAATCTGGCCTGTTTATCCAGGGAAATAATCACTAATTTTGGAATAATCATCCCTCCTGCTGACCAAGACTAATTGAATGGTGGCATGCCATAGAGGTGCTGGACCAGCTTTGTGCCGTGTCTGCCTTGTCAATTGTGTTTGGCCAGGCAGCTCAAACTGATTGATCCCCGCGGAGCTGTGAACACAGAGAGGTGGAGCAACAAGAAATAGAAACATAATTAGTCATGAATATGCCTCCATCCTCCTGCTGAGATGATCCGGAGATATTAGGAGGGAGGAATGTTGGATTGCTCATCAGTTTTTATTTGAATATGTCTGCAGCTTTCTGGAGCACATGAAGAAAGATGTGACCCTGCCCAACCCTGTCCTGCAGCTAAACTGTTTTATATATGCATCGCTATTCATATCCACTGAGCGCACTCGCATCGCTTCATTCTGATTTGATGGTTTAATCTTATTGTGAAGAAGTCCCCATACCGTGCCAATAAATGGGTCATCCCTGTTGACATGTTTCCCAGCATGAGCTGTTTTGATCACCCAAAATATCTACGAGCTCAGAATCCACGAAGAAGGATTTAAAAAGGTTATTCCTTCATTCTGTTTGGTAGAAAAGCTGTCGTTCCATTTGGCGCTGAAATTGAAAGGGAAGCTTTGAATGATGCAATGGAAAATTTCAATCCATCTTTTCTCACCGACAAGCCTTTCCTCGTTAAAATGCAGCTTAATGCAACAAAAGGTGCTGTGTTGCTTTGTTTGGTGTGTTTGAAAGAAATAAGTGGTTTTAAATTTGAATCACATTGTTGGAGAGAACATACCTGAGACTGAATCAAAATTGAACAAAATCCGACAATGCATAGTTTGATTGTGAACTTATGTTCTTGGCTTAAAACTTTTTTTTTTTTTTTGAGAATTTAAGATAGGAGTAGATATAGGTTTTAAAAGATGTTGGAAAAATGGAATAAAAACAAAATTACCCAGATTTGCTTGCAAACTTGAAAACATTTCTATTTCTATAGTTAAAATTACAAATATTGGGTTGTCACCTTAAAAGAAAAACAAAATATGTACAGCAAATGTTCAGACATATAGGAATATAGACATTGTAAAACTGAATAGCTGATATCAAGGTTCCCATCTGCTGTCAGATCAATATTTTGTGCAAGCCTTGTAGGCCTCTCTGTTTACCCTAGGCATCTGTGCCTAGCATACCAACCCAGCACAATGTTTGAGCATGTGACTGTGTAATAATGGCAGATAGGGGAACTAATAGCCACAGCAATATCTGTAGCTTGACCCAGTGTGCCTCTCCCTAATTGATCTATAGATTAACATCAGACACATCAGTCAGGGGTTAACCTTTTCTGTTAGCTGCACTGTCTTTGCTGTGGATTATCACACAATTGGGAAGCTGATGGCGACTGCTGAGAAAGAGGCAATCTGGAGTCCTTATTTCAAAGTGTTTCAGAGGAAAACTGCAAGAATTACAGCTAGAATTATACCTTTAAAATAAAGCACTGTATTTTATAAATGCTAATTGCTTTTTTTATGTTTTTTCAACAGAAGATAAAAGCTTAGTCATGTTTTTTTATTTGAATTATATATATATATATATATTGTTTTTTTTAAGTAAGTATTTGTTTCACCAGTGAAGACTCAGTGAGGTCAGGCCAGTCTAGTCCCTGTCGGCCACACAGTTCCCCTGCCCTATATGTACAATTTGTCTGGCTGTGTAAACTTTGACATGTGGGTGTCAATCTCTCCCATATTTACCATGGGCTTTATCAGATCATGATTAGTTTTCCGAGCAAATTTGGAGGTAAAAAGAAAAACACCACTAGCAGTATGTAAGCCAACAATGCGTGTGCCACTGTTGGGCACTGCATATTTACAAGGGTCCTGCTTGTTTTGCTAAGGCTTTCTCTGTAGGTACATGTCAACTGAAGGCTGTTGGAAGAAGCAGGGGTTTATCAACAAGCAAGAAAGGGTGCGTTCACGCATGCCGTCCGTGCCGGCAGGTTTGTGTTTGTTAGCTGTGCCTTTCCGCAGCTCGTACTGTAAATACTTAGTGTGGTTTATGTCAACAGCAGGATCTCAGTCAAACAATCGCAATTTCCACAATGAGTTTTCATCCCACTCGCTCAATCAAATAGAGCATCGGTTGGAATATGGGAAGTTTATAATAAGCTCTAAAAAGAGGATAGCTAAATATTAAAACAAGAGAGATGACATTATTTTCATTTATTGCATTAGGGAAACAATGGTGCTGCATATCCTCCGATTGAACTTGATAGGATTATATTTGTGGACACTGGTCAATGACATACGAGGGCCCTAAGTGTTTGCCTCAAACAAATGGTCCCCACTAAACGTGTACTCAAGCCAGAGTAAATTTGATTGTGGCGAATGGAGAGAGGAGGAGGGAACTCGGCCATTCCAGTAAACACCGGAGAAAAAGAAACGTTTGCTATGACACGAATAAAGCAAAGACGATAATGGCATGCAAATGTTGGCAGATGCAACAAAGAAGTTTGCTTTTACGGACCTTGAAGAGTCCTCTTGGAAAAATAACACAGACCTCAGTTAGATGATTAGAAGCGCACCTGCATTGCCAATAGACACATTAAGAAGAAATCAAAATTTTTGATTCAATCACTTGAAGCAAAGCTTTTAAAATACATTCTATTGTTCCCTATTTTACCAAAAAATAAGAGCTCCACAATCTTTAAAAACGCAAAACGAAAGAAATCAGTAGTTGAACCTAAGCCAAAGTCAACTCTCCCTGTCCATGTGCAATCTCATACCCATCGACACAGATCTTATGAGAAGTTATTAATGTTGAAGTTGAACTTCTTCACTCCCATGTTGCCATCCAGTCTGAACCAATCTCTTTCCATCCTGCGTGGTGTCATGGCAACCGTGGGAATGCTTGATCTCTGTTTAATAAACGTGGTCGGACCAGAGCGAGGGTCCCGTATTGACCACTCAAGAGGAGATTAAACGCTGGTGACATTTCTGAGGTGGAATTTGCAATTTCCACAAATATGAGGGCGTCCTCGAGTCCAGCATGACAGCACATAAAATCAATACAAATAACCTGAATCCCTAATACCTTGATCCCTGTTAGTGGAGGGATGCATTACAACTAAGACACTGAGAAGTGGGAGACACAGCGCTCCATAACGTCCGCCCCCACCACCACCACCACCAGAACCAGCCGGCTCACTGCTGATTCCTATTGACCGTCTCCAGACCAAACACAGGCGCAATAACAATTAGGTGGGACACTGGCCCAATTCTCTCCCCTTCACGCAAACACACATTCTGGAAGCGCACACTCACACAACACACCTAAATCTAAAAAACTAATCAAACATGAGCTTTTTCAGTGTTGTCTATGTGTCCGATATATACACATGCGAGGGGGGATTCAGGCAGGTTAGAAACTATTAAACGTCACACTCGAAGCCAACATAAACATTCCTATTTACATTCAGGCTGTGAAAAAGATATCTTTGGGAACACATTGGCCACACCCGTTGTGAGTCATCACACCAAGCAGGATTAGTGGACTTACCCCAGACTTAGCCGAGGGGAGACACTGAAAGGAAAATAGCTCTCTTCCTTTATGCCCTCTTTTCTGTCTGTTGCAAGAGCCAAAATTGTGTGTGTGGGGGGGGGGGGGGGGGTGGATTTTGAAGGTGTGCTGCTCTGTGCTGTTGCTACCATGCATGGTCTGGCTGACTCTAGAACCTGGGGAGTTTTTTTTTTTTTAACTCGCTAAGCCTTTGCAGAAGGGCAGGTGAGGCGAGGCAGGTGGCTGTTTTTACAACTCTGGCAGCAAATGGCCCCTCTTCAAAGCCAGCTCTTGTAAATGTCACACCACTTTGAGTCTGGCTCATAAACATAAGGGGTACAACTACGAGAAGCAGAAGTTTAAGAGATTTATCTTGATTGTGCCAGAGAAATGGAAGCTTCTATCAATTGCTAGATCGTATACAAGCCCATATACATGATTATAATATTGTTCAGTGTTGTAGCTGCGCTGCCTCATTTCCTGCTGATTGTGATGTGGCTTCATTACCTTTCCATAGAGGTGATAACAGTGCACCTGCTGTCTCCGCTTCCTGTGTCTGACCGCAGCTCGCCGCGCCCCTCCTCGTAGTCTGCCTACAGGTGGTGGTGGAGCTGCTGACCCTGAAGCGGTGCCGGATACAGAGCCTTACCAACAGTTCTTTTAATGGCAAGGTTCCTATTTTGGATTAGATGTGGTATGAAGTGCACAGGAGGGCGTTCCATGTCCTGTCTCAAAGGGGAACTCTACTGATTTTGTTCAAAGTGCAGTTTTCAAAGAGAGCCTCAACTTAACCTGGGACAAAGGTTTGACTTCTTAAAAAAAAGAAAAGTCACACATCGCAGCAGATACAAACATGAATGTTAGAAAAGTGCAGTTTTTCATTTTAAAATTGACTCAAACGTGCAAAATACTCAACTAGAAAGTGAACCAAAAAGCATAAAGTTAAAGGTATATTAAACTTTTTACTCAAAGGTTACTGGATTATTCTTGATTTTTATAGTTTTGATCAGCGTGACTAAAAAAAAGGGCATTGATAAAACTGAGCATTGGTGGGAGCGTTCACATTACCTTTATTAACATCAAACTTACCATCTGGTGCAAATGACAAAACATTCTGAATGTTCTGACTTCTCAAACCCTCTCTCATCATAATGGGCTCCTCTAAGCAGGTTTTCATTTATTACTTCTTATGGTAATATAAATAATTGAAAATGACATGCACATAGAGGTAAAACTGAAGAGGAATTCAAACCATTTGACAAAACACCTGAACACTACAAAAATAGATTAAAACCAATCAAATAAACAGTTTGAAGGAGAATCAGTTTTATGGATAACAGCCATCATTTTAAAATGTTATTGTGGTTTGTTTTAACCTTTTATGCATTGTCTTAATAAGTGTAACTTTGTTCTTACTTTAAACAGTTTTTATTTGTTTGCTGCTAAAGACCCACCTGGGGTTATGCAGATGAGCCTATGCTATAAATTTATAGTATTTTTTTTCACTTAACACATGTCCCTAAGCAATAAATAAAATATAATTGTAGCATTCTTTCAGGATTTTTCAGAAAACTCTGCATCACCAGCCCATTTAATGGTGCTTTTTCCCAATTTTTTTTATAATTTTTTTTATTTTTCACTGTATAAAAAGAAAAAACTGCTTCCTGACTGCAGAGAGCATCTATAAAGCAGAGAAGTGGAAAGAACATTTCACTTGTGGGAACAAAGAGGATTCAATTAGCAGCACATTATGGAGGCAAACTATTTGAAGACAAAGACATTTACACTGTATAAAAGGCTGATTTCTACAATATGATTGCGGGTATGAACAAGCCACAAAATCTACTCTGGACAACTTCAGCATATATAAACTCATATTTGACTGCAGCTTTCAGAAACCCCTAAAGATCAAAACTTTGTAGATGAATCTCTAAAGCAAAGTACCATCTTTTCCAGCGTATAAGTCGCTTCAGAGTATAAGTCGCATCAGTCAAAAAATGCATAATGAAGACGAAACAAAACATATAAGTTTAATTTATTATGCATCACTGCTAACCCATTGTGTTTATTGTGCATTTATTTAATGGTCAAAACGGCTTTATTTCGCCTGGACGGCGCGGTGCCATACATCCATGAAGCAAGCGTGAACAGGAGGACTCACTGTTGCAGTTCTTAGAAATTTAAAGCTGTCGAAAATTGTGTTATGAATATGGAAAAAAAATGTATATAAGTCGCAAATCTATGCAAAAGACTGCGACTAATACGTCGGAAAATACGGTAAGTGCACATCTAAACATGAATATTACAGGAAGAAAAAAGTTCTGCACATGGCCTCAACAAACATTTTCTTCTAATCCTATAGCTTTTTGTTTGTTTTGAAATTGTAAACACAATTTTTTCTGCATGCATCTTGGAAAATGATTGGTTTATATTAGTTATATAAACGTTTTGCCTACTTTAGCACTGGTAGTGGACCTAAAAACAAACTTATTTAAATATGCACTTTGTATTAAAAATAACTGTATCTATAAGCAGCTCCCAGTGAATAAACATCAAATCAACATTTTAAAGGATTTTCACAGTTTTAATTATATTTTGATATTTTTTTTCAACAGTTCTTTACAGTTAATAATGCACGTATTGTAATAATAAAAACAAATCCCTTTTAAAATAATATATTATGGTATCAACAAAGATGTCATTTTGGTAGATTTGTTGTCTCACGACTGTTTTTTTTCATGAAATATGGGTCTTGTATCCAGTTTGTTCATTTTCCCTGATGTTCACATCTACACATTAAATACAATTTGATCTATTTTTTTCACTGACATTAAAAGCACATCATTGATGGATGTGAGAATCTGGAGTAGCGTGCAGAGATTCTTCAACACAGACTTCTTAATCCGTGCGTTTCTGACTCCTGACTATGTGGTCACCAGAGCTGGAAAGGAGCGTTGCAAAGAATGCAGGTGACCCGTGACATTTTCCAGCATTTAAATGTGTAGAAGATGGCATGCCTGGACTCAACACTGTTGAATCCTTGAGCTTTAACCCCACCCCCCATACAGGAGAGTACTTGCAGCAGAGGTGGTTTAAAAGCTGTGCCCCAGTTAAAGCTGCCATCATCATTACACTAAGAGGTTGAATTGTGGCGGCGTAATGTGTGTGCCGAGTTACTCTGTGTGTTTGAAGGACCCTCAGCAGGAGTGTGTCTGCTGTTGACACTCCCCATCTAATATTGTTTGAATTTTTCATCAAGATCCCAAGCCTTGTTACGAGAGGCCTTTTGTTTTCTGACGTGTTTGTACATTCTTTATGCATATATGGGAGTGCTTGTGTGTTTGCAGAGACGTTTACTTAGTTTGAAATTGTGCAAATTTAGCTTGGCGTTGGTACAAACATTAAATACTTTATTTTGCTACAGTATTTTTGAGGTATTGTCCATCCTGGAGGTCTGTGGATGGGACTTCCAGCTGCAGACGGCCCTGTAGGCCACTCCTCCGGCAGCTTTTGTGCAGGACACCCTGACACAGCCTTGAATGCAGGTCACTGCAGGTTACTGACAAAGCTTGGTGAAAGGCCCGTTTTTGTGTGCGTGTCTGAAAGAAGTGCACGGTTAAAAATAGCTTGCCCTCCTGTCAATGCGTCGCCATTAAAAACAGCTGGGCCGGGCTCCTGCCTGCATTGAGCCACGTGAAAGTTGATTCTTTCTTTGTGCCGCTATCTTGTCACAACTCCCCCTTTACGGACACTCTTTGTTGGCTGCTTTGTGCAAGCACCATCACGGAGGCAAAGTCAGCCTCATAAAAAGAGTTCATTTTGGATTCACTGGGCCCGGATGAACACTGAGAACTTTCTTTTTTGTCCCTCCGTCCATAAATTGGTGCTCACTCACTGGGCCCTGTCAGTCTGCCTGAAAAGATTCTTTATGGAGCATTTCCTACTTCTTCCCTCGTGAATTCACCCGTGTAGGTATTGATAATTTAGGGCTGATTTTAAGGCATAACTTGGTCCCAATGCACTGGATGCTCCACTACTTACATTTATTTAAATGTGAGGAGAGAAAATCAGTCGTTTGATTTTTTTTTCTTCTAATGGCAATGAAGATCCAGATTAATGAGCTTCCAACTCAGCAGGTTGTCAGATGATCCTGTGAGTCTGTGAGAGTGTTTTCATTTTGCTGTCAGTTATGACACATCAGAGCTTTCACTGGCTTTGGGATGAGTTCTCTGCAGGTTAAAGTAAACACTCGCAATCCCACCCATGGAGCAGCTGTCAGTGGCTTCCATGAATCATTTCTACCTGGGCAAACAGGCATTCAAAGGGTTAATGGGAGATGAGGAAGAGGAGGATTGCTCTGTGTCTCTGGCTCAGCCTCTGCTGTTCCATGTGGTGCTTTCAGGAAAACCTCCTTCACCGTGGCTTGTCATTTTCCCACCGCCCCTTATTGTTCCACCCTCCCTGACTTTTATTCCTTCCCTCATCCCAGTCTTCGCTCGGTCCTGGTTTTTCTGGTGCCAAGAGAACACACAAGCAAGCAGCGACATGCACCGAAGCATTGACACACTCTCGTAAAGAAAGGCACACAATGACAAAGTTGTTAAAGAGCTTCCTTATCTTATCAGGATCAGCCACAGTCTGTCCTCTTGTCTGATTGTTCAGTGATTCCTCAAAATAAAGAACAGTTTATTCTTCAAAGGAGCCTTTGGATCAAACTGCCTTCATAGAAAGTATCACTTTATGGAAATGAAATGTATTATATATTTAAAAAGGGACAACTGGAGATAAAGGTGCCAGTGAGGTTCAGTAAGTTTTGTTTTCATCACGGCCTGCACAGTAACTGTTTGCTGTGAAATATTAAATTATTAAAAATATATATATAAATTTTAATTTGCATGTGGATATTTCCCATGTTACCTAAATTTGTCCAGATGCTTGAAACTAAAGTGAACTAATTAATGAATAATAATCATCATAATAATAATAATAATAAACCCTGCAGTGTGATAGAAAATAAAAATGTCTTAATAATGTTTTTATAAATTTAAGCCTACCTATTGAGCAGAATTATCTATAATGTCATGGCTTGGGGAACTTTGTATTTTCTCTTACTTTATGTATTGTGTAAAGTTACCAAACCCACACCAAAGGCAGCTTTTCTCACCTAAAGACGACGCTCCTCTTGAGCAGCTTGACACGCTTTGTTGATCCTGAAAGCTTTTTTTTCTCTTCTCACTCCTCTAATTTTCATGTAACTCTTCTTTTTTAAATACTTGCCTCAGGACAGTTTGGCACGTCTGATAAAAAGGAGCAGCTGCTGCACAGTCAGACAGTTTTGATATTTTCTGACCAATCAGAGCAGAATTATTATATGAGAGGGTTCAAACATGCAGCGTATAAAGGATTTAAGTCTGTAAAAAGTATTACAGTGGTATAAATTTATTGTGTTATTCAGTTTCATTTGATTTTTATCCATTTTGCCAATTAATTATTTTAGCTAATATATTTTATTTAAATACATTTTTATAACCAGGTGACTTTATGTTAATGTGGTCTTATTCAGGATGAACAGAATCAAATTTGGCTGCAGAAGCATATATCAGAGGTGAACAACTTGATCCAAATTATTGGTTACATGTTCAAAAAGGCTGCAAGTAAAAGTAAAATGACTAAATAAAAGAATATAAATAATGCGTTTGCTTGGTTTTGTTGTTATCTGCTGGAAAGACTAAACCAAAATTTAAATGTTAATCGTAAAATAGTCTTGATATCTTAATGTTTTGATGTTAACTTGTGTTCCTCAAGAAATAAAATAGTTTTGCTTTATAAAAAAGTACTTTGTTGTCTTTTCAATCCACAAACCCAATTAGGAAGCTTTAAATTAGTATAATTAGAGGTTTGTGAAAACAACTATAATATTGCTGATGCTTTTTGAATGAAATTTTACAACATGTGAGTAAATCTTTACATGAAAACTCAAATGAAGTAGTACAATTTTTCATAATTCCCTTTAAAATAATTTGGCTTCTCCCACAGTACAAGCTTACTGTTTCTAATAATTATCAATTTTCTTTTATTTTGTAAACATGGATTCACAAGTAATTCATAAATATTCAATTACTTTTATCCTATAGTGAAAAATAGCTTGTTAACTGATGATTTTATTCCAATACAAGCAGTTTAAAACCAGTACAAATCGTTAGCAGGCCTTTGTTAGAAGTTTCTAATCATTATTTTTATATTTCATAACAAAAGTATGACCAACTCTTACTCTTATTTTGCTCTTTTTTCTCCCCCACCTCCCTCCTCTCTGCTCTTTTGTTCTCTTTTTGCTTTGCCCCGTGGTGCCGCGGCGCTGCTGCTGATGGAAGGGATTGTCTAGTTTTATTAATATGACAGGTGAGCCTACCCAGCTGCTACCTGAGAGTGCATCTGTTTGTGTGTGTGTGCAGCAAAAAAGAAGCAGCTGTCTCATGCACGCAATGCACACACGCTCTCTAGTGAACCTGTGTGGCACGTAGACTTTTATTTTGTTAATTAAATTAAAATTACAGAGAATGCAATATTGTGAAGATCAACATGTTTTGTCAAACCGGTGGAAAGAAACAAACTCTCCCGACATTTTTTTTTTTTTATTATTATTTTGTTTTATTGTTGCTGCCTTCATATATCACCACTTTGTTTACTTCCTGAGTCGGTGTAATTTTCACTGCCCCGCTGAGACAGCCATAACATCCATATTGACTCAGGTAATTGAACACAAGGGGCACAAGCTGGATTCATAAAAGAGACAGAGAGACATTTCAGGGAATAGGTGGTTTTTGGAGAAATCAGTTTGATTGACGTGGGTTTTGTTTTGAGAGAAACATGCCAGGCTGTGCGTCTGTCACTGACTGCAGCTCAGGCGTGACGACGGCAGCAGAGGTCTCCCACCTGAGCAGATTTTGCTTATTGTTGCTCCATTGCCTTTGTCTCGTATGGAAGATGAACACACGCTGAAACTGTTTGGGCAAGCAGGAAAGCTTTTATATAATTATGAATATGTAAAGACACCTGCTGCATGTTTTATGCGGCTGAAATTATACTTGTGAAAAGATCCCTGCATCTCTCCAAGCCTAATTTAAAGCCACTGACCTTTGCTGCAAGTCTTTGTTGTATGATTCATTTACCAGAAGTTCGCAGATGCCGAGGAGCCATGGACCAACTGAAAAGAGGAGATGTGTTTTATTGGCATTCTTTAAGGAGTCAACAAACTGTCTGGCGGATGGACGCAGATAGTGCCGGCCCACTTAGTTAACAGAGTCTGGGGACGGAGTTGGCCTGCACTGACCCGTGACTGCCATGGCTGACTGCTGGGTAATCTGTCAGCCCATTATCTTCCATCTCTTGCACTCAGAACCATTTTGGATTCTTGCTACTTTTTTTTAGGTTGTGACATTGATTAAAGCTTCGCAGAAGGTTTTTTTTTTTTCTTTTTTTTGGAACTAAAAATGCAAGAAAGACAAGTTGCAAGGAGCACGCAAGAAGAGATGCGGCGAAGCTTTGAACTCCATCTGTTTCTCGAGCAGCTGATGTGTAAAGACAGCAGGCAGATTTAAGCACAAAGATTCAAGGAGGCCATTGCTCATGATCTGCGTTTTCCATTCAGAGGAATATTACATCTTTCTAGGTGTGGACCTGTCAAAAGACAAGGGGTTAATGCGGTGCGGCGCTGCTTAAAGCACACTTTGCTCTTTTCAAATTTTACCATTGTGCTTGGCGAGATCAAACGAGCCCTTTTAACATGCTGCTGTGTTCGACAAGCTTTCATGTCTTACCTCATTACTGAAAAACCTTTCTTTGGCTGAGCCGAGGTCTGAGAGGAGTCTGGACAGACAATGAGAGCTGGACGACTTTCACCAATCATACAATGTGAAGGCAACAAAGATGTTGTCTGAAATCCCTCTCGAGGTGCTGGGCTCCCACACTTCATGTGGCCTACAGGCCTGTAAATTACAGTCAGGAGGATTTGTAACTCCTCAGATCAGTCTCAGCTCACGACCAGTAAAGGATAAATCTCTGCTGAGATGAGATAAACTTTTACCAATAAATTTCTGCCCCTTTCAAAACAAAAAATAGGTTTCAAACAACACTTTGAAATGAGAAAAGTGGCAATGAAAACGCTACAAGAGTGGTGATATTCAGATTTATTAGGATGAAATACACTTTAAATACCATACAGGACATTTACACTTAAAAGAAAGTATTTTATTTGTGTAGCTTTTACAATATTTCCGAAGGATTTCGTTCTGTTTTAGTTTCAACAAAGGAATAATGCATTCTGCCAGGGAGCCAATATTTTTCTATCCTTTTTTTTTTTTTTTGGAATAAAGATCAAACAAAACCTCGAGGAAATCCTTGAGTATACAAGCTTCTCCCTGACTGTGAGAATTTGGCTGCAAATGTCAGAAAACCCAAACAAAAGTGATGTTTCAGTGATCTGCAGATGGTTCAAATGGAAACTAATTCTACCTTTTTTTTTTAATCTGTAACCGTTCATTCATGGCGAATTTAAACACCAGCAGTGACTTTTTCCTCTTTATTCACTAATCTGCCTGTTGTTTTATTTATTTTTTTGTTTTTTTTTCCAAACCCACGTTCCCCGTCTTCACACTTTATTTCTGCTCTTGTTGATTGAAATTGTTTTTATCATTTTTCCACTGATAGCTGGTTTAATCGCACGGCTGTCAAACCTATAAGCCCTCTAGAGATAACACATTATTTTCAAAAATAAAGCTGCTCCTGTGACCTAGCTCAAGTAGAAAATTGAAAATTAAATGACAGCCCCCCTTTTGTGAATTTTCCACTCTGATCATTTCTTTCCTTTCTTGGAAGAGGCCTCCAGTAAGAGCAAAGCTTTTGTTCCCGTTATCACACACAGTTCATTTGTCTTTCAGCCGGAAAGCTGTGTTAAGATAACACCATCCTATCATCTGATTGTCTTATCAAAGTTGAGCGACAGCCCCCCACCTCCCCCGCAGTCACTCTCATGAAAAGGTTAAGAGCTTTAGACAGTTCTTCTTAAAAATCGCTGCGAGCTGACCACAATTTCACATATATTTATTATTACGATTCATCTTTAAGGTGCCAGGTTCAATAAAAGCTCAAGTCCTGGTTCATTTCTCGTGGCCTCCTCTCAGCGCTTCAAGTGCAACGCTGTGCAACCTTTACGCAGCATTTGACACCGGGGTCAGTGGAATTGCCCCACTTGAACTAAAAGACATTTAGTTGAGTTTAGAAAGTGAAAACGTGGACACTATTAATTTGTTTGCTCTCCCACTAGTCATGGCCACAAGCAAATGCCACCACCTCAAAGAAGTGGTCCTCACTTTTATTTGTTTGTTTCTTTTGGAGAGTGTGAGAAGCTTCGAAGCACGGCTGCAGCGGACACATTTGTGCAGCAGGGTTTGGAGTGGTGGTGTTGGGGTGGGGGGGGGAAGGACTCACAATGTGGTGACCATGCAGAAGGAAGGCTTTGCAGGGGAGAAAGCTAGCAAACAAGTTAGCTGGTGACAGGGGAGGAGGTGGTGATGGTGCTGGGAGGGGTGGGGATTCATTTAGCCAGGCATAGCTGCTCTTGTTTGTGGTTGTCCCTGACAGCGTCGGCAACGCTGCTCCAAAGCACCTGTGTTTGCTCACTAGCTTTCCCCCAATCTGCTCGAAAAATGCTGTGAGCATGTCACATGGTGGCCAGATAGCCCGGGCACCATGGGAATACAAAAGCCGGGGCTTTTAGAACAGTTAATCATTAATAGAGGCCTCGCTTTTGTTCCCATTCAGCTCCATGCTGACAGAGGCTTTGATATTACATACGGCAGACAGGTCAGACGCTGATATAGCCAAGTACATCGACAGAAAAGGGCTTTCGGGTCAACTGATGCAAGGAGGAAGTCTCCAGCCACATGAAAATCCATCTGCAGGAGACAGAGTGAACACATATATCAATTTTACATTAAACGACATGTCATTTCTCGTTATTTTACCATAAAATAATGCTGCTGCTGCTGAGCTGTGGTTGTAAGAGAGCAACCGTGCGCAGGCCCTTCAGCTCAGGTATTGTCACTGACGGGCAGCGTGGCAATAAATGCAGCAAGTCTTTGAAACTCAAGTCCGTTTTACCAACTTCACTATTAATTACTAACTCCTAATCTCAGTTTGCTTTCCATCTTGAGCCGTCAATGAAAAGTCCAGGACTCATTTCATGTCTCTTAAGGCAGAATAGTGGAGGGAGGGGGGGCGGCAAATACAAATGCATGAACTTGCTTTCACAAAGCGGAGCCAAATCTGGATGGGAGATTAGGTTTGCTCAGCCACATTCATAAAAAGCACTAAAAGGGTCGCAGACAAACTCTTATCTTCCATTTACCTCAGCATGCCAATGCTTCTTTATTGAAAGTTAGTCTCGACCCCACCCTAACCTTCCTCCCTCCCCCTCGGCGCTAATAATACTGTATGGGACTTGAGGATAGTGGAACCACAAACATTTACGGCTGAAAATGCAGAACAAGTGCAGGCAAAGTGGCCACTCAACCCAGGATGCTTGGTGTGCCGAGAGTCAATCATTAACGCGGCACTTTTAGTGATATCAGCTCTCTCACTGAGAAGGCGAAAGATAAATGACGGTCGTGTTTCGGAGAATGGAGCAAGGCTCCAACTTGGACGTTTTAGCAAACACGTCGGCCCACGCTTTGGTTTGGTTTCAGACGTCTGCAGTCGATTCTGATACCTCTTTTAAACAACCTGACCTAAATGATCTGTTTCAACTTGATGCTCAGGCCTAACCCACAGAAGAAAAAGAAAGATTTTCTTTGTCATGTGTGAGCGTCACAGCCATAAATCTCTCCCTTGCTTCCATGCAGCCCGACTGCTTATTTGCTAACCCTGGTCACAAGCGATAAGGGATGTCCCCAAACTGTACTCTGCAGCTCAGTGTTTCTAACAGCACCACAACAAAGGAAAAATGATGAAAACAAGCAAATAAATACAAACTTTTTGCGGCTAATAAATATTTTGGGAACTAATTTCGGTTGAGCAGAGTCAAAGGATGGGCTTAACAAGTGCATGTTTCAAACAAAAGTTCTTGTTCCAGGAGAGAAGGACTGATTGATGGCTTGGCAAACATAGTTGACATACCTGGGCAATGCCACGGGCCGGTCACAACCCAGGACTGAGAGGGACATTGTGTGAGTTTTTATGAGTGTGTGTGTGTGTCTTCTCCAGAGCTATCCTTCTTCCCTCCGAGGCTTCCTCTCCCTCCTCTCCTCCACTTCGGGCCGTGGGGATCACTTCAGTCAGCAGAGCCCTGTTTGACAGAGACACAGCGTCCATATAAATCCCATCCTCCTATTTATTTGATGTGCAGTTCTACTAGGACGCCTTCGATCCGTCCTCGGGGAGCCTGCATCTCAAAACACTCAAATAGTCTGGATGTGCAGATAAGCTCAGGGCTGAAATTATACTCCCAAATTCCCAAATCCTTACGGAGCGTTGTTTTATTCTGCTTTAAAACCCACTCATTGAGCAAAACATGAACGCTGCGACATAAGTTGCTGTATTAACATGTTGCATCAGAAATAGAAAAATAGCGGTGGACAAAAATGTATTTTCTTTAGGTGGGATTTGGCGAGTGGGAGATGGGTCAGTGCAGCGTGGTGGGTGAGTGGTGGACTTTTAAAAGGAACACCCAGGAATGTTTGGTTAACTCGCCTGTCGCATTCAAGCCTGTGTGTCAAAGGTGTTTACAGGGTGTTGACAATCACACACTGGCACAGAGGTGATGTGAATGTCTAATTGTGATGAATAAAATGGAAATAACATGAAACTTTCCAAAACTAAAACGTTTGTTAGAATTTAAATTCTTTAATGTTAATCCTTTTTTATGCAAAGCATTGCATTGTAAATAAAGTTATGCCTTATTTGTTATAATAATTAGAATTTATTTGAATTTTGTTTTTACTGCAAGTAACAAGCAGAGACTTTGAAAAAAAATATATAGAACTGTAATGAATTGAATAAAATTAGATTTCAAGTTTAAATTCAATTAAAAATAAATGAATAACTTCCAGTCTGGGTCGCATTAACTGGTCAGCAGTGGTTGCGTTAACCCAGTACCAGAGCGTTACTGTGACCTGACACTGAGTTAATTTTTTACCCAGAAATAATCAGAGTTTATGACAGACGTGTATATTTAGACATATTTGTTCTTTAATATAATTTATCTCATTGTGTTTGTTTTTGTTCATTAAATACAATTTATTGCTTTTGTTAATCGTTAACAGATTTCCCTTTTTTTTTTAATCATATTATTTTGTTTAACCAAAAATTACATTTTAAAAATACTGTTTCATTCACCGATAAAACCAATTTAAGTATAAACTAAAATGTCTGTTTTTGTACTTGGTTATTTATGGTCATATAGAAGAAGAGTGCAAAGCATTTTTTATTTAAACGTTTTATTTTTAGATTTTTTTTATGTGATTGTTATATTCACCAGGCATAAATGCAGATATTTAATTTTATGATGCTATAAAATGGGATTTGAATGCAATTTAATGTATGTCAGCAATAAAGCATGAATTTCAGTTGTATCTACATAAAGAACAAACACTGAATTAATTCATATTTGAACATTTACTGAGTTAAAATATTAAATTAGTTGCATGTCAGATTTCTTTTTTTTTTAATAAACAAAATCTCATTTTTCTTCCCAGTCTATAAAACATAATGTTTGGTCTAGAAATTCATGAATTTTTATTTATTTGTTTGTTTGTTTATTCATTTGTTTATTTATTTATTTGTTATTAGTTCTTCTTTTTACTTTCTTTTTAATTATTCGTTTATTTCTTTTTCTTTTTTTAATCAGAATTTAAAAAAAATTTTTTTAACAAACCTAAAAAGAGACAAAACGATTAAACTTATTTTAGTTTGTTTTAAATAGTAAAATTAAAAACTGCTCATTTTTGTCTGAATTGTGTAAACATTAAAAACAAGAAAAGTACCATAATTTTAAGAATATTTCTTAATTTTAAATGCATCAACACTCTAATAACAATTCTGTGTTTTTGTCTCCTATTTTTAATACGACCACCCACTGAGAGCTCTGGAAGTGAATGGTTCTGACCCGGCCTGCACTGACCTGCAGGTGACAGAACAGCTAACCTGTTAAAGTGCCTACATGTCCAATTACTTTAGGTCACATCACCTCCACGTTTAGCAACTGAACCACACGCCTGACAGCTACAGGCAGGCTTCCCTCAGAACGCCACTGTTTCAGGTAATTGGAGGAGTGTTGTAAGTTTCCTATGACTCACACGGCTCTTTTCTCCACCCATGAATGCTGGAAGATTGTAGTTAACTTTAGACACGAAGCCTTCTCAACTCATAAATTACACGGCAAC
Source organism: Nematolebias whitei (assembly GCF_014905685.2). Classification (NCBI taxonomy): domain Eukaryota; kingdom Metazoa; phylum Chordata; class Actinopteri; order Cyprinodontiformes; family Rivulidae; genus Nematolebias; species Nematolebias whitei. The sequence goes on from NC_056518.1 coordinate 21,577,230, forward strand.
GGACAACCTTAAGCGGTGTTGAAATGCCTCGAACAGAGCTTTATTTCAGTGCTGCTGGAGCGTGAAGCTGGGAGCACCACCCCACAAGGAGCCTGGCTCTCACAAGCACACATAAGACAGCCATTTATCTTGCCATACCTGAGGTCTTGACATGCTGGCAAAGGTGGATGTGAAAACAAGCACTTACTGTTTCTTAATGTTGCTACTCTTTAAGGTTTTGCTTCTGTAATGGGTCACATCTTGCTCATTTTTCTTTTCTTTTTATGATTAGGGTCTCTGTGAATAGAGTCTGGTCTTAAATTTAAAAATTCTGCCCCCAACAAAAGGGTTCTCCTTCCTGGGACCTGCCTTGGCAAAGCTACTGGCACTTTGAAATCTGATCTGATAGATTAAGAGCTTAGCCATTAGAATAAACCATTGTGGAGTCATTATGGGTTGTATTTTTACTCTAGTGGAAAAAAAAAAAAAGAACAGTGTTCACGCTGTGTCTATGAATTAAAAAAAAAAAAAAAAAGCTTTTTGCAACCGCACATCATCACTCTCTTCAAATCGACTCAAGAAAAAGGCGTGCACAATCTGTGTTTTATACAAATGCGACAGTAAAAGCAGGCGGTATAAATCTCTCTTTTTTTTTTTAAAGGATCGCTTCACATCATATTGTGTCGAAATCATCTCGAGTCTGACCACCCAAGGGGTCCTGACACAACAACCTTTACACAGGGGGATGGGCCTCTGTGTGTGTGTTTGTATTTTGGCAAGTGTCTGCTCACATGCATGAATACGCCCCTTCGTCTTATGTGTATTGATTTATATGGATCTCGCCGCTTCACTTATTTATTTTCTTATGTGTTTATTTGTTTGTGCTGCATTTACTGTTGTTTTATTCTCTGCAGGCTTGATAGACCACTTCCACTTCCTGCTCAGCGGTCCAGACTGTGTGACGCTGAGCAGAGAACCCAGCGTAAATGCAAACGCAAACCAGAACAGCGAATGGAAAAGAGCACGATATGGATCCCTCTCTACGCTTATATTTACTCTACTGGTTGGAGTCCCTATCAGGTTGAGCTCTGAAGAGCAAGTTTCATGTCTCAGATTTCACTTTTCCATGTCTACTGATATTTTCTTTTAATTAAAGCAATAAACATTGAAATTAAGATTTCAGCTTCTTTATCACTTGACTTGTGCTTCCCTCTCAGTGATGAAGAAAAAAGGTCAGCTCTTATCCCTCCCTCCCCAGCCTGAGCCCTTGCCTTTTATAGCAAAGTGGGAGCAATTCAGCCCCTAAACAAGCGCACATGAGGGTAACAGCGATACACATGTGATAACCTGTGCAATTAGACAACAACGCCGCGGCAGGCAGAACGTAGACAGATAAATGACCATACAGTATGGCATACAATAGGAATTAAAAGTATGGGGCAGCTGGGCTCTTATCTGGCCAGGGAAGAAGAAACCAGGCAACAAAGGGAGGCCTACAACTAAGAGGCTTGATGCATGGGAAAGCCATGGGCCGGCCATTGTGGCTGCCCTTCTGCTGAGCAAATAGTCCAAACTGTTCATTCCCCATCTCCCATTCTCTCGCCGGTACATTGTTTGTGTCCTTGCATTTCATTCTGACTGGGGAAGATTGCTCACAGGGCCAGTGAGCAAACAGTCCAGAAAAGAGCCAGCTATCTCCTGCCGTTCCCAGGAGAACTAGCATTTTTATTTCAGCTCCAAGCTGTCAAAGGATTGGAGAGTTTATGTCAGGATCCTGAATTAATTGCTTTAAGCCTCAAGGCCGACGTTGGCGTTTTTATCTCCAAATGGTTGGTAAAATGTTTCCTAGCAAATTATGCACACGCCCCCCCCCCCCTCCCCCTTTCTGTTTTTCTTTTCTTTTTTGAGTTGCCAAACATTTGGTATTGGATACATACAGGAGTTTCCTGCAATACAACTGATGTGTTTAGCTGATGTGAATAGTGATGGAAAGCATCAAGGATTTGAAGGCAAATGGTAAACTTATGTGCATGTATTTAGTTTTTTTTTTTTTCCATTTCAAGACCATATAGGTGCACGAGCCAAGCTTGGCAGTAAACTGTGCACGCTTACAGATGCCCCAATAAACCATATAGATGTTTCGACATTTGGTGGACCGGGCTTTAAAAGGCTCCAAACAGTCCCTAAAACTGCCAAACTGACATCACAACCGTCTGTCATCCTTAAATTCATCCCACACTGATGATTCTCTTTGTTAACTACATCATAAACTTGGATCTGGAAAAAGTCCTAAATAAAACATTCGGCTCTGCTTCATGGCCGTGAACAATACATATGAACCCGAAAAGTTATTTTTGCTCAACTTAACCCGAAAAAGTCTAACTCTGTCAACAGCTCCGCAACTCTAAGTCCTTCAATTCATTTATCTGAGATTATTAATTAAAACATGCACTTATTTTAAGACTGCAAAGACATTTTAAAAGATGTTCAGCAAAATGTAACTATTTTACCTGCAACTAATGAAAGATTAGGAAGCAACAGATTGATGCCTCTGTTCTTATAGGCAGCAGGTCTGCCAGATTGATTTTATCTACAATAAAACACACAAAAAAAGGCCGTTTTTCATCATTTCAGCCTCTTTTGGTAAATGTGCCATCTTTGCTCATCAGCAAATATAGTCAGACTCAGAATAAAGGGGCACAAGGGAAGAAGAGCTTAAAATCTAATTTTAGGCTTAATTTCATTTCATTGACTTATCCAATATGTTTTATTGTTAATTATAAGAAAAAATACAATTGACATTTTCTGTATTCTTGCACACTTTGAAATCTGCTCTATAATTCTTATCTAAACACTAACTTTAGAAACTTTTTTTTTACACAGACCTGTTTTGGCACATCCAGGTGTTTCTTTATTGGATTAAGACATATGAGGGGTCATATGTCGAGCCTCCACCTTTTCTCAAAGGAGTAGTGTAATGTAGATTGTAGCATTTGCATCCAAAAAGCATTAGCTGTGTGTCATAATACCGCATTACGTTGTGCAATTTGTATAAATAAGCCTTTTGACAAACTACCTGTCAGTGCTGACTTCAGTAAATCAAATTAGCGCGATCAAAATGGTCATGTAGAGTTCTCTTCGTGCCGATTTGCATGAAGAGCTCATGCAAATGTTTCTTTCGCTGCGCGACCTAACTGTAGCCGTGCATTATGACGTGCGTTTTCACGCTTAATCTTTCTATTGGGCCCTTCAAGATAAGAGCGTCTCAGCTCTGACCAATAAATCTGCCAGTTGACTCCTTAATCTGAACGGATATTAGGTGACAAACACTGTGATGTTTCTGTCAGCGTCAAGCAGGCGAGGGTTAAATAGTGTGTACCAGGGGACCACTCTGCTGTCGGTGAAACATACAGGATTCATCCTTCACCATAATCTGCTCAGCGGCCCTATAGACACCTCCCAGCTTTCCTCAATCCCTTAACCGAGCATCCGTCTTCCCACTAGAAATAACAGCCGTTTATATGGAATTAAACAGGGGATTAATTTGATTTGAGTCAGGGTATGGGCATTCATTAGCGAGCTGACTGCACTATACATGGAGGGAATTTAATTTGAATCCCTCAAGGGAAGAACAAGACGCGAGAGCTGAGTGAAACGGACATGATTGTTGTTCGGCTCATCTGATTTTACCAGTAAAGTGGTGCTTTATTGCTGTTGATGAGCCGTGATCAAATCAGGAGCAGAATGAAATTAATATAGCACGTTTGACACAAAGAGATGGGGAAAAAAGGCCTTTGCTCAGTTGGCCGTGCTGTCTGCGCAGACCGCTCGCTTTGAACGGGAAGATGTAAAAGCTTTTTCCACACATTCGCCTTTCGGTCATGAATGGTATTAAAATAAGCACATTATTTGAATGTCAGTGATTCTCATGAATGTTGAAATGGCCTATCTATTGCAGCCGTTCCTGACAAGCAGTGCAGTGTAAGGTAAATGCATTAAATTCAACTCAAAAGCAGATTACAGAATTTACCCCTGCAGTACACCACCCTTCCTTTTGTTCCAAATTGGACAAGTCCCATTGTAAGATATCCTATCAGTGCAGCACATGTCTGCATAGGGGAGAACATATGCAGGACAAAATATTCCCTAGTTTGTTATTCCGATGACAGCGCTGGGGGCACACAGGCTTGTTTGCCTTTGCAGAGAGAGGAGATTGGATTGGGGGTTTAAATGAATCGCTGGCGCACCACGTTTATAGGTTTCATTAACTTTTAATGAGTTGGATGTCCTTCGATGCGATTGGTTGGCAAAGCTCTGCCTGCACTTCCTGGAACTGGAATCTGGTGTTTTCATTTTATATTGCAGTATGTTGCCTTCCATGATGGGCTACTGGGTGGGAACAGCCTAGAAATGGGGATGTTCATCAGGCTGGATCTGAAGCCTGCATGTAGCAAGCCTCAAGGGGAATAAAGAAACCGTGGCAGATCAATCACAGTCAAGCAGGCATCCCTTTCCCACTCCTGACTGACATATCGTTTTATGGTGGCTTTGCCAGCAAGGTTTGATCTCAAACACAGGCATGAGGTCCGCCGGGAAATGCCTGTGGAATTGACAAAGAGGGGTTAGAAGCACAAGTGAGCACAAACGCTTCCAGCCGCCAGCCCATACTCATATCTAACTTCATATTTTGAGCATCTTTAATCTCCATATAATATAATATTTTTCTGCCTGGTTGATCACATTTTTATTATCTTGCATGGATGTATGATTTATGCTTCTCCTCAAGAAGCTAATCTTTCTCTCTCTCCCTCATGGGGCTGAGCTTCACCTCAGTGCTCCAGTGAAACAAAAGCTTTGACAGGCGTTCAGTTTTATCTCCTTCCTACCGTCACAGGATGAAATGCTCCCCTTCAAAACTTTAATTTAACTGCCCTCAATATTTCCGATCAGGCTTAAGCTGGGCGCAGTTTCTCTTCTATTTGCCTGATGAGAATAAACACCAACCATCCATCCACTTCCAACATATAAAGGCAGCAGGGCTGTGAGAGGCGCCAGTCCAGGCCTGAATAGCCCACCTTAAGGTCAGTGCATATTCCACCAGCTGTTGCCTCAGAGGACTCAATGGGCATTGTTTGTGGATCGCTCTCATTCCTTCTCTTTTGCTCTCTGGACATGAAGGAGTCCTGCGCAGGAATGTCACAGAATCGTGTCAGAAGAGTGCGGACACATCACAGTTAGCATTCTCACCCCGTCCATCGTGCCATCCCTCTCTTTTTTCTTTTTATCCTGCGTGTCTCCGACAGTCTGTCTGTCACCTTCTTCTTTTCTTAATCAACAATTCATCAGAATGTCCTTAGATTCCAATATTACTTTGTTCATCAACAATCAAACTGAATCTTAATTAAAGTAGTTAGTGATGAAAATGTTAGGGAGTAATACACTTTTTTTTTTTTTTAGTAAATTAATTTAAACTTAAAGCAAAAATAAGTGGTCATTTAGGGCAGAATCACTCAAGTTTCAATGAAAAATCTTACGAAAGGACGAAAAAAATCTATAAATCTTTCTAGGAAAATGACTCTGCTTTAAAGGCTGTGATTTTTGTTGCAGTTTAACACGTCAACTTTAATTTCTTATTGCTGATTTTTTCTCTAAAAAAAGCCAAATAAAACATAAAAAGAAAAATAGTATTTCTTTTACAAACTAGATAAGATACGTTGTTTTTCTTGTTTTTAAAGGGTAACACAGAGAAATATTTATGCTGATTTATGTAATTCTTGACTTTTCGTTTTGAATCTTTTTTTATTTTAAATGTAACAAATTTCAAGGTTAATTTAATAAACACCCAATGCAGATAAAACCTCAACTTATTTTTGCAGGTACTGTCTTTAGGAGGTTTATGTGCAAATTTTTACCTTTTACATTTATAATAAAATGCAATAATTTATTTGCATTATTTTACTAAAAATTTAATTTATTTCATGAAGATTTATGTTATGTAAATGAAAACATAATGTTATGTGTTTTACGTCAAGGTTTGCAGCAGCACAATGCAAACAATCTGTAATCGTTGTAATGTGTCTTTTAATTTGATAATAATTTTGTCTATTAAAGCCATTAATATTAATTTATAAAGCACTCAATTTTATTATTAATTTACCTGTTGATACAGACTAACATTAAACCTGCCTTCTGTTTTGTGCTCATAAATAAATAGCTGTGACAGATGTTTTTTAATCAAGAGCTATTTATACAATTTGTCGTTAAAGCTCAAATTATTTTCCATAACTTAGGTCCAAATTCGTTCAAGGATATTTTCGAAAGACTAAAGTAATAAAATGAGTTTGGTAAATATTGTTAGAATTATAGTAAATGATTATTATCATTATTTTCGTTTCCTGAGGGTGATAAAAAGGAGGCTGGTCTTGCAGATGTGTCCGGACCGGACGGGCCGGGCCGACTGGGCCCATGATGGGTGGCTTTGGGTTCTGACTCTCTGCTCCCTTTAATAAACGGAGGGACGACAGTTTGCCTTCCTAAGATTTGGGATTAGGAGCATTTCTGCTGAAAGAGGAGTTAAGTCGGGCTGCTGTGGACGCTCCCCTGCAAAAGGCTGAGACAGAATTACAGCTTGTTGGACCGGTGTCCCGCCGTCGCCATGGAGACGGATCGACTTGGGTGTTCCAGTGCGCGGGCTGCAGCGCAGAGGTGCGGCAGCACCCTGCGTGTTACTTCCTGAAATCCCTTCACCTGGTTCATTAGATCAACCCAAACCCTCGAGTGTAACAATCGAAAAGTCATTTTGGACTAATCGGATGACTGATGACCAAACTGCATGCGCGTTTCCAGATCTGACCGTGCTGCCGAGTTATCCTATAATAACAACAATTATAAGATGCATCAAACATGATTTGTTTCCTATTTTTCTTTTTTAATTGGCCTATGAGTAAAAAAAGAAGCCTTCTTGAGCTGACGCCCATGGGTGGATGAGTTTGTGGCTGACGGGATACTGAGTCATCCTCCAAAAACAGAGGCCCAAACTCGCCTGGGCATTAAAATGGCTCACTTCCTACGACTGCTACAATTAGAGGCTATTTAAAGACATAAATGGAGAAAAAGGACAATTTATTGTTGCAACACAGTTTTCTTTAAAAATGTTAACGGGGAATTCCGCCAGAAACGCAACAGATTTTATCCAATCAAAGTTTTGTCTGTAGGTCTGAATGCCAAGGATGCGCGTGCATTGTGTCCCTGAGAAAAGAGCCCTGACTTCCATGCAGGCCCCTAATCAACAAATATGCTAATTCGGCCTGAGGAGATGCAGAAAAATCAGGTTAGCGGACCTCAAAAAGGAGCGAGAAGCGCACGAACATCTTTTCTTTCTGTTGCTATAACAACGCACGCGCTCGTGAATGATGGCTCAGGTCAGGAGCGTCTGCAGAGGAATCCTCCAAAAAGGCTTTTGAGGAAAGTTGGGATGCGCCGTGGCCTCAGACTGAGGCTGGTTCCCTTTGGAGCGACTATCCAAAACATCATCGCAGAATTCTGATGCACTAGAAAATACACCCGTTAATTATTATTATTATTATTATTATTATTATTATTATTATTATTATTATTATTATTATTATTATTATTATTATTATTCGTTGTAAAACTTGCTGAAAGTCTTGCCAAGGACACAACTTTTACGCAGCCTTTGAAAAATATATCTATACAAGCAAAACTCCATTATTTACTAATAAAATATGGCCTTGATAAATTAATAAATAAATAAAAATCAGATAAATCGATCCCCAGAAGTGCGTCATGAAAGCAGAAGTGGGGTTTGGGGTCTGCGGAAAGGCGCGCTCTCCTGCCATATGTGAAGCAACAAATCAATCAGGCGCACAATGAGGAGGGGGAGACGAATGCAGCAGCACTTCTTGCGCACATTGAGCCGCATCTGTCTCAGAATGAGTGCAGACATCCGGCTGGAGACTGTCCCCACCTTTGGAACAGCATCCAGTTTCCAAAGTGAAGCTATAGTTAGTGCTCTTCTAAAATAAAATGAATATCCGCTGCTTCTCTTGCAACGCCAAGATCACACAACCTGCAGATCCTCTCAGCTTTGCGCCACCCTGTCGCGAAATCCAATACATCTGCTTTCCCATGAATTCGGGATATCAGCCTCAGCCCCCCACCCGCACCCCTCCTTCATGCACCGTGAATTCCCTTTAAATCAGTACCCCCTCCAGGGAGGACTAAGACAAAAAAAGCGTGCGCACAAGTTTAAGAAACGGAGCATTTTGTTAGAATCAAAGCTTCATACCTGTGCAAAATAGCCGGTGCGTGTTGTTGGCAAGCCTCACAGAAGCTCATTGTAGGAGCTTGCCTTCTGCCTTCTGCAAAGGGCTCCAGACATCAGAGCATTTATTTGAGCTCAAACTCTGTCACTGTTGACTTTAGCACAAAGCAAAGATTTCACTGCCACGCTAGTTAAAAAAAAAAAATGATTATTTTACACAGATATCGATCAGTGCGCTATAAAAAAAAGAAATCAGCTTAGCATTATATGTGTAAAATGAATGGAACCAAACTTAATGTCTGTGTAAATTTACAGAGCTGCGGCGTCCTATTCAAAGTTTACACTTGTGCAATTTGGTTTGTGTGTGTACTCTTCCTATATGTGGGCACAGCCTCCACTCCATTGTTTACTGGCTTTGTTTATTCGCAGATCACGCTGTTTAAAGTGCGATCTGCAAAGAGGGTCTGGAGAATAAACGCACACTTTTGGCCCTACGTGTTCAGAAGTCGAAGGGGGTGGGGGGGTCGTTTGGTTGGACTGGGAGGGATGACAACCAGACTGTCTTATCTAACAAGAAGGGAGGGTCCGGCTACTTTAAAAGTAGGGAGCAGACAATGGAGCCCCCACATTGTGAGGAGAAGAAGTTAGAGCATCACATTGAGAGAAACTCTGTTCCCAAATCAGCCTCCTTTCCATCAACTATTCTCCTGCGCAGCGGGAGGCTGTTTTATGGGACAATCATCTCATTCACTGATCTAAACTCTGCAGGGTGCGTGTTTTAGGGGTAAAACACGGAGAAATGTTGTGTGTGTGTGTGTGTGTGTGGATGAGCAGGCGCGCATGAGGTTTGGTTCATTTGTTGTTATCATCTTACCAACTTTAAAACCCTTTTGCAGAAGCGGGTGCAAATTTCATGCAATATATTTATACTGCGTTCTGCATGATGAAGGTTTATTTATTTTATTTTGGTCTGTATCCTATTTTTTTTTCCTGTTCATTCTCATAGTTTTATTGCGCTTTGCACTTTAAATCCAAAATATAACAAAAAAATAACTAAATTAAATGTTATAAAAGGTGCAGATTAACGTGCTCCCCTCTTCTATCAAAATCTCCATTTTTGTTTGGGATTAATGAGCATATATTAGTTTTGTCTGCTTTCCCTGAGAGACAAAATAGGAACATTGTTCTCTGTTTTATCCAGCAAAGCTATTAATCCCCCTCCTGAAAGTCTGGGCCTTAATAGGAAAACACGTGAGTGGGAATGAAATCTATAATTTAGGAGAAAAAAAAAGACTGTTTACACTTATTTTTGTCCCCTATAATTAAACAAATTTCCAACAAGTTAAAACGAATTCATTCATATTTCGTCAACAGTTTACATTTTTAATATTGTTATTCAAATACATTTATTTTCTTCTGTTGTTTTGAAATAATAAAAATGTGCAGTTATGGCAGCTCAGACTTCATTCTTGTGGTGGAATTAATAATAATAATATAATAATAATAATAATAATAATAAAACGACTTGATTTTCAAAAAACAAAACCAATAACACTTTAATATAGATTCTGTTCTTGTCACTACAAGAAATACACATATACAAGCCATAAATAGGAATTACACAAATGATTGAACAAATCCTGTGAAGCGTTTAAAGTCATTTAGGAATCCCGGTGTGCGGAAGTGAGCTATCTTACAGAGAGCGTGTCTTTGGGGTCCATTCCTCGCCACATTATTGTTATTATTATTGTTGTTATTATTTATTGTTTTATCATCAACAGCCTCTCTCAAAATAATTAGGCAACTAACAAACTTGACAACTAAAACGGTGGGAAACGTCCAAAATATCATTTTGTACACAAAGTCTATGTTTTTTTTTGTTTGTTTGTTTGTTTGTTTCATGTGTTTGCTTTTCTTTTCTTTTCTTTTTTTCTTCTTCTTTTTTTTTATACAAATATACAAACAAGAAGAAAGTCCACATTATAAGTTTATGAGGAGTTCATGATTGGTCTTGAATAGACGCCTTGGTAGTAGGACGTGTCGGGTATAGACGCAGAATCCAGACCCGCTTTTCCCGCCATGGAGCCCATAGAAAGCGCCCCGGCCATCGGGGAGCCGTATCCAGAGTAGTGCATCACCTGCTCGTAAGTCTTTAAGTCCATTTTGTGGTGCTGCTGCTCGGAGGACATGAGGTTGTTGATGGAGAACGGGTGGTTGAACGAGTAGTGGTGCTCCGGCTTCAGGTGCGCGTCGTGCGTCAGGACCGAGTGGTGCTGCGACATGAGGTGCTGCCCCTGCGACACCGGGGAGGTGGCGGTGTGCTCCGGGCTCAGGGCCTGGCCCGCCTTCATGTCCGACATGGACCGCTTGTGGTCCGCGGAGGAGGAGTTGGAGTGCGGGGACTCGTTGCCGTTGCAGCTCTCCGAGCTGGAGTTGGACGAGCCGCCGTCCGCGCCCTTGCGCGCGCCGTCCTTCAGCGTCACCTTCTTCTCGCACTTGAAGCGCTTCTGCCGCCTCAGGTAGCAGCCGTTCTCGAACATGTTCCCGGAGTCCGGGTGGAGAGTCCAAAACGAGCCCTTACCGGGTTTATCCGGCGACCGGGGCACTTTGAGGAAACAGTCATTAAACGACAGAGAGTGGCGGATGGAGTTCTGCCAGCGCTGCTGGTTCTGTCGGTAAAAGGGGAACAGGTCCATTATCCACTGGTAGATCTCGGCCAGCGTCAGCATCTTACTGGGAGACTGCTGGATGGCCATGGTGATGAGGGAAATGTAGGAATACGGAGGCTTGGCGTGCGTGTAGCTCCTGCGGTAAGTCTTGGGGTCTCTGGATCTGTTGATGTTGGACTGTCCGTAAATGGGGCTCATGGCGTTCATGTTGGTGTAGGACGTGAGGGCGTTCATGGACGCTGGCTGCGCCGTCATGGGGCTCATGCTGGGGCTCAGGGCTGCGCTCATGGCCGTCATGCCCGCGCCCATGCCGTTCATGGCTCCGGTGCACGGGGACATGCTGGTCATGGAGGGACTCATGCCAGTGTTGACGTACGACATATTCATGGAGTTGGCCGTCATGTTGGCCGTGGTGCTCATGCCGGACATGCTCATGTAGGTGTTCATGGAGTTCATTCCCAGGCCTGTGTTCATGTTGCCAACCGAGGTGTAACACTGTGAGGAGGGGGAAGAAGCATCCATGAGTGGAAAAAAGAAATCATTCCTGCACACATCAGCCCGAACTTAAACACCAAAATAAATACATTAAATTATATTAAAAATAACTAAAATTATCTTTAAGGAAATGAGTATCTGACAAAAATATTAATTAGTAAAATAATATCGCTGTGGCGTAAAAGTGTCCCCAATAAGCTGCGCTCACCCAAACAGCGACAACCCGCTCCCCCTAAACCAAACACTACAGGTGTTTATTGAGTGTAACAAATGGTGGGTGTGTGTGTGGGGGGGAAATAAAACAATCTGATTTAATATCCGAGTGAAAAGTTCCCCCCACCCCCCCACTACATGTCAAGCAACTTTGTTAGGATAGCGCGCAGCGTGGAGATGGGGGAGGATTTGGAGGCGCCTCAAGTCAATATTTGATCACAAAGTTAATATTATCTCAGGGCTAATATTGAGTTGTATAAAATGGGATCGGCTTTAGACGGGGAAAAGAAATATATATTTAAGGTACCCACCTCGGGCTCTCCGTAGTAGGTGCTCCAGTCGGTGTGTTCGTGTCCTTCCATTTTAACTGCTCCAAGCATCATGGAGGACTTGGACAAAGCGTCTCCCAGCAGAGGAAAAGCCAAAAGTGTCTTTAATAGCAGGTGACTGGGGACCACTGGGCGGGCTCGGGTAGTCGGTGTGTCCCCTTCGTTGAGGACTGGTGCATGTGTGTCCTAACGGAGGCAGCCGTGATGCGCCTGTCAGTGACTGGAGTCCAAATGACGCGCCGCGCTGCTTGTTAACGCTGTGATATAGCTCTGTGCGCCAGGCAAGCCTCCAATCCCCACTTCTACGCCTTGGGCCCTATTTGAATAATCTCCTCGCACCTAGGCGTGAGACTCCTCAAGCTTCCCCCCCCACCCCACCCCCATCTCTCCTCCTCCCCCTCCTCCTCCACCTCCACCACCCCAATTGTACACCTGCGCTCCCTGAAAAGAACAGTTTCATATGAAAAGCGTCATTATAAACTAATCTTATTGTGGGGGGAGGGGGGGGGGGACTATACAAAAAAGGAATGTTTGGCACCTTCCAACGCGCATTACGCACATCCTCCAAAAAGTTTTTTTTTTCAACTTCAGCAAATCATAACCAGCTTTTATGGAATTTATCTATCTTTTTTTGTTTGTTTGTTTCTAATTGTTGAATATTTTCTAGAAGAAAGAGCATGAAGACATCAGATACATGTTGATGTATCAGGAAAAGACCTATACCGGGTTTATTATAGGGAAATTATTTATAAGTTAGACAACAAAAAGGGGCAGAAATGTTTCCTAATTTATATTTAAGTGTCCCATTCTTAAATGTTGCGTTATTATAGGGGATGATAAACACACAGCATGATAAGAGTCTGTGAAAATCTAATTATAAGTACGGCGCACAATGCTGTTGTTCAATATATTAGAAACAAAAACAAAAGCAAATAAGTACTTGAATATCTTTGGACTGCTTGTTTAGTGATATTATCCAAATCAATGGGCTATTTATTCAAATATTTTTTATGGAAACTTCCTCAAAATTCAAGATCTGAACCTCGTTATTTAACTTGAATTACAGTTTCTAATAATTTTTTTTATTAGTTTTTAATTTGCCATGACACAGCGTTAGAGCGCCCTCTGTCGGACAGCCCCTTCAACTGTCTCTAAATATTTCACACGAGGCTGTATCCTTTAACAATTTTAGCTCGATTTATTTTATTCTCATCATTTATAAGATGCAAAAAAAAACATGTTTTGTCTCCATTAAAACTAAAGCACAATCGCATCAAACTCCAAATATCTCTAATCTTATTGCATTTATAGAAAAGGACAAAAATAATTCTCTCATATTCTGACTGCACTTCCCGTTTTTGTTTATGTTGGTTTTTATTGTCTCGTTAAATACCAGGAGTTTACCCAGCGTGTTAATCTTCTGTCAAAAGGTTTGGAGAGGCCCGGAGTGTTAAAGGGCCCCTCTAATTCCCACACGAGCCGTACAGTATTTGTATGAAACAAACATCAAGGTGAGGCTGCAGAGCGCCGGCAGCCACGTGTCAGTGCTTGGACATCTATTTGACTGCATATTTACGCACGAGCATAACTATCAGTGTAGAGCCCCATTAGTAAAGGCGAGTAAACCTGTCGTGTTGACGAGAGACCAACAGAGTCTGCTTAACTTGGAAATGAGATCATGAGAAAAAAGCTCTTCGTGTTTGAGGATTTGGGATTGCGCCGACGGAGAGGATGGAGAGATGCGCAAAATTTGCGCGTCCTCCGCCTGGCTCAGGCAGCTTTAAGCTTTCAAAGTGGAATATTTATGGTGTTCTTTATTCGTAATAGTTTTTACATGGCATCTATGCAAGTTCATGAACAAATACTTGAAGCCTTATTATGGGCTGAGCATAAAAACTGTCTTTTTTTTTTTTTTTTTTTTTAAATAAAAAATTGCATTGAAATCCATGTAAATATGTCTTGTTACATAAATGAGCTTAAGGTCACTTATGTGCATGCATGGAATGCACGAAAGGGGGTTTCAAAATACTATATGGGGCATATTTTCTGCCAAAAAATTTAACTGACCTGAGTAAATGGTTCAAAAGTAAGAAAAAAAAAGTTCAAACGTCTAAACAAAAACAATTTTTGTAAATTAGTGACAATATTATTAAAAATATCCTATGACCTTTATACCTGCATGCTGCTAATTCTGTGGTTAATCATCAACCTGCTCCTCTCACAAAGGTGAAGGACAAATTTTGGATTTAGTCAAAAACAAAATCCCCGCATGACCTCCCTCTATCCGGCTGATTTCCATTTCTTCTCCTTTTTTTCCGTGTAATGCATGTTTGCTCATATATTAGTCTCCTCAGAGCAGTTACTGAACTGATGAACAAACTGAGCAAACATCTTTCTGGTTTGGAATCATTAGACAGTGTTTGTTACTGAGGTTGTGTTGTTAATGTCAGTTTTTCAGAAGCAAAAATGTATATTTATTTTTCCATTTTATGTTGGTTTCATTTAAATGAGGAAAAGCAGATGAGAAGAGGTGAAAATTGAAAATTAACATTGATGGCATCAATTAAAGATAAAAAGTGTAAAAGTTTGAATGCTCCTATCTTAATGATTAAATTCTAAATGTTTTGTCAAATTCTCTAAATTCAGATGTTCAGACTTGAAATGCAAGATAAGCCTGTTTTTAAATGCAAATACAAACTGACAACTTACTTTTTACTATAAAAACAATTGAAAGGCTAAACCAAAGTCATTTTTGTTTAATTCCAGCAAAAACTATCGTTTTTGGTTTGGCTTTAGAATAAGTTTTCCCAAATAAAATTTCCAAAATCCTTTTTATTTCATCATCATCTGAACTTCTTTTTTAATGAACACAGCAACCTGCCTAGAATAACATTTCAAATCGCTTAAGCTTGGAGTCATGTAAACAATCAAACTTCTGTTAGTTGATTTTATAACATTGAAGAAAAAACTAATACAGTAAATATTTTCAAAAACCTGTTGATTCTAGTGAAAATGATTGACAACCTGATTGCATCATGGTTTACGTTTGCTCTTCCATTGCATGTTGCAATAAAAACAGACTTTATTTGCACTAAAAGCTCCAGTTTCCATGATGTCCAATGTGCGTGATTTGCCATTTTATGATCAGTTAGTTTCCGTAATGATCAGTGTTACATTTTACGCATTAACATTTACTTTACTGGTCACGACAAAAGCAAGTTAACTGAGTTGGAGAAGTCGGAGCTCAACACCTACATGTGCAAGACCCTAAAATGACACTGAGGGGTTTTCTTGAGTTCAATGAAAGGAGGGGTGGTGGGGAGGTAAATAAGGTGATCTCCGTTCTGTGAGAGGAAGGCAGCTCTCTTTCTTCAAACACCCAGGAGTAGTTGGCAAGAATGTGTTAAAATTCAGTTTCGACTGAAAATAAAAGAGCCACTTAACTTTTACCTTTGTTTTCTTCTGAGTACCGTGTCACACAAAGCTGGATAGGGCAAGAGGTTAAGCATGTAATTCATCAAAATAAAATTAATAATGAGAAGGTCTCCCTCTTGGAAAGTGTTTGGGGAAAAAAAAAAAGAAGATGTTTACTGCCAACTTGCCTGTGGTGACAGTAAACATTCCAGAGCGAGGCTGGAGTTTGGACTTGCCATTATCTGCCACAGCTGTGACAACGCCTGTTGGCTGCAGGTTTGTGGTTGGCCACGCTGTGTTTACCTGGAAATGAATCTGAAAAGCGGCTGGACTGGGAAGGCACACAACCCGGCTAAATAAAACTGAGAGTGGTCATTGCATACAGGGGGCAGTGGGAGGTTGCCCAGTTATTGCAGTTGCCTTGGTGGGTCAGCATGCAAACACTGGCGTAAAGGCACTAAGGGTATCCTCAAACAGGCACCTTTTGATATTGAGAGGACTGTGTCGAGGAATGCCGTTTGATATGTTTCGTGTTGACTGTAACCAAGGCTTCTCAGATTCAATACGTGTCCCTTGTCATGGTAAAGATCCTTGTTGACCGCTGCCCTTCATCCGTCAGATGAGGTGACAGCTTGTCTATGAGACCACAGGAGTAGAATGAGAAAGGATGTGAGATATGAAACTGAAGAACGCATCTGGATTGGTATTATAGTTGTAAATATAAAATTAGAAACACATAAAACAGGTTTATGTTGTGAAATGCGCTGTTTGAAATTCAATGTTCACATTGTTTTCTTGTATTTTGTAAATTTATTGCGCAGACTTTGCGCTGTTTTATTTATTTTCTTTGCCAGTCATATATCAAAATGTTCAGCTCATCCAGATGTTAGGTGCTTTTTTAATTTATTTTTTTGTAAATTCCAAATCTATCACAATATTTAACAAAAAATACAATTTTTTTCCCGTAACCTGAGAGCTCTTCGATGCTCCTAAAAACATTTTCTTTATCATTTGCTTCAGCGTAATAATTTGTTTTTACCTTCTTATGTTACTTTTAGTTTTTAGCTACATTTTGGCTACTTTTAACATTAAGTTTTCTACTTTTAGCTTGATACTTTTAACTTTTATTTCTGATTTTAGCATCTTAGCTACCATTTTTCCAGTTTTAACTATAGGCTTTTATTGGTTTTAACTTTTAGTAAATATTTTTTCTATTTTTAGGTTTAACAACTCAGTTATAGCTTCTGCAAATGACAGATTTCGATAGCCATAGTCTCCTGCATCGCCGAAAGATAATATCTTTGGATTTTGATCGTTTTTTCTAAATATTGGCTTCATACCTGTTGCCTGGTCCTCCCACCATATAAGCGAACATTTATGAATCATCATCATTGATAACTGCAGTATTGACAGTAAACTTGATAAGCAGAGCATGAATTCATACAATCTGATTTTAGTAAAGCACCTGGAAGCATGAATTTACTCGTTTTAAAGCACACATTGAAATTGATGCTCAGTTTGACCCACAATTTTAATTTATTCTACATTTAAAAAGTCTGAATTAATTCTTTCCAGATTTTAAAGTCAATTTTCTTTATTTGTCATTCGCACCACATGTGGCACATGTGGTGGAACAACATTGTATACACAGGGTCCCAGTTACATCCAACAACAGTATAAATTGTAAAGAAAAGTAATAAGATCTAAGACATGCATTAAGAAATACGTTAATTTAAAAATACGCTAAGCACTAAGTACAAAAACATTACACCGATCAACAGCAGCATGAACATGAGTGTGTGTGAGCAGATGAGCACAAATGAACACAGCAGCAAAATCGATCAGTACATATCAACATTCAGAATGAATTTGAACATAAAATTGTGACATTTTCTGTGCTCTGACACAGATCAGGACTCTTAACTCCTGTGATGTCTGACTTTAAGAACCCTGAATGGGATGTGTATTACAGCCAGAGGATTTAATATCATCAAATCAGCACATTGTTATTCATTGGTGGACCAACTGCAGAGTCAATACACATTTAATCACAGGCCGAAGGCAATTAAAATCGGAGGGGAGGGCAGGGGTGCTATGTTAATTAAAGAGCCAGGCTCCCATGGGAAGCTCTGTGGCTAAATATCACCACAATCAAGCCCGTGCAATAATCCATGATGAGTTATTCACACGCGGCCACCATGCTGTCAGATCCTGTCTGTAAAGACCAAGAAAAGCTTGTGATTAAAAAGTTGTGGATCAGTATATTCTTTCTAACCTGAAGTGTTTCGGGGGGCAACTGGTGGCATCTCTTATGGGTTTCGGTGAGATTGATGTCTAATCAAACCTGCTGGATCACAGCTTTGCTTTTTCCATCAGTCAGTCAGTGAGTCAGGGTCTGCCTAATCTGTATTCCAAGCGGAGGGGAAAATTCAGGATTACGCCTGACTGCTGACCTGAACTCATCCCAAACAACAGGTCAGCCCTGCTTTTTCATTATTCTCACGTTTCACCGAGCCACACAATGAACATTTGTAATCTAAAAAGGCCTGAACCCCATTGTTACATACATAAAAACAAAAATTAAGTTTGATCTCTGGTCTTCGTTTCAGAGAGCTGATATCTTCAACCTCCTTCCTGGGGTGTCTACGAGCACATCCATATGCAGATAGCTAATTTGTAGTGTTTACTGAGGAGTACAGGGTGGTGGTGGTGATGGGGGACTCAAAGACAGTGTCACCCCAGGAGCCCGGTGTAAAAGCCTGCCCTTCCAGAGCAACAACATAAGTGTCCAATCTGTGTTTGCTTACCTGTGGACCCTGATGGCTTGGGGCCCATAAATTGTGCCATTTTTTTTAACAAGCCTTGACAGCTAACAGGCTCTTGGGAACGGGAGCTCTGAGACACAGCCTCTCAACAGATTAGCACCTCATCAGCCTCCTGCAGCTTCGAATAAATAAGGTCCCTGCCTCCTTCAAGACACAATAGGGCAACTACTTCTAAACAGCCCCTTTAGCCACATAACTTCCTGGTCTGGTCTTTCTGTGGGGCACAGCTGCATCAAGGAGGCCTTCTCTGAGCCCACCCCTACCCTATTTGGCAAGATGTGTGTGTTTCAGGTGAGCAAATATTGCCACTTGCCTGAGAGTTCAATGACCATCCTTTTTCAGAAAGAAAAGGAGGAGGAGGTGGCGGTTGTGTATTGTGCCTGCTTTGCAACAGGGGGTGGGTATGTGGCCTCACACACCAGCCGGTCCACAGGATGGGTCAGGGGCAGGCACAGCTGGAGTCAGCAAATCAAACATACCTGTGTAGCACATCTGCATTTTCCCAGAAAAGGAGACCGCTTGTAGTTTTTATTTCCTTTTTTCAAAACATTTCACAACAAAAGACGCATTTACAAGCCGCCTCACACACACGGCCTTGTCAAACACAGTTTGGGGGATTTTCAACTGCTAAAATTAAAAAGAATTAAAATCCCATAATTTTTTTTTTTTTTTTGAAGCAATGCATATCGCCTAACGTTGTTCATATCACAGTTTTAGACTAAGATCATAAGACAAGAAGATACCCCTTCTGGTCAAGCTTTGTAAAAGACCTGCACAATCTCGTGCAATGTTGCAAGAGCTCACAAGACCCGTTCGTGATTGAAGTTTGAGTTGAAAACTCTCAGCATGCACAACACTGAATTTAGCTCAACATCTGTAAATCTGATCGCGTTAGAGCCAGTCGTTGAGTTGGTTATTCAGGGATTCATGAGATATTTTGCTAACAAACAGGGTGATGCCAATAGTTAATGCCAGTGTTTTGGGCAAATAAACTAAAAAAATAATGCTCGGAGTGCATTTTTCTGTTTACAGTGTACTTTGTGTCTTTTGGACTGTCAGATTTTTTAGCTTTTTTTTGGGGGGGGGGGACATATGCTGCTGAAGATTCCTAATTATTCAGAATATGGTACATCTGTAAAATAAAACTAGAATGAAAGTCCAGTTGTTTTTTTGGAAAGCAAAAATATGTGAAAATAAGACAGTAAATAGACAGTCTATTGACATTTTTTACCTTGTTGCTTCAATATTGAACAAATATCCTGAGAAAGTGTATTATCACCATATTTTAACTATTTAATTTTAAATTGGCTTGAATTCTGAGTTATGCTTCTCAATTGACTGGTCATCATCTTCACAATGAAAAGACAAAAGGTCATCAGTCAAACGACGCACCAACAAGTCTCTCAAATAAAGAGCAGGCTAAGGAAGAAAAGGAGCAGCTTAGGTAAAGGCTACAGGCCTATGGCTTCAGCCAGCAGCATATTGGGTCAGAAGATGATGTGCCAGTGTGGACTGAGGACTGACTTGATTCCCCGCTCCAGAAGTCAAACAGAAGTGTGGGTGTAGACTGTCCTGGGAGGCCTCCTCTGCCATCACAGTGAAATGGAACTGGCCCAGTAAGCAAACAAGATCTCTCCCCCATCTCTCCCTCAAGCCCAGACCAACCTTGTCTGGGTGATGGGCTTTTCTGTTGTTCTGTTTGTTTGCTTGTTTGGTTTCAAGCACGATATCCAGGATGGAGTAAAAAAAAGAGAAGAAGAGGAGAGAGAGGAGGTGAACAGGTGGAGGAGCGGCATAAGGGAGGTAAGAGAGCTGAGAATTGGAGAAGCTGCTCAACACACACACACTTGGATCAGACAGAAAGGATGCTGATTTAGAAGAAATTTTATTCATGAAAATATATATATTTTTTAATTCATACTGTTAAAACACTCAAATGTCTGCACCAGCTTGTTATAAATGGCAAAACTTTAGGAGAAACATCCAGTACTGTGTGGAAAAATAAATAATTTTAATCTATATGGCCAAATTCTTAATTTATATTACTGTATACATGATCAAATCATACATACTTCCGCAGTAGAGCTTTCACATATTTAAAGTGAACTAACCACCCGAGAGTGACACCTACTGGTGACAGAGAGAACTGTTTCCTTAAGAAAAAAAATACAATGCACTGAGTAAGCATAATCCAGCTACTGAAAATGGAGCTTCATATCATAAACTATGCATGCTGACTACAGCATATTTTCTGTCATTACAATCAAAGTTGTTTTAGGGAGTTAATTTGAACAATTTCAACAATATGGCAAAAATGCATCCAAAGAGTCAACACGTTAAAAATGCCCTGTTTAAAGAAGCTTGTGTCTGTCGGTTTCTTGCACACAAAACTACAATAAAGTCAGAGAGGAGAAAGAATGAACCATTAACTAAAACATCTTCAGCAGTGGTCATTTAACATCTGTAAAACGCCTGACTTTTTCAAGTGTCATGTGTAGTTTTCACACATGGTTTACGTTTACGGCAGGATTTATTATCAAGTTTAAAAAAGTCTGAGGAATGTCAATTTTAAATTAAGCCTATGCAATGAAAATACCAATTAAAATAAGAATTGTTGACTTTTAGACTTCTTGCCAGCAGAGAGAGGCTTTATCATATTTTTTTAACTTATTTTCACATCTTCACGTCTGCAACATTATTAGTTGGTTTTTAAATAAATAATTTCATTTGCAGCCAGAAAGAAAACTGCAATGTTTATTTCTTTCTGTGTTTATATCATGTATGTGTTCATCTTGTTAAATATTCCTATAGTTCTTATGTCTTTCCCTGATGTTTAGTTTTTGTTTCATTTTATATTATATGGACATTTCTAATAGGTTTTATTATTATTGTGAAAACAAAACTTTTACATGGAACAGTTTTTCCTGCTCATATTTACGTCGCCATGTTGACTCCCTTAAGAAATGCATATCTCTATGGGATAATTCTGTTTCAATAAAAGCAAAACAAATAAATATTTTTTTCTCTGATAAACAAATATGAGACAAAAATAAATAAATGCTCAAATCACCTCAGTGATCCGTGCCTAAACGTCCCTGCAGCAGTTTCTTTTGAAACCTTGTATAGACAGATGGAGGAAAGCATTCATAAACAAAATATTCAATAAAAACAGAAATTGTTTCCATGACTTCTAGTTGTGTTCAGTTGGAATTAAAATCGTTCTAACATAACGACAGATGTCTTTTAACTCGTATTTAATGATATATATTCTCTTCAAAAGCAGTTTTAAAAAGGACGTTTTATTCATTCAGACTGGAGCCGAGCAGTTATTTGATGCTAGAATCAAATAAATGTCCAGGGGCTTTTATCATGAGTGATTTCAAAGTCCTCCACAAGCCCCCACCCTGTTCCCCACCACCCTCTTTTACTGTGTCATTACTGCTTCGCGGTGAGCAAACTGCTCGGTGTGGCTCAACAATCACATCCAGCTGCTGAAAATGGTTTCTGACAAGTGAAACCACCACACACTGTGTTCATCGCTCAGCATGATGCACAAAATACAAACCTCAGGTGTTTCTGTGCACAAATCTAAAGCTGGTCTTTGCACTAACTCGTTAAAGAAACAGCACAAAGGAATTGAGAGCTTTAAAACAGATGGTTTGTTTGCTTTTGAGTTTTAATTCCATTGGTATGCACTGAAATATACAAAACACTGACATCTGCCAATCCAGTGGCAAAGAAAGGTGGGAAAATGACAAAATGAAAACTGAAACACTCCCAAACAAGACAAACTACAAGACTGTAGGGCTATGAATCCCTGTGTGGACTCTTTCTTGTCTGTTCTTGACTGAAATGATGTTGAGCTGGGTCAGATAACAAAGCAAAGAAAACTATGTAGCTATGAACATAAACACTTTTGCAGAATGTTTCAGAACTGCACAAATAAAGAAAAGAAGGGAGATAGACAGATGCTGCCATCAGGAATCCACTGCTTGTTTTAGCCTCAGGTTGATGAGGTGTGTTGGCTTCATTTAACATGTAAAGGAATACGGTCCTCACAAGAAATTCACAATCTTGAATAAAAAAAAACATTAAAGAACGTAGGTGACAGTTCCAGTTCAAGCCAAAGGCCGGATTCACAAACAGTTCAGGAGAACAAATGAGTTCTCAGACTGTAAATCCCTTGTGGAAAGAGCCCTTACTCCTGGTTTAGGAAATTCTTTTGGTTGCTGATTTCCTCTTGTGCATCAGGACCATTGTGCAACACTGTCCAGAATTATCCCTACATTAGCATATTTAGTTTTCAGGCTCGGCTTTCGGCCATGTCCGTGGAATGTTTGCAGACTTTACACTACGGAAGGAAGGACACTCCTCTCTCCTGACAGTCGCTTAATGCGTTTCTGTGACACACGGCTTTCCACCTGCTCGCTGTGGCGATGTGTCGTGCTACAAAATCTGTCGGGTTTTTCCCACTTTCAAAGCATCTGGAGAGGAATTCTCCACTCGATCAACTCTGATCTGTTTTCACAACAAACAGTTCTGGAGGGAAACTCTGCTGCTCCCAATGCGTCTCGCAAAAAGTCCCTGCGACAATCCCCGTGCTTATTACAAATGATGCAGTACACGCTATTAACCACTAGGGGTCCTCCTCCATGTCATCCAGGTTGGGAGCCATGATAAAATGTTTAGGGTAAACAAGATTGTTCTCATCCGCGTACTCCTCCCAGCGTGCATCATCGCTCTCATGGGTGATGTAGCGCTCGCCACAGCGAGTCTCGAATTCCCTCAGGTCCAACCAAGTCTGGTAATCCTAAAAAAAACAAAAAAAAACCAAATTAAACTTTAACTGAGTGTCACATTTATTTCAACATTCAATTTAACAAGTAATCCTTTTTCAATTATTGTTATATTCTATTAATCCCCAATGGGGAAATAAATTCTCTGTTTTTCCCATCATACATGTGAGCGCACACATGTGGAGCAGAGGACTACCATCTAGGGCACCCAGGGAGCAGCTGGGGGGTCAAGAGCCTTGCTCAAGGACCCAGAATGGGGTAAATGAGTTCAAGTTCAAGTTCTTTTAGTTGAACTTGGACTACCGTATATTGCGGGGGGGGGGTTTCACTTCTTGCAGGGGGCGTGGTCCCCTAAAGCCTGTGATAAACAAGGGATTACTGTATTATTAGTAAGAATATTTTCTTTGTATGGTTACCTAAGATGTTTTTATTTTGAATTGATGTCACATAAATAAAACAAATAATGTTTTTTTCCTCAGAATAAGTTGAAAGCAGTGTGTTTTCTTTTCTAATTTAAAATTTGCCAAATTTGTACCACAGATGTACCAACAAGTCTTAGCATTTCCTGTTTCCCTACTATATAGAAAACTTATATGAGATTTGGTCAAGTTACAGCTGTTATATTAAAGACAAGAAAAGAAGAAAATATGTCACCTGTAGCCAGGGGTGGCTGAGACACTTGTCCACACTGTACCTCTTCCTCATTTTCACTTGGAGAAGGTTGTTGATCAGATCTGTGGCTGTGAAGAAAACAGATGTTCAGACTAAATAAACAAACTAAATTTACAGTTACAGTGACAAGTAAAGATGCAGGCGAACAGAAGCTTTGTGGACTGCATGTAGGAAGAACTGCAGCTGAGGAAAACCGAAAGTGATTCATCTCCACCACAGACAGAGAAAACTCAGATATAGTTCAGACATGTAGGTGGGGAGAACAGTTCCTGAGATGCCTGTCTGAATCTCAGTTTGACACCAAACTATAGGTGAAACCAGGCCACAACTGTTTACAGAAGCCAGGCACAGGTGGACTGCACTCTGTTGTCCTACCTTCTGCAGAGATGTCCTTCCAGGGTGTTGGGGGGTACATGAAGGCAGCATTCTGGATCTGATCGTTAATGTCCTCGTCCTCGTTGAAAGGGAAGGTCCCGCTCAAGCTGACATATACGATGACTCCCACTGACCACATGTCTAAGGAGCGGTTGTAGCCTTTGCTGCGCAGCACCTCAGGAGCCAAGTAGGCTGGGGTGCCCACCACTGACCGTCGGAACGACTTCTCACCAATGATGCGAGCAAAGCCAAAATCACATAGCTTTACCTACAATATACAAATAGAAAAAAATAATAATAAAATACAAAGACGCCTGTAAATGGAACCAAACCATGCTCTGTTTTTCATTTTATTTCTATTTTTTTTACCTGTGGAAAAGGCTCTGCAGAGGCCAGTAGTACATTTTCAGGCTTCAAGTCACAGTGAACAATATTTTTGAAGTGCAGATGCCTCAAGGCCACCAGGATCTGATGGAAACACAAGTCCAATAATTACAGATTTCACTCCATACATCTAAATATTAATGTTATAAACAGAGTCTGTGCAATAGAAACCACTGTGAAGACATATGGAAATACAGCGGCAATAAAAGCATACAAGAAAGCCTTTAAATACTTCCATCTTGACCAGCACCTTAATATAAAGGCATACGATCTCATCATCTCATCTGTATTTTCAAAATCCTGGCATAAGATCTTGCTGCACAAACCCATGGCTCTGCACCAAAACCACAATGTGCCTGCCTCCCCAATCCTGACCCCATATTTAACAAAAGTCCTTCGCAGCCACATCAGAGCCAGGCCCGCTACCGCTAATGGGGTTGTTGTTAATGGCCTTGCTCCTGTTTGGGACCCAGAATCCACAAAGACCTGGGGGCCTCGCGGCTCTTCTAATCAGGCCATGAAGCCGCGAGCACACTGTAGGCTGTAATACACAGCTGGAGAGGAGGCCATGATGCCATTACCGTAAACATTTACCCCCCTAAATCAGCACACCACAACTAGAACAAACAGGCCCTATAAGATGGCGTGGAGCTTCATCACAGAACAAAACATGACAAGGAAAGAAATAAGCAAACAAGTATAGAACTCAAGAGGAATTAAAAGCAAAAGTTAAGTGGACTGAAGGAATGAATGTCGCCTGTCACTTTTAATGCCAGAGTTTAAACCAAGATTATCTAATGTTACAAATAGTGTAGATGTTTATGTCAAACCATGTAAATACCACTTGGTGCAATGCCATGTGATATTGTAATATCTTATATGATCTGTTAGCATGTATATTATGTGTTGTGAATAACTGCCAGCTACTATCACGCCAAATTTGATCTCATCATCTGAAAAAAATCATAGCGTTATAGACATTTTTGTCTAAGCAAAGGTTGACAGCCCTTGTCAATTAGATGACTAAAAAAGTTTAGATGTAGATGCGCCACCAATGATTACTCTCTGAAAGTTTTATCCACTTTTATGAGATATTTTGCTAACAGACAAACAGAGTTGACTCCAGCAGGTAATGCCAACATTTTAAGACCAGATCTTGAACAGTGTTTAGTGCTCGTTGTATGTGTTGTGAATGACTCTCAGCTGCTACCACACCAAAATTTAGCTCAAACTGACTAAAACTGACTGTGCTATATAACCATTCCGGTGTTTGCTAAGTTCAATTAAGAAGGAAAAAACATGATCACCTTTCAGCGAAATATTAATATTAGCACATGACTAACAGAAATCAAGAGGAAACTGATCATAAATAAGAAAGTGTGAGAGAAGAAGTGAAGAGATCCTTTTCCAGCTGCACAAACCTGTGTGACCAGGAACTTGGTGATCCGTTCTGGTAGTTTACTCTTCTCACTGGACAGGATCATCTCCAGCATGTCACCATGCAGCTTCTCCATGACAACAAACACCCGCTCCGGGGTCTCAAACATGCACTCCAGGTTAACTATACCTGGATGATGCAGATTCTAACAAAAAGGAGATAAATCATTTGGAGGTGATCTGTATAACAAAGAACTCCACACAAGTTTTTCTAAATTCCAAGTACTTTAGCTTTGGGTTATCATTTACCTGTAATATGGCCACTTCGTTCCGTAGCTGGCTCTCCTGCTTAGTAGGAAATCGCATTTTGTCTATGACCTTGATGGCCACATCTCTGCCACTTTTTCTGTGCTTTCCTAAAATATACCAGTTTGGTTAAAAGAATAACTTTAAAAGCATTCAAAATGTAATTCAGTACAATTTACAATTACCCACAGAATAAATTACGAGTAACTATTTAAAGAAAGGAACAAACCTCCATACACAATGCCGAACTGACCCGATCCCAGTACTTCATCAGAGAATATTTGATACACCGAGGCAATGTCCTACACAGATAGAGTAGTTTGTTACTTAATGACTGTGTTTTCTTTGTCTCATGCTGAGACCAGCATCATCAACAATGACATCATCAATGCTTTAGCAAAACTGTTGCTTTTCCAAAATGTTTTGGGAGTATTGCCTGATGTTTGACTTTCACTCGGTGCAGAAGTGGAACTGAATAGAAAAGCCCATGACCTTCATCCACCCCCCTCCCCCCGTAAAAAAAAATGCATGCAGCTTCCCCATTCATGCAGTGGAACAACTTCCACTGGATGTGTTATTAAAAGCAACAGTAAGATGCAATTTCTGTTTTTTTTTTACCACAACAGCTACTTTAATAGAACATGAATGTGCAGATTTGCTGCTGCTGGGAAATTGTGCAACAGCTTCTCATAAGAAATATGCACTCCACTTACCACATTCTCCTGGATCTGGCAGTTGGACACAGAGATGCTGATGGACAGCTCTTCTGAAGGGGGAAGAAAAAAAACATGTTTCCACATTCAATAACTGGAAAAACACAATTTTACTCAAGCATTAAGCAGCAAGTGGATCTTTAACTAATTCCAGCACAGGGTGCATTTTTAACATTCCATTACTTTTTTATTATTTTTCTCCCCCACAAAAAAACCCAGTCCTAATGCAGCTGCATGCAGTAAGTTAAAGCCTCACGTAATGAAGCATTTTATTACACAATGAATTGTAAAAAGTTATGTGTGACTAAACGGTGCAAGTATGCAGTTCATTTCAAAACTTGGAATCGAGGCAAACTGGCCAATGAACAGAGAGCCTGTCTGCAGATGTGTGCATTCAGTTCAGCTGACCACATAAATTAAATTTATGTTTGTACAAATCAACCATTTCAATAGATTAACTTAAAACAACATATATGAACTATGTTTTGAATTGAAGTCTGTAGTTTTAAGTGTCAGACTTCCTCTTTGCCACTAAAGAGCATTGTGAGAATCACTGACCCACATATCTGTTAAAAAAATAAAAAAGTTTTTTATGTTTTTTTTTTTTATCAAATAACAAAAATCTTTGTCATGACAAATGAGAGCAAAGCCTAGTTTCTGCACAGTCATGTAATCTCCAAACAGTGACTTCACACTCTCACTTCCCTTGGCCTAGACAAAGCAGGGTTTCCCCTTTCTCTCAAATGTTAGGGAAGGTAAAATACAACCGACATAACGTGAGTAAAGTTTTATTTGCCACAAGCCTCACAAGTACAAACTCAGCATAGTGATACCGCAAAACAAGTCCTGCAGAATAGAAGAACAAGCCATCTTTGAAAAATTGTTTTTTGGGGGGTAAATTTGTCTTACTGTGATCTTTGCCCTGACCAGCAGCACTGGCTACGCTGGGCTGAGGGGTGACAGGCATCAGAGCCTGTCTGATGGCCTTCTCCCAGCTTTGGGCCACCTCCACGCCAACCCCTGAAGCAGCCAGAACCGGGCTGTGGTAGAGACTGCCGTTGTTCTCGCCTACATAGTAGACCATGGTGGCAGTGATGATCTCAAAGCAGTGAGGGTTGCTGCCCTGAGCCAGATTACTGAAGTCCCTGAAGGGTTCGACCTGGAGGATCTCTGACAAAGGGATTTCCTGTGAAGGCAGGGAGAGATGACTGATGAGACGCAGAAGTTGAATGAAAAAAAGAAGCTTTACACCCAACATGAGTTTGCTCTTTCTTGGTTTTAACTAAAACATAGAGGTAAAGATGATAAAGTTAAACACAAACATACGTGTTCATTCATATTTGTACTTATAGTTAGAAAGAAACTAAAAATAGATTAATAATGACACCAGAAATACAGACCAAGTTATAAAAAAAAAACCAATAAAGAAGGAAACAATAACAAGCTAAACAATCTGCAAACAGGTAGACACTCACTCTCCCAACAGTCTTCCAAGTCTTTGGTCCAAGCTCAAAATCTCTCCTTTCTCTCTTCTTTCTCTTATGAGCACAAACCGAAAGCAGCACAACTAAAAGTTCCCCTTTCTCCTTTAAACTCACAGTCAAATCAAAGACAGGAGGGAGGGTCAAACAGCACAAAAAACACAGAGAGATTCCAACCAATGGGGGCTCAGAGAGGCGCACGCTGTCCCCTCCGCATGGCTCACCACAGAGTATCGAGTGAAGTGCTTGTGGTTAGCGGGGCCGGGTCACGTGATCGGGCTTTGCGGCAGCTGAAGTGCTCTGGTTCCCTGATTACAAGGCAGGACGAGCCAGAGGCCCCATCTGAGCACGAGCCGCTGGCGCGACCGCGAGCCCCTGAGACGAAAGACAAGGCAGCTACTGTCCCCCTCCCACCCCACAGGAAAGCGCGTGAGTGGGCATGTGTGGGTCCAATGTTTCAGAGTGACAGCACAGAGACAGAAAAAAAACCCTCACCCCATTAAAAAAAAAAAAGATTTGCAGAGGAAGCCACAAGTACAGGGGTCTCATCTTCAAACGGGGAGCCCTTATGGCTTCCAAATGGTGAAAATGGCTGCCATGCCTGGCGTGCGAGCCACCACACGACCACCACTAATCAGATTGGAGGTATAAAGAAAGGAGGAGAGTGGTAGCCACACACACTGATGAGCAGCACGCAAGAAACTTCAAAGAAATTAACATCCTCAGGACATTTTCTAGATACAGACTGAGGCTAAATAATCTGTGGCCTCAGAAAAGAAATCTTTATAAAAAATATTTTTCTGCTTTAGGCACAAGAAATCATCTTATAGTTTCCATCGCGGATAAATAAAAAGAAATTTGCAGCAACCCTTCAATTTGCTCCTTGAAGATTTTAAATGCAGCTGAGTGCCAAGTTGATAATAAAGAACCACATAAAGTCGTCAGTAAACACACCCTCAGGAGTCTGTCCCCACTGAGGTTTCCTCTCCGGGGCTTTAGTGGCAGAGCCTGAAGGGTGTGACAGAATAACTGAGATAGGAGGGAGGGAGAAGTTTTCCTCTCTTTTTCCTATAATACGAATAGACAGCAAGGATAAGAGTTGGTGTTTAAACAAAGGCACCTGTTTATCACACATTCAAGCCTAGAGTAAAACTGAACACTTCATCCTGCTGCTACAAACTTTTGACCACAGTTTAAAGAGGCGTCTCAAAAAACACAAAGCAAAATTAACTACAAAATATGCACAGCTCTCCTCCATATGCAGAAACCTTTAAACCCACATGGGGAAGCCTTTACCTTCCAGTCTGTTGTTTCCTCCCTCTGTCCTCAAAGTATAATGACTGCTTTATAGCCCCTGCAGCTGAGTAATAACTAACTACAGAACTGCTACTGAGAGGGAAGTGTCGCACAAACACCACAACTGATTTTACACTTTAAATAGCAGCATTTCACTCACAGCCAAAGATCTCTGAGTGCCATTTTAAATTTTCTATCTGTAAAGTGAGCAGCAGCTAAAACACAACTGTCAGTGATGTGACCCTTCAGCATGCAGAGAAGAAACTGGGCTGCAGAAGGAAAAAGCACAGGGGAAATTTCAGCAGTCTGGCGGTGACCTCACAGTAGTTTACAGTTGCAACACGGACGCTCTTAAGCTGAGTCACACAGCTCCCAATGGCTTTGATTTACATACCACGCAAGGGTGAAAACATTCACACAAAATATTTGTGCCACCGTTGAAAATACTTAAAGCTAATTTCTAGTTCTTTAGAGCAGGGGTTCTCAAACGTTTTGGGTTTAGGGACACGTTACAGGGGAGAAAAAGTTTCAGGGATCCCCCTCATAACCCTCATGTTTGTTAAATTATTGTCTTCAGTTTGTCTCTTTAATGCAATGGAAATATTTGTGTAACATAAATACTTAAGACCTGTTCTTTAATAGTGTTAATACGGTTTTTATACTTGTAAACGTGGGGCATGTTTCATTCAAGACGCACTTAACAACATTTTTAATTTCAACTTCCAAAAAATTCCAGTTTTGAGAAAAATAACAGTAAAAAAAAACACTTTACAACTTTAAAGTTTACTTTTTAAAATCTTGAATAAAATAGATGCGATTTCCTGCATTTTGGTGTATTTTAACAGGTTGTTAAACATCTACGTACTTGTAAAAAATTTTTTTTTTTTTTTTTTTTTGTGGACCCCCAAGCATTGGCTCGCGGACCCCCGGGGGTCTGGGAACCCCAGTTTGAGAAGCACAACTTTAGAGCAATGAAAATAACTTTCACACTGGAGAAATAGTTTACTTAATTCTCAAACTGCATCTGGATTAACGGTTTCCTAAAAAATTTTAATGAATCTTTATTGTTTAAGCTTACTTTATAGAACTTGGCTCCGGTGTCGTTCTGGAAAAGACTCAAACTCTTGCTGTCCAGTCTCCAGTAATGTCTCTTCCGCTGTTAAAGAAGACAAAAAAAATAAATAAATTACATAGTTTGAAACAATTACTACTAATACAAAGTTGTAAGTTTTTATTGAAGAAGGTACAAACGTGCAGAAATAAACTCAGAAAAGTATGGACAAAGGAGTTTACAGACTAAGCACAGCCACTAACTCATCTGTTTAGATGTTTGGGGTCATCAGTCTTACCAGGTTGTCTCTGCTCGTATAATGAACCATCCAGCCCTCCTTTACCATAGTGGAGCTCCGTCTCTTGGTATGTTTGATGGACTGGACCACTCGCATCAGAGGGATGTTGCTGCTTGTCGAAGGACTAGACACATACAAATAAAACATGAAAACCTGATTTTTTTAATCAAATAGCTTATATATA
>NC_056518.1:21608770-21622926 GCF_014905685.2 Nematolebias whitei
ATATATTATGTGCATAACCAGGTTTATACTGTGCCACTTCACTGTATTAACACAGTGGTGGAGTACCTTATAGTCTTGATGGGCTCTTCATCCTTCTCTCTATCAACAAAGGGAGAATCCATGCCAAACATCCCATCTGGAGTGGATGGTTCATCTGGATCGTCCAGTCCTCTGCCACCATCCATATCACTGCTGTCCACCTCCATAGTATCCATGGTGGTGTCAGAGTCTGGTCCAGGGCTGGCTGGCTCTGCACATTGTCACCAAATCCAGGCATTTGAAACATATTCACTGATTTCTGATGCTCATGAACATTTTACATCTGAGAAATATTTACATACGATAACTAAATATTCAAACTTATATTAATCTAATAACTTCAAAATGTAAAAAAAAAAAATTATATGTTTAGTCACGTTTGTTTATGCAGGTTTACAGTAATATGCAACATGTTTTAGAGCATCCCTAATTTCTTTACAATTTTTGAAGTCAACTTTGTCTGCTTATTCACTCAAATCTATCTCCTTAGGGAATTTTCAAAAAGACTTTTGCACATTACTATATGACAACTTCAAAAAGGTTCTCAAATATCTGGTATCACTTTCTATCTATGGAACAGGCAGTTGAGTTTACCTCCATTGAAGTCCACCTCCCCTAAACAGTCTCTTGGTACCTTTGAAGCGCATCGCTTATGGCAGTTAAATCTGCAATCTGGCAAGTGATAATTATGTTAAAACATTGACATTTTTCCTACAAAGAACCATTGTGTAATCTAATAAACATTGAAATTTTTAATCCCACCTTTACACTGCATGCCCTGGCGAAACAGACCCTTGAGCAGACGTTTGCAGTACTGGCAGATGGTAGGTCGAGTGTAGGTGTGGATGGCAAAGGTGTGTGGCACCTTAACTCGAGTCTTCTCCATCTTATCCATCCAGATCGGCCTGCCGCTCCAGGACAGGATGCGCTTCCCTGCCTCCTGATGGGACCGCTGTTGCTGAGGTTGATTGGACGAAGAAAAGAAAAATCAAGAAAAAAATGAAAACCATGTGCAATATGAAATAATATGAAACAAAATAAAATCAAGAACCTCAGAGGGAGAGTTTTAGAAAGAGTTAATAAGAAAGTGAAAAGAGGTATGTGGGGGTTTCTTCAGCTGTTCCCATCTGCTGGGCTCGAACCTGCAGCCTCAGGATTACAAATTTGTGGCACTGGCCTCTGAGCTACTGCAGCCACCTTAACAGTTTTAGTATGATTTTGCATATTATTCATATTCTGAGTGGTGCAAACAGGTTTGTTAAATGTGTAATGTTTAACAACATTTTCAGTCTGCTCCTGACAAAAATGGGAGGTACACCGTTTCCGTTTTTCACCAGCAAGATAGCAGATGCAAAAACCTCAAGCTTTGATAGAATCATTACCATAATTACATTTCCTCATGACCTTTCGCGTGGACACAGAATAGAAGGGGAGGTTTCCTGTGTGAGCTTATGCAAAAGCTGTTTCATAAGAGCTCACTGAGGATCTCTCCACTGAGTCAGTAAAGCTAAATTCAATTTTCTGCACCAGTGCTATTCAATAATGTGGCCCTGGAGGGTCGGACAGGGAAGAGAGCCAAATTTGATAAGTTTACAAGTATTTAATAGCAGCGATGGAGCTTGTGAGTAGCATGTTGACTGAGAGCTTGTTGCAAATAGAAATTCACCCCTCGGTCTTGTTTAGAATTATGTTAAAACTAAAACTAGTTTATTTTATGTGAGAGGTTGTAAAAATGTACTTCCCTTTTTCATGCATGAACACTTTGATATTTTTTCCACTTAGCAGAACCTACCTCATCTGGGACAACCGCTGCATTTTCAGCAGGTAGCGGTCTTGGAACAGAGAGAGACGGCCCAGGCAAAGAAACATTGGACAATCGCCTCTTCCTCACACCAGTGCAGTTATTTGGGATCTTGAAGGCACAACGCTTGTGGTAGTTCAGCCCACATCCTGGAACCACACACACACACACACACACACACACAAAAACAAAACAAAACAAAAAAAAACAGCTCATATCAGTTTCGAATCAGAAAAATTGGGAATGTTTACTTTGAGAATCAACATTGTGGCTCCACTGATTAAATGCTAAAAGTGGAAGAATTTACAGTGTGTCTCTGCAATCAGCCTTATCTTTATAAAAGAGGACTGAAAATCTAGTGTGATAAAAGCAAGACAATTAGTTTTAAGTATGATTCAACAATGACAAAACTGTCATTTGACTGTCATGTCAAAAACACTTGCATGCCTCAAATCTTTTGGGAATTAAACGTCAAGGGCTTTAAATGATTACAGTTCCCAGAACAAACAACTCCTGTCTGCTTGTTTCTGTGTTTTTAACCAGATTTTCAGGAAATGGGTTTGAACCGTGCTGACATTTAGTAAAAATTATTTAAAAAGTATAAAATAATCCCAATAACCTAACAGTTTCTCGAAGATTTCGATAAAAGTTTGTGTGGCTGTTTCTAACCTTCACATTTGAGCCCCTGCCGGACAAGACCCCACAGCATCTCCCCACAGTAGTCACAGAAGGTGGGGGCCTTGTAGGAGTGGACGTAAAGGGCATGGGGTCGGATCTGGAAGTCTTCAACTGTTGCTTGAGCTATAAACAAAGGAAATATGTGGTATAACCCCAACAAAAAGGAAAAAAAAAATCTGGAAAATGATCATGAGAAATAAGGAATCAAAAAGAAAATAGAGCAAATTATTGATCACTTGGATTTCATTTCTCTTTCATCCTATTCTCTAACTTTGAAAGAAAAACAGTTCATAGATGTAGATGAGCTTTTTTTTTTTTAGGGAGTACCTATTTTAAAGGAAATAAAATAATGGATCTCAAATAAACGGACATTTTATTTCAAATCCCTTTGATTTGAAAGGACCTCAGTAATTTGTTCAGCGTTTGAGGGTGAAAATAAGTTACACTTCCAAATAAAAGTTGTATCTTTATATTTGCCCAACTTGAACTTCAAATACATCTGCAGTCACTGTACCTCAGAAGCAAAGTCTTTTTCTTTGCTTAATTAAAATCAGATGGTTAGTAGCTCACTTCACTTCAGAGAGACTTTAAACATTAACGGTCCACCTTGTTAAATGGTTTATTGCCAAGGAAATCAAACGTATTACTTTTTTATTCTAGCTAGAAGTCAGTATTTGTAATTTACCGAGTGCATCTAATTAGTATGTAATCAGAAGCCTATAAAACAAACAAAAAGTTTTAATACTTTTTAATTTTAGCTTCTACAACAACACAGAAAAATTTCAATTCAATTCTGTTTATTTATATAGCACTGTCACAATAGATGTTATCTCAGGGCACTGAACAGAAACATCCAAACGTAATAATAATAATTTAACACTATATATCTGAGGAGCAGACTGATTTGAATTTAACTCCAAATTGGCATTAGAGCTGTAAATACATTGTAGAGGCAAATACTGCAAATCTAGCTAAAGCATACCACAGACATTTTATTTTAACCTCAAGAAATTGTGTAAATTTTGTAAAACAAAGACATCTTTTTCAAGTCAGGAGGGAGAACATGCCACAAGCATGGCTGCTATACCCTCCTTACTGCAGCAGAGGGCATCAAATCTCCAGCAGCTATTTCTTCTATCATGTGATAAGACACACCCTTGAGAAGCCAAACGTGCAGAATAAGTGTGATTTATCACTCTGTCCATGTTATTACGAGCATGTTATCACATCTGGCACAGTTCTGAGTATGTCCCCTTGTTTTGTTTTACTCTTTTTTTTTTTTTTTCATCTGTTCCCATTCTGCAAAGGCAACACATTGTTGGAAGGAGTCATGATTAATCATGGCTGTGAATAATCAAACATGTGAAGATGAGTAAGTCTTGGAGGTGAGGTTTGCCAACATATTGTGCCTGTGAGTGACACTTCTCATTTCTCAGAGGGCTCATTGCTGTTCCCATGCTCTCACGCAATCATTTATGCAGCCACGGCAAAGAACAAGGGAATGGTTAATCTTTACACTGAGCTTAATGGGAGAAAGCTGCTGCTGTGACATAGTGATGCCAAATAATGTGTGATGGTTTCTTCTTCCGTTTTTCTTCAAGTCATCCAACCAAACACCTCTGCTTCTAGACAAGAGATGACTTTCAGGCCTGGCAGGACAAGCTCAGTGTGAGTTATGGGATCAATCTAAATGACACAATCAACCAAAATCCACTTTTTTGTTTTGATGTCATTTTTTAGAATCATCAAAGTTCATGCTCAATAATCCAGGTAAAAAAAAAAAAAATCTATCAATGTTCAGTCAGTTCATCTGGATGGTTACTTTTTTGTTGTTGTTGATAAGTTTCGTCCTTCATCCAAGGGACTTCCTCAATCTGAGGAGCCACAAACAAACTCAGTCCCACAAGCAGCACACTCTCATAGTGGACCAAACAGTTTGCTGGTGATAAGATGGTTTCTGGGGCCCGCCCTCTCCCCGTCGACTTCTCTGAGGCAGCCATAGCCAAAGTGGTTAAAAATATTAAAGTTCATGATGAATGAAGGACGCAACATCTCAAAACAAAAAAAAAAAAAAGAAACTGTCAAGATGATCTGACTGAACATTGTTGGATTTCTTACCTGGATTACTGAGCAAGAACTTTGATGTTTTGAACCACTTTGGCTATGGCTGTCTCAGAGGAGTCAACGGGGGAAGTGGTGGACCCCAGAAACCATCTTATCACCAGCAAACTGGTTGGTCCACTATGAGAGTGTGCTGCTTGTGGGACTGAGTTTGTTTGTGGTTCCTTGGACTGATGAAGTCCTTTGGATGAAGGACAAAACATCTCAACAACAAAAAAAGAAACCATACAGATGAACTGACTGAACATTGTTGGATT
Organism: Nematolebias whitei; assembly: GCF_014905685.2. Taxonomy (NCBI): domain Eukaryota; kingdom Metazoa; phylum Chordata; class Actinopteri; order Cyprinodontiformes; family Rivulidae; genus Nematolebias; species Nematolebias whitei. The sequence goes on from NC_056518.1 coordinate 21,613,667, forward strand.
TTTTTTTACCTGGATTATTGAGCATGAACTTTGATGATTCTAAAAAATGACATTAAAACAAAAAAGTGGATTTTGGTTTAATCCTATCACTAGCAAACTGGTTGGTCCACTATGGGAGTGTGCTGCTTGTGAGACTGAGTTTGTTTGTGGCTCCTCAGACTGATGAAGTGGGATGAAGGACGAAGCGTCTCAACAACAACAAAAAGTAACCAGTCCAAATGACCTGACTGAACATTGTTGGATTGTTTTAGAATCATTGCAGGAGTATTTATCAAGTCAAACACTGATGCAGGCGTCTGAGGGAAGTATGGCTTGTGGGGTGATGTTTGCAGTATACTGTAGGTTTGATGTTGAAGAGGAAAAGGCCTCCAGCAGGTCACGTGCAATGAGGAGAAAATGAATATGAAAAGCAGCATTCATGTGCTTTTTCACACACATCTGCAAAACAACTGGCCACTTTTGAAGAGTTATGTAACGGCCGTCTTGCTAATAAGCATCAAACAACACTGAACATAAACTTGACACAGTCGTTTTCACAGTATTCCACTGTTCTTCACAAAAATAAATGAAGCATCTGTTTGCTGTGAGGCAACAAGTTCCAGTTCAGAAGCCAAAACTATACATTCGACAAAAATAAGTTTGAAGAGGCTACGACAAACAGATGTGTTTTTCTCTACTGCCACTAGGTAGGGAATATGGAGCTTGTGAAAGTGGGCGTGATTTAAAGAGGAGTGAAAGAACAAAGGGACAATTGGTCAGGCCAAACCTCAAATCTCATGGGGTCAAAAGGGCTTGCACAGCGTCCGCTGCGTCCAGGGCCGCCCTGCACGTCAGAGCCTGTTTACACTCAGTAAGTCCACTACAATCACTTACTGCAGGAAAAACAAGTGCTTCTCTTTGAGATCTCAGCCAAGAAAAAGTCACTTCTGTGTCTCTCTTGCAGAGAGGAAGATACTCTGATCATGTCTCTCCCACAGCTGCAGAATCCAACAGCACACCAGAAACAACAAAACAAGGAGGATGAGTAAATGTCACATTTTCTCTGCACAAAACAAAATGCCTGTGAACGGCTGTCTCTACTTCTTTTTTTTACAGAGATCAAGTTTTCAACGTGCACAGCCCGTATCATTAAGTTCATTAAATGTTGAAGCAAATCTGAGATTCTTTACATAAGCTTTCATCATAAAGCACTTGGCTCCACTTTTGGAGTTTACACCTACAAATGAAGTGGATTAGGTAAACCAGATGAGGAATAAAAAAAAAATTAAGAAAGAGAGCCACAAACATAGACATAAAGAGTAAAAGTAGGAAGTTCTCTCTAGTCTTAAGTCTACATTCCTCAGCCTCGATGCTTGTAGAATCCTAAAATCCTAAACCTATACAGTCTTCGGCTGTCTAAATCCCTGCAAACAATACTCTCAACCCAGAAGAGGGGGCAGGATATTCAGCACAGGTGGTATCAGGTGCTTCCCAGTACAGACAGATGGAGCTGGAGAACCGATTAAAGCAGAATAGATATTCTGAGCCATTTGTTAGTCTCAGCACCACAGAGGAAGCTGATTCATTCATCACAGGAAATGAGAATGAAAAACCAAGCACCTGTGAAGCTGCCACAAAGGTAGACAATCGGGTGGAAACTGTAATGAGGAAAGATAAAATAAATAAAAAAACACACAAACTAAACGAAAGCAAAAAGTAGAGTACTTAGTAGCTCCTTTTATATTCACGTCATAACAAGAGAGTTGCTCAAGAGTTATTTTATTTAGGCAGCAACGTTTGGTTGAAAGTATAAACCCCACTCAAGTGTTCTCGAACAAAGAAAAAAAAACAGTTTACTGGAAAGAGTGTGAAAAATGTAACAAGTTGAAGTTCCAGTCAGTGCATTAATTTCAGATCATTGTTTGGACGTTAAAGCAACTGGTTTAGACTTATTGCTTCTGTTTTGGACATGGGAAGAAGTATGACCTAAAGTCTGTTTGGAGTAATGCAGACTGAACCAAAGCTACACCAGCAAAGGGATCTCAGCTTTGCGCTTTACCCTTCCTTCTTCCTTGAACTGGCTATTTAAAAATAACAAAACATCTTTATCATACAGATACTGGTGGATTTAAGCCACTGCATTCCATATTCAGCCTCTTTATTCCCATCTCTCGGAAGTCTCTCGGATGAGAGACGAAACGTTTCTACATTTTTTTGTTGATTTGCTTTGTTTTTTTTGTTTTTTTTTGAATGTCCAGAGGACCAGATTTAACTTTTTTTGATTTTTCTACCTGGATTATTGAGCATGCATCAGGATATTTATTCCCATCTATTTCTAACTGCAAGTATTTATGACATATAAGAAATGTTTGTTTGGATAACTAGTTAGTTAGCAATAAGCACAAAAGACACTTGTCTAAACATGGTATAAATTGCGACTGGACACTTAAAAATATGTGAAGTGGTTAAAACGGTCAAATACAACAAACAAGGACGTGATATATGGTTTTGAACCATATAACTCATTTTTAAAATGTAATAAAGTGCCAAAAGAAGGAGAGTGTGAAGAAGAAGAAGAAGAAGAGCGTTTTGCTTACATACCAGAGAGCACCACCTCAACGAGGTCCCCTTCATGGATGTCTTCGACTGAGGTCAGCCTCTGCAGGATGTTCTCGTCACTTAAGTCATGGCGGAACAACAAGATCTTGTCATACATGCCAAAGAAGCCACACTCTGGAAACTGGAGAGGAGCAAAGATACATGGGATATAACTTGGTAAAGAGGCAAGAAAAACCTGATTGCACCTGATAAATATTGATAGATGTAATATTTCTTTAAACATCCAATGCTTTAAATGACATTTAGGGGTTATCATGATATTAGCATAGAAAATAAGGTAGATACAGATCTGTTTTTATCTTTGTAATTTGTTCTGTTGAAACGGCAGAAAATACACACAAGCATGAATGATCATATTATGTCATTTCCAGTGGCTTACATCACCAGTGTTAAGGATACTGGAGCATTCTGAACCCGGTAACTCAGGAAATGAACCCCTGCTTAGGCCTCCTTTCCTCATTTCAGAGGAATTCACACTATAAGGTAGGAGGAAATGCAACTCAAAGGATCCTTTTAGTGAAGACAGATCCACAATCTCTGGACTGCAATGAACACAAGTAGCCCACATTTATTCCCATCGATTTATAAACGCAAGGTGCTTTTTCCCCCATTTTATGCGCCAATTCTTAACTTGTGTAAAACAAATAAACTTTATGCAAAAAAACACCATATGGGTGATAATATGACTAGGATGCTTATATCAGCAGTTACCCTCCCTAATTCAAACAAGTTGGTCCAACTTTAAGTTAGGTGATTAAGGGAAGAGGGACACTGGGAAGAGGAAGAAGAGGTTCTGGCAGGAGTAAAAGAGAATTAGAGCACAGGAAGTGCAATTTGAGTCAATACAGAGTCACTTCCTGCACTGAGGGCAGCCCAAAACCTCTTGGAGAGAAGTGTTGTTGTCACACGAAGAAGACTGCAGTGAAATTGTGTGATCCCATACTGTCTGCGCACTCGTATATCTAGCTTAGAAAATGGTAAAACTACTTTAATGAAGGAGTGGTGTAACATTGCTTTGCACCTTTTTGATTTCAAATTAATTTTTATGTTTTTTTTAAACAGAAAAGCAGTTTAAATTGTTTGTTTGAAACTCACCCAATTAGTAATCTTTTTAAAACTCTAAAAAAAAAAAAAAATTGTATTCTAAGATTTTCATCTCCTGCATTAAATAACACATTTGCACACCTGATAGTGCGGAAAACATCAGTCAACACTAGATAGAAGTTTAAAGCAGGGTTGCACGATTTGTATCAAAGTGGGAAGTGGAGTTTACACTGTGACATAATTCTAGATAGATCTAATGCCAAGCAGGCTGGTATTGAAGGATTCACCAGGTGTTTCCCCTCAAACCCAGGCCATGCACAATGGGCTACATGGAACAATGCCGTGTGGCCTGGAAAGACTAGGTTGGCACAGTTGTCTGGGCACGGGACACATAAGACACCTGGAGTTTTGCAAGTGCCAAGAACAAGAGACAACAAGGCAGATCGGTGGCTGGGGACACATGAATGTATCAGATGGCTCATGTAAACAAGGACAGAAGGATAAAACTAACGGCAAAATGTAATTTTGCAAACTAAGTGGCAACAATTGTGTCTTCATGTAATGATGCAGGCTTCCCTGGTGTTTGGACAAACATTCCAAAATAGGAATTTGCTTTTTGCTCAGCTCTAAGATCAAGTAAAACAAATATGAATTATCTGTTGGGGGGTTTTACTTTTATGACAGTTTTTTTTTTTTTTAGCTTGATAAGTGACACGCATGAGGAAAAAGTAAAACAAGGACTGATGTCTGTGTTATCTTCCACTCAAGCTTCTTATCAGTTTTTACACTTCATCTTCCTCTTGACCACTTAGATATCAGTCTAGCTCAAATGGTGTGAAGCTTTGATCAATAATCAGTCAATGTATGAACAACGACTAAACTGCACTGTTAGATTTATTTAAAGGACTGCAAGACCCACAATCCTTAACTCTGCGTTAGGCGAGATTGATGAAAATTGTGAAACGAGCTTTTACAACAATGAGATTTTATTTGATGATTTTGTGACAGATGAATTGACAAGTTCTGTTAATTTGTAAAATGACTATTATTCAAAAATACCACCGGAGTTAGCCATAATGTTTTATATACACGAAGAAAATTTCCATTGAATATAGTTTACAATGTCTTACAGGTAGAAAAATGCATCACCTGGATTAAAAAAATGCAAAAAATAGACAAGAGCTTCCTATTAGAGATGTACTGCAGTGTTATATTTCAGCTGGCAGTGGGTCTTTTTATTTTATTTTGGACACTGTACGTAGCATCCATAACAGTATTGCTATCATTGATGGACATTTATCTGATTTAGAGGGGCTACGTTATTTAATTATGCAAAACAAAGTCTTAAAGAGATATTGTTGTACAAGGTATTGGTCAAACCTAAAGAGAGAGTGGGGGAACCATTAGTTTTGAGTAAAAGCTTTGGTTAAAAAAAAACTATTAAACAACATGAGATCCCAGAGAATATTTGGTGAAATCTAATAAAACAATTTCCAAGTAACTTAAAAAAGAAAAATGATCAGTAAGGTTAATAAAAATCAAAAAAAAAAAATATATATATATATATATATATTTAAAGTGCATTTTGCTAAGGGGGAAATTTGTTGACCTCTGGAAAAAATGGTAAATGGTACTTATAGCACCTTTCTATCTTATCAAGATGCTCAAAGCACTTTACATCTGTGTCCTCATTTACCCATTCATACATCACTCTACTAGATCTCTACAAAGCTAATTGAACAAATCATTCTAAAGAGACTAATCAGTGCTTTATCACATTCATACACCGATGGGACACACATCAGAGGCAATGAAGGGTTCAACGTCTTGCCCAGGGACACTTCAGCATGTGACTGCTGGTGGATTCGAACTCCTAACTCTTGCAGTGGAGGACGACTGCTCTAACCACTCGGCCACCTTAAAATGAGCAAAGGTCAAACTTTCTACTGTTTTTAGATTTGCCTTATTCCAGAGTAATAAACACACTAATTAAAAATAATTAAATAGATGCATATTTCTAACACATATATGCCTGGAGTTATATTTGTATGATATGGGGCCATTTCACATGGTCTTGTTGAGCAACAATATACTTTCGTATTGGTTCAGACAGAAAGAGGTCTTATGTTCACACAGTTAGTAGCCAGCGTTCAGACTGTGACTCCATAAATAATTTTTGAGATGTGCTGGAGAAGACTACTACAATAAATACAAAAACTAGTGCACTACTTTACAGAAACCAACAACACAATACTGCAAAAGCTTATTAAAATGAGGCCACAGCAAATGCCTGCTATAGTTGAAGGTGGTCCAAAAAAACATTTTTTAGTAACACAGTGAGTAACATAGTGCTGCTTAGTTCTGAGTGTTAAACAAAAATGCACGTCTGTGTAATGGACCATTTCCAACTCTCCCCCTCCATCTAACCTGTCTACATCCTAAACCCTGTCATGCTTTCAGGTGATTATTACCATGTGATGGAAACCATCACCAACCCAGGTGGGAGAAAGGGGAGCATCCATTCTGAGTCGACTGAAGTGACACTGCTGATTTTCCTCCACTGGTCCAACACTTGCTCTCACAAACAGAAATTCATGTTAATGCTTAAGTATACCCAACTCAAATTATCTCATCTTGGCACCAATTTGAAACAAGAGCATCTGCAGGGCAACCTGTAATGCTTCGAGAGCAGATGATACAACTTTCTGTGCCCAATAAAGCAAGAGGTACACAAATAATATATATTATTAGGTTATGACCATTTTAACTGTTTCACATTGCTTCACAAAAAAGCAGCTGCAACAAAAGTGATAAATAACCTGCAGGTGAGCACGTTTAGAATGCACATTCTTAAACAGTTTCATGTAAAATTAAAACCTTCCCCTCCGCCACGCTTGCCAGTGAGCACATGAAACCCCTCAAATACCACCTTCCACATGTGACTAGATACATCTTTGAAGACCAAAGTGACTAAGCATGCTTTTTATCATCTTCAAACGTAAATCCATTTAGTCAAGTGCCCAGCGACCACACACACACACACACACTCTAAAGAGCGGGGTGCAGGGGAGCTGTGTGTGAGGTCCACAAGTCAGGCTGAATTGACGACTGGAAAGGAGGCTCAGTGGTAAGCTTTTGTTAAACGAACTAATCTGCCATAGATATGCTAAATCCTGTTAGTGAGGAGGGGAAAGGACAAAGTAAAGATGATGGGGGAAGTGGAAGATGTGAAATTTTGTTTCACTACGAGACAAAAACTAATAAAGCACACGAGTACTGATTCTAGCAACTGTAGAAATTGGGGAAAATGCGTCATGTGTGACCCTATAACTGGAAAAGGATTTTTGTCTCGAATGCTCTGCTGAATTTTTATTTCTGCTGCAGCAATAATCTTTTAAGGCAATCAATTATAGAGAAATATGAGCTCTTGTCAAAAACAGAATGTGTGGTTGGACTTTAGTTTTTCATAAACAGCAGAGGTAAAAGGCAAATGGAAGGCAGAGTTTAAGAGCAGCGTATGGGCTAAGGGAAGTGCTGCCTAACCTGAGGCTAAGGATGGCAGTGGGCCAGGTAAATATTCATTCAACCTTTATACAGAGAACAGTTTCAGTTAAATGTTCTGTTGTAGGTTCTTGTTAGATTTAAAAGTTGTTCCAAAATAGGTAGATTACTAACTGTAATCTGTAATATTTGTGTTTATTCTCGGGTTTTTTAGGCTGTCAGTAATGTACTTTTTTTTTAAAGATTTTGTTGAACAGTCAAATTCCAGCAGTGAATAAACTGTGGGAGCTGAACATAAATAAGTGGCTACCTCACCCAAGTGTTCTAATTAGACACAGAACTGAAAACAGCTGTAATACTAAAAACACGAACGGTACTGTGCAAAAATGGTAGGCCATCACCAATTCCTTCATGCTTTAAACCTAATAAGCCAGACTTCCTTGTAATTTTTTTTACGTGGCCCTAATCATGTAACTGGGACCCTGTGTACATAATTTCGTTCCACCACATGTACCACATGGGGTGCGAATGACAAATAAAGACTCTTGAATCCTTGAATCAATAGTTTTTTGAGCTTTTTGAAGGTCTTATAAAGTTTTTCTTTGGATCTCACCAGCTTTTCACTCATTTTAGTTCTTGTACCCATCCACAACAGCATAGCGTGTGCTTAAAATGAGGAAGGTGAACAAGTGGAGGTCCAGCTTTCAGGTAAATGCTCTTCTAGAATTATCTCGTTGCCACTGGGTGCTCTCTTGAGATAGCGCCTTTAAATTGTGTTAAATTTATAATTTTTTTTATAGATTCATCAATGGTTCGAATTGAGTGGGAAAAGGAAAGAATGGTCTTTAATTAAGAAATGATACCCCAAGAGTTAAAAACACCTGATCAGGTGGTTGAATTTCTATATTCCATATTACCCTAATCATACATTTTAGGGATGCACGATAGTGGTGTAACGGCGCATGTGGATGTAGTGAACCTTTTCGAGCATGTTCGGTTCGGTCCACGTGAGTACCGTTTTGGTTATTTTTTTCACTTATTAAATTTTATTAACAAGAGAATATGCACCGCGGAACTAAAGTTCCTAAGCGTGTTTCAGCACGGGGCTATTAATTGTTGCAGTCTTGCAGCACGTGTAGCATTAGCAGCCTAGCAGGCAACGAACAAGCCTTGAAATGACATCATCTGAATGTGAACGTCTCTTCTAGCAACTTGGTGCAAAAACTGATAGCAGTATTTAAACAACCTTTATCAGGTAATTCCGATTGGTCCAAAGCAATAGCACAAGATATAGAGTTTTTAAAGCTCTGTATCTACATCTGTATTCTGTTGTTGATGTGCTGGCTTAAGCATATGATTAAAGTTCTTGAGCCCCGCTACGTCAACCCATCACGTCAACACTTCAGCCAAAAAGTTGTAGCAGCACTTTATGAAAAAGCTAAAACTGATATCGTCAACAAGCCCTGGAGCTCAGATTTAAAGCTCTGCCACATTGATGATGATGATGATGAGCGAGAGAGGATATTCAACCACCTCATAACAGAAATGATGATCATGCAAGAAGAGGTAATGTTATTGTATTATTGTGATCTAATTAACTTTTTTAATTTAAAATTATAATCTTATTAACTCAATTTTTTTTAGCTCTTTGTATTTGCAGTCTGAGGATGTCACTGAGATAGCAGCTGAGTCTTCATCCTCTTCAGGGAAATTTTTTTTATTTATTTTTATAGAAACGTATTATTTACTTGGCATATTTTCAAAATAAACGTTTTGTAAGTCTTTATTTTGGTCTTTTTTGTACTGAAAATTAACCGAACCGAGCCTTCCATGAAACCGAACCAAACCAAAATGTGATTTTAGTGTACCATTACACCCTTAATGCACGATATTGGATTTTTGGTACGCCGATATGTTAAAACTTATTCGACTAATAATCAATACCAATAACAATATTTTTTTTTCCCTAGACCTACTTACAGAGACTACATAGCTTTGAAATTAAAATATTACATTATTCTGCATGGTCTTTGTCAATTTGGCCTGATTCGAAATGCAGATGCCAAAAAGGGGGCTGAAAATGATGCTTGGATTATGTTTAATGTCAAATTTTGTCA
>NC_056518.1:21623026-21689227 GCF_014905685.2 Nematolebias whitei
TATATATATATATATATATATATATATATATATATATATACATATATGTGTGTGTGTGTGTGTGTGTGTGTGTGTGGCGGGGGGGTATATAAAAACAGTGCCTTTTATATTGGTGAGTTATTTTGATGGAATGGCCAATATCCAATATTTAACTTTAACGCAAATATCGGCCAATACCATGCCAATAATATTGTGCATCCCTAATACGTTTTATGTAACACTTTTCATATGGACGGATCATACTGTCGTGATACAACAATCTGCAATGAGTCCAACTTTGTAGCAAAGTGAATAATCTATAAAAGCAATAAAAAAAATCAGAGGGTCAAATATTATCCAACGACGCCAAAACAAAAATTTTTTTTTTTCATCAAGGTGGCAGGGTTGTTGTGAAACATTTCACCACAATCAGGAGGTGGAGGGCTTCTGTTTATTTAGCTTGAGGAGGTGAGATAAAGACCGTCACACGTTCAGAATGTGATAGAAGGTGCTTTTATTCACTGGATAAATAAGTCTATTGACTAACAACTTTGGATGAATTTAAAGACAGATCACACAGCCCAGAGACAGAACATTACAACACACAAGAGTATAAGGTTTATTTGTTTGACTGAGTCTTTGATAACACCCTTAAATAACACCAGTAAGAAGAGTGTTATTGAAGATAAAGAAATATTATAACACAGTGAATAACAAAAGTTTGAAGCAATGGGTTTTGATACTTTGCTCATTTGATTAACGTGTTCTGCTCAAGCTAAAAGTTCATTAAAAAGGAAACACTTTTTTAATGCAAAAACATCAAGGAAGCATCCACAAAAGAGAAAAACATGCTTCAATACTTCTGTTCACCAAATTGCATTTGATATTGCAAAAATCTAAATGCTGAATAAAAATGAAGAAGTTCTTTCTGCAAGTCATTTAAAGCGCAAATGTGGAAAACTAAATAAATGTATTAAAGTCAGCAGTGGAACTTTAGATGCTTTAATTACGTATAATTATTTTATTTTTGTGATAAAACTTTCCACACAGCATGGTTTAATAAACACATGCTCAGCGAATTAAACAATTACTAGAATGAGAGCAAAAAACAGGAGCCAAATAATTAATCTGGCTTTTGGAATGATCCAAGAAAAGAGGGCAAACTGGAACCACTCTGGGTTTTCCATCGTCTTATTTAACACCAACTCTTTTTTTTTTTTTATAAACAGTTTCCATATAATTCAACTAATTGACTTCAGAAGAAAAATAACACTTTGATGGTGGAGACGTCCTCAATGAACTATAGTGTAAAACCAATTTAGTACAAGCGCACACATAATGTAGTTTTCAGATACAAATTGGATGTATTGCATTGTTTAAATGCAGCAATGGCTACACAGATGCAACCTAATGCTCAGATGAGTTATCATTAAAGCTACTAATTTGTGATACTGCATAAGAACTACCGTACTTTCTGCCGTACATGTCGCACCGCCATATATAGTAAGTTGCATTAGTCCAAATATGTCTAATAAAGTGGAAAAAATCATAAAAACATTGATTCATTGTATAAGTCGCATTTATAATGTGTCACCACTGACGTGTGGCGTTTGTTATATGTCACCGCTGACCACCTGGAAACGTGGGCCAGTGTTGTGCCAAAAATCAATAGGCTGCCAAATGGTGGCTGCGGGAGCGTGCATGGGAGGACTTTATACAAGATTTTAACAAGATCAACACTTAAAAACAATTATTTGTTTGCTCAGAATTATAGCAAATGTGTGTCTCAGTTTAACTTTTCCCTAATAGATGCACTTTAACAATCAAATCAGCTGCATTTCGCCTGGATGGCGTGGATGATTTGACGTTTGCTCCAGGAGTTCCGGAGCGAGACAAAGGTGGCTTAGTATGGCAAGCCAAGTGTCTCATTAATAGCCACTTTTACCTATTAATGAGACACTTGGCTTGCCATATTACTCGAGCGCCCTCTAGCGGCTGAAAATGGTAGTGTTCAGCATTGTCCATGTCAGAATGAATGAAATCGTCAGATCTCAGCCAAAAATTGGTTTGTAAATATGGGAGAAAAAAACAAAACATATATTAGTCGCTTGGCTGTGTAAGTCGCAGGGCATGCTAATTTATGCAAAAAGGTGTGACATACAGCGAAAAGTACAGTACATTTAACATAATTTTGGTTTTCAAAATAAAATATGTAATGCATAAACATTTGTACATTTTAGCAGCCATGCCCTTTTCATTTATAGGTTTCAAGGGAACAGTTGTAAGTTTTGAGTCACAAGAAAAACTAGAAAAAGGATATATTAGATAACTCTGTATTAAAGAAAGTCATGTTTTCTGAACGCTAGTGTCCAAAGCAAAACAAAACAGCAACCAGACAAAATTAGAAAAAAATAACAGTACAAAAATTTGTCAGAAAAACTCCATGAAAGGTCTCTTTAAGATATTTGTTTGCAAATTAAGACGGTCAAAAACATTTCTTTAAACTGCTTCATGATTCGTTTCCATTTATTCCTCCAAATGTAATTAATTGTGTGTATGTATAGGAGTCACGTTGAAGAAAAATCATTAAATGTGACTTTTCCAAACTGTTTTACAATCTGAGTCCTTGCTTCCTTTTTGCTCAGTGCACACAGGGGCCAAGATGCATGCTTTATTTCCATCCATCCATCCATTTTCTTTACCCGTTTGATCCATTTTGGGTCACGGGGGTCGCTGGTGCCCATGTCCAGCAATCACTGTGCGAGGGGCAGGGTACACCCTGGACGGGTCGCAAGTCCATCGCAGGGCCATGCTTTATTTCAGCAGTGCATAATCTAAAAACTGTTTGCTCCTCTGTTTGCAGGAACAGGCCAAGTAAAACACTTCACAGCTGGAGGCAGAAGAAGCGGGGGAAGGCTGTGTGGAGCTGCACAACAAACCTCATATGGTTAATATTCAAGAACTCATCCCCTCACTCTTCACACCTTCATAATATGCGTTCCTCAATACGGCTTCTGCAAAAGGAAAACTTCACCAGAGTTAATCAACTGAAACAGCCACATGCAGCAGAAAGGAAACACATGTGGTGGCTTAGTGGCAAGAGAAGTGCTGGCTTTCTCACTCTATAGGCTGACTTGTTTTCCTCCACATGGTGGAATATGGCTCACCGTTCATTCATAGCATTAACTGTATGAGTTCACTGTGTCATCATGGAATGCAGCTCCGTGCTCTTTGGACTTCAACACGCCGTCTGAATAACTTGCTTTTCAAAATCTCAGTGAAGCATGAAATAACGCTTTACTTGAAATGTGTTTGGCGCTTCAGTCAATTTTAATGTGCCTCACATCCGAGGCCTTTCAGTACTGTGACACACAAACACACACCACACAAACTGAAAACTAACCGCCACTCAGGTGTTTACGCCGCCACAGTTGCTTAGAGTTAGGGGCAAAACACTGACATACATGACAGGAACTGTCTCCCCTAAAATGAGGACATCAAACCGCTCCTTGCTCTTGTTGTTTCACAGATGTTTGAACACAGTAGCTTGGCAAAGGCATGGCAAGTGCCAATTCTTCATGCAGTCCATGTACTCCTGTCTTCCTTCTTTTTTTTTTATTGAAGGACATGTATTAATGTATGTGTGTGACTGCAGCCTGTGCGATTTTAGTCTTAGTGGGGAACTCTTAGCTCTTACCACTCAGATTAGGTGTACAGCTATGTCCAGACCGCATGGTAGGAGATAATACACCTGACATTCTAAACCTCTTTCAATCATCATGGGATTCTAGGAAGGCTATACTGCTTACCCAATTTACATTAACCACAATGTTGGTTTCAAGTCAAATCTTCTCCTGGTTTTACAAAACTAAAACGAAACAGTAAAAAAACAAAAACGTTCAATTACTCTACCGTTTGTGATTATGTTGGGTTAGAGAAACAATACTCCTCTGCAGCAATTTGGCTTTAAGTACAAAAGTACTGAAGTGAGCTGTAGATAATAGGTGATGAGGTCAGCATTTGGCTACTAGCCACTGTATCCCACTGCAACTATGTGGCTTTGGCCTAACAGCACAAAGCCGTTGGATACAGCACTGTGCTAAAATATTCAATGATTTCTTTGTTGAGCTTTCAATGAGGCAGGTCAAAATACAGCTCTAGCACTCTAAAAAATTGAAATAAAATTGAGGTCTTGAGAAGGGTTCAAGATACCTGTGATAATTCTGCAGTTAATTTGAGGGGAAGAAATCTGCCACACTAATTTTCTGAGAATGTCTAAAATTCACATGACAAAACTGCACACTTGTGCAAAATTGAGAGCCCCTATAAATAATCGGAAACATTTTGGAGACCCTCTTATGAATACTGTTTGCAAACTAGTCACCAACAGTTGCAGACCAGTGAGATGATGCCTAAAGACCTCCAGAATTCTAGAGAACTATAATTGATCAAGACCACTTAAAAGATTGCAAAAAGGTTTGGCTCGAAAACAGCAAAGTATGATGAAGTTGATGTTTAACAGTTTTGCACACATTTTAACTGACAAATCTACCTCAGCTCTTTTCTATGACCTTTTCCTATATACATGTGGGTGTGTATGCTGTCATGCATGTGTTTGTGTGCATACGTTTTAACAGTATCCAGGCAGAGAAGAGGAAGACTGAGTCACAGGATCTAAGGCCTCGCAGGAAGACAGCAGTGTGATCTCAGACATGCTTGGCCAAGCCCCCGCAAACTACTGATGAGTTATAGCCCTGCTGCAATCGTACGCCAGCACCTCTGCCTTAAACACGTACTGCAACACACACTCCATCTCCCCTGTCTGGCCTGGAGTATCAGGGACCAGCTGCCAGATTCACCTCCACAAGGGGCAAATAAACAGGTGAACCTGAGGGGGGATGTATGCGAGATTGATGGCGGCTGCACTTTCTCTTGTTCTGGTGAAGCAGGAGGTCAGAAGGTGTGTGGTAATAGCAGGATTTAGGAGCAGGCTGCTGTTGCTCAACAAACACAATAATAATTGCCATGGAGGCAGAAGGTTTATTTTCTTTATTATTCCCATTTAATTTATCAACTTCATAAGGTCATAGAGTTGCACTCACATCAATTCAAAAGATCTAAATGAAGCTGAGCTAAATATGCAGCCCGGCCAAATTCCAGCATTCAAACTTTCACCACCTTCAAGAGAGGAACACCTAGGCCTGTCACGATAAAACATTTTGCTGGGAGATTAATTGTCTCAGAAATTATTGCGATAAACAATAATATTGTTGGAAATTTGACAATAATTAGTAATTATTGCCAAATTTGACAATAATTAGTAATTACTGCCAAATTTGGGTAGTGGTGGTGCAGAGGTTAGAAAAGATGGGCCTGCGATCAGAAAGTCACAGGTTCAACTCCCAGTACCATCAACATCAAAATGTGGGTGGAAAAGGTGAAACAACCACACCTGCCTCCACCCTAATTTGCCCCACTCTGGGCCCCTAAGCAAGGCCCTCAACCCCAACCATCTGCTCCCAAACAGGTCTCTCTTGAAAATGAGTTCTTTTGACTCAATGAGACTACCTGTATAAATAAAGGGTAAATGAAAAATTAAAAAAAAATTTTTAGAAGAAATATTGGTTAATTTGTTTTGAGTGTAGTACCTTTTTTTGACCACTGGATGGCAGTATATAAGACTGTTTTAACCGAAGGATGGATAGTAAGGGAGCGTGCAGTGTATCTCTTTAAGAAAAAAAAATAAAAAAATGGGATGGAGGTCCCTTGACATGACATGGGCTGTCTCTCTTTCCTATTTTTCGGTTCTCAAAATGGCGAATGCTCGGTGTGATTTGAGCTCTTTAGCATAACATTTTTTCACACAAAGCTTTTAATTAAAAAAAAATCAGTAAACAAAGTTTTCAGCTTCTTTTTGCAGAGAAAAACAACTTTTTACATGAAGGCATGGGTTTCAACCATGAATTTTTTTGCTTTGACAAGATGGAGTTTTGTTCTGAGGTCAGCCTGTTAGCTTAGCTCGTAGCTTAGCTTCTCAGCGTAGCTGCTTTTAACGATCCAAAAACGCGATTTTGGACAGTTAAAATGGATTTTAACGAGAAAAGTGAATGGGAGGGGTCAGTGAAGAGCACCAGAGTTGAGTCTTGTCATCCAGTGTCTTCAATAGAAAGAGAGAGACACGAAGAAACGATACAGCCCATAAATGAAAATGAGATTGATAATTTTCATTTATCATGCGATTAATTGATTTATTGTTTATCACGACAGGCCTAGGAACACCAACAGGTAATTTCTCTAAATGTTTAAACACACACAAGCAAGAATAACGGCTGTAGCAGTGAAGAGAAAAGCCATTTCCCACAAAATTGAACAGGCTGTGCTGCTCTGCCGACCACAGCAGATTGGAGCGGAGAGAATATGGAAACAGGGAGCGGCTCTGAGGGGAACTAACCAGCGAGTATGACTGAAGAAAGAATCAGGGACAAAACAGGTCATGCTGATACTGCTGCTCATCTTGTTTAAACCCAATCAAACAAAAGTTAAACTGTAGTACAACTTTTTTCTTCCAATTGAATGTGCTGTCTTACTAATTAAATAAGCATTACATTACTAAAGTCTTCCGTTCGACCTTTACCCTTCAACACTCAAAGACCTTCTCGTTGTTATAACATGTAATTTCACTTCCTCTGCCACCTTCCTATCAGTTTTAAAGATCATTCTCTGTACTGAGAGACAGGAAAGGCAAATAGTGCTGAGAAAACAGCGCACAATAAGACATTCTGCATCCTGCTCATGCTGCAGGGATCAATAATGTCACACTGATATGACCAAGTGGCAATATCAGAAACAATATGGTCTTTATTGCTGCACACTGGAAAAATGTCTAGCAAGTTGGTTGATCTGTTGCAGCTAGATTATGTGTAATTTGTCAACTTTGAATTAAAACATTCCTTCGTAGTCAGCAAATTAGTGATTAACTTGATCAAAAATGACCACGTTAATGCATTATTTAGAAGTCATCCAACCAAGTTCTCCTCAGCGTTTGTTATGCTCGAAGTTGTTTAAGCGTGCTGTAGAGCACTTAAGGTGGAACCCAGTCAAACGCCAACTGTTAATGAGTAAATTAATAAGAGGAAAGGACGCATCCGTTTTCACTGAACCATGTTGTGCCACGGTTACAAATTTATGAAGGGAAACTTGTGGAGTCTCTCAGGAAGTGCTCCTAAATCATGACACGTGCTTTGCTTCAAAAGGACAAAGTCACCGGGATTCCTGGGTATTAAATGCTTCTACATTACCACACTGCGGCCTACCACTTCAGTATAATCACAATCTAGACCATTTCAGCTAGCATTAGCAGAGATTGGAGTGGTGTGAGATTATCTCCTTCCACTGGCTAAAGTCAAGTGCGATGGAGGACATCTGGGTGACCTATGAGCTCAGAACACCCAACGCAAAGCCACGTTTAGTGGCCGAGGCAGCCTTCTTCTCATGGTTTTGGCAAGGAGAATCGGCCGTGCAGCGCCCACAACCCCCTCTGCGAATCATCCAAAGCCTGCCAAGAGGGCTGCCCCGGCCATCCCTGCCCCCTTATCCCCAGAGAGAGCCATGCTTCTCCACTCTGTCATTCTCTGACTTATGTGGTCGAGCCCTGTGTTCTGCCTTGCCACTTTACATTTAAATGAGAGCAAGGCAGCAGAAATGTGCACTGCAGATGGTAGAAATTACTTAGGTCACTTAACTTCAGAGATACTTTTACCCCTTTTTCTTCTCTCGTTGCCTTTTCCACAAATTACTCCAACCCTTGGAAAACGGATAGATTCCTTGTGAAAAACGGCTTTAGGCTGTGCATATGCAGCAATCCTCGTTATCATATAAATTTAGTCAACGCTTTGGCTTTGGAATAAATCTGTAAATCTGTAAATACACACATAAAACAAACAAAGTATATAAATGACCATTTCTATGTGTTTTACAACCAAATTGTGAATATTTAGTCTTACTGGTGACCTGTTATTTTTTCTTACAAGAAGCCGAATGTGCTTTCCAGGAAACTTTTGGCCCAAATGTACATCGCACATAAAATCTTTCTCTGTTGGGATGCTTTCTGGGGTGAAATATGCTCACCAGCTCCAAAGGAACATGCAGATGTGGACTTGAGGCAAACAAGGGAGCAAGATGGTGATTTATTTCCTGTTTGCTTCAGCTGGTCAATGTGAACTTCAGCCTCTCAGTGTTCTATTGGAACATTTCTCTTTCTGTGTCCTTGTCTTAAATCTCCTTGTAACGTGCAACATAAGATCTCATGCAAGATTGCAGATCCTAACTTTTGGATAAACAAAAGAGTTTAGTAAAAAGCCAAAAACTGACAAACTCAAGATTGTTATCTTAAACAGGAATGATGGGATATTTTCTTTGTCATAAGCTGCATTGAATTTTACACATTATTCGAATGTTTGAACCACTTAATTTTTTTTATGGCATTTTGCCGTTTACTGGTGTTGAACGTTTTCTTACTCAAAAAGGCTTTTGTCTGAGTAATTACAGAGGCAGCTGTACAACCCTCAACCAGAGACTGGGAGTTAACAGAAATGACAAAACCAGGGGGGAAACCTGTGGCTGAGGCAGCTGCATTTCACAGCCCTTTCAACTGAACTGCAAATGCAGCAACATCTTAAGGCCAAGTGCAGAAAAGCATTCGTGAAAGTAACTTTGCAGGCAGACGTTGAAGAATTTTTCCCGTCTTCCTGCAAGTTTTTATTATCTCAAATGATAGAGATCTTTGACCTGATGAAATGCTTCAAATACTGTGTTTTCTCTACAGCAGAGAGGGTTTTGCCAGATCAAAAATAGCCAAAAAAATTACGTTTTGCCTTCGAAAGATCGTAAATACAACAGAATAATAGCATAAAAAATGTTGAACAAAGATTGGACCCTACAACACGAATCAAAATTTCTCACATGCCTGATACTACCGCAGCAAACGTTTCACTTTTCCTGCAGCCTGATCCCACCCATGAGCAGCATCACATCATCCTCCAAAAATGCCTTGGTGAAGAGGAATGTTCTGTTGCTGGCTGGCTGTCCAGGCAGACCAGCTGGCTTACTGGGAGTCATTTTCAGAGTTGTGAACTTTTGTCCTGTCACTGCTCCCTTGCTGGCTGCACCAGAGTGCTTGGGCGACACCAAACAGGAAACACTCAACAAGTGGAAGCTATGGATGTTTATCTCGCACCACTCATCAAGCCCCCTAAAACCAGAGAGACAAGTCAGACCCCAGCTAGTTAAACACGGTTGTACCAGCTCAGAGACTTGTGTAGCGGCAGAAGAGATGTCAATAGGCCATTGTGGATTAGATCATTCTTCACCACCCAAGGACTGACTCCCTCATTCTTTTTAGGAATCAACCTTTTGAGTGGTGATACTAAAAAAAAAACATTTTAGACAATTTCAGGAATTTTGATTGCAATAGTTGCTGAGCAAGATGTTAGCTGAACCCATCAAGATCAGTTTGCTCTGTACAAAAACTGACTAACTCACTAAAATGGGATTTTGTGGCTCAAACAACTACTACCAAAACCAAGTTCAGATCAGCTCAGTGAACAGAGAAAGGAAATCTATTCTGTGGATGCTGGCCAAGTCATGTGGGCTGAGTTTTTAGTACGGAGCGGAATGAGCCCAACAAAATCTATACAACACAGAACAAGCTGCATGACTCCCTGTTCAACAATGAGACTGATTCAAAACTAAAGACAAAAAAATATGAAAGCCCACATTACAAAGACTTTACAAGTTTCTGGAAGTCTTACAGGTGTTCAATTACTTCAACAGTGCATTTGAAATTTGTATTTAATGGGGGAAAAAAGGACTAAAATTTGACATGTGTTGAAAAAATTACAACTTTTTGTTTGTTTTCTATCACAATATAACATCTAAAGTGTGGGTGCTGCAAGCCCAATGGATGAAATAGCTCCAAAATGAAAAACAATAAAGATACAGCAATATTTAAAAAAAAGCAAAGCTCCCACTTCAGGAGAAAAGGCAGTTTTGTCCTTAAGCTATGGTCACAAGTTTTAGATGATACCAAAAGAATGTGACTTCAGATTGCCGGGATATCAACGCCACAGCAAAAATATTTTTCTTCTTTGATTAAAAAAAATTATGTTACAGTCGTGAAGTATAATCTTAGGGGGAACAACATGGTGTCAGCAGAAAGGTAGCATCCAAGACCAAAACAAATGTAACCTATAGAACCACAACTTAACTTTGGTCTTTAATTTAGCTTGTTGACTCTTGTCTTGTGAAAAACTTTTTGGTTCACTGTTTTCAGAAGCAGAAAATCTGGAAGTCCTACAAAAGAAAAACTCTTATATGCTGAAATACAAGCTGCCTCCTTGAATTTATTGTAAAACTAACAATACTGATCCAACTTAGACACGAGTAGTTGTTGACTCTGCAGAAATGGAAAGCAAGAACTGAGGCAGTACACGTTTGGGGAGTTGGTGAGGAGGAGGAGGGATCAGTTTTCAGGTGCCCCCCAGCAACTTGGACTACAGTATAATAAAAGCTCTAGGAAGCTGATGAAAAATATTACATTTGGGTTGCTGCATTGCTCTGCTGGCACATTAACTCACACCCCCATGATCAGAAGGGAACAAGACTTACAGGTAATCAACTAAAGTTCACAAGAAATGACACAGCAGAAAACCTAACGTTGGACTGTACAGATTCAGGTTGGAATTAGCATCCCAGCTTGTTGCATGACTGACTGGTGAGTCATTGAGTGAAGCAGGCCAGCTCTCAGAGGAAGAAACAGCACCACAGGGGGAAACACACTTTCATCCATTTGTCTATCCCCGTACAGATATTACCAGATGAAATCCAAAGCTCTTTCCTGTTAGAGCTTTGCTGACAGACACCTGAAGTTCTGCTGACTAGAAACATCCTGGGACAAGTGGCCAGTCTAGCTATAGGGTCAGAGATCCACAGCTGGAAAGTTGGCAAAGATGAGCGGAGTCTGCAAAAAACTCCCTACTTCCATGCATATTTTAACACAAGAAATAAAGCAGGGATGAATTGAAAACACGCGAGGATACAGTCATATTTTCCATTGATATCGAAGCCATTTGGCTGGGTTTCATGAAATAGCTGAGGCAGCGCAAAACTTTTGGCATTGCTTGATAGGCAAAATTTACAATAAAGTGAATAAACAGTCTGAATAAGTTCTTTTGGGATTGTGTCCTGCAGATTAATATGAACATATTTTCAATAATTTATTATGCACATAGCTCTTGCTAAACTAAATCTAATATCATCCTTGCAATAAAAACACACACAAATAAAAGATAATCACCTCCTGTCCTATGAGTACACTGCAATGATTTTCTCCAAGATTTGTCTTTAAAATTTCATATTTCCTATACCCTTTTCCTGCTACAGATTCTTGAAACTGCTCCAATATGTTACAGTATCTATCTACATGTCTGTTCAGATTAGATTTTCTGCTTTGCAGGCCAGAACTTCTTATAACTAGCTAGTGAGAATCAGCAGACCTCGTAAAAAGCAAAAACATTACCCAGCTCCTCTGGAATGTCAACTCAGAAAACATTGGAGGCAAAAGACACAAACTCAGTACAGATGGCAAATTCAACATCCTCTAATTGTTGCTCTGTTTAAGATAAGATTCATAATCTCAAACATCACTAATGCTCTGGCCTCCCTTAATGTTCAGATTCCTCTCGTTGATGGAATTGCTTTGTTTAATCACGCTCTTCTTTACTCAATTAATGATAATTACAGACGCAAATAGAGTAATCAACATTAGACCTCAGGAGGATTAAAAAAAATTGCAAAAGTGGAAGCGCAGACAAGCCATTTCATTATTTACCAGGCTTTTGCACATAATTAATCCAATGCAGAAAAGTCTTCCACTCAAAAAAATACAGGTGAGACCATGAAAGAGTTTAAAACAGCTGTTATGAGATTATTAAAATATAGGTTTTTTTTTTTGTATTTTTCAGGAAAAGCAAAATAGTAATTTGGCATTTGTAATAAAATTCATAATGTGTTTGTCGTTTAAATAGCTTAAAACATTTGTGGCTTTATGGTTTTGCACAGCTTGTTGTTTGAAGTAGTTTTAGTTTTAATGGCTTAAACCAATTTTATTTTGCACACTATAAAAATGCACATCAACACCAACCGTGCGTGTGTTGAGAAACTTAATCTCTAAAAATCTAGCATAAAACAGAAACTTGACTTTTACTAATGCAGCTTATAGTTCCGTTTCAACCCACTTCTTGAGCTCCAGTGTTATTCCAGCATTATTGTCATGGAAAATACTGCAACAAGAACACATAGCCACAGCATGGGCCTGTGTATGTTTGTGCACTTGTTTCATGTCAAGTAACATTACACCACGATGTAAACAACTGTCGCGGGTACGTTGCGCCGTGTAACTAGAGGAGCACCGACACAATCGTCCGCACGTTTCTGCCGCGTTTGACTCATTTCGAGGAACATGGCCCAGATGTCCGCTTTGGAAAAACAAAACCTCAACAGATGAATATGGCAGGAGTCAGCAAAGCACATGGTGCCTCATTAGGTTGGTGCTCTACAACCTTTGATAATGTCACCCTAGTTTCAAAACAAAGTGAGTTTTTCTGACGTTACACCTCAGAAGAGATCAGAGAGAAAGTGTAGGATTTATTGATGACCTTAAAAAGTGAAAGCAGAGTGGGTTTTGATGATGTTCTTACCTTTTGATCAACTATAGAACACACCAAGTCCTTGACAGCAGACAGTGAGAGGTCAGTGGCCTCCAGGTTCACCGTCTCTCTGGTCAGTCCAATCTGCAGCAGGAAGGACACGCCATGGAAGGAGCTGCGGGAGTTGGTGGGGCTAGGGGCGCTGGGGCTGCCGTTGGACAGTCGCTGGTAGATCTGGCTGGGCGGGCTAGGCAAGGGCGGGAGATGTGGATGGAGAGAGTGGAGGAAGCCTCGGGGTAAGGATGGGGGAGAGGAGGCAGACATTGAGGTTTCTTCCAGTTCCAACGTGAGAGGCTGAATAGTGGCAGATTCAGTGAAGGCTGTCAGAGAACAGCACCGTTCGGTCTCTGCAGATCGACTTGTCGTGTGGCAAATATCTGCTCCTCATCAGTTGTAGCGAGTGAGTTCGGATTCTTTGTTTATATTTTTGATCCTACCCACCCACCTGAGCTCAAACAACACATGCATTATTAACTGGATGGGCATGTGATGGAGAAATCGTCCAAAGATTTCTGCAGGAAAGTCACCGCAGCAAAATTCATATCCTGGAGTTTTGCTCTTTCTCTTTGCTGAAGTCAGTAATCCACTCCGACCACAGGAAACCTGTCTCCACAAACAAACAAACACAGACACATAAACGCTATTATTCTGATACTATAAAGCAGGTAAAAACAGTGACTGCTTTGGTTCTTGTAGACGTTCTTTAAATAATGCTGATTCAGCATTTGCACAACTGCTTACATGTTAAGTTTCCTGTTATTGCGATCAAATTACGGTATTCTCATATTCAAATTATTACTATTTCTCATCAGAACGTTTGGTTAAAAGGGGAATAGCGTGCTATGGCTTTTAATATTTGTAACTTTTATACTTTTGAATTCATTTTATTTTTTATTACAAAAAAATTCCCCATGCTTGCACCATTTAGGTCTTCTTGTGCTCCTTTTAGCTACCAATTAGCTACATTTAACTTTAAGCTAGTTCAGCTACTTTTATGCTACACTGCACTTCTAGCTAGTTTAGCTAATTTTAGCATTTAGCAACTGTCTTGCTGACTTTAGCTAGTTTTGCTAATTAAGGTTTTTAGTTACTGTTTAGATTCCTTTTTACATCGTGCTACTATTTTGCTAACTTTGTCTTTTAGCTATGATTACACTACATTTAGCTTTAAGCTTGTATTTTACTTATGTTAGCTTTAAGCTATTGTTTTGTGGATTTTAGCTTCTGTTCTGCTGGTTTTACGGTCACCGTATGGTTTCAACTTTAACACCTCAGTTTAAAATTTCGATGCCACTACAGTAAAGGTGCCTTATAAATGGGTAATAAGCATTAACAAGGTAGTTGACAATCAAGCTGTAAACAAAAATAAGCAATTATTTGTAACAAAAATGCATTAACAAGCAGTAATATGTCAAAAAATAAATAAATAAATAAATAAATAAATAAGAGAAAAAAATGTCAGTTGATCAACTTGCAGAAGAAAAAAAAACATGAATAAATAAAAACTGAGTCCACTTTAGTGTAAGAACAGTGATTTCAAGCTGATTTATAAACCATTCTTTATAAGACCTTTACAAACTTATAACCTATTTGTAAAGCATTAATAAACAGTTCATAAAGGTTCCCTTATTTCAATGTATTCTTCAAATTTCCTCAGCAGCTTTCTGAGATTTTTCTAGTGTTCTTAAAAAAAAAACAAGAAGCAAAACGTCTAAGAGATGTTTCAGTGGTTTAAACTTTCTCGTGATGCCAAATGAGCCACTTCTTACATATAAAGTTGCTTCACCTGTAATTAACCCTTTGATCAAGCTGTTTTAATGGTTTGAGCACTGCAGCTTTGATCAGTCAGCAGTTCACAGAGACTCATTGAACAACTCCACAAACATCTGGAACCAAGGCGTTTGAACATCTGCACCCCTCCCACTTTCGATTGGCTTTCTGGCAGGACTCGAGTGGAGAGAATGCCATACAAACAAGTTATACAAGCCCCGAAACGGCACTTTCTGGGAGCTCTTTGTTGAAGCCGACCCATCTCCGGTTCAAGTCCAGTTTCAGAGCCGAACGTCGACAAGAACCCGCTCCTGAAGCGATCATTTACCTTCACTCCCAGCGAAGGGCGCTTCTCTTTCCATTGTGAGGCAAGTGAAGATGAAACTTTTCAACTCCATCAAATGAAGGAAGCCTGAAGTTTGCTCCTCTGCGGTTCTTCTCCCCGCCTCTTGCTTACAAAGTCACACGCAAAAAGTGCGTAGCGTCGTCGCCTATATTTGGCAAACGCCAACTAAAGTTATTGACTTACTCAGAAAAAACATGGCGCTCCAATTATTTTCTTTTATCTTTTTATTCTAGTTTGTAAGTTCATGCGCATCTTATTATCCTTCCAGCTGTGACTACTCCCCCCGTTTGACAAAGGAGGAGGAGAAAAAGTGAGAGACGCAGTCCTCGCTGGGGTTTGGAGTTTTTATTACCTCCGAATGAGTGGACTGGCAGGAAAACTTGAACTACAATTCGGAAAGGGTAGGCGGGTTCCAGCTAGTGCGCATGCGCGTTCCTTTTCCGTTTCATTAACTTGGCCCCGCCAGAAAAAAAAAAAAAATCCACATGACCCGGATCGGTTTATGAATCGAGATTGCTCCCAAAAAAACGAATTATTTTCGTTTTACATTCATAAACTTAAATATGTCCGTTTTATGAGTATTTTATTGGTTAGAACTGTGCAAAAAATACAAACAAACAAAATAAAAGTTCTGGAAAACTGCGAAACTCTTAATTGGAAAAATAATTACTGCGGGAATGACATCACATATGACAAGCCGTGTCATATAATTGTTACACAAGTTCGTCAAAGCAAAAACATTCCCAGTAAGAATTAATGTTTCAACAATTAACTCAACATGTCAAACATCTTAAACATAATTATTTCTCAAACAAATGGCGTCATTTTTCTTATTTGTATTTTGGGTATTTGCCTTAAGATATCCACATGCATGCTTGTCCAAAATTTATTTCTAAAATTCAGAGACCAATTGAGCCATTGGGGGATATCCAGAGTTCAAATTACAAATTGTTTAAATTATATTAAAAAAAAACTGTGTCAAACACCAATAAATCAGAATAATGACTTGCAGCAATGTATTTATAAATATGTATAATACATTTTAGGTATCTAAAATATAGCTGTTACTAGCCATAACTTAAATTTACCTTTTTTTACATCTCATAAGTTTTCCATAGTTATCCAAAAATATCTTTGCACATAGCATTCACATTTATTCTAAATAACCACAAGAACATTTGTGCTATGTCAAACAAATGTGCATATGCAAAACAGTTCTTGAATGTTAAAATGGCAATTTAAAACATTTTAAGTATTCTTAGATATCTTAATTTTAGTTTATCTCACTTATGCCAATGGTAATAAACTCAATAAGTAAATATTACTGCATTATTACTAAATATTACTGTATTAGGAAAGGCATTTTAGATGTCATATTTGACCAGTAAGAATATAATCTTGACTGGGACAGTTGATGTTATCAATATCCTAAAATAGTGCTCAAGTTTCAGGTCATTTTCACTTTGTTGCACTTTTTCCCTGCAAGTTCTTCTTAAGATCTTTTATAGCTAGTTTTTATATATAAAAAAAAAAAAATATTACTTAGAACCTCAATATTGCATATTCCTGTTGGAGGTGCAAACCTAATCACGTTGCATTATGCAATAGTTACAAGACAATAAAGAATATTATATTCTATAAAAAATAATGCAATCTAGGTTTGATTATATGCCACATAACCTGCCAAACCAGGAATTCATTCTGTACAAATGAACATAAAAACAGGAAAGGAGATCTGATTTTTTTTGCACTTATGTGTTATCCAGCTGCAAACCCAACAGCAGATTACAAAACAATTTTTTAGGAACTTGTCCTTTAGTTATTCTTTGTATGAAAGATGGTGCAATCCAGTCATGACATAAAAGACAGTTTAAGTGAAATGATCAGTGCGAACACATAAAAAATGTTGAAAGTCTCTGTGCCGTTTATTAGCAGAAAAAGATTTAAAACGCTTCAGTACTGTGGAAATGTTGGATCTATTTTCATTGCCCAAGCCACGAGTCCTCCGCAGATGTCTTTGACTGAGACTGTGTCCACCTCTGATCCGCTCATCTTCTCCAGAACCTGCACCGCCTTCTGAGAGTCGTTACCTTGCTTACAAAGCACATAAACTGGAAGAAACCACAGAGAAACGAGAAAGAAAGCTGGTGACACCAACGTTTCGAAGATTTTTTTTTAAAGTCAATTACACTGCAAAGGAAAATAACCTGTTTAATAAATTACATTTAATGTCAGCAAGTGGAGTCTGCAGCACCACAGTGCTAAATTAAGCAGAACCAAAATAACATTTTGAATATTAATTTCGTTAAAGCAGACCAGCTACTCAGTACTTGCTTTGGAAAAAGGGGTCACCTAGCAACCCCATTAGAGCCTGACCAAACTGAGCCTCTGTTCCTGCAGCGTGAGACCACACAGAGGATGAATATGTACAAGTGACTCAACATGGCTGTTTGTTTCTAACAAGAGACGCAGATCATAAACGGTGTCGTACCTGCTGGCTGGCTGTCACCTGCCATCTGCTGTTTCAGCTGGCTGATTCTCTCCTGGAGTAACTGGATATCTTCACTCTTTCTATCTTCTAAACTGGAGAGGGGGATATCTGGCAGCAATATAAGGACAGCAGTTACACAGAAATAGGAAACTGAATATGTTTTTAACAAACAATGAGCATTACTGTCTCCTTAAATGGCAAAAAGGATACTGAGAGAGAAGGGCAAGTGGCATATCTCCACTTCCACAAGAGGGCGAACATCCAGTAAGATATGTGGTGAAGAGTCGTCCACGACGGATTTATATTCCTGGAGTTATAATAAAAAAACATTAACTAATGCTTCCACACTATCATTTGCTTTGTTAAAAGAGAGCTATAGTTAATATTTTTGGTTAAAGATGCTGATTTAGTTAAATAAGGAAACCAAAATGTCTGCTTTCATTTTAACAGCTTTTCCTTTAAATCACAGGAAGCAAAACAGTTTTCTAAAGTGGAGCCCCCCTTGCAAAATTGTGACTGCTCTTGTTATCGATCATGATTCACACCTCTATGCTTAATAACTCAGCAGGTTTAAAACACCAATTCTGCAGAAATATAAACAGATGCAATCCACCAGCGCTGCTCTCGGTGCCAAAAGGAACATGTTATTCTTTCTCATAGAAAATCTACAGGCACATTTTAAGTCATTTCCCATTTGAGGCTGGGTCGACACTGAGATGTAATCAGTTTACGAATGCGCCTAAAAACTGAGAAAATTGTGAGTAATCGTAGAATAAACGCCACTAAATACAGGGAGTCACGCAATGACTAGCTGTTCAGAAATGTGTAACTCACTGTGCTGTACCTGGACGGTGATCCTCTGATCACTGGACAGGAGGTTAAGCTTTCGACACTGCAAAACGAGCACAAGACAAACGCATGCAGTTTCAAACACAAAAAGACAACATTTTATATGGCAAGTGCTCCACTTCAACATGAAATAATGGGAGTGAAAATGACAAATAATAAGCTTCCTTTTTTCACCAACCTTATCTGTGGCAGCAGACCCACAGAAAGCCTCATAGTCTATTAGCCGGGTCACGCTGGGATTTTCTCCACACACCGCACAGCCAGCCTGTTTGGGCCGTAGCCTGATGGATCTGAATCTGAGATCCTGAGCGTCAAACATCAGCAGGTGCTGACTGCAGGAAGCTGGGATAGACAGTCAAGGAAAAGGTGGCGAAAAAGATTCACAGAATTGCCCAACAGGTTTCCCACTGGTTCAATTAGTATGGCAACATTTGGGAGTTTTGGTAGAGAAAAGCAGTGAATTTCCCTGAATGATACAACGTGACCAGATGTTAGCATTTGTATTATAATACAACGCAAAAGTCAGGATAAGGAATGTTTGTTCTCTACTATGAGTCTGAATATTAGTGACAGAACAAAGAAACCGCAGCCGTTTCTGAAGACAATGGAAAAGAGTTTTAAAAAAATGCAATATTTCTGTTCGTCTTATCAGACAAGCACAAAACTTTTGATACAATAAAATCTATTCCAGCATTTTACTGTTGATATATCACAATGACTTGGCAAAAGAAATCAAAACAAAGAAACAAAATGGCAAAGGGGGTTTTAACAAGTTGGAGTGAGGGACGGAAAAATAAAGGATACAGCCTTGCCCCGAGGCAATTTTAAGAACCTCTAGAGCTTGGAAGCTGCCCATTATACCTGGAACTTGAATCAAAGTGGAAAATGTTACAAAACGAGTGTTGTTTTCATAGAAAAATGTAGGAGGAGGACAAAACTCACCTACTCCTAACACTCCTCCATCAGAACAGTTAGTTACAGTCTCTGGGGGTGGGGGAACCGGGTATAGACATCTGTAGCAGGGGCCTCCTTTGTAGTTATACACTGTCAGCTGCACAAAGAACAAATAACACTGCTAAATTAAAGAGGATGTATGAATTGATGGAGAAAGAGGACTGCTTTCAATCTTACCTGCCCCTCCATTCGCAAGGCACTCGCTGACACAAGAGGTTTGCCGCTGATCACACAAGCGTCGTTCACCAGGTAACGAGTGGGGACGTTGTCTGAACAATCAGCCACGATGTCGTACATGAGGTCAGGGAAGTCAAGGAGGCCTCGTAAACATTTATATCGGATCAGTATCACAAAATATTTACAAAGTCCTTCGAAAATTATTCTAGCGCAGAATGACTAGTTATATGTTTGGAAAAAAACAATTGTGTTTTAAATACACAATATATTTATGACATATTTTGAGTCATTGGCAGATAACAGCTGCAGCCTGAGGATACTGCTGAATGAGCTGCAAGGCGTTTTCCGGCGTGAGCTGCAGGTGGTAAGGAATACACTCTACAGAAGAATTTAGCCTGCAAACATGAAACAAGTATATTATTTAAAGTTGTCTTCCTTGCATGAATTAAAAAAAAAAACACACACAAACAAACACAAAAACACAAACAAAATCCATAATTGTAGTTTGGTTACATCAAGAACAAACAACAATTTGATTCTCTCGACCTGTAAAATCTTTGAAAGTAAATGATAAATACTTAAAAAAAATGTACAATATATCCCAGCACTCCCAAATTATTATTATTGTAATTTATGTGTACTGACGAAGTATCAAAACATGAAAAGTTTTTTGTTACTGGAAGAAATGATGCCCTCATGTGGCTGCAGCTCTGCAACAAGAGTGCAGAACACAGAAGGTTCACTGTTCGATGGAAAAGCCCCAAAACATCTGCCTATAAAATAACATGTTTGCACAATTTGTGGACTGACGAGAAATGTAGAACCATATATAACCTGTGGTGAGATGGTAAAAAGCTAACAAACATTAGAAAGTAACCACAGAGAGACAGAAAGGATAAAAACATAAACATGGTTCATGACCGTTTTTTTCCGCTAATATCAAAACACTGAACTTCACTGTTTCAGTTCTTTGGCTTGTTTAAACAGAAGAAAATGTGGCAATATAACATATTTTTAAAAAAAAAACTATTTAAAAAAACTTTATAAAATCCTTATAAACATAATCAGTCTGTACCTTTTAACTGAACCAGCAGCAGACAGAGCCTTGACCTGGCCCTGGTCCTCCTCCCCATGAAGCACCTGCCTGTGCAGGTTACTGAGCTCCACTTCGTCGTAGTCTAACAGGCCGAGGCGCCCTGCGGGGTACAGTTTGATAAATGTTCAAATTCTGTTTGGGTGTTAATCCATTTGTATGCTACACATATTTACAACACAACCAATACATTTAAAGTGGTTTGAATGTACCAACATAACTTGACATTACGTTTACTTATAAAGCATCTAAATAAACAATTATAAAGCAAATCTTCTCAGTCCATCATTCAAGTTTTCCAAACTCGACTGAACAGCTGAGTCTAAATTTTTTGCCTGATCCAGTCAGTTTGTTTATCCTGGATGCTAATTGTGAAAAAAAAAAAAAAGACATCTAGTGTATATTATTATTAGAGATGCATGATATTAAATTTTTGGACGGTATCCGATATGCCGATATGTTAAAATTTATTTGGCCGATGATTTATAAAAAATACGGATTTTTTTTTTCCTACACATACTTACAGAGACTACATAGCTTTCTCTGCTATGGAATTAAATTACTACATTATTTTGCATGGCCTTTGTCAGCTTGGCCTGCTACCAAATACAAATGCCAAAAAAGGGGGCTGAAAATGATGTAACACTATATAAATATACAATGTGTATAAAAATATATCGGTGAGTTATTTTGATGGAATGGCCGATGTCTGATATTTAACTTTATCGTTAATATTGGCCAATACGGATACCATGCTGATAATATCACGCATTCCTAATTATCATGTAAGGTCAATCAAAGCAAGGCAATGACAAACTTTTCTATGGGTTATGTTTTGTGCAACATTACCTACCAATGCCTGCTGCTGCCAGATACTGGGCCAGAGGACAACCTAGTCCACCACAGCCCACAATCAGCACTGATGTCTTGCATAAATTCAGCTGACCTGTGAAAAACCAGGATCCCACCTGCTGGGTTTACTCACACACAAACTTCACCTGGCAATGCTTGCTGCACTGATCAGTCTGTATGTGTCTGTACCTACCTTTAACACCGAGCTCAGGCAGAAGGAGCTGCCTGCTGTACCGCATGATGTCCTCGTTGCTGAGCCTTGGTTTAGCTGTCAGCGGGCTGAGTGGCTCTGCTTTGTTACTTAGCGTCAGTTCTGGTCCATGACCCTGAATTCACACAATCAGAATATTATTACACAGGACACATCTCAACTTCTGTCCTTAAGAGATTTTGATAATAAAAAGACTTTCATAGGTATGTCATTCATATTATTAATTTAAAACATAATTTTACGAACAAAAATGGTCGACTCCAACAATTAATTCCATTGTTTTAAGCAAAGACGTTGCACAATGGGTTGTGCTTGAAGTACCTGTGGGGGAAAATACTCAGTTACTACCACACCAAACATTTGCTCAATATGTGATAAACTGGCTGAGTTATAGCCATTTTGTGTCATCTAAGATCAGTTGGCTGTGGAAGCCATCTTGAATTGGGTTGATAACCAGTTTAGATATTAACTGAAATATTAAACGTGATTTCAAACAATGAACTGATCCTGAATAAAGAAACTCGTTGTAATGTCATAAAAATGGTCAAAACACTAAAATAAAATATTTTGTTTTCTCATAGTGGTTAATGTGGCTTTTATTTATACATGTGTAAGCAAAATGTGTCTGCCAAATACCATGTGTGTTTGTTTACATACAAAAACAGGCAAGGTGACAGAAAACAAGTCAACATTGTTCCTGGAAGAGCTGTTTGGGATTAAGAAGTTCAACAACTTTGATGTTTTGGTATATTTTAACACTCAGATTTGTTAAGTAAACAATGCAAGATTAAAAAAAATAATGCTTTGTTTACACTGAGTGCAGACCCACGTTTCAAAATTACATGTCAAATCTGGAAAAGTACTGTACCCTTAAAAATGTCAGGGAAACAATTAGCATTAGCTCACTCGTGAAACAGATTTAAGAAAGCAGAATTAAAGTATTATATGTCATATTCAAGACAGTGTTTTTGGTGGTGAAACTGACTAACTTAAATAATTTTCACGAACATATTCGTACCTTCATTTCCAGCTGTGCCAACTTCTTCTTCAAAACAGAAATCTCTTTTTCTTTCTCCTCCAGCTGAGCCTTTAAGCTGCACACTTCCTGGGCCATAACTTCAAAAATCAACACAAAAAAAATGTATAAAATAAAAAATAACACAAGACGCTACAAATTATACTCTACAAACGTGCTTTGGAAGCAACCGTGTTGTTGAAATGTGATGCGCTTGATAAAAACTTCCGGAGTGTGTCACGTGATACGCGACGTAAAAAAGCGTGACTTTTCAAAATAAGAGAGGACATAAACATAGATATTTTTGAAGAATTCATTTAATTCAAAATAATATTCGTTCAGTTTATTTAAGTGAAATATATTTTAAAATAAAATCAAGTCGTTCTACTAGTTATTTCCTAATAACAGCTATTATCCAGTATTTTGTGGGGGTTTTAACATTCATACACTTTATATGGTTTCTTTTTTTTTTTTAACTCTTTCGACCTACTAGTGTGCTGAAAGTGCAAACAAATAGCCTCTCACACACTAAAGACCACACAACAGAGGACTACAGTGACGTGGTGCTGAGAGTCTCGCGCCCTCCTTCCTGCTGTTCACATGATCTGAAAGCTCCCTCGGAGGAGAGGCTGAGGAATGTGCAAAAGGAGCAGCAACATCGGTGTGTGAGAGAAGCCGCTGTCTTTTCATAATGCCTTCTTCATACTATCTGATAATTGGGGTGGCATTCATCTTCCACACTCATGGAATCCCATGGACGAAGGAAAAGGTACATCAATTAAACCGTTCTGATCACGTGAGGCTGTGCGGCAATTAGTGCATTTTTGAATTTGCCTTTACTGATTATGATAAACAAGTCTATCAGTTAAAATGTCCACAAGTAATTGTAAAATGATTTTATACAGCCACATGGGTCCATTGCAGAGCATATATAAAAAAAGTCCTTTATTTCCTTTAATGTTGTTCTGCTCCCCATTGAACTGGTTGCTATGGCACCACAGGCATCATCCTTGATCTTCCAATTGTGGGTTTGTATTTATAGGCCTGCCTTTAACCCTCTCTGAGCTCACAGAGCTTCATATGTTCAGACACTGACCACATAAGTATAGCCCTACACTGTTTGCCACAATTACAGCACAGATGTGTGACTGTGGGCCCAGTTTAAGACTAGAACCGGTTTTGCAAGTCATTGTCAATGAGAAAGAAATGTGCTCAAATTCTATTCGGCGGGCAAGGAAATAAACAGAAAGGTTTCCTTGAAGAATATTTACTCGTAAGTCTTCCATTACTTGTGCTGAACTGAAATTTTGCCATTTGCATTTTAAAAAAAAACTAAAAAATTAGCAGTTTTGAGATTATTTATCATTTGTGATAGTCTTTTCAGACAATTCAATTAATATTTGCATGAAACAATTGTTTTGTTGTTGTTGGTTTTTAAGGCTGAATTTGATAGCAGCAGAAACAGTGGTGTTGATTCATCCCTGCTGTTTATTGTCTGGTTCCTTTTTTTTTTTTAACTCTCTCTCGTTGTTACCATGACAGCCGGGCTCCTCAGCAGGTGAACTTTGGGACCAAACGAAAAACATTCATGAAACTGAAGGATCAATATGTTTTTTTTATTTTTAAAAGAACACTCTTGTTCAGTATTTGCTCAGTTTACAGCACAAACAAGCACATTTTCTTTTTTATATTCAGGCTTGAAGCGAGAGTACATTGCAAACCTTTTTTTTTTTTATTCTATACGTTCATTAGATCCTTGTTTTACTAAATAAGCCCTTATTCATATTCAAAGCTGCTCACTCAGAGTCACACAGCTCTAACTGGCTCTTCAGATGTTTCAAACAGCTCATCTAACGATAAGATGGACAAAAAATATAAATAAATTATTATTTTTTATATGTAAGCGACTTTACGAATTGCTATATTGAGATCTAACACGTCAAGAAACATAAATCCCAAAATATGTTGTTGCTTAGTCCAGTGGTTTCTGGTACCGTAATTCATGAGGAACCAGTGAGTTACAGTATTGTGCAAGTTAATTGCACTATTATTAATATTGCTGACTCAACATACATTATCGACTTTCTTTTTTTTTTTTATTATTTCATTTCTGGACTCAAACCCAGCATACTTTTAGCTATTTTAATCATTCATTTGCATGAATGTTCAGTTCATTTAAGACATAAAGGTTATTTTGGTGTTTGTAACTGTTTTACTTGGACAAAAACAAATCTGTTCCATTCAATTTTTAATTAAACTCATTTTAAAATACAAAGTAAATCATTGATACGTTTGAGCTATGCAAGCTCTTTTTTGGTCTTTTAGCTTATTTTGAATATTAATTTTAGTTGCAGTTACTGTTTCTGAGAATTTTAGCTTGGCTGCTGATTTAAATGTTCAATTGCTATTTTTCTGGTTTTAGCTTTTAGCTGCTGTTTTGTTCATTTCAGCATTTACTTTGTTCATTTTAAACTTTTGTTCTGCTCATTTTAACTTTAATAACTCATTTTCAGCTTCATCTGCATTCGTCACAAAGCGTTCACTCGTGTTTGCAGAAAATTCATAGTTTTGGGAATGTTGACATTAAAATTCCCTGTTTATTCCATAAATGTGAGTCCCTCTAATATTTTGTGTGTTTCTGCCTCCAGCTCCGTCACAGAGCTGTTACACTGACAGATGATGAGATCAGGGCTGCTCTGAATCGCACTGATCTCGAAGAGATGTGGGAGAAGTTTCTGAAGCCTCTGCTGGTTGTCAGGTACCCCGGGTCTACAGGCAACCAGGCTGTACAGGAAGTAAGTTCACCACAAATCTTTTTTATCCATAAATTGTGTCATTTTTTTGCACTAAAATAAAATAAACTGCTGTTTGATTCTTTTAAATTGTTTCTTTTTGCATATTTGACTGTCACAACTAAGACAACATGGAGATATGGGAATTTATCAACCAAAAGAGTCATTAAAATTGTATGTGTGTGTTCTCACAGAATATAAAAACCACCTTTAGTTCCCTCGGAGCAGGCTGGGAAGTGACAACGGATAGATTTGAATCAGATACACCTTACGGCCGACTTCCGTTCTCCAACCTGATCGCCACACTGAACCCATCAGCGAAGCGCCGCCTGGTTCTGGCCTGTCACTACGATTCCAAATACTACCCACCTCAGTGGCATGGGAAGGAGTTCCTGGGTGCTACAGACTCTGCTGTGCCCTGTGCCATGATGTTGGAGCTGGCACGAGCCCTGGATGAAGAACTGAAAGCTCAGAAGGTAACTAATATGTATGAAATGAGGAGGCCACAGATTCTACCCGAGTTGTGGAGGAAATTTTGAACAGGTTGTTGGCAATATAATAAAAAATGGACAAAAACACATCACTGTATGTACTATGAAATATGTTTTTCCATAATTTAAAAAAGACAAACCATCCAACAAAGTGTAGAATATTATCCAGGACGTGCACAAACGCTTAATTATTTAAATGTGGCACAAAAACGGCTTAATACAAACAAATGTAGACAGTTCCTCGCAAGTTATTATTCATTTATAAGCTTAAAGAGTAAACAATAATATGTTAATATAATAATTAAATGTTCTCTACTGTATTTATATCAGTCCTGCAAGGGGAAGAAAAAAAAAATCAAAACAGGCAAATAACAAAAATGACTCCATTAAGATGTTTGTGTTTTTTTTCTAATTACTTACAAATATCATTTAAAAAACACTTTTTTATTTGTTCCTCTGCGCTATTCTTTTTCTTTTTCTTTCTTTTTCATCCTACAGTAATCTGAAGATGCGTCTAACAACACTTCATAAAAACGTCGGTTTAAATTTTAAAGGCCAGCAGACAATGTGGACATCAGATGTTAGCACACACTGTTTTTAGCAGCAAATCAATGTGCTATTTATCTGTTTAATAGGGAATATCCTGTCTTAATGTTCATAGTGATGAGTGAACACAACACCCAGCACACAGGTGAGACTCTCATGTATTTTTAATCTCTCAGCACATTATGACCCACATATTCCAGGCTTTGACTAGACAAGGCTAAATATACTTATAAATTCACAATTCTTAGTTATAGTAGTGTTATCTTTCAATTAAATTATTCCCATATTATTCCTTTATTGAACTGCAAACTACAGCTTTCACTAATATTTTAAGTAAAAAAATAGTGCATCCACATTGTATTGATGAGTAAGAAAATCATTAGCATTCATGTGATTCCTGTTTCGCTGCCGGTTGCACTCAGGCGCCCGACTATTGACAGACAGAAAGATCTGCAGAGGACAGCGCTGCCTGTCACAAAGGTCACTGCAGGAAGAGGCAGCAGCGAATACAAACATCGCTCATCATCAACACCGGAGCTGATAAATCATGCAGAAGGTCTTAGATTAGCATAATACAGAAATGTTTTTGAGGGAAATGCTGTTTGAATTCTGAGAGCTGAATGACTTTGCTGAAATTTGCTAAAGAAGCTGAAACTACGTTGTTGAAGCAAAAAGCAGCAAACTACTATCTAAAAGTAGCAAAATGTTAACTAAAAGGAAATGGTCCTGAAAGTTGCAAAACTCTAAATGCCAAAAATATCAAAATGTTAGCTAAAAGTAGAAAATTGCTAACTCAAAATAGCCAAAAGATAAAATTATTAAACACTATATAAAAGCCTAAAGTAGCATAAAACTATGCTAGCTGAAACCAAAAAGGAGAAATGCTATTTCAAAGCTAGATAAAAGTTGCCAAATACTAGTTAAAACAACAACAAAAAAGCTAAACAGCAAAAATAAAACAAGAGCTAAAAGCTAAAGATGAAGATTGGATAAAAGCTATAATTTGCAAAAGGCAAACTAAAAGCTTAAACTATAAAAAGCCAAGCTAGAAATTTAAAGTAAAAAATGGAAACTGTACGCTGCAAGTAGCTAAAAGCTAAAATTAGCAGAACTGTAGATAAAAAAATTTCTTCTTTGTTTTTTCATACCCGTGTCCATTACATCTGAAACAAACCCAAAGCAATTTTAATAAAGTTTTATTTATATATCAAGTGGAACATTAAGGCCAGCCATAATGCTCAGCTTGTGAAATTAAATCTGTTGAACCTCACCTTGACACTCAGACAATAATTCTGAGTGCCACAATGCCAGACAGGACAAGGGGAAAAGAAAAGAAAAAAAGAAACTGTAGGCTACAAGTAGCTAAAATCTAAAATTAGCAGAAATGTAGCTAAATCAATCAACCTTTATTTATACAGGTAAATCCCATTGAGCCTCGAGGACTCATTTACAAGAGAGACCTGATTTCAACAAAGAAAGATGACAACAATGGACAACAGCAACAACAAAACAGTTGTAAAAAAGCATACTACAGTTTTTTTTTAGTTTTTTTTTTTTTTTAACAAATAGGATGGCTAAAAGGAAAAGGTAACAAAACAAAAAACAGCTAGATTCCAAGACAAATGTAGAAAACTAACAACAGGAACATGTCAGCATTGGACCCTGCCAGGTGTCCAACATATTCTTGACACAAATCTAAAATCTAAAAGCATAAAATGACAAAAGTGAAGTATACTAAAGCTGTTTTTATATTGAAGTTTCTGCATGAATTAAATATATATCAATGTATTTTTGTGTAGAAATATTTGCCAGTAAAAGTAAATATTTTGGAAAGTTTAAAAAAAAAAAGTTATAAAACCTGAACGGCACAGTGTGCAGCATCTCATGGCTGAGCTGAATACTGTATATAAAAAATAGAAAACAATAATGTGAATGCTGTCTCAACTCTCACAACTAAACCAAGAGGTGAATAACAACAAAGTCCATGCTCAATTATCCAGGTGTACAATCCAACGTTTTCCAAGAGGTGAACGTTTCAGATCTCTGGCTGTTTTTGTTTTTGTTGTACTGTAACGTCACAACCACCAGGGGGCAGCAGATCTACTGAACTGAAAATGACTAAATTGGAGTTCTTTTTCTCTCCTTCCTGCAGAGCTCCAACTCCAACCTGACCCTGCAGCTGATCTTCTTCGATGGAGAGGAGGCTCTTTTCCAGTGGACCTCCACAGATTCCCTGTACGGCTCTCGCCACCTAGCTGAGAAGATGCAGGCCACTCCACACCCTGAAGGAGCCACAGACACCAACCAACTGCACGGCATAGTAGGACTTTCCCCTCATCCTTTACTGAAATGTTCTCTGCACAATCATCTAATCCCAATCAGGAACACTTTTCATGTCAGACCACATCACTTCAGTAGTTTTCTTTACTGTGATCTCCAAACTAAACGTCTAGTAATATCATAATGCAAACTGGAATGCTTGGAATGCAGGTTTTTTTTTTTAACTAGATTTATTATACAGCTTTGATTAATAGTGGTTTTTATTTTTCCGCATACTAGCTACTGAAAAATAACTATTAATCAATAAATTATGCTTTTCTGGTGTGTAAAAACAGACATAAATCTGACAGAGTCTTGCTGTATGTGTGTGTTCATGTTTCGTTTGTCTTGTAGTGATAATGTAACTGCTGAGGTGTGACTGTTATAAGATGGGCCGTGTGTCAGGGCGCTATCGTCAGGGTGTGCAGAAAGACTTTCTCATGAGAAACACAGTTTTCTTGCAGCGTTCACTCCTCCCTGTCCGTTCTCCCCCACAGGATCTGTTTGTGTTGTTGGATCTTATCGGGGCTCCTACTCCTCTCTTTGGAAACAAGTTCCCAGAGACAAAACCGTGGCTCAGCAGGCTGCAAAGCATCGGTAAATTAAAGGCTTAGCATTGCCTTTCATGTCGGCGTTTTAGACTGAGAAAATAATATGTTGAGGAATAATAGAATTGGGACAAACCTTGAAATATTACAAGATGTCGCGTGTTGTGAATAACTCTCAGAAACTATGAATCATTAACACATTATTGGTTATAGCCAGTCATAGCCATTTTTGTATTGCATTATTATTACTTTCTTATTATTGTATTGATAATAGCAGTCAGTGGCAACCATTTTAAACTGGGTTGACTTCAAAAGGTAATCAGTTGTAGAGATACATTAATTTCTGGTAGTTTTATTAAAATCCATCCGGTGGGTCAGGACATATTTTGCTAACTCAAACACACAAATACACAGACAAATGCAAAAATAAACATTATTGTGTTGGTAATCATCAGAGATAAACTAACATTATCACATCACTTTTGTTAGTTCTGTTATACACTTTGCATGCTCAAAACATACTTTTCTGGAAATGAAAACTGCTCTTTTGAAATGGTTGCACACTGAAAATCCTCTGCTTTTTATGCAAAGATGGGCTAAAGGACCAGTTTTTAAACAGTCAAGAAGATAATTGATCTTTTATTTTTATTTGTGTAAATGTAATTCAACATTTTCTCCTAAAAGTAGTTGTGCAATGTTTAAATGTAATATATAATGGCCATAAAATGGTTGTTTGCTTATATACATATAACTAGTGAATGGCAGCTGATGACGTGGTTACAGGATACTACGTCTAATGTTTTTTTTTTCTTCAGTTAACTAACAGATGTGCATTTCATCTTTTTTTTTAATTTTTTTTTTATATATATATATAAACTCAGAGAAACGCCTGCACTCCATGAACCAGCTTGTGGAGCATCCTAACAGCGTGCAGTATTTCTGGCCTGGTGTTTCTGTAGGCCATGTTTTAGACGATCATGTACCGTTCCAAAGTAGAGGTTTGTATTATTACGTGACATAACATCCACAGTTTACAATAGAACTTTTAGCGTTACCGACATTAGATAACCTTCAATCTCTTCCTCTCCTCCAGGTGTTCGGATCCTCCACCTCATCCCTGCTAGTTTTCCATCCGTATGGCACAGGTTTGAGGATGACGAAGAAAACCTGCATCGTCCCACAATCAGAAACCTCAGCAAGATCCTTCAGGTTTTTGTTCTGGAATATCTCAATGCCAGACCTACCGTCCCTACAAACCCTCAAAATGCCCCATAAAACCTCCTTATCTTCTTTATAGTGTATCTTGAAACACTGTAAACGTCCAGCTTACTCAGCTCTACTCAACATATGAACATCCACTGCAGAGAATGTTTTATATTGGACATTTACGCTCAAAGTCACTTAGACTTTTATTTTGAAAGTAAAATCTTTTTTCTTTTTCAATGATTTTATAGGGTTAATATTCAGATCTTCAGATCTGTTTTGTTCGATCAATGCAGCAGGACCGTCCACACATGAGAGTGGATATAATTCTTGCTTCATTTGCAAATTCTGTGATATTTCCTCCATCACTGCTAATCCGTTCGGTGTTTAGAGAGAAAACCGGTTGTTTGCAGGGTTCATTTTTGCTGAAGCAACATCTCTAAAGCCTTTCCATCCTGTAGAGAAGTGGAGTACTTCCTGTGCAAATGTCTCACACTTCTGTTTATATGATTCTATAAGCCTGCATTTAATGTAAATGCTAGAAAAATACACACTGCCAAATCTGGACTCATGTATTTTAAGAGTGAATAAATGTTTATGCAAAAAAATAAAGAGTATAGAGTGACATGGTGTTTCAAGAACTGGGAATAAAGTCGTAGCCTGTGTGTTGTTATTTCCTCGATGATAAATTGATCTGTTTTACAACCTGAAAAAGCCAACACTGATTCTAGTTTCTTGTTTCACGCCCTTTCCGCCAAACCTTTCCCCTTGTGAGACCAAGCCCTCTTTCCTTCCTTTTGCTTCACTTCAGCAGTGATCTCATGATTCTTTTAATCCTATTAGGGCAGGAGCGGGGGTCCTTCCTAAATCCTGCTCCCTTCAGATCCCTCCCTTTAAAGGTGAAATTAGGATTTGACCCTTTCTGCTCCAAACAGCAACGCCTAGCAACAATTCAAAACAAAATACTGCATATCTTATCTTAATAGAGATTAGGAGTATGACTTGTTTTTGTATTATTTTTTTTTTTTTTTGCTCTACTGATATTTTTTTCACAAGAACTTACTTCAAACATTTTTATCAATAAATAGGAGTTCAAAATGTATTGCTAACTGCCAACTAATCATTTTGTATTTATGCAAAAGAAAAGTAGCAAGTCTGTGCAAAACGAAGAGGCAACAACAGAAAACGTTGTACGTAAATTTTCTGCATGCTTTTGATTGTGTATCGATGCATGCCAGAGTGTAATAATAGTTCAGCATTTGTAGCTGATTATAGGGTGTAATACTGGTGGAATGATGGGAAAGACTGGGACTTTCTCCTATACAAGGTGTGTTTCAACCTGTCAGAAAACAATGAAGTAGCCAAGCGAGATTACTGTCTTTAGAAAAGATTTGACTTTGGAAGAAAAATTCAAAAGGGAACCAAGTTTCCAAAATCCCATAATACAGGCAGCTACCTTTTAAAATGATACAGCAGTTCAGATACAGTAAAGGAGCTTTCAGGTTTTACACCACAAAGTCTTGTCTTTAACCCTTGTTGGTCAATTTATTAAACATATATCAGCGTAATGTGATCTATGTTTTCTGTTGATGGCTGTAGCCACCTGCATAATGTTGCATTACGTTTGACTTTTTGCAGCATGCACAAATTGATCTCATATGTAGTCGCTGTCACTCAAAACACCCACAAAAATGTTTTCTTCTTGCTTATTATTTTTGATTTATTTGGAAGTAAATAAAATATAACAGATGGTTTCCTGGTAAAGCTGTCCAATCTAGTCTTCAGTTGGACTTGTACAACTTTTAAGCACATTATGTCCTGCTTTAATAATTGAGAAAACAAGTGAATTGAAATGATTATGTGCTTCTACAAAGCTGAGTCGCTGCGTTATTTTCACCACAAGGTGGCAGTAGTGAATTTCCAACAAGCCAAAACCGCCAGAAAAGTCTTTCTTTACTTGTCCTTTTTTGCACTTATCTTATTAACTATTATCCATCTTTACCCATTTATATTAATTATTTTGTGTCTTTTGTGGCGTTTTAATGCTTATTTAAAAGTTTATTTCACTTCTGGAGAGCATGACTCCACGCTTAGTATTTTTCAACCCACAGAACCCTGAACCAAACTTAATGGAAATCCTTGTATAAGTACACGCAAATAAGAAAAAAAAAATCATACAAAACAGCACAACCTGAGCAATACTGTTTTTGTGCTTTAGTTTCAAAGTTTTAATATAAAAAAAATACATCCTTCTAAAATTACCCTATATCAAAATTAAAATGACATCTAAATAAAAACAAAATAAATTAGAATAAATACAATAAACTATAAGATTATGTATGTTTATCAATTAACGCCATGTAACTGGTTAATGCTGCGCTTGTGACTTTTCCCACTGTTTCCGGCGGCCCCTGAAGGCAGCGCGCTTCCCTGCTGGTTCACGGAGGAGTTGTGGGGAGGTGTTCGTTCAGCCCCCCAGCAGCTCTCAGCGTGGTTCTTCAGTTCTTTATTGAGGCTAACACCAGCAACCTAAACGCTCCGAGCTGCTGTAAAGCAGGTAACAGCAATTAGTTGAAAGTTAAAGTTTATTTCGTCGCCAGAGTCCTCCCATGTTCGCTTACATCCGTCTGTTTTGTAACCAACGAAGAAGAAGACATGGAGCCGATAACAAAGTGGACGCCGAAACAGGTTGTTGACTGGACGAAAGGTGAGTAAAAGTACAGTTAACGTCAAACTGTCTGTATTTATCCACTTTAACTTTACTTGTACTTCTCAGTGAGTTAGTTTCGTAGAAACTGCTCCGGTGTGACAGCATACCTTCACCCAGGCGCCCAACAAAAGGACCACATTCCCTCTTTGCTCTTATAAATGTTTGCAAACTGATTCAGCTACAAAAGTGCTGTTTACCTGTTACCCAGTCACGCTGTAGTCAAATCTTTGTTTAATCGGGTCTTAGATGCATTGTTTATTGTTTGCTTTTAACTTTGCATGCCATATAAATCCCTCATTTAGGACTGGTTTTTGTTCCAAATGAAGAATCAAGACCAGAAAAACCATTGCATAAGCTTGTACACGTATATACAACTAATTTTAATTCATGCAGCACACCAGTAGTCTGTCTGAGAGGAAGTTTAAATATCTGTCATTTGTTTTTCCTTGTTAAGATCTCCATTTTCACTAACTTCCATACAGTATCTTTTTACTTACAGCTGTAGTTAACATGGGGAAACATAAATATTACCTGTAACATGATAATAAAAGACAAAGCACCTAAAAGAAATGCTTAATAAACCCACAAAATCAACTTTTTTTTTGTCATCTAAAACTCCAGGAACCTCTCACCTTGTTTTATGGGGGAAGGAATGCTTGCTATGATAGTGACTTCAGTAATCATCGACTTTGGTCACAGCTGAAGTATGTCTAAGCAACGAGAGGTTAAATGGAATGTAAAGCATCGGTTTAGTCAGTGATACCGTTTCCAAATACAGAAACTGTGACGTTTGTTTACAATACGAAGCACAATGAACTATGAGCTCTTGGAGTCGAGTGGGACAAAGTTGTGTTGCTCTACTTCTCAAAACAACTCATTTCCATTTTGATTTCATATGCACGAGTCACCTCAGGCTTTATTTTCCTGACCAAGGCATGCATGACAGTGGGTGTCATAAAGAGGGGGGGTTTGCATCCATTGAAAGGAGCCCAGTCAGTTCATACACGGATTAGCCATCTATACAACCCCCCCAAAATCTGACTCAGCAGATGTCTGTGCAGGTCCAAACATCACAATTTGCAGACCTTCTGCTAACACGGCGAGGGTGAAGGACTTCACCGCTCGTGAGAACATTTCGTGCGCCTCTTTCACATCCAAACTTGGTGGCGGAGCATGAACGCTGCATGTCAGCTTGCGTTTATATCTAATTTTGGTGGTATGGCTAAATACCAGGTTGTCGTGTTTACAGTAAACCAGAAGAGGTTTTTGTCTTTGCGCTTGGTTTAGCTTCAAGCTTTTAGAACCAGCTCTGAAATCTTCCCTGTTTGAGGTTTGACTTAGCAAATACCCTTTTGGGTGCTTTCTAAGGGTGTAGACTGCAATCAGCTTGCAAAGAGCGAGTCAGAGACACAAAATAAACAAATACAGATCCAGCGGTACTCATCAGGTTTTTTTTTTTTTTTTCATATATAGTGATAATTATGACGTCTTGTGACAATTTAGCTTGTTGTCAAGAAAAGCAAATAGTGTGGTAAGTGAGCCTCAGAATAAAAGGTAAATTAAGTCTCGTTATGGTCGTGTTTTACTGACGAATGCTCGTGTAATCCTTGCAGCCTGGGACAGAAATAAAGCGCATGTCTAAATCAGTGTTGTTGACCATTCACACCAATGTCAAACACTGGTGTTTGCAGAGTTGCTGTATGTGTGTGACACAAAACGTCTCAGTGGGAGACCTTCAACCCACACCCTTTGCTTCTGCTAGGACGGTGATGGTTCTTGTGGTAATCACTTGCATTGCTAAAAAGAGATCAAGTGATTCAAGTAGGTGTTTATTGCCAGTGAAAGGGCTTTGATTATTTTGAACTAAAACACTTGTTTTTTTTGTTTAGGGGTCATAGAGATCCTGAAGCACTTTTCCTTCAACACAAGCTCTGATCTTTCAGCTGGTTGGGTGATTGGTATGCCATATGTCATGTGCTGGACCGCTTACCTCGAGGCAAAGATGTGCTTTTCTAATGACAATGTATTTTTTGAATGTGGCTTGCTTTCGAGACTAAAATGTGGTTTGACCCCAATGACTTCATAAGGAACAGTTTTTTAAATTACCTTACATAAAAAATAAAAAAAAAATGTTGAAACCATTGTTTGTTTGTTTTTCAAGATACTGTTGTATTTGAGCTAAGACGGGCTCATTTACCAAATGCAAACCATTATTTTTTTTCCACCCTCCATTTTTACACTTTGGAGATGTGGCGTGTAGGACTGCCAAGAAGTAACAAGGCATCCCAGACATGTAAACTTGCACAACCACTGTCTGACTGGATGGCTCTGTTCCAAATCCTTAACAGTCCAAGACACTGATACTCCATGGGGTTTTTAAACTTGCATGCTGACAAACCCAATAGTAAAATCATGTGTCTAGAAATGTCAAATGCATTACGTGTATTAGGCAACAAGTCATCATTTCAGCTGCTTGTCTAGTTGTTATCTATCGGCTAAACGCTTTCACAACTATGAACCTGTTCGGCCACTTCTT
The DNA here is from genome assembly GCF_014905685.2 of Nematolebias whitei. NCBI lineage: Eukaryota > Metazoa > Chordata > Actinopteri > Cyprinodontiformes > Rivulidae > Nematolebias > Nematolebias whitei. The sequence continues at coordinate 21,658,673 of NC_056518.1, forward strand.
AGCACAAGGAACTCCAGCTGCTTGTGTGTGTTTTGTGTTTTCATCCAAGCAACATTATGTAAAAATTCAAACGGCAGTCCATGGAACGGTCCCTTTCGGATTGCTCCAAGTGACTCCACGTTGCGCTATAATTTTATTATTCGTCAACTTTCTATTCACACAGTTTATTCATGTATTATTGATGCATGAAGCTGGTGTTGAATTCTGAGTTATCGTAGCGGTTTCGTTGCACAAACTTTTATTTGTTCACACAAAAAAAAGTGTGACAAGGTGGCGCCATGCATAAAAATAATGACGTTACTACGGTAGTCGAGTATCGTTTGACACACATTTTGTGTATTGTCACATGTTTGTGCCAGTTATACATAAAGATAGTCAAGTGCCATTTGACAAATGTACAAAAAAGACGTGAAGTTGTTTTGGAAAGAACATTACTTCCCTTTTTAAAAGTTAAATCTGAATGATTAGATACAATTACCTATATTTTTTCTCTGTTATACCATGTGAACAGTTAAAGTGGTAGCAAGTGGCATGTCTGTATTTCATCTTAGGTTGCATCGGTGTGCAAAGAAGGCAATTAGATGGTCATTAAAGTGGCAGACGTGTGCTAAATGTTCTTTCCTCTTTGGACAAGTATATGTCAGGGAGAATAACAGGATTGTGTCCATGGGTGACCTGACTGCTAGATGCTTCAACCAACCTCATCTTTAGAGATGATAGCTAGGTGTGGGCGATGATGGCCCATGATCCTTATCTGGCTAAAACAGAAACTTCCTAAACAGGAGTGTGGACAGACGTTGTGCAGACGTCTCACTCTTATTAAAGAGTCACCACTGTGTTCGCCTTTGCAAGTGGTGTTCTTTGTTTGGATAACCGTCACAGGCATCATTAATCCATTTTAGAAAGCCTTATGCTGTACAGAACGTGTAGTCAAATTAACACAAACGTTCTTTAACCCACTGGTGGTCTTTTTTTTTTTTTTTTTGGGACAGGAAGTAATTGGGTGATGTAATTTATTTAACCAAAAGTCAGTCTTCATCAGTTTTTTATTCATCCAGTCACACAGCATTTTTTTTTAAATCAACCAATTGTGATCCATTTGTTACGTTTATAAAGAAATGGTGTTTCGTGTTCAGGGGAAGTAGTGAAAGAGGATTCCCCCCCAGGGAGTCGTTCTGTCCCTGCTGGTTCCTGTGCAGCCTGTTTTCTCACACAGTCCAGGCATTACAGCCTTAAAGCCTCTAAAAGCTCCAACACATGGAGACTTTGAGAGAAATGATACATTGTTAATGTTAGCTGAACTTTATATTCTATAGAAAATAACAAGACAGTAGCATATGTTTTATTTACAAGGTTGGGGTTTACTCTGACTTCAAAATTACTTTTTTAAATTATATAAACAAAGCACAGTAATGACCTTTAATAAAGGTGGCACTTTGCTGACTGTGTTATCTGCAAAGTAATCTCAGTTTGCATTTTTCTGGATGTTGAGCAGGTTTTATCACAGTGAGAGCTGGAGACAAAGCGTCTCCCCACAAACGAGCCAACCCAACGTAGACCTGTTTACCGCTCATTCAAATTTAAATTTAGTTTTGCCTCGTTTAACCTTTGAACGCTGGTCTGTGTAGAACAATGTTTAAAGGAAGAAAAAATCTAAACAGAGACGGTGTTTGTGTGTCAGATAATAGGACGTAATTAAGATGCAATGAATGCTTGCACTACATAACTGTAGCTACGTAGTTATTTCCAAATGGTTAAATTGCAAGAACATGAGAGGAATGTGGGAACTTTTTTGAACTTAACCAAACAAGCATCATGGTTAAGAAGCCAGTCGTCTTGTATTTTGGAGCCATCCGTTGTTTTTAGCAGATTACAAAAGTGTTTCAAGTCAGCAACAATCAAATCTCGCACCTGATCTCACTGTAAAAGTGGGAATGTGGTTCATGATTATGAAGTGTTTTATTACCTGCTTTCAGCTTTCACACGACACTTGATTGAATCAGATCTTGTTTTGAACATGTCCAGACAAGTCTTTTCAGTCCTCCACAGAGACTTTCTATATAATTATTAAAGTAAAAAAAATTGATGCCTCTGTAGGAAAAAAAACCCAGCTTCAAATGTTATGTGAAATTATTATTAAATCTTTTCTGTGTACTGTTCAGTACTTCATTTTTTAATCTCGTGTTTCTGTTTCCACTTTCCTTCAGTGTCTTTCTGGTTGCTTTTATTAGAAAGTATGACATAAAGTTTAATAGCCCAGCATGTTTTAATACCACTGCTCTATTCCATTGACATCTAAGTCAAATAAATCAGTAAACACTGTTTTTGTATTTGTACATGGCTTTTATATGCAGTTCTATAGCACACGAACAACACATTATTTGACAATTGAACATTTTTAAAGCTTAAAACACTGTATTGCCAAGCTGCAGTCCTCAGAAAATTCCACAAGCACTTAGCAGTGAAGCCGAACTCTGATGGATTTCTTTCTCTTCCTGCCATTTGAACTTTCCATCATAGACGTTACCTCCTGGAAAAACAACCTTTTGTCTTTACGCAGCTCATCTCACCCAGCTGTCAATCGCAGCATCTAACACGCCGATCTCGTGTGTGTTTTCAAACTTTTCCTCTGTGTCCTGAAGTTCACGAAAAGGAGGTCTCCAACAAAACAGTTTTTTTATGGATTTGAACAAAGGGAATAAGAGAAAACGTAGGTTTTGAATTCGTTTTAACAGGGAGGGGTGGCTCCTCTTTGAGAGAATCCCGACCTGAGAAAACGATCATCGGTGATTCCGCTGATCGTTTGGTTTCTTTTGGCACAAACACCCAGGAAAACTAGGTCACTTAGTAGCTATTTCTGTTTGTATGTGACATCCTGTTAGCCGTTTCCAATCAACGGTGTATTAATTGGTTACGGAAATATGAAGGTCTTTTTTTTTTTATCCGTTACAGAGAAGTCCAACAGGTGTTACGAGACTAAACAAACCACCTACAGAAGGGAGGAGTGCGTTTTGCATGTGTTGAGTGACATTAGCATTAAGTGTATGTTTGTGCTGAATCCCTTATTGATAATGAGAAAAAAAAATCGTGCATTGTTTGCGTGCATCTGAGGCGTCGTGTCGTGGCCTGTGTGTCACTGATTTTCTCACTGAAGATGACTCATCCTCCTCTTCCTTCATCTCAGCTGGGAGAACAGGATCAGCTGCCCACAGCCTGTAGGCTGACATGTGATGTCTTACGTTGCGCAATTCGTTCAACCACTTATTTTTATACGTATTCAAAGAATATGATTCACATTTAACCTTTGACAAAGGCCTCTGACTTCTACTTCATTTATGTCCTTTTTGCATGTAAATCTGTTCTTGTGTATGTTTTAGTCATTTTGGTTAGATTTCTGCACAACTAAACTAATGATGCTCTCAGTCTTTTTGACCCGTGTCTCCTTTTCCTCTGACTTGGACACAAGCCTGCAATAAAGCTCAAACACCCCCCCTAAAGCCTAATCCATCCCCCTCATGATTTCTTGGCTCTTCAAACTTCCCTGTCTGCTTTAGTAACCTTAATTTTTTTGCAGCCTCAGCTACTTCTTGTAAATGAGTGGGTGACCACAGCACCATTTTGCATTGTCAGAGGATTTAAATAAAAGCTCTAGCGGGGATTTGCCAAAGATGGATTCTCTGTGAGGTAAATGCGCTACTTATCTTAGCAGTGGAGTCTTTCTCTCTACTTTTTAGACAGGCTTTCTAACAAGATTTGAGACAAGATTTGACTTGTGGGAGATTTATGGGAATTAGCAGGTTTTTATCCAAACAGGCTAATGGGAATCTAACAAGTACGTGTGAGTGATGTTACGTGTGCCGCAGAATGGTAGCACTGACGGGAGCTTCGACTCGCTCTTTTTCTTCCTGTTTTTGTTTGAACTTTTTTTGCCCCTACACTGCACACCCACGCTACTGGTGTGACCACGATGCACTTTAGGAGTTTTGTGTGTCGCTGCCTTGCCATCCTGCCATTGTGGTTCAGTTCCCAGCCCCCTTCTTGCCTCGGTCTCAGGCTCCAGTCTGTCATGGCGGTCTCCACGATTTTCCATCTGCCTGCACAGACCAAAGTCTACAGGACGGTTCAGTTCCGCAGGGAAACCTTGGATGTTCTCTGTCTGCCGGACCTGGTTCTGGAGGGCAGTTGCCGTGGTCGTTATTATTATCATCATGCTGCTAACAAGACTTGCTAACGCTGCTAACAAGACCACACCGCTAACAGTACCATGGTGCTAATGGGACCATGTTGCTAAGAGAACCTCACTGCCAACAGAACCACTCTTCTAATAGGACCATGTTGCTGTAGATGTATTTCTTTTTCACTTTTGGTGCCTTTTATTTGTATTTTTGTTGCATGCTTTGGTATTTCTTGTTGTTGTTGTTTTTTTTGTTTGTTTTTTTGGTGAGTCAAGATGATGATTCTCGTCCTGAGTATTTCATTGCATTGTTGACCTTGTGTTGATCTGCATTTGACAAAAAAAACAAAAAAAAACTGAAGTACATTACCACACTTGAGCATATTGAGACAATGTAGTGTCATTTGAAGTTTTAACTAAAGGCTTTTTCCCGTCTGTCACATTTGCCTGTCTTAAAGACAAATAAAGCATTGCCATACTTAAATAACACACAATGCATGCAAGCTTAAATTTGGCTCTGCCTGAAAATATTCCCAAATGTAATGGTAAGATGGTGGCTGCTGCGCCGTTCCCACGTCAAATTGAATGAGCTGGGATCATTTCCTCCCCCCCAAACCGTATTCATCTTTATTGTGGTTTCCATAGGCAGCTATTATGGTGCTGTTAAATAGGTCTGTAATCAACATGCAGGGCCACCCTGGTCATACACTATACATGTGATGGGAAACTACCACACCAATGTTTCTGTTTTTGTTTTGTTCTTGTCCTTTCACATGTTTATGTCTCAGTGGCTAAGAATTCAAGATAAAGTTTTCATTGGGATATCCCTTTTAAAAATGCTTTTTCTTTTGTTTTAATTCACTTATTTTTCTTTTAATTATTTTTTTAACAAAACAAGCAATTCTTTAATTAAAGTTTTGTCTCAGTGTATGTGTATGTGAAAATCTAAATCCTGTTGAAACACACGCTCACACACAGTTCACTCCTCAAGTGAACACTATAGCGATTTAAATTTCATAATTTACACCGTCTGGACTTTCTGAACACAAAGACTGTGACTGTCTTGAGTTAAAGGTCAACGTGTCAAACCACAACAATATATAAAGTTGGAAGGGCCAGGAAAGAGAAACCTTTGTGATGGGCGGAGGAGTAGATACGGCACAAAGAGCAGAAAAGGAGGGAAGTGTGCCGGACATTTTTAGAACATTATTAGAACATTATTGCTTTTTTGGTTTGTAGTGGTTATCAGCAACTGTGTGGTTAGCTGTGGAGTGACTAAAATCAAATTGGTATGAAAGACACAAAATCTTGACTGGGACGTCTATTTGCAACAAGAAAGTAAACTGGCCATGATGGTAAATCTGCCCCCGTTTGCCTGTAGAGTTTGACAACTGTCACCTGATACATTTCCATTATAATTCTTTGTAAGTTTTGTGTTCATGTTTTTCTTCAGCTCCTAAAAAGCAACGTTTTTAGATTCAACGTGAACGTTTCTCACAGTTTGAACCTTAATTGGTACTCGGCTTTCTGATGTGCTTTAACCTTAAGAGACTTGTTGACCTTTAAACTCTCATCGGTCATCATCCATCACCCTCCAAGAGACAGAACGGCTTTTGTCTAAGGGTGGAGGGACTAGACTCAGCTGCTTTCTCTCACTCAGGAAACCTGCTTCAGATAAATAGCTGCCATTTTGTAGTTGTCCATGTTTAAGATTAGGGTGTATGAAGTCAAGCACTTGTTAGGAATGATGAGATTAAAAATAAGTCTGAGGGTCAGATCGTAGTATGAAATCCTGCCTTGATTACAAACCAGCCTACATTTTTTGATGAACTGTTGCAGGAATCATTTAACCAGATAGTTGTACTTATCTTCAGAGTTTTAGTTGTCGTGGATTAAAATATCTCAGAACATAAAAAAAAAAAAACAATGCAGAAGCTTTCTCCTAAATCAGGGGTCAGAGCCTGGAGCCACATGTGGCTCTTTAGTCCCTCTGTAGTGGCTCTTTCAAGCTTTGACCAAAACTAACTTAAAACTGAATTTTATTGGTTCTTATCACAACAAAAAGAAAGTTTTAGCAGTTTTCTTGTCATTTCCTTTGCAAATATGTAAATACTAGAACTAATACAAGAAGTAAAACATATTCACTTTATTTAACTTTATGCTTTATTTCTTCAAAATAGGATACTTAATTTTTCCACAAAGCGAAAAAAAAAAGCAGAGCTGCATAGTTCATTGTTATAGGTTTTTTTTTTTTTTTTGGCGAAACTGTATTTTTTTCAGCAAAGTTAAGTCAGGTCTTCTGCTGGATTGTTTCTTTGTGTTGAAACGTTTCGTCCTTAATCCAAAGGACTTCATCAGTCCAATGAGCTACAACAAACTCAGTCCCATAAGTAGCTTACGCACACGGCCAACCAGTTTGATGGTGATAAGATGGTTTCTGGAGTCCATCCTCTCCCCCGTTGACTCTCTGAGGCAGCCCAAAGTTTGTCAACGATGGAGAGGGCGGACTCCAGAAACCATCTTATCACCATCAAACTGGTTGACCCACTATGTGAGTAAGCCACTAATGGGCCTGAGCTTGTTGTGGCTCCTCGGACTGATGAAGTCCTTTGGATGAAGGATGAAACATTTCAATAAACAAAAAAGGAAACCGTCCAGAAGACCTGACTTAAACTTTGTTGCATTTTTTACCTGGATTATTGAGCATGAACTTTGATATATTATTTTTTTCTGTCTTTACAATAATTTTGTCTTATTTTGTCTTAAAATGTATCAACACATGTTAAAAGTCATTAGATATTTTCAGCTTTATAACCCCTACTGGCCAGAAAATCACCCGCCAACAAACATAAAGTGGTCCGCGGACCACCAGTTGAGAATCACCGTTGTAACAGGTTTTGTGGCTCTGGACACGTTTAATTTAGTAAACGAAGGGGCAGAAATGGCTCTTCTGATTTTAAAGGTTGCAGACCCCTATGCTAAGCGTATGACTCTTTTAGGGTTGAAATACAACATTCACTGCAGTCCCCAAGGCACGAAGAAGATCATTGTTGTGTAACTCCTGTCCCTAGTTCCGAGTGTGTCCCTGCTTTGTTGTCGTCCTGTGAAGTCATGCATTAAAGAATAGCTTAGCAGTAGCCGAGAAGAGCTTTCTTTTCCCTTTTAATTACAGCACGCCTGGCCCAGACGGAGACCATTGTGTCAGAGAGCTGCGAGTTCCCACAATGGAGCTGCTCAGTGGAGAACAATGGGTCGAATTCCTGACCGTTCCCCACAGGTTCAGAGGCCGGGCCTACGTATAAAGACAGTGGAGTTACAGTGGCTTTGCTCTTCTACACCCAGTAGCTTTCCCACTGGCCACCTCAGAGGAGACATTGGTTTGCGTATGTGTGTGGTTGATACACGGTGGCTACATCTCCCACTGGGAGCTCAGGGAGGGGTTCAAAGATGGGGGAGGGAGCTTGTTTGGTTGTCTCTGAGGGACATTTCACTCATTCACAAGTGTAATCAAACCCCTGAGAACAAAATGCTGGTAACCAAAAGCTTCATTGAAAATCAAACAGTTTTTTTTCTTCAAAGTAGAGCAGTAAACTTGCAAGATGTCATGCTGAACTATTTTTCTGACTTACTGTCACACAAATGCCAAAAATCTTGATCTGTTATTTGTAGATGCCATGTTATAACTCAGAGTGATGTTTTATGATTCTCTATCCGTTGTACAGAGCAAGACTAGGATTTTATTGGGTACATTTGCACAAATTAGCATTTACACGGCCTCTATTGGTCATTAAGACCTCCAACTGGGTCTAGTTCAATTTGTGTGACTCAAATTGTCCAGTTCTTGCTTTTCCAGCTGTCCATAAATCTTCCCTTTTGTGAGTGTTTATCCATACGTACACTTAAGATGTGTTGGCAACTTGTTCTGCACATAATGACTGTTTACTGAAACTGAGATGGTGGGTGGTAAGAAAGACCCACAGTGAACAACAGGTGACACTCTTGGAAATAAACTCCATATGAGCATAAACTGTATTGCACGAAATTTGACAAGTTATTTTATTTTATGGTTTTTATGGTATTTTATTTTATGACAAGACAGTCATTTTATTTTATTTTTCCTAATGTGTTTAAGTGACACCCAGATCTTTTCAAAGTGTCTTATGAAAGCTATGCATAATCTATAGCATATCCAGGATTACATTAACGACTTTGCACATGCTGACACGGGCCATTTTAGATATTTTGTGTTTTATATTTATTTTAATTCAGTTTTTAAAACATTATTTGTCATAATAGTGAGATAACGTTGTAATATCTTCACAATTATCGATATTTTCTGGTCTGATCCAAAGCAAAATAAAACAACACAAGCAAAGCAGTAACTTCAGAGAATTGGTCGTTTCTGCTTAATATCTGAGCTAGGTGAAAGTTAACATTGGATTTACTGCAAAAAAACAATATTTTTTCATAATTTTAATTTGTTTGGCAAACTAATCTTGTTAAAAATGACAATTTGTTCTTTATAATTAATTTGATACATGTGCTTAATTAAAATGAAATTATATTGTCAGCTAACTGACCGTGCAGTTGTTGCATTTGTGTGAATACGTCTGTTTCTGCTGCACCCACCTGGTCTGGTTCGAGAACATTTGCCAAGTGGTTTGGAGGACTTTTATAGCTTCTGTAAAACGTTTCATCCTGTGCAAGCTTTTGAAAAGCACTTGCACGTCTCTCCCCTCTGCCTCCCTGTTTTACTCACTCCACCATCTTTTTTACTTGTTTTGCTACTTTTAATGAAAATCGGTAGTCTTAACTCACTCACACCCTAGCAGCCATTGATTGAGGCATAAATGTTTTATAAGCCCGACGTAAAGACACCCACATTTTAAACACCGGCAGTAATTTTACTCTGTGTAGAGTCCACAGGAAATATTGTTAGCAAAAAGTTGGTACGAGAAAAACACAATTTCACAATATTCCAGGTGTCTTTTGTAAATGAATCCCCAAGACTCAATGGGATTAACCTGTATAAATAAAGGTTGGATGAATTTTCTACAGTGACTATGTTTATATGGATATAAGTAATCGGCTTAAACGGCCATTCGGAATAAAAAAGTGTCATGTAAACGCCCCATTCGGATTATTCTTTGTTGATTCAGCTCGATCCAAATGAATTTGTAATCAGAATGAGACGGGTGGTTTATGCCGATTCATAATCCGGACGGTGTGCATTTAAATACTTAATCTGTTCATTTTCTTTCCGATTGTGGAAAACTGAGCTTACTGCACATGTGCAACTTATGTCTACCTCGCATATTTCCGCCTGGCTAATGCTAATAATATTAGCATGTCGGGGAAGCAAAACTGGTCGGTGAGCGACACAACATTTCTACTAAACTTTGAAAGATCTTAAAATTATCTGGATTACCTGTAGCTCAATCAGGGAGTGCAGTAACTTCTCCACCATCATTAAAACTTGTCCCTGGTCCATTTTGAGCGCTCAGGTTTGTTTACGTTCATCCCGGAAGTAGAACTTCTTCTGTGTTTTTTTTATTTTTTATAAGGAGAGTTTACTACTCTGTGTATGTCAGTACTTCTATTCAGAATAAAAGCCCGCTGCATGTAAACGCTCATCGTGAACGGATTGTGCCCATGTAAACGATGCATTCAAATTATTTAATCTGAAAACATTTCAATCCGGTCAAAGAATTTTGCGCATGTAAACGTAATGATTGAGACATGATAAATGCAAAGACACCTCTGTTGTGCCTTGGAAGTTGGTGTGAGAAAAACATATTTTCACAATATTTACTACAGTGTTAGGGGTTAATTTGTGATGCATATGAAGAAACTTAATTACTCTGCTAAAACGCTTAAGATAATTTAATCGTCACTTCTGAAAATATTGCAAATTACCAAAACAGAGTTAACACCTCCCATCATTTCCCAAATGTTTTCATACGTCTAGAAAGTTTAAATCATTTTTAAAACGATTTAGCCAGAATGAGACCTGAACGGTCTTTTTCTAGCTCCAACCACAGCTTATTCTTTTACTTTCGAGGACGGTGTTCCTCAGGAAATGCCTTTTTTTTTTATACAGCAGGAAGGAGAAACTTTGTCTGCTCCAGGTCTCAAGTCTTTGTTTTCTTCTAATCTCGTTAGACGACTGGCTCGGTGTTTGTTTTTGACTCTGGCCAGCACTCAGTCTCTTTTTTTTTTTCCCAGATTGAAGGAAATTCTTTCAGAGAATGCCAACCAGAGTTTATTCAAAAAACAAAATTCTCTGAAGTCTTGCTAAGAATTAAAATGCTTAGGAATTAGTAGAATGTAATGAGGCTTAAGGACTTGACTTGTGTGTAGGCTAATGATTATCCTGAAGGACTTTCCTTGTAATTTAGGTTCTCAGTTGCATTGTGATTTCACAAGGATTTTGGCTGTAAGTTGACCGTGTTGCTTTAATGGAGTATGGCTTTTAAAACATTTTTTATAGATAGCACAGGTATGTGCGACACCCTGATTGCTGGCCTACACACCCCAAACTATAATATAGCGTGTAATCTTTATTTAAATGATAGTTTCTGATAGGCCTGTCACGATAACAAATTTTGCTGGGCGATTAATTGTCTCAGAAATTATTGAGATAAACGATAATATTGTTTGAAATTTGACAATAATTAGTGATTATTGTCTAATTTAAGGAGAAATGTTTAATTTCTTTTGCATGTACAGTAGTACATTTTTCAACCACCGGATGGCAATATAAGACTGAACCAAAGGATGGATAGTAAGGGAGCGAGCAGCGTGTTTTAAGAAAAATGGGAGGGAGGCCCCTTGACGTGACATGGGCTGTCTCTTTTCGGTTCTAGACGCTCTCTTGTGTGGTTGGAGCTCTTTAGCGTAGCATTTTTCACACAAATCTTTTAATTTAAAAAAAAATCAGTAAACAAGTTATCAGCTTCTTTTTGCAGAGAAAAACAACTTTTTATACTAAGGCACAGGTTTCAACGGTGAATTTTGGAGCTTCGACAAGACGGAGTTTAGATTAACTCGTAACTTCTCATCTTAGCTGCTTTTAGCGATCCAAAAACACGAACGGTTAAAATGGATTTTAAAGAGAAAAGAGAAAGGAAGGGGTCAGTGAAGAGCACCAGAGTTGAGCCTTTTGTCATCCAGTGTCTTCAGTAGAAAGAGAGAGACGAAGAAACGATACAGCCGATAAATGAAAATGAGGTTGATAATTTTCATTTATCATGCGATTAATTGATTTATCGTTTATTGCGACAGGCCTAGTTTCTGATATTAAACAAGTATTGAAAATATGCATTAAGCTGTCTTAAAAATGAGCGTATATGCTGTTTACTGCCTTGGACTGGGTTTGGTTTTAATATTGTCAATTCTGATCGGTGCCTTTTTTTTAATTCACGTGACAGAACAACAAATCAAATATGAATGCAGAATACTAATATGAAAAACAAACAGATTAAGTCAGAACAGTGTTTCGGCTACGTCATTAATACTTAGAAGCTACTGTCTGAATGCTTTGTCAGTTAAAGTCTGATAATTAATGTCTAAACCTAAATTTATTGGGCTTTTTTTCTTGTTAACTCTTTAAATTAAAGCACATGCAGTGTTAAAGTTTGGTGCTTTAGCATAAACAAGTTTTTGAATATGTGCTTTTTACACGTTGATGCAGTGCACAGGCTGTCTGTTTGGTCAGCGCTGCCTAACCATTTGCTCTCACACACACACGCAGCCACGTTTATTTTTCCTGTATGCAAACTGTCAGCAACAGGTGCACTCACTGTGTGACCGAGGAAAAAAGCCATTAGAAAGGCAGCAAACGCCAAACACGCCCAGACTTTTTCACTCAACTTCAAGCTCTGCCAATGAGAAATAATACCTAAAGTAATCGTTTTTGCATTTTGAAACATAGCGTTAAATGTTTTAAAGTCTATATAATGGTATTTATTTAGGGGTTTGTGGGTGGTATGGTTGAAAAGAGTTGGGGTGTCTTGCAGCTGACAGGTCTTTTAGAGATGCAGGGCACGGGGCCATGTAGCTGCAGCTGCCACTTCTCTGTGCGCTCTTTGATGGCGTTTTTCTGCCCCCCCCCCCCCCCCTCCATCGCATGTATAGGGAGATCATTTTTGTTTGCTTGTGCTAACAGTGTAGAGCTTAATCTTCAACGTCAGAACATTCTGCTTCCATTGTATTTTATGGAAGCTACATCCTTCGACTTCCTGTTGGTGTTGTAACGGTCAAACTCGTTTGGTATCAGAACTTTAAATAGCAGAAATGGGCCAGTCTATGATACTGGCACGTTTACTGCAAGTGCCCACACCCACACACAATTCACACAAAAATATAGCACCCATTGTTTAACCAGCTTAACAGACTTGGAGGTGTCAACCGTTACTGTTTATGGTGTGTTTATCTGGCAAAACAGATGTCCCACCTGTTCCTTGTTTGCACTGTGCACACACGGACTCTTGTACAATTTGGGCACGTGTTGATGAACTTGATAAAGTCCAGGTGTATTGGTTTTGTTTTGCATTGAAGGAATATCTTAACAAAATTGTCAGGTCATCTGGACAGATTCTTCTTCAAAGATTCTTCAACAAAGAAGAATCCGTCCAGATGACCTGATCCTTGTTAGATTTTTCAACCTGAATTATTGGACACGCATCAGGACATTGAAGAAATAGCTTAGATTCTTTAAAATGGAGTGTGTGGTCATACCTGTAGTAGAAAGTGGTCTGAGGGATTTCAGTTTGGAGACAGAGATACACTCATTAATTCAAGCAAATAATAAAAAGAATAATATAATAATAAATAAGAATACGCAATGTTATTGGCATGGTATTGGTATCGGCAGATATTAGCTATAGTTAAATATCGGACATCGGCCATTCCATCAAAATAACTTTTTTTTTTTTCATTCAACCTTTATTTAGACAGGTAAATCCCATTGAGCCTCGAGGACTCATTTACAAGAGAGACCTGATTTCAACAAAGAGAGATGACAACAATGGACAACAGCGACAACAATAGACAGTTCTAAAAAGTCATACAGATTTTTTTTTTTTTTTAAACAAATAGGATGGCTAAAAAAAAGAAAAGTAACAAAACCCAGCTAGATTCTAAGGTGAATGTAGAAAACTAAAAACAGGAACGTCTGCATTGGTCCCTGCCAGGTGTCTAACAGATTCTTAAAGACACTTAGAGAGGTCAAGGTCAAGAGCTTCAAATCTTTTTGTAAGATATTCCAGGAAACAGGAGCGGAGTAGGAGAAGACCCTTTTGCCTAGTTCAGTCCTCACTGAGGGAACACTGCAGGTAATAATGTCCTGAGAGCGCACGCTGTAGCTGCACTCACGCAGAGACATGTAGGAGGAGATGTATGAAGGCAGCAGACCAAGAAGTGATTTAAAGATGAAAATGTACCAGTGAGAGAGTCTGCGTGAAGTTAATGATGTCCAGTTAACCAGTGAATACAGGGTGCAGTGGTGGGTACGATAATCACAGCCAGTTATGAATCTTAGTGCACCATGATAGACAGCATCCAACATCTGCAGGGTTCTTGTAGGAGCGTTCATGTAAATAATGTCACCGTAATCAATGGAGGGAAGGAAAGTCACAGAAATAAGGCGTTTCCTAGCATTCAGAGTTAGACAGGATCTGTTTCTGAAAAAGAAACCCAGTTTAACTTTCAGTTTCTTTACCAAGTTTTCCACATGGAGTTTAAAACAGTGATGCGAGTCGACCAAGATACCCAGATATTTATAGGAATCAACAAACTCAATCGGGACATCATTTGAGGATGAGATCAGAGGAAGAACTGCTGGGACCAACTTCCTTTTTGAAAAAAGCATCCCTTTGGTTTTGTCGGCATTTAGGACAAGTTTGAGGTGGAACAAATCTGTCTGGATGATGTCGAATGCAGATTTCAAAAGCTGGAAAGACTTTTCAACTGTTTCAGCTCGACAGTAAACAACTGTGTCATCAGCTCACCGATATAAAAAGCACAGTTTTTTTTTTATATAGGATATATATGTATATAGTGTTACTTCATTTTCAGCCACATTTTTGGCATCTGCATTTGATAGCAGGACAAATTGACAACGACCGTGCAGAATAATGTAGTGTTTTAATTCCACAGCAGAGAAAGATATGTAGTCTCTGTAAGTAGGTCTAGGAAGAAAAAAAAACATCTGTATCTATATCCCATCTATATCGCCATATCAGATATCAGCCAAAAATCCAAAGTTGTGCATCCCTAATAATAAACTGCATTTATATAGCACCTTCCAACAACGCCTTGCATTGACCAAAGTACTTTACAAGATAAAACAAATAAATAAAACAGGGCACAATAAATCAGTGCAAATTAAAAACATAGGCACAATGAAAGAAGGTAAAAGGAGATGAAAATAAATAAAAAATACTAAAAGTTAAACATTAAAAGCCCTTTTGAATAAATAGGCTTTGAACAAAACCAGATCAGAGATGGCACGCAACTCATAGGGAAGAGTATTCCAGGCTGTTGTGTCTGCAACAGGAAAGTTAACAGGTAATCAGAGCAGGGACCATTAAAGAGTAAATTTCCACCATTTAAAACACATGAACCTAATTATTTTGTAGGTTGAGTGAAGGCTGCAGATTACACTAACTGCTGCCTATTGCAGGTAAAATATTGACTCCTCATAAATACTCAACAAAAACCCACTTTGAAAGACTCCCTTTGTGGCCAATGTATTTGTGGATGAAAACAATGTTTTCTGTAATACTTGTCTCATGAATCCTTTTCTCTGTTCAGGCCTGGACGACAGCTTGCAGCAGTATGTTGGTAATTTTGAGCGTGAGAAGATCAGCGGGGAGCAACTACTGAAGATCACACATCAAGACTTGGAGGAGCTGGGAGTAGCGAGGATCGGACACCAGGAACTTGTTCTGGAGGCCGTCGATCTGCTCTGTGCTCTTGTTAGTACCTGCTAATTTGGTCCATTTCTTTTCAATGACATAAAAATTTCATGGTGGGACTTGATTGTATGTTCAGGAAGGGTTTTGGAGCAACTCTGCTGCTCACCGAACCTTCTCTTGGTCTTTGTGTTGGTATTAAAATATTTCAGTTTGTAGTTTCTGGTTTGGCAGCTTAAGGGACCAACCATGCAGAAGGAGGGGTTTGTCAGTTCCCACACTGCTCAGCAGGGTGTGACGGCACCACAACACGATAACGGCAGTATCAGGAGAGCTTGGGTCAGCGACATAATATGCTTTTTTTGGGGGCAGTTTGAGTTTTTTGGAGACAGTAATTCCTTCTTTAGATCATTTCGATGTATCACACTTGTCTCCAGCTGCTCACCTCTGGAAACAACTGGCCAGCTGTCTATCATCACAGCTCCCCAAAAATGTTCCCCCACTTCAGCGTAAAAGAGTTGAAAATTCATCCATGTTCCAAAGTAAACCAGGTTTTCCAGCAGATGGGATCAATTTGGAGTTTTATCACTTCCTGTGCCATAAAAGTCCCAGATTGCGGTCCCTGCATTTTGATCAGCGTCAGCGTTTTTGTCTTTATGTTCTCTTTAAACACTTCGCAATTCCCTCTTAACTCCTGGTGACTTTTAGTCTTGAAGAAAGCTATATAAATCTATACGTAGTCTGTCTTCCTATGAGAATGATGCATCTCTAATTGATGCTGAACTCAAAGCAGGACATTAAATAACTTTTTAATGAAGTATCTTTACATTTTAGTCTGTACCTGGTACCATTGGCACAGACACCTGGAAGCACTCGGCACATGCATAGTTGCTTTTATCTGTCTTTATAGATTTACTCATCATGGAAATTGTACCATATGGAGCATCCTTTGATCCATACCATCTTTTACTGTTACAGTAATGAGGCCCAGGTTTTTGCACATGCACAGAATCTTTTGGAGAAAAATCGCAGAAAAATCTTGAGCCACTTTGACCATCTTGCACCAATTTTTTTTGCAGGTATTCTGCCTGATAAACATGTTAGCAGCTTATTAGCTGTGTTATTGCTTATAGCTTATATATTGCATTTTATTATACACTTTAACCATCCTTTCTTTTTTTTGTCAAACTCCAAGCCAAGATTTCTGGACTCTCAGCAACCTTTCACCTCTGACTGAAACAGTGCAGCTTAATTTTTTTTCATCCTTTAGGGCTTTGCTTGTTAGGAATGAGGCCTCAGACTTCTACATGCCCCATGAGAGGAAGTGAAGCCCCCAGATTTAATTTGCTTCAACCAAAGCAAGGTCATTGCTACTGACAGGAGCTCAAACCATCAGCACCCTATGGTTTTTTTTTTTTCCTCATACATACATACATACATGTTCTGTTTGTGTTTTCAAAAGTAAATCACAGTGACTGATGTTCTCACAAACAGCCCCATAACCCTGGAGGAAGCATTCATAAGAAAGATTTTCCTCCACGCAAAACCTGTCAAGTCCAAACCGCTGTTTAGGGACAATAAGAGACATTACGTTAATTTTGGTGGACATCTGTCAGCCTTGATGTCTTCTGCAGAGGTGGTATTGAAACCCAGCATTTGTTCTCAAATTACAGTGCCCCTTCATTACCTCATAATGTCAACTTACATTCACTCTATCCAATAGTTGTTGAGCACACAATCTAAAAAAAAAAAGATTGAATTAAGGTAAATTTTTTGAGATGTATTTTAATATTTAATTTTAGACATGAATCCCTTGCTCAGGCTTTATTTGTGCTCCTTTTAAAACTCAAACCAGACTTGTAATGCCATCAGCGGATGTGAGGGGGGGTGCTGTGATTGCCATTTATCATTTCTCCCAAAGGGCCCTAACTTGATCTTGCACAAGTACAACTTCTCCCTTCTTGATCCTAATTTAACTTTTGAAACAATACACAGGGTGAAAGTTTGGCATGAAAAGAAATTACCGGTAGTTTCTTTCTGAGCTGGAATCGTTCAGACAAAAGCTCACTGAGCACCAGTGCGGTCAGAAGCACTGGGAGTGTGTGAGCAGCCTGTTAATAAGAGGTCAAAGGAGGTGTTTGACTTGGAAAATGCTCGCATTGCTCCTGTGCACTTTGGGTATGAATGGCTGAGTGAGAAGCCAAAAGATCAGATGACTTCTCTTTCTATTATTCTCAAATTCTTTGATTGAGTTGTTTTTGGGGTTTTTTATGTTGCAGCAACCCATTTCATGCTCAGCTGGTGTTTGACTAGTCCAGTTAACCTCAGTGTTTCCTCTGGGACTGAAATAAGTGAATTGATTTGCGTGTTGATTTTAGTCCATATGTTTGCGAGAGAGCAGAATACAAGGAGACACTAACAACTTGCAGATTTCCAACGGTTGCCATACGCGTGCTATTTTGCTCCTTGCAAAGCATATTTGGCTGCTGGCATGTCACATACAGAGCAGCACTTCTGGCAGCAATAATGAGACGAGAGCTGACCCTGCCGTTCTCTGTTAAGCTTAAGCAAATGCAATTTCAAACAATTTGTCAGACACATGTTGCACCTTCAAATATGTACATTCTATTGCAGCTCAGGCCTCCAATTTGTGCTTATATGTGGCTTTTTGCTGCCTGTAAAATATTCATAAATTAGAGGAATGCAAAGTCAGGAAACAACCAAGGTTCAAGAATGTAAACCTGATAGAAATCATGTCACGGCTCGTGCACACCTAGGAGCTAATCTGGGAACTCATGGGTGGAATTTTATGCCCATATCTTATCTGTCAAAGAAATGATTACAGTCACTTACTGTACAGGAAACAACATGTTTTCCAGGGATAAAATAAAACTTCATGGCTTTAAAAGAATACAGCAAACCCCTCCCAAGTTTAGACTGCTATTACACGTGATTGCAGTAAAAGTACTCTATGTATGTTTAGTCATTTTTCTGTTGTGTGTTTTTTCCCAGAACTATGGAGTGGAAACGGATAACTTGAAGAATCTGGTGATGAGGATGAGAGCTGCGACCAATAGTTTACACATGGCTACGTCGGATCGCAGAAAAAGCCCAGCGCATGATGGAAGCATCTCTCGCAAGCCACAGAATGACTTCCTCACCTCTGTAGTGGAGCTGATCGGTGCTGCTAAGAGCTTTTTGGCTTGGCTCGACAGGTGATAATGCTATTTTATCAGAGCAGTTATCAGAATGGCTGCCAGCTGTTTTAAACTGCTGAACATAAATTTAACCACCGGTTTTGTAGCATCTAGACAATAAATTAAATATGCAATCAGTCTCTTGATTTCACAGTTTTACCTCTCCTCTTTTTTTTGTCTTGTTTTAGGACACCTCTTACAGGAATTAGTGACTTCACAACTACCAAGAACAAGATCATCCAGCTGTGTCTGGAGCTCACCACCACAGTTCAGCAGGTCTGTATGCTAACAGTAAATGCTAACGCCATGGAAACACACATAATAGCTGTATCCACTAGGCGCATACCGATCCACGGGCACAGACATGCAGTGTAAAATGTGCAAGAAGAGCTAGTTAGAGGGGAAATATGGTCTGGCAGCCATGACATAAGCCTGAAGCCAGCCGTCTGAGCACATTATTAACAGAAGCTGCTGTTTTTTCTTTAGATATTTTCCCTCTCATGCTGACTAATGAGGTGACCCCCCTCTGTGCAGAGCCATGTATTGGTAAACGTGTCTTTTTTTGTTGCCAGCTTAATAAATCTCCACCAGCTCTCTTAAAAGTGGCTGCCAACATTCCCCAGGCTGCAGTTGTCCTTCAGCCACGTGGTTCTTGTTTTGTCTTCTTGCAACAGGAAAACAAACTGTTTGAAAGCAGCTTGTAGATAAAGTAGTGATGTTACATTGACATTACTCTTCTGTTAGTTTCATGCATTGTAAGTTGTTGGCAATTTGAAAAATATCTTTACTTTTTTTTTTCAAATTCAAATCATCACATTACATGTATCCTTTATCCCTTCTTTTTTTTTGGGGGGGGGGGGGGGGTGTTTTAATCCTTTTACACGTCTTGTGAACAAGGCTGCAGAGACGCCAGGTGTCATTTTTAGAGGGTTATTGCATCAAAATAAATTCCTTTCCCAGAGTGCCCCTTTCCTCGCCAGAGTCTGGGATTTCAGCACCTCTTGTGATTTACTGTGGTCCCCTCGGTCATGTCACCCAGGAGAGGGGTGGGGGGCATACATTTCCCACACTGTCATGTTTCATGTAGGAATCATGGTGCAAAATGAAGGCCTGATAGCTGATGAAAAAAATCTCACAAGACTTAAGTGATTAGGTTGCTTTGGTCTTAAACCAGCTTATTGCAACTAACTAATCCCATAATTTATGTATCTAAACTGTCATAAAGTCGTAAAAATCTTGCTTCATTTGACTTGAATCATTTGTGCTGGCTACCATCAGAGCACTGGTTAATAAAGTAGATTGCACAGAAGACTGTCTCTGTGATTGGTTTATTATGGAGGTTTGCTCAGACTCTTTTTTAAAAAAAAAAACTTCTGCTCAAAACTAAAGCTCCATGCAATTTATGTGTTGTGCCTGAATGAAGCCTGTGTGCTCACAGACAATGGAGCAGGGATTTAAAGCTATAAACACGTCGCCCATCTTGGCTTACCCAGCAAAGTGGAGTTTATCCTTTTTCCAAAAGTGCTTTTTTTTTTTTTTTTTTTTTGGTCCTGCTCTTAATTTGCAGAAGCAGATGTGGAATTTAAGTCCCTTTTTTATCGATTTCATTACTGAAAATAACCTGTCATATCCATCAGTGATATTATATGTGGATATTAGATGAACATTAGAAGGTCACCAGTATTGCAAATGGTGTGAAGTACGTCCAGGTTCTCTTTGCCAGCACTCCTCCCTTTGACTCAGTGCACTGCTTGGCCATGCAAATCCGCTCTGGTGTCAGATCAAAAGCCCTTAAAGCTGCACAACAAGGGTAATCTGATCCACATTGGTTGTAGGGTCAAGTCCACAATGTGAGGGATCAGTTCATCCAGAGAATTGGCCCTCAGCCTCTCTCTGTGCAGTTAAAATCTCACCCCTGTTTCTGGTTGAATTAAAGATCCAAAACTATTTTTGACATTGCAAACCAAGTTTAGAATAATTGTGTTTTTGCTTTCACATGGTTTTTACACTTTGTGATAAGAGGAAAAAGTTTTCTAAATGTTAAAGCTTGAAGTGAAGGATGCCAACTCATGTCTGCAGCCTATTTTCAATCTGTTTTCTTTCACAATCTCTTAAAATTATGAAGTACATATTTATAGTTTATCCCCTTTTGGCTCCATCTCCAAACATAGGCTACAGAAAATATGCACTTGCTTGGATATGCAAGCATAGCTAAATTCTTTCTGACACCACCATATATTCAAGTCTGACAAGAGAAATTACTTTGTATGGAAGCATGATTTTGAGACCAATGTATGTCCATTGAAACAATTTATGGGCTTTTCTAAAAAATTGAAAGTTGGTTTTTTTTTGGGCACTTTGCCATCAAGTAAGAAAAACATGACATAATCACAGCTTAACCACAATAACCTAGTCATTATAGGAGACTTTAGGCTCTTTTTTCACAAGTTGACAGGATTTTCTTTTCAAACACATTGTAAAAAAGAGCAAACGATGTAGATGTCTGTTTACACTGATGTACAGTCATTGCTTACGGCCAGTCATGCAGATCTAGCCAGTGCAAACAAACCATCAGGATGATGAGCCAAGTGCATTTAAAAACAGATGCTCCCTTTAAACCCCGTGGAATGTGCGAACTATGGAAATGCAGAGAAACTTTCTCGACCCCCATTTGCTGTCTGCACAATGGGTTTACAAAGAGCAACAGAGCTGCCTTTGTACTTGGCACAAGTCCGAACACGTTATAATGCCAGTTTTCTTTAATTTTGTATTGATAGTACGCTCTGGCTTTTGAGTGCTCTCAAAAAGTAAGGGACAATGCATAGATTATTTTGTGCTGTCTGGTTTTGACAAGCATTTTTTTCTGTTTTCAAGGACGACTAGCCTTGAGGTATTACCCCACCCTCTTCTCCACCAGCAGCACAGTTGTCAAGAGAAGCTGTTGCCTCAGCTGTGTTGAGTCGAGCTGTAGGGACACTTTGAGGTGACAGTAGACATTCTTCTGACTGACTTTGCAGGTTTCATCAGCATCTCAAATAGCTCAGCGATAAAATAATCCTAGCCATCTTCCCGCTTGACTTCTAGAGACCCCTGACTCCACAAGCCCACCCACTCACAACTGGAAAGAAGCGATCGCATCTAAATATTTGCAGAAAACCTAAACACTATTTGGGGGCCCATTTCTCAAAGCATGATTGCACATTTTTCCTCTCCGTCAGTCACGTGTCGTTACTACGTAAGTGTTTTGAGTCGTATTTTAGTTCCACCGCATTCAGATGAACCGCAATGGACATTATGTGATTATGGCACCCACAAAACGTAGGCAAAGATGTAATTTTACACTAAAAATTGTTTATTTTCTGCTGCTCTCCATGTTTCTCTGTTCTATATGCAGGGTTCTGATTACACTGTCTTTACCTAACCCCTATACTTTCTTTCCCCCTCTAGCCATTAAATGCTTTCTTTCACTTGTCCTGTTTACTGCACACACGTCTTATCTGTCCCAACTGTCTCTCTTGCAGCAGGACTGCAGTATTTACGAGATGGAAGAAAAGATCCTTGAAGTTGTAAGTATGTTGTATAGTTTAATATAATCCAAACTAAATGAGACCCACAGGATCCCATAAGATATAAGCCTCTGTGTCGTTTCACATAGCGATCTTGTGACATGCTTTCAGCAACAAGGTCATTTTCTGAGTGAAAAGAGCAGACAGGATCACCAGTAGAGCGGGCGGGAATAATACGCCCCAAACATCAATCAGCGTTTCCTGTTGCTGACACTCCAGACTTTTTGGTCTTAAATCAAGCTTCAAGATGTCGTAGACAATCCAAGCACAGTATTTGCCCCTTGTTTTTTCCCCCTTTACAATTCTTGTGTTCATCCTTTGCACTTCTCTTTTTTTCTACTGCTTTTGCAATTTTGCCCTTATCACAACTACCATATTTTTCGGCCTATAAGTCGCGTTTTTTTGCATAATTTGCATGCCCTGCAACTTATTTATGGATTTTTTTCCCCATATTTATAAACCAGTTTTTGACTGATATATGACCATTCATTCATTCTGACTGAAAATATTGAACACTACCATTTTCAGCCTGCTAGATGGCACTTGAGTAGTATGGCTTGCCATTGTCATGTAATAGGTAAAAGTGGCTATTAATGACACAATCAGCTTGCCGTACTGAGCCATCTTTGTCCAGCTTGCCTGGAGCAAACGTCAAATAGCTGCATTTTGTCACGCCGCCCAGGCGAAATACAGCTGATTTGACCATTAAAGTGCATTTATTAAGGAAAAGTTCAATTGAGACACACCTTTGCTATTAAGTGGGGCAAACAAATAATTGTTTTAGTTGCTTATCTTGTTAAATTTTGAAGAAATGCGCAGCATTCCTCCTTCCTGATTTCCTCCCTGTCTGCGCGCTCCCGGAGCACCGAGGCAGTGAATACTTTTGAAATGCAGCTGATTTGACCATTCAAGTCCGTTTATTAAGTAAAAGTTCAACTGAAACACAACTTTACTATAAAGTCGAGCAAGCAAGTAATTGTTTTTAGGTGGTTATCTTGTTAAATTTTGAAGAAATGCACAGCGAGTCCTCCTCCTTTGATCGTCAAAGTGCATTTATTAAGGAAAAGTTAGACTGAGACACACCTTTGCTATAATTTCAAGCAAACAAATAATTGTTTTTAAGTGTTAATCTTGTTAAATTCTTGATAAAGTCCTCCCGTGCACGCTCCTGTGGCCGCCATTTGGCAGCCAATCGATTTTTGGCACAACACTGGCCCACGCTTTTGGGTTGTCAGCAGTGATGCGTAACAAACGCGACACGTCAGGGGTGACGCATATTAGATGCAACTTATGCAGCGAAGCAACATATTTATGGATTTTTCCACTCTATTAGTTATTATTAATTTATTCGCTAAACGTAATCAAAATAAGTTTAAAACAAAATGCATGTGCCACATCTCCTCTCTAATTAAGACTATTACAAGTTTTGTCTATGAAGGAGTAAATGACAATGTAAAGGGGTGTGTGCACAGGCTTGAATTCAGTGTTGTGTGTCCATATGACACACTTTTAGTTTGAGTTAGCCCATGAACTCTTACAGAGCACTAACATACAGAGTCACAATCGATAAGATTATCAACTTCAGGAGTGGCAGTATATTTATTTACATTTTTGTTTTGCTGTTTTGTTTTTTTTCCCCTGCAGTCCAAAGTTTTGAACAATATCTGTGATCAGACCGTGAGAACCACATCTGACCCCCTCATGAGCCAGTCTACATGTTTGGAGGAAGTCCAGCTGACTGACATCAAACCAGGCGAGGGTCTGGTAAGAAATGCTCACGTTTCCCTTTTTTCCACCACACTTGTTAAATCCAAGACTGCTGTATGCTTGTTGGACGTCTTCACCAGGAATGTATAAAATGCATGTCAAATTGTTGCCCTCGATTTCTCTGTCTTCCATTCATCCCCTTCTGGGAACATTGTGTTTGTTTTTATAAAACTAGGGAATGTACATCAAGTCTACGTATGATGGTTTACATGTCATCACTGGAACCACAGAACATGTAAGTATGACAGAAGATGCTTTAGAAGAATACAATCAGCCTGTTTCCATGTAAAAATAGTTTTAAGTTGCAAGCTTTAAAAAGAAACACACTCATCCTCCACTGTGAGTACCATGAATTGCCAAATCTAAAAGAATTAAGAACTCCCCATTTATAAGAATAATCGTTTCCTTATTAAACTTACCAGCAAAGATAACAAACAACCTCCACAAACAAACAGACCTTTTACCCACACAGAGACAACTTGTTGGTGACTAATGCACAAGCGTGACTGACACAGTCCCGTCTTCACGCCTCTTGTGCCTTAACGTGAATCAGGACCTGAATCATCAGCAGTAATGATACGTTAAGCTTGTTTGTCTTCTGTCTTACACGAGAAACATTTCTGCTGTGGTTTGTTCTCGGAAACTGTCAGTTTCTCTTTATTTTTGAGCGCAGTTTTTAAAGAATAACAGGAATTGTGTAGGAAGGTCAAAACTGTTTGAGCTGTGTGCAGAAGTTTCTGAAAGTAGCTTTCAACGATCTAATTTTTTTTTTGTTTTGTTTTGTTTTTTTAGTCTCCTGCAGATCTATCAAGAAGGATCCATGCTGGTGATGAGGTGATACAAGTCAACCAGCAGACTGTGGTGAGAATCTCATTTTGTGCTTCTCAGATTGAGTACGATTTTAGAGTGTTGTTTAATGTGTGTTGATATTGTTTTAACCAGGTTGGCTGGCAGCTGAAAAACCTTGTTTTTAAGTTGAGGGAGGACCCAAAAGGTGTGGTGCTACTTCTTAAGAAGAGGCCCACCGGCACAGGTGGTTTCACCCCTGCCCCCCTTAAGAACATGCGCTGGAAGCCTCCTGTACCTCAGGTACATGCTCCCATACACACTTCTCTCTTTCATCCTTAAAAATCAGCAAACCCGCACAGTATAATTACTGACAATCAGCTATTGGCTTTTTAGGGAGTTGGTTCCAAAAGAGCAAGTTCAGACAGAGCCACCCTGAAAGTGCTGCTGGCTGAACTGAATACACCATTGAGCTTTATCTTGATGCACAACAAAAGATGGGAACGAATTCCCATGATGTCATTCGTTCTCCAAGATAAAGCTGCCTGTCTGTAGTCTGTAGGCTTTATTAGACACAAACGACCCAGATGTTGCCATTAAAAGAAGCCAATGGAGCGTAAAGTATTGTACTCGGGTTAATCTTTATTTCTTTTTTCGTGTCAAAACATCCGACGGTTAAAGAACGATCCGAGGCAGCTGGTGAATATTTTGGCTCTAAAATTAAGTAACTGTGATTTAATGATGTATGCACCATCCTGGTCACATTCAACTTAAGTTGGTGTTTTATCTATATTTCTTTACATACCGTATTTTCCGGTGTATAAGTCGCATCAGTCAAAAAAGCATCATGAAGAGGAAAAAAACATATGTCGCATTTATTATGCGTCACTTAGAAATTTAACAAGAAATTTAACAAGATCAACACTTTACAACAATTATTTGTTTGCTCAACATTATAGCAAAGGTGTGTCTCAGTTTAACTTTTCCTTAATAAATTTACTTTAATGGCCAAAACAGCTTCATTTCGCCTGGGTGGTGCGGCTCCATCCATCCATCCATCCATCCATCGTGGCCGGAGCTGCTAGCTCTCCAGCGTTCCTCTGCCTACACCAGCTGAGTGAAGTGAGCGCACGTGGGTGGACTTGCTGTTGCAGTTCTTAGAAATTTAAAGCATCAGTCAAAAATTGTGTTTTGAATATGGGGAGAAACGTATATAAGTCGCAGGACTGAAATTTATGCAAAACACTGCGACTTATACACCGGAAAATATGGTAGTTCTTTTTTAACAGATTGGGAGTCAATTAGCTCACTGTAAACTAAAACGTCCATGGTTGTAGCTGAGGAGCAGTCATGCGTAGCTTGTTTTATAACCTGAGAAGGGGAGGATGAGATGAGATGAAATAATAGCACAGCTGAGCTTTTCAAACAACAGAAGTTCTGAAAACAATGGACGCTGTGTGCGCCAGCATCTACTCCAACAAGTACTCCAAGTTATCAGCGTTGGCCATCTCAGCTTATCTGTGATAACGAGGCTTCAGTCAAAACGGGGACAATAAAATAACCTGGATTTCAAAATAAACCACTTTCAGTTTGTGTATGTGGCAACATTATATCCTGTTCTGTTTTAGCTCTGAGAACTGCAGCACTTAAAAGTCATTTTTTTAGTGGACACTGTTGTTGGGAGTTGGGAAACATAACTGTGGTGAATGCGTGAACATCTCACGAGCTATTTTGGACTTCAATTACAATCTTTCCATACCTCAAACAAGAAAATTTATACTCAGACGCACACAGGCACTAAATGTCTCACCACTTATGGTGAACTCCTCCCATTGGCCAGCAAGTCATATTTGGGGATTGAAGAAACTGTAGCTAGAAACCCGGACTGAGAATGATAACATGCATGCTGTAGGTTATTGAGGATTGAACCCTGTGATCTTGGAGAATGGACTGATGTATTTATGAATAACTGATTTTTGCTTTCCCACCCCTCCAGAATAATTCCTCTCTGATCAGAGCCCAATCCCCCTGTGGTTCGGCTAATGGATCAACCAAAAAGGAGAAGCCAGCTTTCCTAGATTTGTACATTCCCCCTCCTCCTCCAATGCCATACACCCCCAGGTGAGCCATCTTATTTATTTCACTATCTTTATTATTTAATAATGTAGATCAATACTTTTATTTAAAAATATCTATCTATCTGTCTGTGTCTGTCTGTCTATCTGTCTATATATATATTTTTTTTTTTACTCTCTTTTATCAGGAAGAAATCCACTGAGATTATTAATCTCTTTTACAAGGATGTCCTGTCCTATTAATTAACTTGCAGCATATTTTATTTTGAAAAATGACCACTTCTGTTCACACCTCTTTCCTGCACTTTACTCTGTTGCAGTTGCTTTTTTTTACATGATGGCAAACCTACAAGCTAACACAAACAAAAAGAGGAAGAAGCCAACTTGGTTGAAAAACTGATTTTTCCCCACTAGTCTCTCAGAAAGTCTTATGAAACTGATCCGCGATGCAAACAATTCTGAGAACCGCTGATGGTCAGCAAGAAAATTTGCACTTTTTTTTCTTCTAAACGGACAAAAGCCTTTGATTAGCTGTTTCTGGTAATTTGTCTGTTTTAACATTTCAGTTTCTGACATCATTTTTTTTTTGATTTTACTGGAAAAGCTGTGCTCTAAAAGGTTAGATTTGTAAAAGAACATTAAATGTACCACTCAAAGAATTTACAGCAAGGGGGGGCGGAATATTACAGCTGGATTTCATTAGTCAGACGTGCAGGTGATGGATGATCAGTGGGCTTCAGTCACATCAACAGCTCTCCCAGTCCTTCCTCTGCTCATCGTCAGCCCACTCTTCCTCCACAATAACTTGCATGAATCAACAGTTTTAGGTTACACCTCCAAGATCGTGCCACAAAACAAACATTTCATGTTATGTATTGCAAGTGATCGTAAACATGCAACTTTTTGCTGCAAAGCTCTGATTATTCACTGGAAATTTGTTCCTGTGCACAGAGAGATGAAAACAGACTCCATATCCAGCACCAGTAAAATACCAAAGGGCTCTGAGTCACCCAACTTCTTCCTGGACCAGAAGAGCAGAAAACGAAGCTCTGACACAGACAATGACAAGCTGAGCTCCGGTTGTCCTATTGAAGCCAACGTGTTGCAGCCCAGAATGAGGGAACATAAGTCGTCACGGGGTCAGTACCTCCTCACCAATCCATCTTTTTATTATTCCTCCTACAAATGCTGAGTCAGACTGTTTCCTAAAATAAATCCATTAACAAATGTGAATATTTTGTCTCAAGGTAAGCCACGGCCGCTGTCAATGCCAGCAGATACGTGTGTTAAAATTGCTGATACATACGCCAAGCCCTGGGCACAAGGCAGGAAAGGTATGCTTTATTTTATATTTTTTAGATTAAAACCATGTTTTCCTTTAAGTTAAAACATATTTGTTTGTGCTAGGTGAGGACCTCCTCTACAGATACCTGAGTAACGAGCGGATCCCCACCATTGCAGAAGAGGTCCCGTCGGTTTCTTCGCCCTACAGGCCTGCAGCGGAGCGTCACCTCATCCGGGTGGACCACATCCGAGGCAGCCGCTACTACTCCAACTCCGACCTCCACAACAGCGCCACCATCCCCTATCAGGAAGACACGAAAAAGGCCGCTGTGACCCCCATCTCAAGGCGGGCGCCAGCAGAACGCTCACTACTGGTCAGTTGGATCACGCGGCTTAAGCTATTGACTCACTGATGATGCGCTTCCTGTGCGGGGCTTCCTGTTCCTGTCCTGTGTCCTTCCTCGGTGCCTTTGATAGTTAACATCCAGCTGGTTTTGGCAGCTTTGGGCTTTCTCACATTCCTCTCACCCTCCTCCCTCCACCCAAACCTCCATATTTCCCTGGTGTTACTGCTACTACCAACTACTATTAGCACTACAACTCCTCCTCAACCAAACCTGCTTCTGTTGTACTCACTGCATTAAGTCATGTGTTTAACACGGCCCACAATCCTCAGGCTGCAGACTCTGAAAGAACCTGTTTAGGTTTTGGAGGCTTTGGCCTTGTCTGCTCTCTACAGACCTCTGTAAAATAAAAGTTGTCTCTTTTTTTCATTTTCAACATATTTCTGGTACAAATATTTAATGCTTCAATCACTGAAGGTTCTCAGTTATGTACTTTGTTTTTCATTTTCAGTAAGTATTAAAATAAAAATCAAATTTTTTTTTGTTGTTTTCTAGTGAAAATGCTTTTAATTGATTTTTTTTTTGTTAAAGTTTTATCATACATTACAGTCTGCCACTGGTTGCCTCTTGTAAGCTATGCATACAATTTTTAGTCACTTTATGCAACTATGTTGCATTTATTTTTGGTCAAAAAGATGTTTACGCCTGCTCACAAGTTAGTTTCTGTGCATGTTTTAAGGTTATGCACTCTAGTGGACTTATATATCTTGTGTTTTAGTTTGCTCTGCAATAAAGGCCTTTGGTATACATATGGAGAGTAAAAACTGGTGTTTTAAAGCCACTGTTTTGAATTATTCTTTAGGACACGCAGGTCAAATCACCTTTTAATAGCTTGTGCTATAGGAAGACCACAAGAAACAGAATGACAGTATTATTTAAGAAACTACAGGACGTGTTTTGTTGTTGCTTTTCCTGCCTTTTGTAAAATTTGCAAAGCCTTTTATTAAAAATCGCAGTTCATTTCATTGAAATTTTGTATTGTCTTCATTTTGTCAGAGCGTGTTGAATGGTGTGCCTTTTTAACACGCGTTTCCTTTTTGTTTTTAATCTTCGAAAATTGCATTTCCAAACTTATTCCTGCATCAGTATACAAACTTAAAATGGCAATTTGTAAGTGGAAGAACAAGTGTAGTCATGAATAATATCCTCTGTGGGGCTAAATGCAGGAGCAGACTCTGGTTTGGACTTGGAGGGAAACGCTGCTGCTTCTGTTTTTTAGGCATGTGGTGAAACTGGATAGCTGATGTCAAGTTACCTTCTCTTGTGTGTCTCGGATGGAAATGCTTATGAAACTGCTTTGATTAAATTTAATTTCCAGCTGGGGGGACATATGGCCAAAGTAGGTTTTTTGTCAGAGGATCGTTTTCCTTCACATATGTTGTGTTTTAAACATTTAAACAGCAGGTTAGAGTTACCTTGCCTTCCATTTATTTGACAAATGTTTCTCTGCAGAGGATCAGCTCCTTCATAACACTAAAGCTCTGACCATCATTAAAAGTGACCCACCATTCACCTTTCCCCCCTTTGCCTGCTGTCTTCTCAGTGCTTGCATGTAGGGAGACTCTTCTGTCCTTTTCTTTGTGTTTCCATGTCTTGCTCTGCCCATGCTTGCTGATTCTTAGTCGCCTGCGGTGCTCTTCTAATTTGCACTTTCTGGAAACCTGTGGTCTGCTTAAACACTACTTGTGTCTGCCCAACCTGCTGCACAAAGTTTGCTAACCACTAACATCTAATGCCTTCACAGCACACGAATGGTTGCATGGGCATGATGAACATGATTACTGCTAGTTTGTGCATGTGTACAAAATGATGCTGGTGTTCATTAGGAACTGTTAACACATCAAAAAGCAGGAATATAAAACCACTGAATGTTGATCAAGTATAAAAGGGATGCACGATATTGGATTTTTGGCCGATATGTTAAAACATTTGGCCAATACCAATATTTTTCCCTAGACCTATTTACAGAGACTACATCTTTCTCTGCTGTGGAATTAAAATACTACATTATTATGCATGGGTTTGGTCAAATTTGGTCTGCAGATGCCAAACAAAAGAGTCTGAAAACGATGCAACACTTCAACTTGGATTATGTTTAATGTCAAATTTATTCATGACATTTACTCAGTCTAACACAATGACTACACTCGAACAGTGCAAATTTGTAAATTTTCACATCTAAACTCAACCTGTTCACAAGCAACAAGTAAAAAATGCATAAGTAGTAGTGCATTAATGGATATACTATGTATTATATATGTTATCAGTTTCCAACAGTTTAAACTTCCACATTGCCGACATTGTCGCTTCTTCCTCTCCCACTATGATCACACTGGATTGTCATCCAAAAACATCAAGTGCCTTTTCTATATATATGTATATATAT
>NC_056518.1:21689327-21689702 GCF_014905685.2 Nematolebias whitei
ATATATATAAAATCATAAAATAGTGCCTTTTATTTCGGCGAGTTATTTTGATGGAAGGACCGATGTCCGATATTTAACTTTATCGCTAACATTGGCCGATACATGACGATAATATCGTGCATCCCTAGTATACAACACTCAGTTTTTCCTAAACTGAATTTAATGGACTCAGAATAATTGGTATAAATTCTGGATCATGTTTATATTTTTTAAATTTTCTAATTTATTGATAAAGACGGACTGACATCTGTCTGTTGAACAGCACAGCTGCTCATGTTATATTTAGCAAATTATAAAGATTTTAAAATTACTTCTTTTTTTTTCTTTTTTTTTTACTAGAGATTATATCAGACATGTTTATATATATGTGTATAT
>NC_056518.1:21689802-21705705 GCF_014905685.2 Nematolebias whitei
ATATATATATATATATATATATATATATATATATATATATACTCTGCTGGGCTACTCAATTAACCTAATTAATTCTGAGTTTCATCATATAAAAAAACAACACTTTTTCTGATTTGTTTTTCCAACTGGTCCAGCTTGCTGGCAACGTTACAAAAAGCATTTAGTAAAAATAAATATGTAAACATTTGGTTAGTTTAAAAATAGTTTTAAATTAAAGGTTTTACACAGTGTCATAACTTTTTGAATGCTGGAATAGATTTAAGGAAATAAATCTTTACAAGAATATCCAAAAACTGCATCTGATGTTGGAATAGTGCAAAATCGACATGTTACACTCTTAATTCAGGGATAATAAATTCAAATCTAAAAAAAAAATAAAGAAATTTAGCAATTTATAAATGTGTTTCCATCAAACTGAGCCCTTCAGCTTGCATGACTTAACATGTCTTTATGTATCGCAGGAACCCGGCTCGTTCTCTAGCAGTGACTTCCTGAACCGGTGAGTTTCTCTGCTTCGGCCCCACAGATTAAAGAGTTTTGGTCACGTGAGACACACAGGAGCGGGGTGGTTGGGAGTGACAGTCCGCACGCTGTGGAACCTTTTTAAAACGAGTCAAAAGGTGAAGGGTGGAGTGCTTTTGGAAAATACACTAAACATATGTGACGAGATGAACCCAAACAGAATATTTGTGTTTTTTCAGGGATAAGGAAAAAAAAAGTCACTCATTTGAAAGCTGATCCAGTTCAAGACTTCCAGTTTCCAGCATGTCCCACACACCAATGTGTAAATGATTCACCCCTGGGACTCCTTCACTTGCCAGAGAATCTTTATAAATACCAATCTCATGACAAAACTTGATTTTTCCGACATAAATAACCTCCATAATTATGGCAGTGGGTAAAGATTGCAGTTTCTATCTCAGCCTTGGCCCCGGGGTCTCTGCCTGAATAAATGTCTTGCCCAAACCTCTCCTCCACTGTTGTCGTCCAAGTGCTGCACACGAGCACCTCACATCCGGCTTGTTCCACGCTCAATCAAAACAGATTACTCACATTTGGAATATGCCATGGGAAATCTCATGAGAAAGCATGACTCATGGCT
This sequence comes from Nematolebias whitei, assembly GCF_014905685.2. Taxonomy (NCBI): domain Eukaryota; kingdom Metazoa; phylum Chordata; class Actinopteri; order Cyprinodontiformes; family Rivulidae; genus Nematolebias; species Nematolebias whitei. The sequence goes on from NC_056518.1 coordinate 21,690,905, forward strand.
GGTGGCTGTTACAAATAAAATGAAATGAAATGGGGTTTGAGTGACAGCGAGTTCAATTAGTTGTCACATGGAATTTAGCAGGATGAAAGAAACTAAAGATTTGTAAAAAAAAAAAAAAAAAGCTTCTGCAGTTAATAAAACTTAAAAGTTAAAATAAATAGGAATATTCTTTTAATAGAAGAATTTAAACGTGAGGAGCAATAAAACTATCAAACTATTACATTTACTTAAAAATAAGCTGGAACTTAGGCACTTAATAAAGTTTCCTGGAAAGTCCACATTGATGTCATTTGCTGTGTTTCAATTCATAAATGAGCCGTCTGTATCTCTTCTTCCTACAGATACAACCAACCACATTTCCGATCCTGGTCCTTCTCTCAAGCAGTAAGTAGCCGATCATCCACCCATCTGTGTCATTATCTGCGTAAATTAGCGTAAATTCACCAAATACCAGTCTGAGGGATGTCTCTGGCCTCATGTCTTTTACAAGAAGCAGTGAAATTGAGAGCCTCAATTACAAGATGAAACAAAAACACAAACCAGTCCAGACCAAAGAAACTGAACTTATCACACGGGGGGGTTTCATTCTCAACACACTCCTGCTAGACTAAACTTACTTCTCTGTTGGAAAACTGATTCCATAAGTGCAAAACGGTTGCAGTAGAACAGAAGTTTTACAGAAGTCATGCCAATCAAACATTCAAAGCGAAAAAGAATTAAAGCTCTACCGAAACAAAAAGTTGTTTTGTAAGAAACATGCTCTCGAATTGTTGAGTTTGAGTGACAGAACAGCGCGAACAAAAAGACTAGAAATGTGTTTATTTACGCTGAATGCTTTCTATTTGTGACTATTCGCCCTTTCTGTAGCATCATGGGCTCTAAATTTGTTTTATTCTGACCTCGTCAGCCTCACGCTGATAAAATGAGGATTTGTTGGTAAACCCTTGGCTAAATTTGACATTGCACCCTATTTCTGGTTGGGAAATTATTTTCTTCTTTTCTTTGTGTTTAAACACTAACAAGCAAACGCCAGTGTGATTACACGGAAGTAAAGTACAGCAGATTGTGCGTGACGTGGTCGCGCTGAATGTACCTCAGGTGGAAAATTGATCATGCACCCTTTAGGTTTGGTTAGACGTGGAAATGAAATGACCAGGAGAGCTCACAGGAAACTACACCGCAGCGCCATGAGCGGCACCCATACACCCCCACCATAGTCAGACGGATTAGACATGTGGTCAGAACTTGACTTTGTTTCAGGAGAATGTGTCTGGGTTCTATTTAAATAACTTAGGTGTGTGTGGTTCTGTCAGTGGGGTCGGTGCCACGTCAAACTGACAGGTGACGGGCTCGCAGCCTCAAAGCTACAACTGGATCTCAGTCCTGCTCCCTCCCCCTTCTGCATCATGTGAGTTTCGCCTGCTGAATAAAAGCCCTGTTTGTCCCCTCACACACGTGCATCCAGTTTCTGGGTGGAGGGGTGGGGGTGTTAGCTAACATGACAGTTCTCTGTTTGAATCATGGGAGGAGACGGATGGTGTGACCAATCTGCAGTCCTGTGAATCCTGGAGGCCTTTGACACGGTTCGTAGACAAGATGACCTCATCTCAAAACACTGCTCTTCAAAACCAGTCTGAAAAGCATGCCGCTTATTGTCCTCAACACCAAAACAAGAAACTAACTTGAATGACTATTTTAATAAAAAAAATATGTGAAAGGTGTTATTTTTTTGTTGGTGTGACAGAGAAGTTATAGATATGGATGAGAAAAACAGGGTGACAAATAATCCTGGATTCAGGAATAAGCCTGCTGAGCTAGATGTGGCTGCAAACCTGCTCCCAAAGGAGGCACGTTTCCTCAACACTGAGCAAACACTGTAACGCGAAACACTTATTTTTCTTTTTCTTCTTGGAGGTGGTTGCTATATTTTGTCGTTGTAATTGCAAGGACCTAAAAAGCACCCATCTACTGGAGCTCAGTTGTGCTCCTAATTACATATAAAGATAAAATAAAGGCCTCTGATGTGAGTTTCAGTAAGTGGTGCTTGTAGATGTGTGTTAATTAAGTGAGACTGGGTTTATAGGATTCTAAACACTTTTATTTAAAAAGTGACCAGTTGGACCAATATACTGTATAAATATATATATATATATAATTTTAGAAAATACAGTACATTATAAACAACCTGTTGAAGAAAGATTATTCTATGCAGTCCTTGTGGATAGGTTGTTAGCTTATCATTGTAATAATTTGATTTGACTCCTACATTTGACTAAATGCAAGTTTTATGTCCAAAACTAATGTATCTGTTTATTTTTAATTATGTTTTTATTGTAGTTGTTTTAACTTGTATTTACATCAGAAACTGAACTAGAAGATTTTGAAACGGTACTCATTTTGCCCTAAAAATAACACATTCAGTGCACTATTAAACATATTGTGTGTTAAAACTGTAGTTTTGTTCATTTAAATTGTTAAACAAATACATTATTTATTGCTTTATATTTGCTTACAATGAATATTTATGAATGTCATCATGTGCACGTCATATACATTTTTTGGGGGTGGGATGGGGGGTGTTGGTTGAAGCAATTTAAACCCTGTTAGGATTTTTTTGTCCTTTACTATCAAAAGAGCCATTTTTTCACTGTCGTTCACTACATTAAACATGTCCGGAGCTGCAACAACCTGCTACAACTGTGGTTATCAACTGGTGGCCCATGGGCCACGTTTAGGTTTGCTGGAGGGGGCTTTTGTGGACAGTAAGGGTGAAATTAAAGCAAAAAATATCTAATGATCTTTAACATTTATTAAAGAAATGGGGAATTTTTTTTCAGTTTTTACCATCTTTTTTTAAAATTAATAAATCTATAAACTATGCAAACAGTTCTTCATATAAATAAATAAAGCATCAAGTATGTTTTGCTTCTTGTACTCGCTCCAGTGTTCACATATTTGCAAAATAAATGACGGCAAAACTGTTTGAACTCATCCTTTTTTGTTGTTTGTATAACCAACAAAATTCAGTTTTGTGCCAGTTTTGGTCAAAGCTTGAAAGAGCTGCTACAGAGCGACCAAAGAGTCACATGTGGCTCCAGAGCCACAGGTTGCAATGCAGACCCCTGCAAGAACTATTTTACCAAAATGTTTCATCCTGTTTTATGCACTAATGCTGATTTCCAACCATCAATAAACTCTACTGAAGTTGCATAAGACATTTTTAATCCAGTAACTGACCCTATGTTAATGTGCATTTGACCAAATCAAGTTTATACTCTTAACAGCATTGCTCAAAATATGAAAACTGAGCTTGAATCAGTGTTTATGTTGCTCATGTTTATGTTGTAATTTGGCGACACCTTGTGGTCACAAACGGCAACTGCGAGTCCTATCTGGAGGGAAAACATCAATTTAATCTGAATAAGAAAACGATAAATACAAATTAAATGCGTCTTCTGTTTTAACTGTTTAGGATTAAAAAGAAGACAGTGGAAAGTGGTGGTACCCTCTTTGAATTTTAAAAGGGATCACCCCAAAAGTCACCTTAACATAACCTGCCGAGTCTTCTTCGTTTGCTCATGTGGGCGCAGACAATGTTCGCAGAGGTTTGGTCAAACTTTGAGCACAGAGTTCGGAGCAAACTACGATCACTGAGACGGTGGTGGCAGGTACAGTAGGTGTTTTCATTGGAAATGTGTTAAAACATTAAAATTATCCTCATTTGTTTACTTCTTAGTTTTGGTAGCCGACAGCAACATCAACAGCTAGCTCAATACAAATTTGTTTTTTGTTTTGTTTTGGGGATTAATTTTCTGGACACGAACGTGTGTTTTTCTCTGAAAATTTTTAATACGAGATGAATTTTTAAGTGTTATTGATGAGAATCAATTATTACACGTATTTATTTATTTTAATCAATTACGTTTATTTTGATTGAAGTATTAAGCCCCGCCCCTTAGCTCAATACAAATTTGTTCTGTTTTTTTCATTCAACATGTTTTGGTTTAAGTTTAATTTTCTGGTCACGAAAGTGTGTATTTCTCTGAAATATTTTGATACAAAATGCATTGTTAGCCAATTACGTTTATTTATTTGTTTTTAATCAATTACGTTTATTTTGATTGACGTATTAAGCCCCGCCCCCAGAAAAGCTGCATTCACTAAAAGTAAACAAAATAACTAAATCCAATGAAATATTGTTATTTTTAAGTCATATATTTCTGGGTACTGTTTAAATCATCTGATGAGTTTGTTAGGAGGCTGGTGTTGAATTATATTTATATTTGGCTTTTATTAACTAGAATAAAAAAGTCAGGAAGTGAAGTTACTTAGTGTCTATGAACATATAAGCTATATGAAGAAACAGGCAGTCAGGCTTGAGCTGTGGTTAATGTGGTTATCATCATCGAGTTCTCAAACCCGGAGAACAAATGATGCATTTTTGTTGTAAAACAGAAGTTGTCGGTTAATATAAAGTTGAACTAAAAACAATCAGAGAGGAGTCGTCCTTTCCTTTGGGACATTTGTGCATTAACTGTGAAGACTTGCAGCACAACTCAAGACAAAACACTTGCTTGTTGTATTTAATGAAACTATTTTCCTGTGCAGTTTTACATTTAGTTATCTCATGGATTCAAAAATAGACTCAAGAAGTTATTTCAGATTTTGTGACTTGCATGTGGTTGAGATTTGTGATTTCTGTGAAATGACAACCTAAGCATTAACTTGATGCATGTGTGCGTATGTCTTCTTTTTCTCCATTGGCAGCTTTTTAAACTTTAAAAATAAGGAACGTCTCAGCAGAGGAAGGAAGTTGGTCAATAATGGCAGTGGATTTCACAATGTATCTGTGTGCTTTTAGGACGTTAGACAGCCACCGTTCTGTGCGTTTAAAAAAAAAAAACCTACACCGTTATGAGATACTGCAGAACAATTCTGTCCAGTTCATGAAGATGTCAAAGTGTCAGTGAAACTGCTGACAGTGGCGCCCATTCTGTGTCGATGCAGAACTCTAAAGTTTTTATCCTTTTTTTTTTTCTGACTCAACTTCCTCTTGCACAGATGGTGAAATTCAGTATATCTGTGTATGTTTCTTTCCTCCAGCACAAGCGAATAAAAAAAACAATCATTGCATGTGCTTCTGCCTATGACGCCACTTCCTCTTCCAGGCAAAAAAATTAAACCCATTTTCTGCCAAATGATCCGTCTGTAGAAATATTGTCAACCTACAGATGTAAGTTTATGTCTGGTGTCACTCTGCAGGCTGTCTTCCCCATATCTGTGACACCTTCGATGGCCGCCGATGACTACAACCCTGTAAGTCTTCACATTTTTTTAAATGTTGTTGACATTTACATTTAGAGGTGATACTTCTGCTTCTCCTATTTTATGCTGACCATGTTTGATATGTTCTATCAGAATTCATTACAGGGTGTCTGTTCTCTCTCTTTTTTTTTTAATCTTGCTTATTTAAAGTTCACCTGCAGGCAGAGAGAGGTCGAAGAATCGTAGTCTTAAACTAAAGGCTTTGTGTGAAACAGGATGTTCAAGGCGACTTTCAGCTGTAGAGTCTGACAGTTCTCTCTTCTTGTCCTCCTCTTCTCAAGGTCTCCCTGCGACACAAATCGAAGAGGAAGAGCCGAGGAGGTAATCCAGCACTTATCGCTTTTTTGTGTATGCGCACTCGCAGTCGCACTTTGGACCACCAGTGGGTGTGCGTGAAGTGGCAGGGCAATTAGTGCGTACAGAGGGTGTTTAGACAACCCACAGTTACTTTCACTTGGCTTCTCCTCCGTTCTGCCTCTCTGCTGCATCTCTCTGCTCTTCTGAGAGGCCACCTTTAGTTTTCATGGCTCCTGGTTTGTAGCCACATCAGGTAGGTTAATGGAGCAGAGAACTTTAGAGCAGACAGTCTCTAAACTCTGCGCGGGTTGTTTTAATCAAGTTCTTTGACCTATATGACAAACAGAAGGTTTTTATGGAGGCGTTGCGATGTCAGCACTGACTCCAGCGTCCCTCCTCGCTGCATTTTCTTAGAACTGTGGACAAATTCTTTATGCGTTTATTTATTTCATCTGTGTTTTTGGTGCGCAGGCGATGGTACAATGAGCAGGAGACGTGTGTCGGTCAAAGACCTGGGTCACCCGGACCACCAGGGCTGGCTGTACAGAAAGAAGGAGAGCAAAGGCTTCTTGGGTATCAAATGGAGGAAGTACTGGTTTGTTCTGAAGAGAACGGCTCTGTACTGGTACACCAATCATTTGGTGAGTAAAAGTGCTGGCCTACTGGTCTCAGTTTTCCCATCATGCAGGCTGTTAATCTGCTTTATTACAAAACTACAAATAGTACTACAGTGAATTGGTCATTTTTGCTTCCGTTTCTGCGTTGATCTTTGAAGTAACACCAGTGATATCCTGATGCATGCTCAGTAACACCAGTGATAGTTGCCTAAATTTTATTTGGTAACAAAACTGACGGCATACGGAGGCTGAGGAGTTTATGCAAGTTGAACAGCTTGTAATTATGTTTAACGTCACCCACTGCTGAAGCTCAGCCGTGTGTCTCTGTGCCAGTATTGAGTGCCTGTTAGCAAAGTACACATGAACCACTCTGTCATTTTTTTAACATAAAATACGTTGGCTTGAAAGGTGGCGGGCGATATGCATTGCTTTCAAGGAATGCTAATCTCTTTTAGGATCTGCTTTCAGTTTTTAACCTGGTACTGAAGGTTATTTTTACAGATCACTAGAGTAGGTGTGATCTGTCTGACTGCCAGCCTTGCAGCTCACTCCCCTTCTTCTTTTTATTACCCTGAAATAATCTAAAAGTGCTTAAAATAATCCTCATATTTATAAAAAAAATGCAACCAAGGGAAGTGGGTTGCAGTGCGTTTGTATTTTATTTTATATGTTTTGTCATTTTTACACAACTGTTAAAATGAATTGACATTTTTGGACACAAGTCTTTGCATTCAAATTTAAATGTAGATGATTTGCTATATTTTCGGACTATAAGGCGCACTTAAAATTCTTTAATTGTCTCAAAAATCTACAGTGAGATTTATAATCCGGTGCGCCTTACTTATTAATTCTGGTTGTGCTTACTGACCCCGAACCGATTTCATGTGGTACAACTGAACAATGTGGAGAGTTATTGTAAATGAGTTGAGTAAAGTTTGACTTATCTGACTGTTTTGTTTCGCGTAATGCGTCTTATAATCCAAAAAATACGATAATCCAAGATTTCGTTATTGCTTTAGCTAATGCGTCACATTGTAGCTCACCAGTTGTTTCGGATCTGCTGAATTTTTGAGTTTATTGTTCAGGAAAGGAATGCAAGAAAATTGTGAAATGTGCTATCTTTGACAGTTTTTTTTTTTTTTTTTTTTTTTCAAAGCCCTGAACAAAAAGCAGTACATTTCAAAATGAAAACCAGCTCACACTTTTTTTTTTCTTCCCTCCCCTCTACTTTTTATTTACATATGTTTTTGTACATGTCGTGCAGGTTTCACTAGACTTTAACCGCAGCTCGCAAAATCTTTTGGCAGCTTTTAATTTCTTGAGCACGTTGCATGTTTTAACCTCCCACCACCTCCGAGCACACAACAAACTGAAGATGTCTTCTTCTGCCTCTGCAGGAACTGTTGTGCTGCGTTTCCTGTTGGTGTCTGTCACTAACAGGCTCATACAGACACAGTGACATGTTCGATTTACTGGCAACATGACTTCAGTCAGCTCTGCATGCTTCGACCCGGTGCCACAAGTCATCAGGAAGTGGTTTGAAGTCGGTGCTCACTTGTCTGATCTGTGTGTTGCAGGCTGAAAAGGCCGAGGGCTACATTGACCTCACCAACTTCGTGATAGACGTCGCCACTGAATGCAAAAAGAAACAGTAAGCTCAAAGTTTCTGTTTTTTTTTCCTCCCATTGCTACTGGTTTCAGTTAAATGGAATTCTATTTAAATCTGTAGTCTGGACTGTGAAAACAGAAGTGCACTAGACATGCAGAAAAACTAATTGCATTTGAAACTTTTTCACTTCCTTAGCAGCTTTTCCACTCTCTCTGTTCTATCTTAATAGGTTTCAGGTTTTTTATTTTTTTGCATAAATCCATTCTGAAATATCGGTCTCACTCTTAATGGTACAATTGTAAGAATTAATTAATAAATAAATAAAATCATGCTTATCTGTGAGAAGCGATCTAGAGAATGTTGTGCATCGGCGATTCCAAATAAATATTTCTAGGAACCGCAGCTCCGTTCTGCACATCAGTCCAAATAATTCTTCCATATTCTTCTATTCAGAACAACTTGTTTTAGGATTACTTCTTATTATTTGTTTTATTATGACCCTTTTAGGGAAGGTCCAAAAAAAAAAAAGTCTCAAATTTTGTTCATTTCTACAAATTCTCACTTTTTTTTTTCAAAACTAACAGTTTTTCACTACAGAGAAAGTACTAACATTTTTTTTTTTTTTTTTGCAAATTACTTCAACAACAATATAAAATAAAGAACAAAAACCTACCCCTTTCAAATCTGTTTGATATCTAACTCTGAATGCTTTGGAAACGCCTTGTATCTGTGACTTTCCTTCCCTCCATTGATTACGGTGACATTATTTACATGAACGCTCCTACAAGAACCCTGCAGATGTTGGATGCTGTCTATCATGGTGCACTAAGATTCATAACTGGCTGTGATTATCGTACCCACCACTGCACCCAGTATTCACTGGTTAACTGGACATCATTAACTTCACACAGACTCTCTCACTGGTACATTTTCATCTTTAAATCACTTCTTGGTCTGCTGCCTTCATACATCTCCTCCTACATGTCTCTGTGTGAGTGCAGCTACGGAGTGCGCTCTCAGGACATTATTACCTGCAGTGTTCCCTCAATGAGGACTGAACTAGGCAAAAGGGCCTTCTCCTACTCCGCTCCAGTTTCCTGGAATATCTTGCAAAAACAATTGAAGCTCTCGACCTTGACCTCTCTAAGTGGCTTTAAGAAGCTGTTGTACTCCTGGCAGGGACCAATGCAGACATGTTCCTGTTTTTAGTTTTCTACATTCACCTTAGAATCTAGCTGTTTTTTGTTTTTTTTTGTTACCTTTTTTTTTTAGCCATCCTATTTGTTATTAAAAAAAAAACTGTAGTATGCTTTTTATAACTGTTTATTGTTGTCGCTGTTGTCCATTGTTGTCATCATTCTTTGTTGAAATCAGGTCTCTCTTGTAAATGAGTCCTCGAGGCTCAATGAGATTTACCTGTCTAAATAAAGGGTGAATGAAAACAAAAAAGACTCTTATTACACCTTCTAATGAAATGCCAATCATAAAAGTTCATATAGCGTACTGTTAACTTTCACAGATAAGTAAAATAACCAGTTATTGATTTGTCCACTTTGCTTATGTTCTCTTTATCTTTTAGTCCGTTTATCTCTTAAGTTTGTATTTACCACCACTTTAAATGATTTCCTGCCTGTTTTTGCTCCTGCAGTGCTTTCAGAGCGTGCCATCCTAACGTCATGATGTTTTATTTTGCGGCTGAGAATCACGAGGACATGAACTTGTAAGTACAACACTGTTTGCTATTCTTTTTTAAAAATCCAAATCTAATTTGGTTTCAGAATTGTGGTAAGCTTGACTAATTTTTTTTTTCCAGATGGTTGAATAAGCTCGGACTAGCTGCCATTCAGTATGGGTGCACAGATGACAGCGCTGTAGCAGGTAAATTCAATGCAGCTGGTCTTTATTTTTTTAAATTTTTTAACGGAAGCTCCATCTTGAGAGTTTTTGAATTAATTGAACTAAACAAAATTTGAATTAAACACTGGACAAAAGGTTGAGGCCCTTTAGACTTAGTATGAGCTTGCAAATTTATAAGTGCACTAAATGCAGATGTGAATGCACACCACATTTAATCACATATTACTAACTGACTTGACTTCATATTAAACATATTAACTATCAAAGATTATTGCATAAAAAAAACTTTTCAGCAGTTGTACTGACATGAGATTATTTTTTATGTTCATTGACTTCTTGCATAATGTTTAAATATCAGGGCCTATTAAGGGGAATTATTGTGATGTCACACATTGAGCTGACAACTTATGATTAATTCACTCAGGCTGCATGAGAATGCCAAGTGTAAACATAGCTTATATTAATATTTTTTGCACTTTGTGTCGTGTAATGCATTATTTTGTGTATCTTCTCTCAAAAACATGGACGTTCAGAGTATTATAGTGAAGCCAGTGATCATGAAGAAGCTGAAAGCATAGAGATCCCCCCTCCACCTTACTCTGAACAGACTCTGCGTGGCACAGTGAATATGTCCGGTCCACCAGAGAGCACACATCAGGTGGGCAGACAACATTTGTCAGAATTTCCTTATTTTCTTTAAATAAACTATTGTTTTTAAAGCAGAATTTCATAAAGGAACCATGTGAAAGTGATGCTGGATTGTTTTTTTCTAACAGTAAGGTGACTGTCTTTTAGGGTACGCTGCCTCCTCCGTACTCCACCGCCGTTCCTAGCGATTCGCTCTCCTCCCCCGTCAGCACGATGACATCACAGAGCTCCGCCTCCTCGCTAACAAAGCAGCGGCAGTCCTGGTTGGACCTGGTGTCGCAGGCGCCTCCGCCTGCTGCAGAAACGGCTGTGGTGTGCTCAGTCCAGGTTCACTCACAGGCAACCCCGCAAGGAGAGGTGCACGAGGAGGCTGCGTCAGAAAGCGTTGCTCCTCCGGACTCCTCGGCGTCCACGCGGTCCAGCGAGGACAGCCCTGCAGCAGAGGGGGAGGAACAGAAAGATGCTTTAGGTGAATTATGTGTTTTTCTGTGCACAAAGATTTCTAGAAACGTTCTCTTTATGTTCCTAATATCATTTCTGCATGCTTTTTGCACATCAGCTTGACTTTAATGCTTTTGTTAGAGTTCCTAATTGTGTTGTATTTTTACAGCCAATCGTGGGAACGGCTCGGATGAGATGGAAAGGCTGTACATTCATCTGAAAGAAGCCAGCCTCTCGCCAATAGGAGACCGTAAACCCTCTACAAAAAGGGAGTTCAGGGCCTCTTTTGTAAAACGCTGTAAAAACCACACGGTTAACAATAAGCTGCATCATATCAGGGCTCTCAACAGCACGTTAAAGGTACACGAACTTCTTGAAAATTCAGAACTTATTAACTTGACCTTTTGTGTAATTCTTTTCTTTTTTTTCTCATATTGCAGTCAAAAGAATCAGATTTGCAGGTTATTGAGCAGGTGCTGTCAAATCCAGAGCTTACCTCAGACAAGTTCAGACAGTGGAAGGAGGTCAATGCCATCCTGATCCAGGAGATTTGTGTCAAAGACGACCACAAGGAGGCGCCAGAGGCTGTGGATGCTGCAGCATCACTTAATGCTTCTTTGGCAGAGACTAGTTTATAGACTGTTGGACTTTGTGGACTCTTATTGAATACTATGTGAATATATACATACACTGCTGTGATTTAGAGGGCTGACTCTTCAGTTCCACGTTGAGTGGATTATTAAATGCCTTTCAACAAAACGGGATCTATAAAGAGCTTTTAGTTCCAACTTGAAGATGGAAACGGCTAAAAAAAGAACACGAGTATTACTTTTACTCTTCAGTTTGTAGGATTAGCTAAATTTACAACTGAGGGTTTTTAAAATTTAAATTTTTCTAAACCTCTGCATGAACTATATGAAATAATGGTGTATTTTGAAACTAGTCTGCATGGAAACACTGGTTTTTAGAGTATAATTTATCTCTGTATTTGTCTATAGAGAAAAAAAAAAGATTGTTTTATTTTTAAGTTGTTGTTTGCCAGTTATTGGTGCCATGCACCATCAATGTCTGTTACACAACAATCCCATAGGAAGGATGTATTTGTACACTCATGATGTGATGTCTCTTTAGAAACCTTTGTAGGACTGAACCTAAGCTCTGTACTAACATAATAAATGACAAATCTTGATAATTTCAGATGTAGAGGAATCTCTCTCTCTCTCTTTTTTTTGTATTTCATTTAAAACTAAAGATATAGATCATTCTTAAACTATTAAAATTGAAAACAATTGATCTTAAACTACTTCATGTACATTTTTCAACTTCAGAAGTTTGCAGTATGATTTTTTTGTTCTGTTTTGCAGATGATCAAGAATTATTTTCTAGCTTTGTATATTTTACCTAGGATAATGTTTAGCAGTATTAGTGTTTTAGCACAACTGGAAAAAACTACAAATATGCAAACAAGCCTGGCATAACTTGTAGTCACTAAATTTTAGATGTGTTTCTATCTGTAGACATCAAGCATGTGCAATTTACAATATTATAGGCATGTCATCAGAATGGACCAATAAATATGTAAAAAATAAATATTGTGCCTTGTTAACGTAAATATTTTTTAATTTGATGAAGTCTAAAGTTTACTTCAACATGTGGAAAAATACATATGGTTTTTTTAATTGTCAGGTTTTTTAATTGTCTTCAGTTTTGGGCTATCATAAACACTTTTATTATTGCTATTATACTATTATCACAGTTCCACTACAGAAGAGGCTTAATTTAGTTGCAAATAATTAATCAGAATTTGTTTTATAATATCACCTTATCACATAATGGCAATATCATGCAGCCGTTAGGATTTTTTACCAAACCAGGACCATATCGATTATAAAAGTAGCTCAACACATTTGATTACTGGCATGTTGAATTTTTGTGTTCATGAGAATGAATGTAAGTTTTTGTTTTAGATTTTAGATCATTATTATTATTTTATGAATAAAAATGTATACTGTAGATTTTCCACATTATGTGCAATCTGCAGTGCTGCCATGCTGCCGCTAGGTGTCGCCTGTCCTATGCGAATTCCCTATTGAGGTTAAGCGCCATATTGGCAGTCTCCTCCATCTCACCGAACGTCGAGCATGCATGTCTCTACCGGTTATTGAGGAGATAATCTGTACAATTTTACAGTAACCAGCGAGCCGAAATACAACACCATGGAGGCCGTTAAATCCTTTAACAACGAGGTTTGTCTAAAAGTCGTGAAAAATGCGGAGGAGCTACAATATATTATCTAACTACCTCTTGCTGAAGCTAGTTAGCTAACGTTAGCATCTAGCCGTAGAAAACGCTAAGGCCAGCATTACACAGGCCGCTCATTGTAACTTTATTTACAATTTATTTGCACTTTGAGGGAGTGCATCTTCAAGGACACTAATGAGGGAAGATTATGGCTCCTTTTTTACACATCGTATGGGTAAAACAGTCTTAAATATTTTAGGCGAGCAAAAGTTAGCTCCAAGCTAGCGAAACCCCCTCAGTTACGTGATGTCTTGTTGGGTTAACTATAAAATAGGCTAGTACAGTCCACTCCATTTGCCACAAACATTACGTACAATTTTGTTTGTGTGGGGGACAGAGGATTATAGTATAGAATGATAGCTGCGTTAAATATCTACAGGTATTAGCAATGTTTATAGTTTAAAGTAGCTGTAAGCTAGTAGCGCTGCAGTCATTTGTAATGACACTGAATTACTTCCATAGGCTGTAGCGCGATCAGTTCAAATGATGGCCCCATTGTCTATTTACATATTTATTATTATAGTATTATATTTCACACAAAACATGCCGAGTACCCTGCCACGTATGTTTGATGACAAAAAATGTGCAACTTCATGATTGCGTTGCAAAAGATATTCTCTGATGCCTTGTTTTATTTTTCAGCTGTACTCGTTGACTGAGTACAAGCCGCCCATCTCCAAGGCCAAGATGACTCAGATCACCAAGTCAGGAATCAAGGCTATAAAAGTAAGTATGTTTAAGGATGAGGCAGGTAAATGATGGAGAAAATAAAATTCATTGACTGGAACTGTTCATTTTATAAGACGTGGATCTAGATTAAACCATTTTTCAGCTGAACTTTTTTTTTTTTTTTTTTGGGGCACATCTACTTTTGTAAAGTTACCCTTGAAAGAAAGTAAGTCCACAGTCATTTCGAACAAATATTACGGTAAAGTTTATGGACTCAAGACAATAAGAGCGTTTACCTGTCTATTGATTATTATTATTAATGTAACATGATTTTTTTTCTCCCTCAAATTCCTCCTTAAATTTAGCAATTGCAATCTAAACAACCAGATTGACTAGGTTAACAAATACAAAAGTATAAACTGAGATAAAAAAGATAAAAAGACATTAAATGCAAAAAAAAGGGGGAGGCTACAATTTAAAATCAGGAAAAGTGAGTATTTGCTTTGGCAGTGCTGTTCTGTTAACTCAATGAAAACTAACTCTTCATGGCTTGATTTCTTTTCTGTTTGATTTCCATTGTAAAGTTGTCAATTTTTATTTTAAGCCTTCCTATGCTCTCAGTTACGAAAAACAAACAAACTTGCGATTATCTATAGATCAGTGGGTTTTCCTGGGCTTTAAGAGTGAAGGTAGTATTCTGAAATGGGTATTATGAGGACAAATATGAACACTGACCCAATAAAGTGTCACTCGTTGTTTTATGTTTTGCCAAGAGTCTTTTCGATAACCTGAGTTTATATAATCGTGAAGCTTTCTTACCAATCTAAAAAGGTTGCGGTAATAAAATTGCTTCATTTTGACCTCAAATAATAAAAAGCAAGTGGAATTAGTGATAGAATTTTTTTTTTTTTAACCCAGCTGTTGTTATAAACTTGAGTGGAACAACTATGAGGATTCTCCTGATGCATGCTCAATAATCCAGGTAGAAAAATCCAAAAAAGTTCAATCTGGTCCTTTGGACATTCAAAAAAAAAAAA
>NC_056518.1:21705805-21756938 GCF_014905685.2 Nematolebias whitei
TTTTTTTTTTTTTTTATGTCCAGAGGACCAGATTGAACTTTTTTGGAACTATGAGGATTGTAAAAAACAAACAAACCTGTGATTATCTAATAAAGAAAATGAAAGTAGACAAATAAATGAGAATTCTATTGGAAATGCATCATGTGCTGGACTGGTAGCCATAGCAATCATGTAAACAATGCGCACAGTAGTAATAATGTATTGGTTCCCATTTTTTTTTAACCAAATTTAAAGCTTAGTTAGGTTAGTTTTGATATTTTTGAGATATTCAAGGATTTTTTGTTTACCATAAAGCACAAAAAGACGTAAAAAATCAGACCCCTGCAAATATAGAAATTTAGAGATTGTAATTTTTATTTATTTATTTTTTGTAATTCATGTTGGGAACAATGAATGTTCGATTTGGGTAAAGTGACTCCTCTTCTCGTTTTATAATAACATTCATACAACTATCACTGAACTCTTCAATTCTTGAGTTTATGAAATTCATTAGACAAGCTTTGTACAGTTTTAATTTATGTAAATTCAAATTATACTGTTGATTGCATCTTAAAGTTTTTTTTTTTTACTCTAGTAAAGCACATTGATGCAACTGTTAAATATAGAAATCGACAGACTACTTGGGAAGTTGTGACTGGGTAAATTTAGGAGGAATTACAGTGTTTCCCATAGGTTAATGAATTTGACGGGACTGTGGGGTGGTGGTTAGCAGTGCGCCGCGTTACTAATGTCAATGGTTCAGGGGGTGGGGGTTAATGATAGAGGAAACACTGAATTACTTTAGTGTGTGTCATTTGTTTGATTTCTTCTCTTCGGTATTCAATGTTTTAGATTCAGCATCATTTCTGTCCAAAAAATATCATCTGAATTAAACATTTTCCATTCTCAACCTAACACCAAATACAAGTTCAAAATATATATTGTTACATGTGAACACATCACACGTCTCAGATACAATTATACAACATTCCTACTTAAATTATGGTATTCTCAGATGAAATATACGGGTCATTCCGTAACAAATCTCCAAATGGGTTTAACCTGACCGTCTCAAATTTTGATGAAACTGTATATTTAATTGTGATCCCACAGTGCAGGATATCAAAATATAGGTCAGTCTGACAAATGGTTAAAAAAATGGGGGTAAATTTTTACAAACTTGGTGTCATTGAAAAGGGAATTTGATGAGGGTTCCAGCTCAACTTCTTTATTTGAGTACGATAAAGTCCATTGTCCTTTTGATCTTTCCTATGACCTTGAAATTTACCTAGTGGATCATGTGACTGAGATGACCTTTCCTGAAATGATATGCTCTACTTCTTATCAAAAATATATAAAAGTTTCAAAGGGGTAATATTTTTTGTTAGGATATATTTTAATTAAAAAAAAAAAAACCTATCAGCAGAAACCAGCCATAAAATCCATTATAAATGTGTATAATTACATGCATTTGTAGTGTAAATAAATAAAGGTGGATTTGGAATCCTCATCAAATTCCCTTTCCAATGACACAAAGTTTTTAGTAACTAACCCTAGTAGTTCCTGAGATAATTGGGGTTGAAAATTGTTGATCCCACCCATTTTTGTCAAAATCGGAAAATTTTGGGTGCTGTGTCTCTGGAACCACAAGTCCGATTGACCTAAAATTTGAGCTCATGCACTGTGGGATCAAACAAAAATGTCAAGTTTCATCAAAACCTGAGATGACTCTTGAATATCTTTGGCAGTTGCTACTATGGTAGTTGTGGTAAAAAAGAGAAAAAACAGTGGTAAATAATAACCAGAACTAAACAAGCGCTAACATTTATGTGTTTTTTATTTTTTTGCATAGTGTGAGCCTGGTTAGCAGTATGGTCATAAGGATTTTGTGATTCATGTATTAAATGCCTATTATAGACAAAGACTAATTAATGATCATCTTTACTTAACAATAAATGCAAAACTTATGGGAATATACTCAGGGGATTTAAAAAAACCCAATACATTCTCATCTTTCAGTTTTTTTCAATACATAATTCATTATTAGTTTTAATATTATTTGTATCTTTGAATTTTGGACATACCTTGACATAAGCTTAGGGCACTAGCTATCAAAAATACATTTTCTATTAATGTATTTGTCATTTTTACACTTGTCTTTAAAGGAACTGTTACTTTTAGTGTTTCTGTGCTTCGTGTTGCCTGTGAATAACACCCGTTTCCCCTTCCCTCAGCAGCTCTCCCAGCTCCCCCAAAGCACTGAAAGTGAAGCAGGAGGATGGGGTGGAGAGAGTTACAAAGAGATAAGAGAATCCCTAACCAGCTTAGGTAGGAGTATGGGTTGTTTCACAAGAATGATGATAGAAGACTAAAGTCCCTATATCTTCATTTGTTCCCACACACCAGGAGAAGCAGGGGATTTATTGTTCTGGTTGTCATGCCTTGGTTGGTGCTGAGTTGTTGGTCATTATAATTGAACGGGTAGTCTTGATAATTATTCTCATTGTAAAAATGAAGACTTTAGCTGTATTTTGTGTGGGTGATTCTTCTTTTTGTTTGAAGCTCATACTGGATAGGCTGGAAGCTGAAGCTATCGCTTGTTGGTGTGAATTTTAACCTAGGGACTTGTTAGAAGGCAGTTTGAGAAGTTGCTATTGGTCTATTTCAGAATATTGACGTTTACCGTTTATGGTCATGCAGATTTTATTTGTGGTTTAATGTCAAATATATATTTCCAAATAATCACATTTGCAGCTAAGCAGGTGGCTCATTTTTGCACTCAGTTTTTGCACATTACAGGGTGGTCTAATAAAAACTTTATTGTGTTTGTTCTATAATTAATTTATCTAATGTTCGTAATAGTCATATTATAAATAGGCTCCCCCACTAATTTTTGCTCTGAAAAGTTAGCCAGACACGGATCTTGTGTTAGTTAGGTCATAGCGTTTCCTCTGTTCATTTTTTATTTTATTTTTTTGCGCAGACACCGGCAACATGGAAAGACACAATAAGGGTCTTTTCTTATGAACATAGAAACAGCTGCTGATGTCGTTTTAGGCTAATCATCATTCAGCTTGCTCTTTGTTTTCTCATTCCTATGACCAGTACCATCTGATAAATAAATAATTTAGGAGTTTGGGGGTTTCAAATTTCACATGCTGGACTGTGTCAGTGTGTATCCACTTGGCAAAACAGATTTCAGGTGTGCATTTCTCAGTATTTTTATCTTTTGTGTGTTATTTTCTTTGTCAGCTCTTATATCTAAAGACAATTCTTGAAATCAAATTCTTTAGGCCTAAAGCGCCCAGTTATGTCCCACTCATTGTTTTACTATATAAATTTAAGCAAAAGCGGATATGCCTTTTCTATATTTAGTAAATAATTAGCATATTCATTTTTACCAGCCTTTATGCATTTCTCACAGACTGTCAAATTGCTTCATTAGTTTTAAGTAGACCTGGAAGTGGTGGTTGTTGTTGCAGCTTCTGAATAAGCCTAAACTTTCCAAACTCTGAGGGAAATTATGAACCTACAGCTGTTGGTTGTCTATTCCTCCTCCTCCTCTCCATCAGTAAAATGTAATGCCAGAACTTTTATTTGGCAGCTTGAAAAAATACATTGTGTATTCAAATGTGCAACTGCAGGAAGAACTGCTTTTTAAGTATCTTTTTGTTCTTCCAGCAACCAACATTGATTTATTTATTTTTTTGAGTGATTTTTATGTGCAGACGTCCTTCTCTGCACTAGACCCCTGCTGTGAGTGCAGCATGCCCTAGGACATATGAAAAAGTAGCTTTACAGCACTGCACAAAAGTCTGAAGCTATTTCTAACTTCTAAACATAATGCTTAAAAAGAACCCCTTTTTTGTTTTGTTTTTTACGTGTTCTACAACTGCACATCTGTTGTTTTCTAAAAGTCTTTTAAATTTTATATTCAGACATTTGCTGCCTTTTGTTAACCGTTAAATAATTTTTAGTCCTGTCATTCTAATTAAGTATGTGATCCAGTCATGTGAGTGCTCGGCAAATAAACCAAATAGGTGATCTCAAAGAAACGGGACAAGTGAAAGACCTGGATATTGTCTATACTAGATCAAAAGTGTCTGAAAGTATGTTATTAGGAAATGGAAAAAGAAACTGCTTACACCGGACACGGTCTGAGAGATGCACCATCTTTCAGTTCCAGTTTTAGCCAGAAATTATAAAATCAAATGGATCCAGGATGAAATTTAAAGTTAAATAGTGAAATCTGAGGCAAGTGTGTGGACATGGGCCATTTGTGGCCCTTGACAGCTATTTAATAATTATATAATTTTGGACAATAAGCAGTAGAGGTTGATGCAAATGTACACCTGCAAATTTTATGGTGATGCCAAGAACGGATGAGGAAAAAAATGTGAATGTGCATTGTTCGATACAATACTAACCATTCAGTTCAGTTTATTTATATAGCACCAAGTCACAACAGAGCGGTCATCTGCTACGACCATTAGTTATAATTAATTTATGTATTCCATGGTATAAAACATTATAAACATGTACTTACTTTTACCAAACAGTAGACTTTTAGATAATCATTCATAAGATTTGGCTTAATATACCAAGTGTTTTAAAAAAACAACGCACAGTTGATTTAATCATGGATGGGGTTGGGGGGGGATTAGACTCTTTATGCTTTTGTTTCTAAAAAATAGACTGGAATATTTCCCAACCACAAGAAAGCATCCATCCAGTATCTTACCCGCTTCTTCCTTTTTGTGTTGCTGGGGTCACTGGTGTCCAGCTATCACTGTGCGAGAGGCAAGGTACACCCTGGACAGGTCTCCAGTCCATCACAGGGACACATGGAGACAAATGAGACAGCCATTCACTCTCTCACTCACACCTAGGGCCAATTTAGAGTTACCAATCAGTCTATCATGCATTTTTTTGGTCTGTGGAAGGAAACCGGAGTACCCATGGAAAACTTATGCATGCATGGAGAGAACATGCAAGCTCCACCTAGAAAGGCCCCCAGACCGGGATTTGAACCAGGGTGACCTGCTCGCTGAGAGGCAGCAGCTCTTCCAGTTGCACCACTGTGCTACCCACAAGAAAACAAACATCAACAAATAATAGTAATAATAATAAAACCAACAAATCAAAGGAAACAAACAAATGCTCTCTTTTTTTTTGTTGCAATTTTATTTACAAGGTTAAAGTTCACAAGGTTTTTTGTTTTGGATCTACAACGATGTAGAAAATTTTCTCCACCATAATGAGTATATTTTGTTCTTTATCCAACATTATTGTTCTCATTTTCATAGTATCGGCCAGCACATGAAAAAGTGTGACACCCTTGTTCTACACAAATATAATCTTAGTCTTTCCTCATACTATAGTCCCTTGTAAGTGTTTGTTCAGATCAAGTCTCCCTCATTATGAGACCATTCTCAAACCTGCTGTCGCATTAACAGGCTGGCAGAGTTAATTTAGCTTTGATTGTCTAATCAGAGGAATACAAATGATCATTTGTCATTGTCATCAACAGCGATGTCCAAACTTTTGTCGTTTCTAGTTGTACCTATGTAACACTGAGGCGCTTTCTTTTTTTAAATCCACATCTGAGCCAAATGATGAAGAAAAAACTGATTTAGAGTTGCATCTTGTTTGATTATATCCATCAACACAGTTGCTCCTAACACATACATTAGTTTGAATGCAGGGCAGTGTGTTAGTTTGAAATTGAAAAATTATGGTAAAATGATGTGAGACAGGGATGAGACATGTTCTGGCTGCCTCAGCCCATTCAGAAGACACCGAGATGGGGAGGGGAGTCTCTGTGCCACAGGATGAGGGAATAACGGGGCGGGCTGGTGGACAAATAAAGAAAAGAAAGAAAGAAAAACCTCAGAGCTGTAGGTGTTTGTGATGAACTGATGACGTTAGTTGTGACAGCTCGCTTGTGGAATTAAACAATAGCAAACAGATTAATTATTGGTGGGATATTGATGACACAGCAAATTTGGAGTTATTTTTTAATAATAGTTAACTACAATCAAGATAGCTGAAGTTAGTTAATTCATGATTTGGTAAGTGTTGTTTGGCATGCTTGTTGTAACAGCAGGAGTCAGGTTGCTGTAATAAGGCTATATTGGCTGTAAAGTGCATTTTCTTAGATTTTAGAAACCCGTTCAAATTTTTCTGACAGCACAAACTTTCGCAGTTACAGTAATGTAGTGCTTCTCAATTATTTTCTGTTATGCCCCCCCCACCCCCCAGAAAGAAGTGAACGTTTTGCGCCCCCGCCAACTTTCAGCCGCGACTGTAAATAGTATGCCTATAAAATTGTTATAAGTACACCTCTGCCCAACACTGTGTCCTTATTAACATTAAAGGAGAAAAAGAAGAATATAGACCAACTTACAAGGAAGAATAACTAACATTGTTGTTTTTTTTTGTCTGTAACAGAAACAACTTAAAGTGCATCAATTTGCCTGAAAAAAAAATTTTTTTTAAACTGTAAACATTTTGGACCATTTGATACTGAAAAATAAAATTAAATATAATCAATAAATAATAATAAATTCAACTTGATCAGCAACATTTTAGCCCAGGAGTGTTCTATAAAACACATTGACCTACAAAACAAAAATGAATAAAACAATTTATGCTGATTTTTTTTAATCAAAATGAGGAAGTCAGGATCAATGAGCACACTCATCAATAAAACAAAAAAAAAAAGTCAACATGAAAGAAGAAAGACGGGGCAGGTAACCCTCTCGCTTTGAGTTTACTCTTTGTCACCTGCGTGCTGTGGGTGGCAAGTGTCCAGAGAATCAAAAAACAGCTTAACTGAGGAGGTGAATTTATTTTGTTAGCAAAGACTAGAGTCCTAACATTTATTAACCATTACTTCTGTAAATTGTCCTTGAACAAACTCCTCAATAAAACTAAAACATTTCGTCAACGCAAAAGAGGAAAAAGGGGGCAGGTGTCGCTCTCACTTGAGTTTACTCTTTGTTGCATACACGCTGTGAGTGACGTCCAGAGCGCATGGACATAAAAACAGCAGCGGAGGATGGATCAGGTGACGGTCGGAGATTATTTATCGTGTCAGCAGCAGAGGGGAGAGACACGCATGGCTCCCAAAACAACAAGGCAGCCATATTTGTTCATAACTTTATTATTAAGAACGCACACGACAAAATGAGAATGGTTAAAAAATAAATAAATAAATACTCCCTGCGGCAAAATCAGATCAGCATGTTTTTTCTAGGGTCACATGCGCCCTCCCTGGCATTGTCTCCCCCCACCCCCCCACCCCCCAGGGGGGGGAGCGTCCCACTATTTGAGAAGGACTGCAGTAATGCAAAGCTAGCTTTAAAAAAAAAACTGTCGTCGGCAACACACTTGTAATAAAAGATAAATATTTTGTTATTAATGCTCAGATATGTTTAGTCATTGATTCAGTCATTATTTATGAGGATGAAAATATTTTTGCTAATTACATAATATTGCCTGGGGTTTTGTGCGTGCGCACATGCTCACTTGTATTGATGGTTCATGGGTAATTTAAACATCTAATGTTTAGTTGCTGTTGCCATCCTTAGTGGACAAATGCAACCTTCAATTACTTTTAAGAGTAGGAGGCTGGAGTCATTTCCCAACGTCAATACATAGATGTTTTGTGCGGCAACAGTGTTGGTGAACGCAGACTCTTTAATCACTGATCACTGATGAAAACGTCTTACCAGCATCAGTCATGAAAAGAGTTATGAAGTCATAATCAGCATCAGCTGTCAATTTTGTTGAGGGAGATAACATACAATAACATATAACATATGTTAATTGCTTTCTCAACCGAGTAACAGCTTCACAGGCTTCCTGTGAATTCAATCTTTTTTTGTTTTTGTTTAAATTTTTTTATGACCCCAACACACTTGTAGAGTTTTAAGTGTCGCTGCCTTGCCATCATGCCATCCTTCCTTCGTGGTTCAGTCCTTCCAGCCTCAGGCCTGTCATGGCGGCTGTCTCTATGATCCTCCATCTGCCTTCACGGACCGAACTCTACGGACCCGTTCGGTACCGCAGGGAAACCTGGATGTTCTCCATCTGCCAGACCCAGTTCTCGAGGGCTGTCTGGGAGGGCAGCTGCTGCAGTCATTGTTACCATCGGGTTGCTGACAGGACCTGCTAACCTGCTAATGCTGCTAACAAGATCCTCCGTCTGCCTGATCGGACCAAACTCTGCTATTTACGTCATGAAATATACATACAAACATATCATGATATAATTTATTTTCCCGGGCAAGTTTTTTTGTTTTTTTCTGGTATTATCGTGAGCGATATGATATGGCCCAGTCCTAGTTTTGGGTCTGCGATTCCATTCACCTCTGGGTCCTCAGCTACTCCTCACATTCAAAAATCGTCTCATTGTTTTATCTGAAACGCACTAAAACTGACTAAACACTAAACTACACCCTAGGTATAAAATCAAACATGCTAAAAATCACAAATCTCTCAAACCTCACGACTCACTTTTGCTCTGGCTGTCTTAATCGCACTGAACTCAGTTCAACTTTCGCGTCATGTTCTTCCTTTTTTTTTCTGTAGATTTTATTCTATTTTGACACTTGACAAATAACTTCAAGCCTCCGTCAGAAAGGAATGGGGAGGTTGTCTTCTCTGTTCGGCAGGGGTGGGAGGTGAAAGCGGAGGGTGATGGGTGGTGTTTTGTTCTTGAGACTACCTGTCTTTGCTACAGCCTCTTGCTCTAACAGGCTTCAGATATGACAATGATTTTAAGAAAATGATGTGGCGTGGATTATTTTTCATAACTCTGGTTTTACTTGGCTTATCAACACTTTTTTCATTCAACCTTTATTTATACAAAGAAGTCTGATTCAGCCACAAGGACTTATTTACAAGAGAGACCTGTAAATTTAAAAACTGTTGTGTAGTTTAAAGTTTTTACTTTTGACACATTAACAATAACTAATAATTCAACCTCAATAACTAATAACTAACTAATAATTCAACCTCAGTGTCACTACCTGTGCAATAACCTGTCACACAACCTGTGTAGTATGTTAATTATGTGAAATATATATATATCACTTGCATTTTAGCTTCTGTTATTACCTTAAAATACTTATTCATTCAAATTCATCCTACTTGCACCGTTATATTCTACTATATTGTTGTTTACTATCTCTCTTAAGGATATTGTAAATATTATAATTTTTTTTTTCACTTTTTGATACTTTTTTGTGTGCCCTTATTGCATGCTTTTAGTATTTCTTGTTTGTTCTTTGATTTTTTTTATTTTTTTTTTAGCGAGACAAATCGGTTCTTCTCATCCTTAGCATTTCATTGCACTGTTAACCCTGTGTTAACCTTGCATATGACAAATAAACACAACTTGAACTTGAACATTAAAATGGAGCCTCTGTCTTTATGTGTCTTTCTCGCTAGAGCGACTGAAATTGGTCATGTGACTATCAGGGGGGCAGTTTGGTAGGCAGGGTGCTCGGTTCTGTTGACAGGGCAAGGCACCCTTCTTTTATAATGGTAAGGGAAATACTACAGTGTTTCCCTTAGGTTACTTGCCTTGGTAGGGCGCTCATCTCTTCTGTGATTTTTGATGAGGCGTAGGGGTGGAGAACAGTTCGGTAGGCAGGGCACTCGGTTCTGTTCACAGGACGGGGTGCCCTCGTATAATGGTAGTGGAAACACTGATATAGTAATCTTTGTATATATAACAATAAACATATAAATTTACATTTTCTTTATATTTTTTGCCCACTTTATTGTAAAGTTTTGGACAACCAAAAATGTTGGCAGACAACCAGATTCTGTCGAGAAGTTGTCTGCTGGACAACCTGGACATGTTCCTTAAGTCTACCCCTGCTTTTACAGTGTTGCTTGAAAGTTTGTAAATCCTTTAGAACTAGGGCTAAATGATTTTGGAAAATACTTTAATTGCAGTTTTTTTTTCACCTGAATATTGCGATTTAATATGCAGTTATTTTTCAACGTCGTCTTCTCGTGCATTTTTCAACGAACACAATAAATTAATCAATCTGTTTCAGTTGCAAAAAAACCCTCCAGTTTTCAGCTCCGCAGCAGCTTTGTTTCTGCATTTTTTAAAAATATATAGCTCCGGGATAGCAACTTGACTAAAATGTGTGCGCAAGGGCATTCTGTACCACTTATCGTGTTACCAAAGCTGTAAACCCAGGCTTGGTCAATACCTGTATATTAATGGGCATCATGCCTTTCACTATGAACTCTTATTGCTCAAGTTATTTCCACATACCACTTCAAATTACGGAGTAATACCTTCGAACAATTCGGTCAGTGATCCCTGTCAGCTGGTATTTTGCCTACTTTAAGTTGAAGCACTGGTCGATTTGGCATTCTAGCCATGTAACTATTGTAAATGGCTTTATGGTGTTGTTTTAAGTGTTGATAAAGATTCATGGTCTTACCTCAAGAGCTAGCAACAGCAGCAAGGCAGGTTCTGCACAATACATGTCGTTGCACAACGTCTTCTTTTTTTATAGCCAAAATTATTCCTAACAATGATGGACGTGCTGCCGCTCTTTGGTACCAAACTTTCAGATGTATCGGCTTCTGTCGAGCCTGACGCCATTGTGCAACCGGTTAAAACACAGTATTGACTTCTCCCACTCCCTGCTCTGCTTTTCTTCACTCCGCTCACTCGGAAGTTACATAACCAGATCATGTGATCAGTCAAATTGTAGCCTTTGCGATTAGAAAATCTCATTTTATCATATTGCAATATTATTGCAAATGCAATTAATTGTTCAGCCCTAGTTAGAACCCTTTAGTTTGTGAACCTTTTAGTAGAACAACTTGTGTGCTTCTTGCTACATGACCCACATTTTCTTGAGATTCAGTTCATAGACAGATGTAGTGACATTTTCCTTTAATAATTAATAAATAAAGTGCTATTTTTTGTCATCATTGTATGTTTTCATACAATGACAAAATTAGTTCTCTGCATTTAACCCATCACACATGAGATACACCCAGGTGGAGCTGTAGGCAGCTATGTAAGCACACAGGGAGCAATTAAGGATTAGGTGTCTTGCTCAAGGACACTACGGCATGTGGGCATGGCGGGAAGTTGAACCTGCAACTATCTCATCCCAAGTCGGCTGCCCTACCTCTACACCATCTTGGCCCCAACTGGGGTTGCTTCAGCTTTGGTATTTTATATAATTCAGAATTCATTGTTCCATCAATGATGGCAAGCCATCCTGGCCCAGATGCAACAAAATAGACCCCAACCATGGTACTACCACCACCATGTTTCACAGATGGAATATAGTTCTTAAGTGATGCAGGGTTTTCCTTTCTCCAAACATAACACTTTTCATTTAAACTAAAAAGTTCTATTTTGGTCTCATCTTCCACAAAACATTTTTCCAATAGCCTTCTGGCTTGTCCATGTGATCTTAAACAAACTGTGGACGAGCAGCAATGTTCGTTTTGGAGAGCAGTGGCTTCCTCCTTGCAACCTTGCCGTGCACACCATTGTTGTTCAGTGTTCTCCTCATGGTGGACTCATGAACATTAACACTAGCCAATTTGAGAGAGGCCTTCAGTTGCTTAGAAGTTACCCAGGGGTCCTTTGTGACCTTGCCGACTATTACACGCCTTACTCTTGGAGTAATCTTTGTTGGTCGACCACTCCTGGGGAGGGTAGCAATGCTCTTGAATTTCCTCCATTTGTACACGATCTGTCTGACAGTGGATTGGTGGAGTCCAAACTTTTTAGAGATGGTTTTATAATCTTTACCAGCCTGATGAGCATCAACAACTCTTTTTCTGAGGACCTTTTTTTGTACCACGATACACTTCCACAAATATGTATTATGAAGAGCAGACTGGTAGATCCTGTTCTTTAAATCAAACAGGGTGCCCACTCACGCCTGATCATCATCCTATTTATTGAAAACCCCTTAACTATTTTCATCTTCAAATTAACTGCTAATCCTAGAGGTTCACATACTCTTGCCACTCACAAATATGTAATATTGGATCGTTTTCCTCAATAAATAAATGACCAAGTGTAATATTCGGATGCATGCTCAATAATCCAGGTAGAAAAATCTAAAAAAGTTAAGTCTGTTCCTCTGGACATTCAAATAACAAAACAAAATAGTAGAAATGTTTCTTCTTTCATCCGAAAGATTTCTTCAGACTGAAGAAGTCTTTCGGATGAAAGACGGAGCGTTGCTATTATTTTTTTGGTTTTGTTTTATTTGAATGTCCAGAGGAACAGACTTAACTTTTTTAGACCAAATATAATATTTTATCCTGTTTTTAGTTTTCTATGTTCACCTTAGAATCTAGCTGTTTTTACTTTTTTGACATCTTATTTTAATTTGTAAAAAAAAAAAACATCTGTACGCCTCTTTCATACTAGTCTATTGTTGTCGCTGTTGTCCATTGTTGTCATCACTCTGTTGAAATCAGTTCTCTCTTGTAAATGAGTTCTCGAGGCTCAATGGGATTAACCTGTCTAAATAAAGGTTGAATGAAAATTTTTTGTCTTTGTTTAACTGGGTTTTCTTTAGCCCTATTCGCACTGGATTAGTTTTACCTAGGGACCATATGCTATTTGTAATAATTACAGAGATCGTCTGTGTTGTTAATCCCATATGAATCGGCCATGTCTGTAATTTGTAAAGTAAAAATTCCACTGCAAATTACCTACTATATTTTGCTGAACTCCAAGGTCCTGTGATAATACTAATCTAATGCGAATAGGCATCTCTGTGATTTGGACAGAAATGGGCAGGATCCGATACATAACTAGGCTTTTTTGTTTGTTTGTTTGTTTTTGTTTAAGCAAAATGGTTTGGAAAAACATAGAACAAGACTATTTTAAATGAACGCGCTGCTCGCGTCAGCTTTTGTAGATGCTGCTTCCTTCACCGCAAATGACAGCATGTGCGGAGACGCGCGCATGATCATCTGACCCATCCATCCATTATATTTACCCGCTTCTTCCTTTTCGGGTAGCGGAAGTCGCTGGTGCCCATGTCCAGCCATCACTGTGCGAGAGGCGGGGACACCCTCGACAGGGCACAAGTCCATTTCAACCGACGGGTCAGCGGACGCTATTGCGCGCGGCCGGTGACATGTTGTCCATCTAAGCTTAACGTGGCTCTTTTTTTTTTTTTTACCTCTTAAACTGTCTGGTTGGACCTGCCTCCTCCTCAACAATTAGATTAACACAATTTTATATTGTGCATTCTTTAGTTTTCTTTGTGCTGGTTCGTAAAACATCAAAGCCTGACACCGTCCTGGCCCGCAGATTATTATGGACCGGCCCGGTCGTGACAACGCAGCGTGTTAACAACATATCCGGAAGATGTCCGTAAATTTCAGCTAAATCTCAGGCTTTGGTTATCGTGTGCGAATGCGCCACATAAAAAGCAGACGTTGGAGTCTGTAACATACATGTACATACAGCATACACGTGGTTCCTAGGTAAAACTAATCCTGCGCGAATAGGGCTTTTAAGTACTTTCAGGACTTGTGTGAAAATCTGATGAAGTTTTAAGTCATATTTATGCAGAAATATAGAAAATTCTAAAGGGTTCACATACTTTCAAGCACAATTGTGTTTGCTGTGGCTGTTTTTTTTTTTTTTTTTTTTTTTTTTTTGGTTTTGTTTTTTTAACAACCACTGCATATTTGTCTTGTAAGAGGAGGGGTGCCAGCGTTGCCCTTACAAATCCATCTTTTGTGTTTTGTCATGGCAGAACTGCTGCACTGAGTCATGTTCTTGCACTGCAAAAAAAAACAACAACTATAAACAAACAGGTGTACAGATGATGCACATGTGAATGAGCTTTAAATGTTCCAAGCCTCAAAGATTTTAAGCTACAACACACACAGACTGCTGCTTGATTCTTTATTTATTTTTCTTTCTTTCTCACACTTTTTCTCTATTTCTCTCTCTCTTTCTTTCTCTCTCTCTTTCTTTCTGCCTCTCTGCCTCGCTGCTTCCTTGGCAAGTCTAACGTTGGGCTTTATTTTTCCTAATAACCTGACAGATACCCACTGAGCTACTTAATGTGTATATTTTCAGTCGCCCACAACTGTGCAAGACGTATGATGCACTTTTCAAACCACTGCAGATGAAACTAGGTTGTGATATTTAAAAACTGATCGCATAAGAAGTTTCCACATGGCTTGCTGGCTATGAGTTATCCATCCACCATAAGCAAGATCTTTGGCCTTTTTTTTTAATTTATTTTTTTTGGTGAATCACTTTGTTCAGTCAAATATACTGTTATGTTTGACAAACAATTTTATCTTAAGCATTTTTTAGAACAAAAAGATATTTTACAGATTTTAGGCCTCATTGACTATAATGTTGTACCATTACACATCCTCTGGTCTTTTGTCACATGCTACATGATTACAAAAAATAAACTTTTCTGTCTGTATTTAATATTTCTATTGCAATTTTTTACCGACGCACTGCATTTCCTAAAAGTTGTGGAGACGTTCTATGGTGGTATGTGAGAAAATAAATGTCTCCCAATATTTACACTATTTTATTAAAGTTTTCATAAAATAAGCAGGAGAAACAAATGTAAAAGTGCAGCAGCTGCTCTGTTTTATTAAACTTAAGCAGCCCCCCAAAAAACTGTTAATGTGTGCTTTTAGGGTTAGAGGGCATAGATTGTAGTGTAAAGCGCTTTGAGTATCTTGATAAGTTAGAAAGGCGCTATATAAGTACAGTCCATTTGTAGTCTATTTACTCAGTATGAACCAATCAAATATTTTGTTTTCCCTGCACGGCTGGTGCAGCGAGCTCTCATTGGAGAAGAGTTAAGAAGGAAAAGAGAGGAAGAGTAGACATGTCATGCTCCAAAATGAGAAAAGTTTATGCTGAAAACCGCTGTTGTAAAGATGATTGGACAGAGAAATGTATGTTTATTCTTACTGGCAGGACAATCCCATGTCCATTTATCTTATTAAGAAAAGTAAAATAAAGCATACTCAAAAGAGAAAAGGTGTTGTTAAAAGCTCTGTTTTCAGTTTTTTCCTAAAAGAGCCATTTTTAATTGTTTTCTGAAGATACTGATGTACTCCTTTACATGCCTATAAAGTCCTATTTTTGTTATTTATTTATTGATTTGCCCTTTCCACTGCAGTTTTACACAATGTATACAACTTAGTGTAAGATAGACCTGATGCATATTCTTTGTAGAGTGTAGAGCAAGTTTATAATAGTTCAGAAACTTATGTGTTATGTCATGGAATTGCAAGTGTTGTAGCCAAAGACATTTCTACAAGACCTGGTGGACATAAGGGATATGTCTCACTTAGCTTCAGATGCAATTTGAAAAGGTAAAATGTAGGGGTGTAACGGTACGCTAAAATCACATTCCGGTTCAGTTCAGTTTCAAGGAGTGCTCGGTTCGGTTCATTTTCGGTACAAAAAAGGCCCAAATAAAGACTTACAAAATGTTTATTTTGACAATTTGCTTGTATAAAAATAAATAAAAGCAACCCATTTGGATGATATTTTAAATAAACGGCACTCTTAATTTTAAATTAAAAACGTTAATTAGATAATAATAATAAAATAACAATACCTCTTCTTGAACGATCATCATTTCTGTTATGAGGTGGTTGAATATCCTCTCCCTCATCGTCATTGATGTGGCAGGGCTTTAAATCTGGGCTTCAGGGCTTGTTGACAATGTCAGTTTTTGCTTTTTCATAAAGTGCTGGTACAACTTTTTGGCTGAAGTGTTGACGTGATGGGATGTCATAGGCAGCGGGGCTCAAGCACTTATGTGCTTAAGGCCGGCGCATCAACAACAGAATAAGGACGTAGATCGATAGCTTTAAAAACTCCTATAGCTTGTGCTATTGCTTTGGACCGATCTGAATTACCTGATAAAGGTTGTTTAAATGCTGCTGCTGTTATTGGTCTTTGCACCAAGCTGCTATTCTGTAGAAGAGATGTTCACATTCGGATGATGTCGTTTCATATGTGTTAACAAGTTAGACGGGTTGCCTGCTGCAGATCCAATCTCCGTGAAACGACGTCGGCACACAGCTTTGGATTTGCACTTGTCTTTTAACAAGAAAGCTATAATGTTCCCAAACAGGAGACCGCAACGAGATGCTAGGATGCTAATGATACCCGTGCTGCAAGACTATAGCGCCGTGCTGAAACACGCTTAGGAACTTTAGTTCCACAGCGCATAATTTCTCGCTAATAAAATTTAATGAGTGAAAAAGATCACAGAAACGGTACGCACGTGGACCGAACTGAACATGCCGCACCGAAACGGTTCAATACACCCACGTGTACCGTTACACCACTAGTAAAATGTGAGCTGCAGATTGTACAGACCAGCAGTAATGGGGCAGTCTGCAAAATGGAGCAGTGAGGTACTGCTGCAGTATTTAATGTTCTTTCTTTCCCCAATTCAAACTGTGCCTAAACTTGTCACAAATTATAAAAATTAACAGTTATATAGCGTTTCTGTTTAAATTACCACTCTTAATTTTGTCTGATGAAACTGAATGACTTTAACATCACCACCATTGTCACCAGTCCATTAGCTAATGTTCATTTTCTTATGTATCAGTGTGTCGGTTTGAGAGTAAACAAAATTATTTTTGTTCTACCAAAGGACCTATTTTCAGTTAACCCTTTTTTCCCCTTTGTCGTAGGTTTTCATCTTGCTGAGATGCAACATTTTTGCCCTCTAACTACAGCTTTCTCTTGAGATATGACTGTTAAAGTAACTGTCAATGTGTTCTTTCTTTCTTTTTCTTTCAGTTTTACAAGCATGTTGTCCAGAGTGTAGAGAAGTTCATACAAAAGGTAAGTTACACCCCATTTAACCGAACACCATCAAAAATTTACTGTAAGCATGATTTCCTACTGTTTTATGGACAATGTTAGATGGAGCATTTGATAATAAAGCTTTGGTAGTTGCACTGTAAAAAGCAATTCATCTTTTTTATTTTGATGTACCAAGTTTTGATGTTCCTATTTATGATACTCTGATTTAAGCAACAAATTCATGGATATGATGACGTTGCTTCTTACATTTCCTCTACAGTGCAAGCCAGAATACAAAGTTCCCGGGCTGTATGTCATCGACTCCATAGTCAGACAGTCACGCCACCAGTTTGGAACAGAGAAAGATGTTTTTGCCCCGCGCTTCAGCAAGAATATCATTGCAACCTTCCAGCACCTCTACCGCTGCCCTTCAGATGATAAGGTCAGACAGTTTGCACTAGTTTTTTTTGCTGTTTTCCTTCTGTTGGTTGTGGTTTCTCAATATACAACAAGAGTTTGTGTAAAAAAAAAACACTTTATATTTAAAAAGTATGGTTTAAAGAAATATATCAAAAATAGGCTGTAGGAATATTTGGTCAGTTTCTTCATGTAAATGGATCAGAAGTTGATGAAATGTTACATTTCTTCCTTTTTTTATTTTGTATTTTTTGTTTACCCTCTAACCGTGCAGTTTGGTTCTACAATTACAATTATTGAAGTCCTTACGGTACACTAGAAGATGAAAAGAAATTTCACATAAATATCCTTCATTTATTTCAACTCAGCCTAAGTGCGCCTGATTAAAATATGTGACAAACGCTGCATTTTATTTTATATTTTGCTTTTTACGAAGAACCTCTACCTTCCTGTTTTCTTATACAGCCTTTTCAATAACTTTTAGAGCAGGAGGCTTAACGGCTCAGAGTAGGAGCCTGGAGTCATTTCCCAACATAAACACATAGATGTTCTGTGCAGTGAGAATGTTAGGAACGCAGACTGTTTAAACACAGATGAACATGTCTTACCAGCATCACAGGTATGAAAACACTTATAAAGTCATTATCAGCAGCAGCAGTTAATCAATAACGTATATTTTCAAGAACCTAATAACGAATAAATTCACAATGAATTTGTTTTTATTCTTCATCTTGAAAGCAGTATATGTAGTAAAATGTCCCTCCTGAGTGCATGCAGCTCAGAAACTTCACTTTGTTTGCTGTAATGCAGTTATACTTGTGTAAACTACTTGTTTTCAGTCAGACTTATTGTGTCTCCCAGTCTTCAAACATTGGGGGGGGGGGGGGGGGGCTAATAATTTTTTGATTTTAAACCATTTTCTTTATATATGTCCAAATATACGAGCAAGCTGCAGGTGCCGCTGCACCCAGTACTTCCTGCCTTCAGATAAACGTGTCTGCCGTGGAACTTCTTGATTCTGCAGCTTGCATGCTTGTGGAACCATTTTTTAGTACTAAATGTTCCTTGTGCACATTACAAGTGAATTTTTATTCTTTACATCCAAACTAAAACAATTTTGTTTGACAAGATCAGAGGCGGGACTCTGCAGCAACCTTTGTCTGGGAAAGATGTACCACTTAAGTTGAACTGCATCTCAGATTTTTACAGAGGCTCTCAAATATAAATGTGGAGCACCATCTAGTGGGCTACTAGAAAAATTGGAAGTTTAGTAAAATTAAAAAAAATGTATAAAGAATGTTTCACTCATTAATTACAGTATGTTACCTCACCCCAAGGAATCTGAGATGAGTGGAAAGTCAATTCAATTTAAATTCAATTCAAAAATACTTTATTAATCCCAAAGGGAAATTAATTGTTGTTGTAGCTCATCCTGGATTAATTAGTTGTTCTAAATGCTGATGGCTTTGGGCAGGAAGGATATCTTGTAGCAGTTCGTCCCACAACATATCTGAAGAAACTGGCTGCAGATGCCAAAGTATGTTCATTCTGGGTCAAAAATGCAAATATTGATGGAGGATCAAGGTTGGACTGAGAATTTATGCAGTTTATGACAAATGTCTGTGCCGGTCCGTACCCAATGAAATGAGATCTATACTACATCCACCGATGGCAAAAATGGCAAGGAACCCTCTGGAGTCCATGGTGAAATCAGACATTTTTGGACTAATATTGATTTTACATTCATATTTCACCCTGAAAATTGTTTAACCTGCCATGATTGGTATCATTTAGTTCAGCACAACATCCCATGTGTGAATTTTGAGTTTTATTTTTACTTCTGACCTACTGTATTAACACAATAGCCCTAAAATCACATAAAAAAAACATAAAATACATGCAGGAAAATTACTTTATTTTCTTTTACTGTGAAAATCGCACATTTGTAATGAATTGTTTTTACAACTTAGAATGCAAATATAAACAGCAATGTTCAAAAATGTGTATAAAGTTAGCAAACAATGAAGTTACATCCACTATTTCCATTGAAATGCAGCCATTTACTCAGGCTATGAGATGTTACAATAAAATGCCATCAGTCATTTTTGACACTCATAATAAAAACAGTTTCTGTCCAAACCAAGGCAAAGGGGCACATCACATCCCTGTTTTTGGTCATTTTCTATGTCCTGCTCAGGATCACTGTTATTGAGAAGGATGCTGGTATCAAACAATCTTTTCAATAGAATAGACTTCTTTTAACAGTGTTCTTGCATTTTACTCGTTTGTCACAGTTGTCCTGTGTTTTGTTACTTGTCCAGAGTAAGATCGTGCGAGTCCTGAATCTGTGGCAGAAGAATGCCGTCTTTAAGAGTGACATCATTCAGCCTCTGTTGGACATGGCTGCAGGGATTCCTCCTCCCAGCTCTACACCTGTCCTGCCTAGCAGTGCTGCTCCAATTAATAACGCTACACCTGGTAAGAAAGAGCACACAAGAAACGCACTGAGGAATTTATTTCATGTCATGTTTCATGTTGTAATTATCACTTCCCATTTATTCAGGCACCCCAGCTACACCTGCTACTCCAGCAAACATTGTCCAAGGTCTGCCTGACTGGGCATCACAAATTACAAACACAGATACTGTTGCTGCCGTTGCACAGATCTTACAGAGTCCCCAAGGACAGCAGGTTAGTGGGCAGGCCTCCTAATCAAAATTAAAAGTTGCTTTGGTTAAAAAGAAAAGCAAAGACTACACAAAAGTTGAAAGAGGCAAAGAAGAAACATTGCTTCAACAACATGTTAATATGTGGTTAGAGTTTGCAAGTTTGAACGTGTAAATTGATTCTTCTTGTCCAGTAATAAATGTTTAATGTTAAAGACTATTAAACTGTATATCTCTGATAATGGGTCATGAATTTTATGATAGTTTACCTTTTTTTTTTTTGTTGTCGCCTCTGAATGATGTATACAATCAGCATACGTGTCAGTGTTAAATTGTGTTGAATACTCTGCATTGTGTTCTGTTCTAGCTTCAGCAGTTAGTCCAGAGTCTGCAGATGCAGCAGCAGAAGCCGCAGCCGTCCCTGCTGCAGGCCTTGGACGCTGGCCTGGTGGTACAGTTGCAAGCTTTGACAGCTCAGCTTACTGCTGCAGCCACTGCCAACAGCCTCAACCCTCTAGAGCAGAGGGTTTCCTCTTTTAATAAGGTAACACTGCCAAAAGCAGCTATTAATGTCTTATTTTTTTATGATTTATTGAGTCTCCTTATGTGATTGTTTTCTTTTTGCTGCAGAAACTTTTGGGTCCTTTTGACTTTGGGAATGATTCTGAACGCAGTGAAGAACCTAAAAAAGATGCCTCATCTTCTCAGCTGTAAGATTTGTGGGGGGGTGTTTTAATTCTTCCATACTAAACATTTCAGTAGTGATTTAGATTTAATGTTACTTCAGTATTTCTGTCAGTTTCACTCAGTGCTAGAGTCTAATTAAGCTGCTGACTACTTCTTAGGCCCATGGTGTCCGAGCCCATTAACAGCTCACTCTTTCATCAACTGGCTGAGCAACTGCAGCAGCAAAACCTGGAACAGTTTCAGAAGCAGCTGCTGGAGCACCAGCAGAAGGTAAAACATATACACAAAGAGACCGCACTGACTTATTGTTAAGCATGTTTTTTTTTTTCAATTATTATTATTAATGCACTGCCTGTGATTACTGACAAAGATTATATGTTGAATTCATTCATTCAACCGTTATTTAGACAGATAAGTCACATTGAGCCTAGAAGACTCATTTACAAGTGAGATCTGTTTAGACAGACCAAAAAAAAAAAAAAACGAATTCTGCTGAAGTTGCTCTCATCTCTTGTTAACCTGATACTTTGTTGTTTCAGCTTTTGTTTTAAAGTTGTGCGCTCAAATGTAGTGTGTTCTGAATTTCTTTTTAGGCTCTTAAGTTCAGAGAGATGGTTTGTTTTCATAAAACTTGCAGTTTCTCTTATTCCCCCAGTAAACAGATGTCCTGAAACCATTATTGTAATTTCATAGGACTTTAATAGTATTTGTAAAACTTCTTTACAATGCCAATTAGCAACTAATGTTACTACTCTTGGATTAACCTTTAGATGTTTTACACAAAACCCGTTTAAAATATTGGCTGCTGTTGTGTGTCCTCCAGGCAATGAGCATAGAAGGCCAAGACTCGATCTTTGGGCAGGAAAACTCTGCACAGAACAGCAGCCAGCCGCAGCTTCCTGAACCAGAGAACAAGATAGATGACTCCATAGACAACCAACAGCAGGTATTTGTGGACTATATGTACTTTTTGAGCAACATTACTGCTGCCAGATTTGATAATCTCTTGTAATTAACGTTGACCTTTTTTTTAATATAGGATATGGACCTGGACGAGGGTCCTGATGGAATGGAAGAGGAGATCTTTGAACTGGAGGAGAAGGAAACGACAACGACACGGTCCAGAACACGTTCTAGATCACGCTCAAGGTCAATTCTTTATTTATTTATTTTTATTCTTACTCTTCGTGACTGTTTTTTTCCCCTTCCCATCCTTAAAGACTAATGATAATTACAATAGTACCTCTGTAGAGCCAAGAAATACGAGACCTTTTAATGCAGCACATAATGATTACGCAGTGGTGTCACCATTATATCTGGATTGTGTCATGAAGTATGTATTAAACCAAGAACAAACGTATTAAAAATTTTAAACTGAGTCACTTATTTGCTTTTTTCAAGCTTTAAATTTCAGATTGGTGTTTTAAGTATTGAGCAGTCACGCACTTTGAAAACTGATTTAAATGCTTTAAAGGAGCTGACTGGTTAATTTTAAAGAGAACAAAAAAATTTGTTCCAAGAAAAGTTTCCAATTATTTTATTTCTTTTTTTTGTAGATCTCCCAAGCGAAGAAGGTCCAGGTCTCGCTCTGGCTCACGAAAACGTAAGCATCGCAAGCGATCACGCTCACGCTCCAGAGATCGCAAGAGGAAGACGTCACGGTCTTACTCAAGTGAAAGGCTTGCCAGAGAACGGGAGAAGGAGCGTCAGAAGAAAGGATTACCTCTTATACGTTCCAAGACTCTAAGTGGTAAGAGGAAGTCACTTTTACTCGTTAAATTTTTTCATTTTTAATTTTGTATCTAATTTTACTGATGGGTCATGCTTTTCATCCTTTCTTTTACCTACCTAGTGTGCAGTACAACTCTGTGGGTGGGGCAGGTGGACAAAAAGGCCACTCAGCAAGACCTCACAAATCTGTTTGAAGAGTTTGGCCAGATCGAGTCCATCAATGTAAGTAGACCTTGGTCCTGGTTAATACGCTGATGTCATTGCAGCATATCAGTCTGTTCTTTGATGTCCAAACTGAATTTAATTTACCTACATTTTAATATTACTGATGGACTGTTTTGACTATGTTTCTCTATAGTTCACAAATTCTGATTTTCTTAGCCATATGTGTTTTTTTGTTGTTGTTTTTCTCACCAGTAATAAAATAATGTTGATGTTATGTAGTATGGTCATATATTATTGTTTAACCTTCTCCTTCTATGTTATTTGAATTGTCTGTCTGCAGATGATCCCTCCCAGAGGCTGTGCCTACATCTGTATGGTCCACAGACAGGATGCATACCGTGCACTCCAGAAGCTTAGTACCGGCTCTTTTAAGATTGGATCCAAGATCATCAAGGTCCCCTTTCCTTTCCAATTTAATTCATTGTTGACCCAATCTCTTTAATGTATTCTCTAATTAAATTTGTCCATTGACCTCTAGTAGTAAAAGTCTAACTTTCTAAACCTCTTTTTACGCTGAAAGAAAATTATTTTTAAAAGGCTGTGTTGTGACCTTTGTGTGTCTGTTTGATTTAGATTGCATGGGCTCTGAACAAAGGTGTAAAGCAAGAGTACAAGCAGTTTTGGGATGCAGACCTGGGTGTCACCTACATACCATGGGAAAAGGTCAAAGTAGATGACCTGGATGACTTTGCTGAAGGGGGAATCATTGACCAGGAAACCGTCAATGATGGTAAAAACAAGTTTTTTTAAACATAAACAGTCAAGTGATTTGGTAGCACTCCTTGTTTAAAATAGCAAATCTTAAAAGTACAACCATCCCAATAAGCACTTCATGGGATTTTAGGTACAGAATTTGTTTCATGGTTTATTCCTTTTAATTGTTTGCAAAAATATAGTTTGTTGTTGTTGTTGTTGTTGTTGTTGTTGTTGTTGTTGTTGTACAAATGTTTCCAAAAGCACAATTTACATTAAGAGCCAGAAAAAAGAAGAAAAAAAATATTGTGATTATAAAGTTTATTTTTTCTTTATAACTTCAGAGTGGGAAACTCCTAAGAGTTCTGAACCAGCCAAGGAAGTTGCAAGTCAGCCAGTAAGCACTGAGGCTACAGTGGTATCCAATACACAGACTGAGACCTACAGCCATCAGGTCACTATGATGCCTGTACAGGTACACAAGAGCCTCTGTTGTACTCTATGGGAATAACTGTAAACAGCAAGGCTGAAGAATATGTTGCCTGGGTTGCTGTAATGTCAAATATTTTACATTTTCTTTAATACATTCATGTGTGTGTGTAAGACTTAACCTAAAGTTGTTGTTGTTGTTTTTTTTACACTATTATTCAGCTACCGATGGCTCAGGCAGTTCCCAGCGCAGTAGGGTTGGTGCCTCCTTCGTTTCCTGTTGCAATGACCATACCTCCTCCAGGCTACGGGCCACCACCACCGTTCATAAGGCCTGCATTTAATGCCTCACAGCCTCCACCAGGTAAGTACACATACTGTAAAGTAGGAATGTGCGATATGGCATAAAATTCATATCACAATATGTATTGTGAAGGGTGGCGATAACGATATATATCACAATATGCTTTTGGTCTAAAACTTGCAATAGGAATGAAAAATAAAGCACAGGGTGTCCTTTTGCCATCATTTATTTTGAATTAAGAAAATGCCACTACTAGGTCCAGAGAGTTTTTAAATAATAAACAAATCAAGTATTAGGCTTCTTCCTTGTGCAAAACATTGCAAAATTTATCCAATGTAGTTTTAGCCATATGTTTTAAACAAAAGAATATGTTGTTAACTCTTAACAGTTTCCAGTATTCTCACTTAAAAAATGAACAGCAACAGAGCAGCAAGTGCACGCTGAAAACACTTCACCCTCCAACCCTCTAGTGGGCGTCTCCTTCCGCTTTAAGGAGAGCTGACACAAAATGAGCCTGTGGCTTTAACCAGAGGGTCTCGCAGTAAAATCACACAACACTGCGTTCTTTTCACAGATCAGAGAGCAGGTTTATCTCAAGCTGACCAACGCTTACTTTAACTTTCGACAGGAAAAAAAATCCTTTCGACGGAACACGGCGTTTTGCGCATGCATCCGAATACGACAACACTACGGCAAGCCGGCCATAGTTTGCTTGTATCTTCGCTACTTAGCTCTCGAAGAAAAGATTTTAACACCACTTAGGCACAGTTTTCAACTTTAAAAAAAGTAACGATTAAACTGACAACTCTGATTTTACATCAGACACAGCATTACTGTGGTTAGCCGGTAGAAGACTGATCTCTATCGTAGGCTAAATTTCTATCGTTTCTACCGTGTACCGTATATATCGCGCATTCCTACTGTAAAGGTAAATATAAAATCTGATGTGCATACATTTTCTATCTCACTCTTTTTTTCCTCTGTTTCATAGGTTTTTTGCAGGCCCAACATACAGCAGGAATGGCCTCAGCAACTGCATGTAAGATATTTGTCAGCTCCCTTTATGACTCTTTATGTTTATGAAATACCATTTTACCTTTTGTAATAATTTGTTTGTTGTTGCTCATCTGTAGCTTTAGTGCAGCCACCTGTGTCCACCAGCCAAGAAGCTGTCAAAGAGGCACCATTCAGCAGTATGCGTCCTCCAACAAGCACTATCCCTGGCAGCTTCATGCCCTCAGCCATCCCTGGACCTGGCATTTTTCCCCCAGTGGGAGTCCAGACTCAGCAAGCTAACAATGAGAAAATTCCACAGTCTACAAATGGTATGGGTGCTGCAGCAGAGCTCGCACTACAAGGTGATTCATGTTTGATTGTGTTTAAGCACCTGGTTTTGTTTTTCTCCACTGAGAAGACTTTTAACATTTATTTCTGTTATGTTTTGTTCTCAGGCATGCAGAATGCAGTCCGTAGTGGGATGGGCCTGCTTGGCATCCACCCTACAGCTTCCCTCACACATCCACTGCATCAGTCTGGGATGAGTGGTCAGAGGATGCCTGGGTTGTTGCCCCTGGATGTGCGACCTAATCTCCTTCAACAAGGGGCTGCTGCCCGCTTTCCACTCCTTATGCAGCAGGGTCCTGCCCATCTTGACAGTTCCCTCCATGCTCAGGCCCGCCCCAGGGCCCCCTTTCCTCATATGGACCTCTTCAACAGGACCCCCAACCTTACCAGTGAAAATGTATCCAAAACAGAAGATGAGTCTTCATCTGGGGCTGATGAGGGTAAAGACCAAGACTACCGCTTCCCACCAATAGAAAAGCAGAGTACAGGCCTACTGCGGACCCCCCCGCCAGAACACAGGGAGCCCCTTGTAGGTGCTGGAGGTCCGGGAGGAGGAAGACCTCCTTTGCTTCAGACCCCAGGAACTCAGCCAGGCAGATCCAGCTTGGTGGGACGTTTGCATGCTCTTGCAGGCTTTACTCCTGATAACCGCTGGAACCAAACCAAAGGAGACTTTGATGAGCGAGGCGGAATGCGAGGAGGACCACATGCCTCAGGTGGTCCAAAAGGTTTTCAGGATGAACGCCCCTCCCCTGGGCAGAACTTCTCCAGTCGTTTCGACAACCGTCCCGGAGTAACAGGTGGAGCTGGACCTGTTGGGGGCCCACAACCGTGGAACCGCGGAGGTGGTGCTACAGCTCCTTTCAGCAATGAACTTCACAAAGACCTGGATGACCGAAGACGTCCATGGGAGAGACAAAGAGACAGAGATGAAAGAGATGTTGACTTTAGAAGAGACATAAATGGTAACCGTCAAAGCCGCGAGAGAGAGCGAGAAAGGGATCGAGGACGAGAACACACCAGAGAACATGAGCGTGGTGAGAGTGACAAAGAGAAGGAGCGTGAGCGTGGAGGTTGGACGCCTCTTCTTCCTCTCCCTACACCACTTCTTCCCACTCCTCCTATTAATCCCAACTTAACGTTAAATCAAGGT
Source organism: Nematolebias whitei (assembly GCF_014905685.2). Taxonomy (NCBI): domain Eukaryota; kingdom Metazoa; phylum Chordata; class Actinopteri; order Cyprinodontiformes; family Rivulidae; genus Nematolebias; species Nematolebias whitei. Next base: position 21,732,274 of record NC_056518.1, read on the forward strand.
AAACTACTTGTTCCTCTGAAATTTAATCCCCAGATTCAGCCACGATTCCAGTCTCCACTTTTCTCTCAAAGTCAGGCCAAATCTCCCCTCCTGGGTCTGAAACATCCTCTCCCTCTGGCTCAAATGAGGTCTCCTCCCCCATCACAGAACCAAGCACCTGCTCCTGAGCCTCAGTCTAAAACCCCAGATCTTGCTGAAACACCTCGGGCACAGTCAGCTCGTTCCCCCCGCCCATTATCTGACAGCCCAGGTCAGAGTACATTAACTGAGCCTCCTACTCAGCCTGAGCCAAAACCAGAAACCCCAGCTCAAATTCAGTCACCACCTCAGACCACCACTTGTCCTGACACTATGACCCAAAGTCCTCACTCACTTTTGGCTGTCACACAAGCTGATGCCCCCACTGAAGATTCAACTTCCTCTGTGGAAAAGCAGGAAGAGCCACAGAAGGATGAGGACGGGTCACAAGAAAAGAGATCCTCTACGCCACAACCTGAGTGGGTCAATGGACCCGAGAAGGACCGTGTCAATGTGGCTGAGCTCGCATCAGACCCTGAACATCGTTCTTCGCTCTTTGAAAGTGACACTGAGCCGAAGCAGGAGCAAGTGTCATCTCCTAAGGACCTAAACAATGAACAGAAGGAGCCCATGGAGGAAGCTCAGAGTCAGCCAGTGGTAGACACTGTCACAGACACTGAGGGGACATAATCATCACTCAGTAGGTAAAAGATCATTTTGTAAAGTTGTCTCTTCTTCTCTGTACTCATGTCAGCAAACTACCACCCCAACACGGGACATGACGAACATTGACCCACACCAGTTGTTGTCTGATAACCAACAACAAATGATTTTATCTCTTACAAATAACCGTGTACTTAAATAGGAGGCTTTATGGATAGAAGATTTTGTTTGTATTTTATTTCGTTTTTCCTTTTTTAAGTTGTAAAACCACACCACCCCTTTTAATTAATATAAGCTTGGGAAGTTTTATTGAATTGTCTGCCAACATGTTTCAGTTGTATTTGGGGAAATTTAGCTTCAACCTTCCTATGGAAGAAAGCGAGGAATCCTGGCTGTTCGATGATAAATTGACTGCAAAAAAAATGTGATACTTGAAAACAGCAGCTGCTCGCCAATTTCTTCTGTCTCCTCTCTTCTTTTAAAATATACTGCAAAGTTTTGCAACAATTGCTTTTATTCTGTTTCTACGCAGAACAAACAGCCTACATGCAGTCACACCAGAGCAGCTGCTTTAGATTGGAAAATAAAATTGCATTGCAATAAAAAAAACGTCAAACTGTTGTTTCTACTAAATTAAGAACGGTCTGAAATTTGTTTCTAATAACACCATGAACACAAATTACATTTAAATACTAACGAGGTAAAAAAAAAAAAACATGCAAAATAATGAACAGAAGGATGTTCTGATGTTGGGTACATAATGTTTTAGTTTGAAATAAACATGCTTTGTTTAAAACATGCTTTAGCAGTTTCCTGACCAAGCACCAGTGGAAAACAAAGACTGCTTTACTTTTCAGACTCGTACACACTGTGTGCTGTCACTTCAGTCGATTTGATGATCTCAAGTTGCTGCTATACCATCTATCTACAGAGCACTTTGTTGGATGCAACCGTGGGACTTGTAGTTTCTAGCTTCTGATGACTTCAGCCTGTATGTTGGCCTAAGCTTTTGCTGGGTGACTGGTGATGATAGCATTGTGCCTTTTTTGAATGGATTTGTCGTTCACGATGCTATCCAACACTTCTGTGTGACGTACACCAGACTGTGCGTGCAACTCAGTTTCAGAGGGCTCTCTGGAGAGAATGCTACCTGCACAGAACTGACATACCTACTGATTGAATGATAGCTGCACAGTTTGTATCGCACTCTCCTAAAGGAGAACATGTTCTCCATCAGACTGTGCATGCGGGCCTGTAGCCATGTTTTAACCTTTCTGTCTCTCTTCTTCGTTTCATACTTGTAGTGGTTTTCTGTTGAAACATACTACCAGAAATCTATAGTCTGCTGTTCTCTCAGAGCAAATGTCTACTACAGGAGTTGTGATGTTGAATAAAAGTTGAAGGTGCATCAGATATGTTGAACTTGTTATTGTCATATATTCTAATTCAGGCTGAACAAATGACTTCCTTCACACACAACAGTCCAATTTGAAGCTGAAGACAAGGAAACGGTTACACCAGACACATATAAAACCTTGCACGGTAGTTTAAAGGGACATGCCTGTCAAAAATGCCAAATTTGAAGCTTATGATAAAAAATAATTTGAGCTCTAGACATATGGTACAATCAAATATTCAAAAAATGCATAAATTACTACTTATTGTCTTTAAACATTTTGACTAGGCTTTATTTGAAAATGCCACAAATGATAAGAGACATTGTTAAAGACTTAAACAAGACAAATGCACTGCAACATCCATTCATTCAAACTTTATTGAGAAGAGCCAATTAAAGAAAATGGTATTTAAAAAAAAACAACAGATAAGTTGCAAAGCGACGTAGAATACTTAAAACAGGAACATGTCTGCTTTGGTTTTTGCCAGGAACTTAACAGATCTTTGAAGCTACTTAGAGAGGTCATGGTCAAGAGCATCAGATCTTTTTGCAAGATATTCCAGGAAACAGGAGCGGAGTAGGAGAAGACCATTTTTGCCTAGTTCAGCCCGCACTGAGGAAACACTGCATGTAATAATGTCCTGAGAGCGCACGTTGTAGCTGCACTCACAAAGTGACATGTAGGAGGAGATGTATGAAGGCAACAGACCAAGAAGTGATTTAAAGATAAAAATGTACCAGTGAGAGAGTGCGTGAAGTTAATGGTGTCTAGTTAACCAGTGAATACAGGGTGCAATGGTGGGTACAGTAGTTCCAACCAGTTATAAATCTTAGCGCACAATGATAGACAGCATCCAACATCTGCAGGGTGCTTGTAGGAGCGTTCATATAAATAATGTCACCGAAGGAAAGTCACTGTTACAAGGCGTTTCCTAGCATTCAGAGTTAGACAGGATCTATTTCTGAAAATGAAACCCAATTTAACTTTCAGATTCCTTACCAAGTTTTCCACGTAGTGCTTAAAAGAGAGAAGCGAATCGACCAAGATACCCAAATATTTGTAGGAATCGACAAACTCAATAGGAGCACCATTCAAGGATAAAATTGGAAGGAAGAACTGCTGGGACCAACTTCCTGTTTGAAACCAACAACCCTTTGGTTTCGTCGGCGTTTAGGACAAGTTTGAGATGGAGCAAATCTGACTGGATGATGTCAAAAGCTGGAAAGCCTTAGCAACTGTTTTAGCTCGACAATAAACAACTGTATCGTCAGCATAAAAATGGAAGAATGCATGATGGTCTGACCTACATTACCTATATAGATTATAAAGAGGATGGGACCTAAAAATGAGCCTTGAGGTACACCATTGTTAACCGTTAAGTAACATGAGACATGCACACGTACACATGTACATCTACACATGCACTGGTAGTTTCAGTGCTGAAGACCCACATTACCATGCCATCCCATACCATTTTATTTGTAGAGCACTTCAAACAGCAACAGGGCCAACCAAAGTGCTGTACAAACAGAAACAAACAGGCAAAGCACACAGCAACATATAAAATAATAAATAAATAATAGCAGATAATAGCATAATGACTAACAAAGTGTGATGCATACAGGTTCAACACAGATCATACAGTGTTGAAAGCCAGGGAATAGTAGTGGGTTTTTAAGCAGGATTTAAAAACTGAGGGAGGGGGCCTGCCTGACAAGCAGAGGTAACTCAGTCCATAGTCTTGGGCCTGCGACAGAGAAGGCCCTGTCACCTCTGCGCTTAAGATGGGTTCCTGGAACTGAGAGACGTAACTGGAGGAAACTTTGACTGAAACTACAACTATTCAAAAAATAATACACACTGCAAACTTATTCTTTATTGGTTTGCTGCACATTTATAAGTAAAAACATTAGTTCATAGCATTTAGTTATTAAAACAGAAAACAAAAAGTTTAAACATATTTTTACAGACTATCATACAGATCACATTAACAGTTTGAATTTTCCCCTGTGATCATTAAAAGTATCTATCCACCAACTTTAACCTCATTTATTTGCAGGATTTTCTTTAATAAGATGGTATGAGTGCCATTTTGAAAGATGCAGCCACAGATAAATAGGGCACAGAATAATTTCCTTTTATAAAAGATGTTCCAGTGTTTATTTTGCAAAAGGAGATAATGAATGCAAATAAGCTCCTCCCCTTCACATTTTAAAGACCAAATTGATTTTTAGTTTACATGAAATTAAAGATTGTGACAACCAGTATCGGAGAAAACTACATCTATAATTTTAAAGTAAACTCCCAACAAGACCTGAAGGGTTGAACAAAGTCCTGTTTTAAACTTTCAACACTACGTAATAAACTATTTCACACCTAACAATAAAGGTGTGAATCATTACTAAATTAGACAACTAAAGTTTCCTCTGAATATTACACACATGACCTTTATCATGGTGTCTATTTTTATAAAAATCACCTGGTGCTTACTTTGCAGAACAAAAGGGAATAAATAAACTGGAAAAAGCAGAGGGGGGAGATGTCTTTGGCCTCCTGTCATTGTCAGGACTCAGCAGCTTGAGCAAGTGTTTTACTCAGCACCACCTCATCTGCTCCTTAATCCAAACAAAACAAATGCCTTTTTTTATTTTTAGTTGTTTGTTTTTTTTTACTTGAAACTTATCTACAAATATGATTTGAGAAGCTATGCCATTTAGTATCTTTGATTATGACTCAGACCATAAATTTGAGGCTACCACCCAGTTAAAGCCTGGGCACTCAGCCAGGTCCAGAGCCTCCCTGACCCCCGGTGAACGATTTGACTGGCTGAGACTTTGAATCAACCTTTATCTGCCTCCGAACAGACATGTGTAAGCAGCAGTTGGTTGCTGCTTTCACTGACAGTAACAAAATAAATCCCAACTCTACAGATCTTCCAGCATCCATTTATTATTTGTAGCAGGGCAAAAGCCAAGCCCTGATTTGTTTGTTTATTTTTCTATCCAGAAAACGTGATAAAATATACTTTTTTTAATTTTAATGTGGATGCCAGGTCTGGGTTAGAGTAGGATTAAATGTAAAGTTTTTATTATTATTAAGTCTACACACTTATTTCCTATATGAGGTGTAATGCTTTAACGCATGGGTCCTCAAGAGCCACTATGCATGTTTTAGATGTTTTTCTGCTTCAACACAACTGACTTGAATCAATAGGTGAATAACAGGCATCTGCAGAACGTAAAGAGGTAATTCAACCATTGAATCAGGTGGGTTGGAGCAAGGAGAAAAGTAAGCATGCAGGATAGGAGCAGGATCGGCCACCCATGCTTTAACGTTTGCACATCATGCTAGGCAGGTCTGAGTCGAGAGCAAAGTACCTCTGACCTTTAGCTGCGTATTACTCCAATATGGGCCGCTCATTAGATCACCAAAGCCATTATAGCATGAAAATATTAATACACAGCTAGCCCGATGCCCCAGTTGAAGTTGTAACAATCGGTTTCAGCTGCAGGTTGGATGTGTTCCTTTTGTGAGGAAGTCTATTAGAGCAACTGGTGAATTCCATATGCTGACTTTAAGGCCTGATTTAATGTACAGACACCATTTTTTTAGTAATTAGTAATAAAGGTGCATTCCCTTCACAGATAGCTGCTGTAAAGTCAGTACCGTGTCTGACCATCTGAGGTCAGTATGGCACCATCACACCTGGGTTCAGTTTAATATCTGCAGTGCTTGCCTTTTCTATTATTTTATTTTCTAACCAAAGCAACCCCCCCACAACCTGTGTACAGAAGTGCTTTCAAAGCAACGTTAAGTTTTAATGCAAGAAGCAAAAGGTTAAGGTTAAAAGAAAAAATATATATATATATTCACGAGCGTCTCCTTGATTTAAATGTATTCTCCAAAATCTTCCTGCTGGATCAATAAAGGAGTTATGTGATAAATTGAACGAGGTTCTTTGAGTGTTAGCTTTGGCTCGCTTTTGCCGTTTCTCAGTTGCAGCATTCTTGATTGATTAAAACTATTGATTAGGCCTCCCAGAGCAGCCGGACCAAAGTCGGCCTCTATCTGCCTCCACCAGATACTCAGACAATGGGGCCAAATGGAGCGAGGCTAAGTGTTGGTGGTTGTGTGACCACTAGCACAGAGTCATGAGTGAAAGAGATGGTTTGAACAAAAACAAATGCCTGACCATCAATCTTTTGTTCACCTGATTAGGCAGGGGAGGAATCCCGTATCTCGGCTCACACTCTGCCTTCACAGTAATAACACTGTGGGAGTGTGCCCAACTTTTGGGCTTCTTTCAAGAAGCCACTGCCCGTGTGTTTGTGTTATCAGCGCAGGCAGGCTCTCCTGTAGACTGGGTGGTATCCAAAGCCCCCCTGAGACTGAAACTTGAGCCTCGTTGTCAATTTCATCCTGTCCACAAATTAATTTCAAGGGAAGGCATGCCAGTTTTTAGTCGCATTACAACAAAAGGAGGCAGGTTAACCGTGTATCGTTGCCAAACATTACTTTTGTGTATTTTGATTGGAATCTATGACAAGCCATAGAAATTGTAAAGTGTGAAATAAAAGAAGCAAAGTAAATTTGGAATTCCAAAAACCAAATGCTGAGGTCGCGGTGGGGTTCGATGAGTCGGAAAACTTCCAGTCTATAATTGTACTGAACGGTTGAGTTTTTTTTTTTGGTACTGTTTATTTTAGTGCACTGATAATAAATTACACAATATTCTGGATTTCTGTAACGACTTCTTATATTAAGCACAGCGATACGTTTTTTTATTGACGCGTTCTAACGGAAGAGTTTCTCGTTGTTTTGTGAGTTTCATTAGCGGTATGACAACAGATGTGCAGCTTTTCTAGAAAGTGCATCTTACGACTCCGATGGCGTTCCTGAATTTTTTTTAAATATCTGCAAATCAAATCTTACATCCCCGGCTAGATTTTGATTTGTCAGAAGCTTACACACTAAACTAGGACGGATCACCACTTTTTACCTGGCTTTTCGGTTTATAGTGTATCTTTTGGTTCTTTTTAGGACAAATTTTAATATATTTTTTACACACAATGCACCCAGAGTTGACTCTCCTCACTGCAAACTTGGCTTATACAATAAATTCATTACACATTTTAAGGACTGATGTGGACAACTGTTGACCCTGTAGCTTCCTGTTCTTTAAAACAGTTTGTTATAAAGAGTCCAACTATCAGCAGAAACCGTCTGAATCAATACAGATGTTAAAGACTGCTTCTTCGCCGTCTCTTTGTTTTGTGGGTGAGAAGCAACAACCACCTTTTCTGGTTTTCATCCAGCTGTGATTCACAGCAGGCAGCGTTGTGTTGTAATCTGGGTGACAGGGGAGCTTATTAATTCTGCCAGGACGAACGTGTTTGTTTGGCGGGGAGGAAGGAGGTGCACAGAGATGCTGAGCAAGCAGAGTGAGCTGCTTGACAGCGCAGCACTTTTTGCTTGAAAATGGGGGGAATTTGGAGACGTGAAATGCATCAGGAGAGACAGACAGGTGCAGGCTGCAGCGTCCTGCAGTCTGGTAAACCTGCAGCCATACGTGCTCGGTAAAGCTTCGGAATATGGAGCCCTTTTTTGCTTGTTTTTCCTCCGCAGATGCAGAGTGTAAAAGCTCAGCACGCACACACGCTCACAGCATTAATGCTTCACAGGCGTCTTTATTTCTGCTTTATTCCCCTGCAGCCTGTGTCACCTGCTTTCACATGTCTGTCATTATAAAAGCTGCTTATTAAAGGCTGACTCAGCTCTTTCCTGCAGATGTGACACCTGTCTCATCACCCACCAGAATGAGCCTCATTGTTTCCATAGAGGTGCACTGTATTTGTGCATGGACCTGCCCACGCATGAACAAATAAAGCCAGTGTTTGTCCTCCCCCTCCTCGAGGTGATGGGTAGCAGAAGCTAGCTGATAATTAGCCTTGAAGGCCTCCAGGTTGTCTGCCTGTTTGTTTACAACGATAAGAAACCGATTCCCTCCAGACAGTCAAAGGCATCAGGGGTGTTTCTCAAGAGACGGGGCAGACGGTGTCAAATTAGGGAGATAGGAAATTCCTGACTCACCAGAATCATCCAGAAGCAAGGGGGGAGTCAGAAGAGGCTGGGTACATTTATAAACATCCAGGTAGTGCAAGCAAACCTGGTGCTTTGTTTCCTCGTCTTTTTAGATACCTAAATATGAATTGCCCAACTAGAACACTTTTTAAATGTCTTAATTGCTTTTTCTTTTAATTCAATTTTCAAGTAAACTAGTTTTCCTGTCGAAAAGAGGGTGAAAATATTTGTAGAACGTGTACTTGGAGGGGAAAAATGTGTCACAAATACCACAAGACTCAAGTGTTACAAATATGAAAGAAAGAAAATTGTCTATTGTTTATATAATTCTATAGCACATTTTACAAACCGCTCTTGTTGACCAATGTGCTGTACAGTAGTCTTCGATTATCGCGGGGGTTACGTTCCGGACTTCCCTGCAATAAGTGAAGAATCGCAAAGTAGAAACGCTATATTTATTTTAGTATTTATATATATATATATATATATATAAGGGTTTATAAACCCTTCTCACACTCTTGCAATGTTCTAAACTCTTAAATCTGCGTCATTTTAACAACATACACATGTACTGCACAGTAGCCACTGCAAAATTTTACATGGATACTCACCAGCCTTGGTCTGGTTCTGATCGGGTTCTGATCAGCTCTCTGCAACCGTTGAGCACCAGACCCTTTTTTGGAGAGAGCCGGACCTTCGGAGAGCCACCAGTACAAAACCACACAATGGTCCTGATCGAGTCCTAATAATCCAGATGTATCCAGATGAAAAAAGTCCGGGTGAGCTCCGGAGAAGACACCGGACCTCCAAGAAACACCTCCCCACACGAGAGGCTCTCTGGGCCGGCAAGCAGCACTCAGATTGACCGAAGAGGCTGGAAGTAGTTCTGGTCCGGTTCTGATCGGCTCTGCAGCCACTGAGCACCAAAGTCACAATGAATAAGGACCAAACCTTTTAGTCAGGTTCGAATCGGATCAAAACGTTTCCTCCATTTTGGCAGAAAGCAGTGTACTGGAAGCACTGTTGACTTCTGGGATGTGCACTGTTGCCTTCTGGGTAATGTAGTTCTTTTGGACTTATTGAAAGAAAATTACAAGATGGCAGCGCCTGTCTGTAGTATTATTATTTTTGTTAACTTTTTATCTGTATGGTCACAATCAGTGACAAGAGTAATTAAAGTTGACAATCGTTGAAAATCGTTATCGCAGGGGTTACGTTTCAGTCCCCACTGCAACAAGTGAAAAACTGCAAAATAGAAATGTTATATTTATTTATTTATTTATTTTTTATTTCACACTTAAGTTAAATTGACAAAGATTTCTGAATTGATACAACATACCAAAACAGTTCAGTCAACTATTTTAAATCAACTAAACTAAAGCAAAAGTTTATTATCAAGAGTTCATTAATCAAGATAACTAATGTTCATTCACTCAACTTAAATTTTAAGGTGAGTGAGTAGTAGTGTACAGCAGCTCAATTCTGTGTAGCTCTCTGCATCCGCTGGGCGCCAAAGTCTCTATGAATAAGGACCGAACTTTTTCGGATCGGATCAAAACTTTGCCTCCATTGCAGCAGAAGGCAAAGTCTGGAAGCACTGTTGGGGGCTTCTGGGCGGGGCACTGTTGGCTTCTGGGAAATGTAGTACTTTCAAATGGCACCGCCTGTCCCAAGTATTATTTTTTTTCTGTTAATTTTTTTACTGTATACTGTCCCAATCACGTGAGTAATATTACAGTTGACAATTGTGTGTCTTTTCCTGTACTTTTTTTCTTCTTCTGTAAAATCTTACTTTGAAAAAACACAAAAGACTAAGTCGGCAAAAGTCGAACTGCAAAGTAGCGAGGGACTACTGTATATTTTAAAACGTATGTAATATTTTTACAAATGTATATTCTTATTCTACATAGTAAGTCAAAATATACTGTATTTAATGGATGACTTATGAATGTTTCCTTAACCTCCTAGGACCTGGCAAACACATAGGCAAGAGTTCGGTTCTTAGGAGGTTAATGTGAAAAAGCTTAGTTCTATAGGGAGACGTTATGTTCTAGTATTGATGTAGTGACTTCCATTCTCTGTTTTCAAATCACAACTACAGTACTTAAAAACTTTTTAAAATACCATGTTTTTTGGACTATAAGCCACAATTAAAATCCTTTAGTTTTCTCAACAATCGACAGTGAGCCTTAGAATCCGGTGCACCTTATGTATTAATTCTGGTTGTGCTTACTGACCTCTAACCGATTTTATGTGGTACAAGTAAACAATGTTGAGTTATTGTGAATAAGTTGAATAAAGTTTGACATATCTGATTGTTTTGTTTCACTTAATGCGCCTTAAAGTCCGAAAAATACGGTAAACTAAAATGTTCAGGAACAAACCACCACAGTTTTAAACCCATGCAGCGCGACCGCCGTGTTTAATGCTGACCTGAACTTTTACAGGTCAGAGACGGAAAGCTTCATGTTGTCCTCACCAGTGGACATGTGAAGTTCTGCTCTGTGCCTGGTGGGTCTCGGTTTCCAAACTCCACCACAGTGCGTGTTTGTTTGCGTGAGTTCACACCCGTTGGACTGGAAGCTGAGGCGATAGCGAGGCTTCACGACTGAGCAGCTGCTGCTGCACATCAGCAGGCTAATGTCATTTGATATAAACAGTTTGTGGAGTTGAACCGTAACCATTTTACACTCGTGTTTCATTTAAGTTGCATGTGTGCTGACATGTGCTGCCCCAGCAGGAACCATTTAACTTTTCCACGTCGTCTACTCTCGTTGTGAACTCGTAGAAATACATTTTTAACAAAGAAAACTGGATTTAATCTTGGGAAAGTCAAATAACCCTGAAAGTTCTGCAGCAGACAGTATGTTTACAGCTGTAGAATAAAAAAAGCACCTGTCTTCACCGGAGTCCATCTCAAAACTTTTCTGTTGAACTGCATAAATCATTTTGTTTGCCCCTTAATGGTACATTTAAATCAACATTTTTTAACACATGCTTTATTTGTTAGGTAACAGCAAAATAATTATCAACCGCTGTCATGAAAAGTGTGCAATCATGTAAATACCATTGTATATGTGTGTGTCTGTTAGCAAAATATCCCATTAGCCGCTAGATGGATTTTAAGATAAGATAAGATAGAACTTTATTGATCCCACAGGAAACTGTGCCAGAGTTTCAATACAAAGGAACATACACAAGCAATCACACAAGATATATAAATAACAGAGAAAATAAAAATAACACAGAATAATAAAATACCAATAATTAAGTTCTCAACAGGTCAGGTGCAGATAGAAGCATTAAAATGTTTATTATAGTACAGGATTAATTTTATTGTCCTATGTGCAGAAAGGGGGAGGAGTTAAAAAGTTTGATAGCCACAGGGAGGAAGGACTTCCTGTGTTGTTCTGTGGAGCACCTCGGTGGTCTCAGTCTACAACTGAAGGTGCTGCAGTAAGAGTCCAGGGTGTCATGCAGGGGGTGTGACGTGTTGTTCAGGATCTGGAGCAGTTTCCTCAGCATCCTCTGCTCAGACACCTCTGTCAGAGACTGCAGGTCCACTCCCAGAACTGAGCCAGCTCTATTCATGAGTTTATCGAGTCTGTTGGCTTCAGCTTTCTTCACCCTGCTGCCCCAGCACACCACAGCGTAGAAGAAGACGCTGGAGACCACTGAGTGGTAAAACATCTGCAGCATGGTTCTGCAGATGTTAAAGGACCTGAGTCTCCTCAAGAAAAAGACGACTCTGTCCTTTCTTGTAGAGGGTGTTGGCGTTAGCAGTTTATTGTCTAGGTGGACCCCCAGGTATGTGTCACAGTCCACAGTGTCCACCTTAGTACCCTTGATGTTGATAGGGTTGGGGGGGCTGGTCTTCTTCCTGTAGTCCACCAGCAGCTCTTTAGTTTTTCCAGCGTTGAGTTGCAGGTGGTTCTGTCCACCACACCTCTGTATTCATCTTCCTGGTCAACAGTGATGCAGCCTACAATGGCAGAATCATCCGAGAACTTCTGCAGATGGCAGGATTGTGAGTTGTACCTAAAGACCGAGGTGTAGAGGGTGAACAGAAACGGCGAGAGGACCGTCCCCTAAGGAGCCCCTGTGCTGCTCGTATGGTGTCCGAGGTGGTGTTCTGCGGCATCACATACTGTGGCCGACCTGTGAGGTAGTCTCTGATCCATGTGACCCGCGAGTCCTTCACCTGCATGTCCCGGAGCTTACTGGTCTAACGTGCTTAAGGACCAGCCTCTCTAGTGACTGTATGGCAAGTGATGTCAAGGCCATAGGTCTGTAGTTAGTCACTGTGTGCGTTCAGGTGGTTGTTTTTCGGCACCGGGACCAGGCATGTTGTTTTCCACAGAGCAGGCACCACCCTCAGGCTCAGGTGGAAAATATGCCGGAAAACTTCACACAGCTGAGCTGCACATCCTTTCAGTAGTTTGGGGCTCAATCCATCCGGACCTGCAGACTTGCCTGGACTTAATGGAACACTTAAAGTAATCACTGGATATACATTTACAAGGGATTAACTTTTAGAGTCAAACTGATTCAAGAATGCTACCGCAGCTAATAGACCATATAGCAAACACAGGAATGGCTGTCACGCTGTCATTTTTACAGATGTTGAGCTCTTATTTGTAGCAGTAGTAGCTGAGTCATTTCCAAAATATACTTTAAGCACTAACAGATTGTGTGACATCGCTGTTAAAAACTTTTGCACTCAAGGAAAGCCATTAGCCTTCCTTCAAAGTAGGCTATACTTTCATTTTATTATGTTGGGATTTATTAAAAGATATAAAACAGGTTAATGGGAAAACCGTTTTTTCCTCACATAACAGAAAACGGAACCAGTTTTCTGCTCAGGAGGAAGTTACCCAGTGTTGCGCATTTCCCACCATCCTTCTGTGGCTTCTGACGGATGTGTGTGTGCATGTGTGTGTGTGTGTGTGTGTGTGTGTAACTTTGTTAATTTCACCCACAAAGATTTTCGTACCACCCCACTGATGGAGATTAATCATTCATGATGATGTTTATTAATGACCAGCAGGCATTTCTGTGCTGAGACACACACACACACACACATTTGTACATCGTCTTTCAAAATCTTCTCATTCTTCTTTATCAGCACAGAACATAAAATCCAACCCCAAAAGTGCACATTGTCTATTTGATGCCATACGGTCTGAAGTGTGTGTGTCTGTGTGTGTATCTATGGATCCACTTCCCTGTTAGATGAAAAAAGAACAGATTTCCTGTCTCTCGGTCTCTCTGGACCACCGTCCTGAACTCTCTCAGTGGTGGAGGGATGAGCTGAAGACCCTGCTGAGAACATCTGTGACGGCCGGTCCCAGCAGAGCGTGCACTGACAGCTCTTATCCACAGCAGATGTCACACCACCAGTGTGTGTGAAAGAAAGAGAGCGTGCTTTAAGGGCTTTAAAAGTCCATGACCCAGAGAAGACGTAGAGGAAATGATCTCTCACACTATATCTCTTCCTGTCTCTGCTGCAATGATCTTTGACGTTTTTTTTTTTAATCCTTGGACTAGGCAAACATGCCAACATGCTTTAAATGTTGCAAATGATAAATAAAATCAGTGACATCACCAGAAGACTATTAATTTTTATGACGGTAACATTATGCCACTCCCTTTTATACTGTGACTATCAGTCCTCCGGTGTGATATAAAAACTACACGCTTTGCTGCACAGACTGCAAATGAAATGACAAGTGAGCAATGAGTGGAGAAGTGCTGATGCTGCATTCCTCACATCCTACCATCTGATTCTGCAGCCACCCTCAATCTTTGGTTCCACCTTTACCCCCCTTTATGCAGTCTTTGTTCTTTGGTGTCTAATCCTCTTCCTTAATATTTCCCCCCTTTTCATCATTTTTTGTTTTATTTTTTTCCTCTCTTGCTCTCACATCTTTTGTGCTCTGTTCTTTGTCCTGTTTTTTTTAATTAAATTAATTTTTTTTTACTAAATCATGATAGTCCGCTTACTCCCTGGTAACAGCCTCTCAGAGAAATGTCATAAAACTAGCTAAAGATACAGTTTTAGAGTTGTTCGTCTCATTAGAGAGGCCAGAGAGCTGTAAACTACTCTTCTAAGACAATTAAGTTTAAGAGACATGCTTTTAGGAGAATTACCAATTAGCTGCTCTTTTTAATTAATGTTTTTAAAGTGATGCTTAAAGGCTAGAACTTGACATTATGTTCTATCTTTTTTTATGGACATAACATAAACCTTTGTGTCTAATTAGAGAAAACATTGAACAAAACACATGGCTTTATTTTTTTTTTACTATATAATTCAGGATGAAAATAAAAAGCTACATAGCCACTAATCTGCATGGATTGAACAAGAAAAAAAAACAATGTTTGAACAAAAAAAAGAGATGGAAAGATACTGGAATGTTCTCAAACAGACGACATTAAAACTAAATCTGCTTGTTGTTACAAGTATTGATGGAAATACTTGATGTTCTATTTATCTGCTATTCAGGATAACATAATCCTAATTGTAAAACATGGCAGTGGTAGTGTCATGGTTTGGAGCTGTTTCTGTGTCAGTACTATGATTGATGAAACTATGAATTCCATAAAACCTGGTGAAAACTGCAGAAACATTACATATAATATGACTAAATTCATGACAGCATAAATACATAAACAAGGTTTAATAAACCTTTTAGTGGTTTGGCTCAGAAATCAGAGACCTGATGTTCAAATTTTAATAACCATGTTTTAAGTCACATTATCTTGGAATTTTATTTCGTAATAGACAGATAATGTATAAAATGCAATGCATATAAAATAAAATAGACAGATAATGTACGTCTGATGTAACAAATAAAAAAAAAATTAAGGTTTCAAGTCACTTCATTCTAATTCAGTTCAACTTCACTGCGAATGAAAACGGCTCCAAAGATGATTTTTCTTACATGTTTTCACTTCTATGCAGACACAAAAAAGATATTTGCATGTGATTTTTCTATGTTTTTTTTTTAATATAATTAATGATTACAGTTGATACAAAGTGAAAGTTGCTCTGCTTCCAACATGGGCAAGTGTTCATATTAAGTGTTTCATCTTTAAGTTTCATGTAAAAAATGCACAAAAATAAAGGATTCTCTTCAAAAGCATTAGTAAAGGGACCTTTCAAAACAGCAATTCTCATTTTTCCTTGATAGTAACTTTGGGACAATGTGCCTATTTAAGACTGAATATTGCTATATTTTCAGCTAGGCATTAAAAAGGGTTCAAGGATAGAGGGGTTAATCTAAATGGTTCCCATGACCATCAAATCAGCAGTTTAAACACTTAAACCCATCTGGGATGTCCCTCCTCCTCACCAAGCGCCAATATCCTGTTAGACACAGTTCAGGATTTTTAGCAGCAAAACTAAATATACATGAAGCTGTGTGCAGCGCGACATGAACATAGATTGCAAAATGTAGGTTTTTCCTATAATTAAAATATGATCAAAGCCTGGGTCCATACATCTACATACTGTAGCATCCTCACTGTATGAAGCGCTAAATGAAAATCTATAAATCCATTCTCCCACTTTCTAAACTAATTGCAGTATGTGGAAAATTCAAAGCTAGATGTGCCCCCTACCTGCTTTCTTCTTTTACATGAGCTCATATATGAGAGGAGACATAAATGTCCACAATCCTAAAGCTCAAACACAAACTTGGATATATAAGCTTACAAGTACAAAAACTAATCCTGCGAACAAACAGGGAAGTATACGCTTTCCAATTAGAGCTCTGTCACTAATTTTGTGTTTTATTTAAAACCTGAGCTGCAGAACCGCCGTGCGCTCAGTCTCGATTTGGTTCTGTCTATCTGCATCAGTTCTGGTAGGTGTTGATGTTGTGGCAGAGACCCAGAACAGCGTGCATGTTTCCAATTAGGAAAGTGAAATGAGCGGGTTTTAACAAGGCCATTTTAACAGCCCCATTCTCTGCTCCCCCGCTCACGGGTGTGAAAGTGTCGCTCAGCGGGGAGTCGGGAGGGAAAATGGATGTGGGAACGTTACCTTGGCTTGCTTGGCCGTGGAGCAATCACAGCCCTAATGGGGCAATAAGAATTTCCCTCTAACACTTTGTCTCAAAGGCCTATAATATCCAAACTGTAACTTAATTAAAAAGGGGAAAAGAGTAATTTTGTGGTTGAAAATTGTTACAATAAAGATTAATTCCCAAACTCTGTGCTCCATGTTGTTTGTGTCTGAATTGCCTGCCGTGTTTTCGGTTTGTCTGTTCTCGTTTATTGAATTTGAATGAGCTGGATTTAGCCTCATGCAAATCACGTTAGAGCTCAAAGTAAATGATTACATTTAGATTATTGAAATCAGCCTTTACCAATTTTTTTTACTAAATGGAGCTTTTGATTTCTAAGATGTTCAGCTTGTTATATATCTCACGTCACTCAATTCAAACTTATGATAAGATGTCCCTTAGCTTATGTTGGATTCTCTTCCTAAGTGGTTGGAATCATATGACCAGGACATTTAAAGGTGCTTATCCAGCATCCTTACTCTGTTCCATTAAGTCTGTAAAAACTAGACATTTTTAAGGATGCCAATGCATCTGCACTGAAGCACCGTCCTGTATCTCGATGCACAAATCTGAAATAAAATGTGTGGAACGTTGCACAGCAAAGATAAAATTTGCAAAACAAAATCAAGAAAACCAATGGCGGTCAATGGGATTCTGGTGAAACAAATGAGAAAACTCAGCCCTCTTTGGAGCTCTACAGCTCAACCTTACATCACAGTAGGAGCATTCAAAGTTTAAACACGTCACAGAAGGTTAAGCTTCTTATGTCTGAACTGACAGTTTTATATTTATAATCACAGTTTAGATTTTATGATTTTTTTTAATGTAATATTCAACTGACAGTTGATGTCACACACTCTAACTTTTAAATTCTCTAATCACTTCAAGCCGGGATTTGGGGTAGGAACGTAGACCAACTGGTAAACAAAGAGCTTCACTTTACAGTTCAGCTCCCTCTTTACGACAACGGACCGACAGAGTTTGCAGTAATGCAGACGCTGCACCAATCCATCTGTCAATCTCACGCTCCATTCTTCCCTCTCTCGTAAATAAAACCCCAAGATACTTGAACTTCTCCACTTGAGGCAAAACCTCACCCTCAACCCAAAGAGAACAATCCGCCCTTTTCCGACGGAGTACCGTGGCCTCAGATATGGAGGTGCTGATTCTCATCCCAGCTGCTTCACACTCGGCTGCAAACTGCTCCAGTGAGAGCTGAAGATCACGATGATGCAAACAGAACCACATCATCTGCAAAGAGCAGAAATGGAATCCTAAGGCCACCCCATCGTACTCCCTCCGTGCCCTGGCTGCACTGAGAAATTCTGTCCACGAAAGTTATGAACAGAATTGGTGACAATGGGCAGCCCTGGCGGAGTCCAACTCCCACCATGAAGGGGTCCGACTTACAGCTGGCAATGGGAAGCAAACTCTCACACTGCTTGTATAGAGGTCGAACAGTCCGTAACAACGGGTCCCCAAACCCATACTCGCGGAGTAATCCCCACAATGTACCCTGAATAACACGATCAAACACCTTCTTCAAGTCCACAATACACATGTAGACTGGATGGGCAAACTCCCATCAAGGAACCTAGTGAGGGTAAATAGCTGGTCCAGTGTTCCACAGCCAGAGTAGAACCCACATCGTTCCTCCTGGATCTGAGGTTTGACTAATGATCTGACTCGCTTCTCCAGTACCCCTGAATAGACCTTACCAGGAAGGCTAAGAGTGATGCCCCTATAATTGGAGCACACCCTCCGGTCCCCATTTTTAAAGAGGGGAACTACCACCACAGTTTGTCAATCCAGTGGCACTGCCCCCAATGTCCACGTGATGTTGCTAATGCATGTCAACCAAGACAGCCCCATAACATCCAGAGTCTTAAAGAAATCAGGGTGGATCTTGTCCACCCCTGGAGCCCTGGTGCTATGTAGCTTTTTAACTGCCTTGACGACTCGGCCGCAGTTGTGGACAGACCAACCCCGCAGTCCCCCAATTTATTCAGCTTCTTCCATAGAAGACGTGCCAATGGGATTGAGAAGGTTTGTGAATTATTCCTTCCACTTCCTGACGACATCACTGGTTGAGGTCAGCAGCACCCCACCTTCACTGAACACAGTGTTAGAAAAACACTGCTTTCCCATCCTCAGCCGCCTTATTTTGGTAGAAACTCTTCAGAGCTGACCGAGAGTCTCTATCCAAGGCCTCACCGAACTCCTCCCACCCCAAAGCTTTTGCCAACAGCTTGGCTCTTGCTTTGTCTTTTTCAACTTTTTAGATTTGTCATGACCTGGATGACAGAATCTATACCAACATATGATGCTAATGTAGGTGTTGGATGCTATCAGTACTAGCATGATGGGATCAATACTTGAATCCCGAATAGGCAGAAAACGACAAGATCCAATGTAAACATTAGAGGAAACAAGCATAGCAGACAATAATTTTGTCATCCTGCTTGAACAACAACTTCAGAATTGACACACATGCTCACGTGTATCTATATGTACATTTATAAATACAGCATGCAGTGTGTGATGTCATGTATTCTGAGTATGCAGGTCACTTCAGGGCTGACTGATAGCGAAAAGCTGAATCGAGCATCGAGTTTCGTTTAAATTGCCATATCTCCTACATGAAACACTATAGAATTATAAAAAATTCACAGATGTGGCCTTCAGACTTCTGACACTCACTCTTCAGAAATTGTTAAAATCTGATTTATAGTTTGTGTTATAGCCACAAAGTGACTTTTTCTTCAATGCTCGCTTTTCAGTCTGCATTTTTTGTCTTACACTCATTACGTCGGTAGTCGGGAGAGTGATAGACTCTGGTATAAGGTTACCACGGCGACCAAAGTAGCCAAATTTATCACCTTTTTAAAATTTTGAACAGTTCAAACATCAAAATTTAGTCATTTTTAGGCTTAAATTATTACGAGTTTATGTCAGAATGTTAGAAAGTAGCTACATTAGCACCCTTAACATTTCCATGGACATTTTTTAGTTTAACATGTTTGATATAATGCATTTTGCTTCTATCCTAATTTAATTTAAAAAAATGTACAGATTGAGTCTTGTGCTCTCTTGGATGAATTTTTAGACTAAGATTTGACTACTATCAGTCCTGTGTTGTCTGTCTTCATGCTCGGACATGATTTCTGCGTCAGACTTGTAGTGACGGCAAGATAAACACAATAAAACCCTTTCTTACAGTCATTCCCTGGTAAAGTCAGAGAGAAAGTTAGGGCACTTTGAAAAAGTTAAAGCTAAAGTGGACGATGTTGCATGAGCATAATCTGTAAGAAGGAAGAGATGAAACAGATTCTAACAGGAATGAAAAATAAGTTGCTTTTTGTTGAGCTTTCTCCGTAAAGTTCTGCAGCGTGAAGGGATTTGGTAGAACGATAAAACAGATTTCACACAGCAGATGCTCGTGTGTATCTGCAAAACTAGTCTGAGCCAGCCACATTCAGATTTTTACCGGGGGGAAAGCAAGCTCTTCATGGGAACTGAGACACATCGCCCCCTTGGCGTAATTTCTCCAACATTAAATGTTAATTTTCTCGTGAATTAAATGGAGTTTGCAATCCTGGTGTGAAGAAATTAAAGAAACGTTGATTTTTATTTATTTATTTTTTTCTTGAAAAGGGACCCCAGATTAAAAACAAAGTTAAAATGTCATTCTTATCAGTTTAACTTTTTAAAAAGTTAAATGGCAAATTTTAATGTACATAAATAGCCTCAACTGAAATAAAGTGTTGTGGTGTCACACATTATTCTCACCAACGTTTCAGTCTGACTAGTTCACAGTGAGCTGTTCTATTGGGCATAAAACAAAATTTGTTTTAATCTCACATATTGGCCATTTTGTCACAGACATTTATCAAAGTAATGCATTTGAGTGTAGACTTTCTGTTGTGCACTGTGCATGCAATGCATTTGTATTTTTGCTTATCCAAGTGGTCTAAAGTTTCTAGTCATATAAATCGTTTGTGCACATGCAGGGAGAACAAAAGACCAACCGCTCGGCTACACCCTTGTGATACTTGCCTCACCTAAAAGTCAAGCGGTCAGTTGCTCAGCCGCCTCCCCTGCCGGCTCTCTGCTGCTCTCCCCCTGCTCACAGTAATGACATATCTGTGTGGTAGACAGGCAGATGATGATGCAATGTGTGCTCGTCAAATCCATCACACATGTGGTTTCTTACATCACTGCATCCACACAGCGTTATACATCCTCTGATAAGAGCAACAGATTGCCCAGTCATGCCAGCTCCATCAGCCATTATCTTAAACTGCGGGGTTTTATTATCACCCGCCACCAAAATGTGAAAGGTGAGCAAAAGTGTTTTGTCTGTTAGCAAAATATCTCATGAACCACTGGATGGATTGTAATGAAACTCTCAGAAATTAATCATTGGATGTGCATCTACAATGAATTAACTTTTGAAGACAACCTGATTTGAATTGGCCGCCACAGACAAATGACCTTGAAAATCACAAAAATGGTTATGATTCAGTCAGCTTTGCATATACTGTGCTAAATTTTGGTGTGGTTGTAGTTGGGAATAATTTACAACACATACTTAAAACGCTGCTCACCGTGTAAGATCTTTGTTTAAAGCTTTAGCATTAAATATTGGATTCTGCCATGTTCGTCTGTTAGCAAAACATCTCATGAACCAGTACATTGATTTTAATGAAACATTCAGAAAGTTATCCTTGAATGGATGTCTGCAACTGGTTAACTTCTGCAGCCAGTTCACTTTAAATTGGCTGCCACAGCTAATTGAAATCAGCAGACACATGCACGGCTATAACTCAGTCATCTTTTCTAATATTAAGCCAAAATTTGATGTGATGGTAGTTGAGAGTTATTTGCAACAAACGTTTTGCTTTTATGACAAGATATCGCACAAAATCTTATTTTAAAGTCATTTGTAGACATTCAATGATCCTAATCTAAAACTGCCATGAAAAGTGACATTTGTTCAAAAAATGCCAGGCCGTTAATTATTGTGCAGCGTCTGCTGAGTATTCAGCTCAAAAAACACTCGTGTAACACACTTGACTTCTGAATCACAATAAAAGATCTGAGGTATTTTAATCCCGTTCAGAGAAAATTACATGCAAGTTAGTGAATTTAAGTGCTCCGCTTGTACTTTAAAGATCCAAACGACCTCGTCGTGAGAGGTTTACTCGTTGTTGCCATTGATTTTTCATTAGCTCGGCCCGCAGGAGGCTGAAGCTATCACTTGGATCACACCTGTCGTGTTCAATTAATAGCCTCTTCAACATGGTCCAGCTTTTTTCTAGCTGTGCACATGCCCTTCCTTAACCTTTTCTTGGTTAGCTTTCTTTTAGCTATGGTGCCGGCTGCTGCACAAGCCTCCTTGTGTTTATTGCAGTTTCAGGGTGTGGAGCAAGTTCTAGAGTAAATTCTTTGTTTCAAACGCACCTTTTTTAAAACATCCTTTGTGTTTCTAGATAAGACAATTAAAACAAGCCCCTCCCACACGCGACTTCCACCGTCTGAAAAACTATGAGGCCATTTTCTTGCAGCCGTTAGACCAAGCCTCGCAGCTCAGCACCACCTCATCACCTCGTTCACTTGTCATATTCTACAACAGGAAAAGGGCTTACAGGATCATTTTGCAGCCCCTTCTCCTCATTTGCCCAGTAACACACACTCACACAGACATGCATGTGCAAAGGCGACCCTATTAAAGTAGCTGTAAGGGCTGAACAACGTGATGACAGTCAGATTGGCTGGACTGGAGGTGTTGAAAAGCCTCATGTTAACATACAGGAGTGTTGATTAGTGTGTGGTGTGAAGGGCCATACCTGCCTGCTTGTCCAAGTTGTGTTTTTGTGTGCATCAGCATAAAAAAAGAAACATTCAGCTGACCTCACGGTTTTTTTTCTGCTCACTGTTGTCTTTTAAAGCTAAAAACTGACATTATCAATATTTCATTTACCTCTCCCGTTCCTGTGGGGGTTCTGTCAGTGTTAGTGTCTCGAGCTAAACCAACAACAAGACTTATGGAGGACTGACTGGTGGCAGGATGTCCGTCACAGTCAATTATGTGAAATGGGATGCTGAGTGTCCACAGCTCCCGGAAGCTGCCAGACGACACAGAGAAACCTCTGTCTTAAAAAAAAAAAAAATCCAGAAATCTGCTGTAACATCTTGTACTGGGTGAATCTATTTCACCATATCAAAGTTCACGCTCAATAATCCAGATTAAAAAAAATCCAACAACGTTAAGTCAGGTCATCCGAACGGTTTCTTTTTTTTTTTTTGTTGAGACGTTTCGTCATTCATCCAAAGGGCTTCATAAAGCCGAGGATCCACAAATAAACGCAGCCCTACAAGCAGCACACCCACATAGTGGACCAACCAGTTTGCTGGTGGTAAGACGGTTTCTGGGGCCCGCCCTCTCCCCCGTCGACTCCTCGACTCGGAGGCAGCCATGTCCAAAGTGGTTCAAAACATCTATTGTGCCGTACTTTACATTAGTTATCCTATGCAACATTTAGCTTTTGCCTACCATCTGCCTAATTTGAGCTTTTAGCTGGCATTTTGCTCCTTTTCACTTTTTGTTAGCCTGTTGATACTTTTTACTTTTAGCCCTTTTTTTGTTGGTTATATTTAGCTTAGAACTAGCCTTTTGTAACAGTTAGTTTTTATATATTTATACTACATTTAGCTATTTTGCTGCTTTTGGCTTTTATCTAGAGGTTTGCTTCTTTTATTGATCAGTTTCATTGCTTTCGTTACTTTCAGCTTTTAGCTTTAACAACTTTTAGATTTAGTAAGACATTTGCTACTTTTAGCTTGTGTCCGTTAGCTTTTGGCTAGTGTTCGGCTTTTTATTTTATTTTTATTTTTTAGCTCTAACAACTTAGTTTCATCTTCAGCAAATTTCAAGAGTCCTTCAGTCTGCATTCACACTGCGTTTACCAACTAGACATCAGAATCTCTTTAAGTCATTTAATCTTATTTCTAAATATTTAATTTCTCATGCTGTTATCTATTAGTTTGAGTAGATCTTGGACGCTCTCTAATTCTGCATAAGAGATGCAGTTTTTCAGTCTGAATAGAGTAAATCCTAACGGTTGAATCCACCCTTAGGGGATGAAAGGTTGCTTGTTGACAGATCCTGATGAAAGGAGCGTGGTGTTACAGGATCTGCTGCTACAATGAGCAGAGCAGAGATAAGCATCATTGTTCTGCTCCACACTGTAGCAGCTGTAAAGAGGCTGATGTAGTGATAGTAGATCCAGCTATCCTGACATGCCTGGCCAAAGAGCCACATTATGAAACACTGGATTTATTGACATCACAGTTCATTGTAAGCATGTTGTCAAGGTGTGGAAGAATGTCCAAGAAGGAAATATTGAAAGGAAATGGAGGAATTGGTTTGTAAATAACAAAGACCGGATTGCTATTTGTTTTTCAACGAGAAGCTAAGCAGTTTCCTGTCAGTTTGATGATCATTTTATTGGTCCACGTGGTGATGGATAAGGTTATTGTGTAAAGTACTTTGTTCTTCTTTTCAAGTGAAAGCTTAGACTTAAAGGACAAGAAATGGTTCTGATAAGTGAGGTCACAAGAAAGCAGATTCCTGAAGGAAATCCGTGTCAAGTGAAAGCGGATTTAAAACTGAAATTCGTTCTAGTTGTGAACACCACAAAAGTGAAATACTGTAAAGCCAAATGGTGCAATGTTCACTTACAGTATGAAAAACAGTCCATAAGTTTGTGCTTCCTCATTCGATGATCAGCTCTTGGAATTATTTCCTTCATCTTAAAAAATGGAAACGTGGCACCATGATTGTGTATGGGGGAAGAGGAGGAGCTTAAATCCCCACATTTCTAGTGCACAGACTCTGGTTCCAAAAAGACAACATGGGTCAGGTGAGCAAGCAACAAGACGAGGACAAACAACAGGAGGAGATGGAGACTCTTCATTCATCTTGTATGGATTTGGATGAAAGTGACCCAAGATGGTATGAATACAAGCATGTGAATGTTAGCAAGATCCAACATTGGATCACTGGATTGGATTCATCCATGCTATACTTTGGATGATTTATTTCTGAAATTTATTTTAGGTCATCATGTGGGCCTGTTGACTAACACAGAAAAGTTGTTTTTACATAAAATGCACCATTTTACCACATCTGCAAGATGCTCCCTTCCTCGGGGGTCATTGATACTTACAAACAATTAACTCAATGCATAAGCAACTTAGGTCCACCCAGGTCAGCAGGGGCCCCCATGAGCGCTTCACTACAATTCACGTTATTTATTCAGTTTATTAAATAGCATCAAGTCACAACAGAAGTCATCTCAGGGCACCGAACAGAAACATTCACACACACACAGACACACACACATGTATATATATATATATATATATATGTATA
>NC_056518.1:21757338-21803905 GCF_014905685.2 Nematolebias whitei
TATATGTGTACATATACATATATATATATATATATGTATACATATACATACATATATATACATATATATGTACATGTACATACATATATATATATACATATATATGTACATGTACATATATATACATATATATGTACATATATATATATATATATATATATATATATATATATATATATATATATATATATGTGTGTGTGTGTGTGTGTGTGTGTGTGTTGCTGTACAGCACTTTGGTTGGCCTTGTTGCTGTTTGAATTTCGAAGTGCTCTTTAAATAAAGTGGTATAGTATATAAAAAATAAATCACATAATTTTATATTTACATTTTTTATAGTAATATTAGGGGGTTTAAAAAGCAGAATTAAGACTGTTTACAGTGTTTTTTCTTCAAAGTGGAATAAACTACATTTGATTTGGCTTTTGCCCCTAATATTTATCTTAGAGACCGATAAAACTCCACGAACCATAGCTTGAACACCCAGACTGTACTGTATTCAGCTCTACCTGTGAGGTGCTCCGTGCTGCGTTCATGCACACATCCCCCCCTCCTAGTGTCCGTCGGAAGGAGGAGTTTAACCCTCCATCGTCTGGGAGGAGTCCGCAGTCTCTTGGCGCTCCGTCCCAGGCTTGTTTGCTCTGGAAGCGGAGATTTCGTGAAAGTAAATCGAAAGAAAAGCCAACTTTAAAATTAATTAAATAAAAATAAGCAAGTCCTCTGTGCTGCGTTTAAATGGTCCGAGGTGGAAAACACATGAATGCGTCGGAAAGTGGAGGAAACATAAACCGGTAAGTTGGAGGGGAACTTTCTATTTCTCACCAAATAAAACGTGTCTGTTCAATTGGGAGCTTTTATTCGCTCAATTTATTTACGTATTTTTTTTTTTTTCGGTTAAGTAAATTATGTGCGTGTTTAGTTTAAATGCGAGTGGGAATCAGTTCTCCGACTTTATTGGCTGCGTTTAAGAGGAATCTCGCCATATGGCCGCAGAAATCCTGCAGAAACACGAGATTGTCTGCTGATTTCAATTGTGTCACGTTGAAATGTTTTTGTAGAGAGCACCTTGAGTAAATATCACTTTTAAAAAACAACGTGGGTTCTGGTTTCCCTTTCCTCATTAAATATTCAGTGCAGTGTGAAATACTCCCATCCAATTAAATGTGTTATAAATCTACCTGATTTATGGATTCAGATATTAGAAGCACTGGTCACACCACTAAATGTTTGCTTTTATTCTGATGTGATTTATTCCCCATTTGTATTGTTTTTGGACCATGTGCTGGAGTGGAAGTGCTCCCCAGCCTCACAGAAAGGCAACAAAAGGGCCCTGGGACCCCTGGAGTGGAGGGCCAGCAGAGAGCAAACAGAGCCATGCATCAGGAGGGAGGAACCCAGTTGTCTTTTTGTCGTGGAAACCATTCACGAGGAAGTGTTTGACTCTCCTGTTACCTTTAAATGCCACCGAGGAGGGTTGTAATAATAAAAACATGAGCTAATGATTGACTTTAGCTGGCTGGCTGGGTTTGTTCGTTCATCCTTTCGGTTCCAGCAGCCGTCTGTCTGATGTTCTTGCAGCCATATGGTTAGGAAAGTGTCACTTCACGTGATTAATGATTATTGAATGATGGATTTTATGTAAATAGTTTGCTTTCATGCAGGATCCAGGAATTAGGCACAGCCCATAATGAATGCATGTCATGAAAGATGTCCAAATGCCTTGTTTATATTTCCACAGGGGACTTTTCAGCCCCCCCCACCTGTAAAATGAACTGGTCAGAAATCATTATGTACTTAAATAATTGCTTTTATTTTCATGTGTGGACCCTGTCTGTTTGTTTTAGTTGCAGATCAGTGTTCGGGTCAAAAGGCGCCGAGTGTGTATTTTCGTTTTTGAGGTTTTCATTTTTGTGGCAGGCAAAAAAAAAATCCATAACCACAAGAAACATTATGTTTTTACTATCCTCTTTTCCCCTCGAGTTGGAAGGGACTCAAACCAAAAAGATACTGATTGTGACTTGTAATTTCCTTCTAGTGGAAAACGTGATTGTTTTGGTGTTCAGTTTTTTTTTCCATTTGTGACACAAATTGGGAGTTATGTTATGTAGCTGGCAAGTCTGTCACTTGTAATAGTTTTCTGGTGACAAAGGGGAGATGCAGTGCTCACCTACTTTGTTTGAATGTTTTAATACTACAACTCGTTGTTTGCCTTAAACCTCAGGGTTCGGAGAAGCTGCGAGATAATTATCTGAAAGTTTCCTAGAAGTCACTTCTGTGTTTCATTGTGGAGCTATACCGGGAACAGCAGTCCAAGTGTTCACTGCGTTAGTCTTTGTTGCTTTGATGCTTCATGTGAGCGGCGATCAGGCATAAAAAACTCTGATCTGTTCTCCCAACAGCAGGCTGTATGTGAGTGCTTTGTTAACGCTAAAGTGAGAGCACGCTGGCTGAGAAACGCCAATGGTTCACGTCTTCGCCCCAGCACATTTTTAGCCATATAAGGTGAAGTGCATGTGACCTATTAGGCATGGGTAACATCTGTTCTTTTTGTCACAAGGGGATGGAGGTCTTTTTCTGTCTCTAGGTAGAGGCCTTGCAGGGGGAATAGCAAGCATTAAATGAGTGAAATAACAAAACTTCTTTTGTTCAATTCCCAACAGTCTTGGCTCTACGATTGATATAAAATGCCATTTCAAGGCTCCTGTTTCCAGTTAGGTTAGTCAGCATAAATAATGGTGACCCATATGTTTCTGTTTTTGCCACCTGTATTTGACTTTCAAAGTGTTTACTGGTAGTAGTGGGGCTGCAGTGTCTGAAGTGGATGCTAGTAAAGTAGGTGAACGGAAAGCTGGTGTTGACAGCATCTTGGACTGGACGTCTTAGCCAAGATGCCATCTAAAGGACACGCCCAGCTACAGTTCAGAAACAAAACCAACTCACCATTAATACTACTGACCCAGTCCTACGGTGGCACTTTGGACAACAATTTAGTGGAATATACCATCTGTTCTGCAGAATTTGGTGATGACAAAAACACATATTAATCCACTTTCAGGGATTTATTCAGCCAGTTGCACTCTGTTGCACATTCAAGAACCTTCTGTCCAGCTCAACAGAGCAGCATGGTCTCATCCAGCTTAACCTGAGAATCCATTCACGCCCCACCCAGACCTGCCACTTCCAGGCCTCCGAAACGATTAATGCATAGGTCTAATTTGAACTGAGCTCATTCGGGGTCACCTGCTAAACAATGGCCTGCAGGGTTTGAGAAGCAAATGAAGATTAAATGGAGACACTTTAACAGTACGTCAAAGAGGTATTAGATTAAGAGTTACCGAGCTGGTGGTGCATGAGAAGATTGAGGTAGCACTTAAACAGCACCAGACAACTTCATTTGTGAGTCAGACTTTCATTAACGCCAAAGAAATAACTTCAAGACGCACAGTGACCACTTCTATTGATGGCAGTATAAATCATACAAGAAACCGGTGTTCAGATGACAAAAAGCTCCCATGATGGCAGTTGAGTAGCGGTGCATGTAATTCCTATAAGCTTGCTAGTTGGTGTACAACGTTGCATTTCAAACCCAGCTGAGTGGTTGTGGAAATGCAAAGTGTTTGATATGTATATCTGCAATCAATGCATATTGATGACATATGGGATATAGAATTTTCACAACACAGCTGCTTGCAACGTGTAGGATATTTTACAGTTGGAGTGTTTTCTTTTTTAACTTTGGTGGTGTGATTGTGAATAAACCCTGCTGTGTTGGGAGTTTAAAAAGGCACCACATTTGTATCTTGGGTCACAAGTGTTTGCATACTTACCAGTCCTTTTAGTATGGAAATAACCAGGTCCTCGCTCACTGCTCCTTCCCCCCATATGGGTTTTACAAGTCGATCCTTCCAACAACAATAGAAAATGTGATTGATCTACCCTCTGTTTACTAGCCATAAGGTCCCACTTACTTTTTATGCCCTATTGGAAAGGCAAACAGCTGGCGATACAGCCCAAAGTGCATCAAGTTGGGATGTTCATTTGGCTCCGCATGTCTTGTATTGTCATGCATGATGGATGGGGTAAATTTTAGGTACATATTTACTCAAACACATCCCACCTGCTCATCAGTGGGCGGAGATGTAGTCTATGAAGCGCATCAGATTAAGTTTTGGATTTTGTGTTCTGTTCCGATTGTCATTCTGAAATTAATTTTTAAATTTAAATTAGAGTTGTACATAGATTTATTGGTATCCATATGTCATGTGTTTCTTTAAATATCTCTGCACTATAGAAATGCAAAGAGCAGATGGAAACAATCTTTTGAGATTTACATAAATCCATCTATTTATCATAGTTTTACCTTTAGCAGCCATATTTTAACAACAACGTTAAAATGTTGCAGTCTTACAAAATATTGGTTTCGTTCCTCTTTGGTTGATCATCCTATATCTGGACATTACCTATTCTTTTCACCAACCCTGATTTAAACAGCTGGTGGTATGATCTTTAGAAAAGATAAGCTCTTTACTCCACTTCTCAGTCTTCAGACTTTGTCATGTTGGTTCAGTCAATTGGAGTTTGCCCAGCGTAAACACAGACCAGTTCTTGGTTGCTTTAGGTCACCAGAAATCCTGGCATCTACTAAGCAAGCATGCTCATTTAAAGCTTCCTTGAAAAGCATTTTCTCTAAAGAGTATCTAGATGACCTGTTTCCTGAGGTGATATTATCGTCAAGGCGTATTTAGCTGACAGGCTTCAGCTGTTGAAAGGAAAAGGGTACATTATATGAATGAAGGGACTCATTGTAATGTTTGTCAAGATAAGAGCAGAGAAACAAACAAAAAAAAGTTTCTAGCATTTTATCAACTTTAGCAATTTAGGTCTGGAAAAGTGCACGTAATTGATGTAAGATGTGCATAACTTCATCAGTGTAGGGGAAACGGTAGCTTATCAGTCAGGCAGGAGCTTGTGTGGGCTTTCATATTTTATGGCGCCCTCTGTATTAAAAAAAAATAAAATAAAAAATCTCCACCTCAGCCTTATAGCTGATACGGATTTCCAACCTTCTTCACATTTTCAGAGCTCCACCTTTCTGTTTTTAGGGTAGAATCAAGACTCAGTTACTGTTTTCTGCTTCATTGGTGCCATTTAACCCATGGCTTGGTTTCTATGGCTACGCTCTGGGTGTTCTTAATTTTTTTACGGTTTATGGGTGAAACTACAAAAAGGCAAGAACAAAGGATGATGTTGAATCATCTACCCAGAACGGTTAGGGGTAGGGGTTAGGAAATAGGGTGACTCCTCAGCTTGCTGCTCCTTGAAATAGTTGTGCAATATTAACACATCTCTGTCCCCAAAACGGTGTTACAGCAGACATAAATGCTGCCTCTCAGCAGTCTAGCTGCTGGGGTCACTGTCATGTCGGTGGATTATTAAATCTTGCCACGCAGAAAAAAACTCAGTGCAATGTTGCTGTAACTCTTAAGCTGATGGTAAAAGATGTAGGGCAACCAGCCCACCAGGCTGCTGTAAACAGTGAGCTGGCTCTACAAGGGAGGGCTATTATTGGTATTAGACATTCCAGTGTCACTGGAGTAGCTGTCCCTTATTTATTTGCTTGCTCACTTCTGATGTTATTAAAGTAGCCTGAGCCATGAAAGTGAAACAGCTTGGTTTATAGTCTCTCAGTATTTAATGAATTTGATCAATTTTATATTTTTCCTTAGACTGGATATGAGTGATGAATCAAAGTTTCTTGGTAAGTTTTTGTCTGTTTTTTTTTACTTTGTGTCACAGTGACTTCTTTTCTGTCTTTTGAGTCTTTATGTATTATCTAGGCAGGACTTGTATGTCATCTCACACCATCACTTTATCTTTCTGGTGGTTTGAAACACTCAATGGGACCATTGTTGACTTTTCTAAATTGACTTTTTTGATGTAGATGGTATGTCCGCTGAGTGTCAGTGTTTTAGGCTGTCTCTTTGAGGTTAAAGGGGAAACATCAGACTCAATGACAAGGAATGTACCTATGTCTGTGCACTTATGGCTAAAGCACTGTTCTGGTGAAGTCTGATCCAGATTACATGATCTTACAAGTTCAATCAAAGGCAACTGCACTTTGATTTTGATTCTTGAAGTTATTTTGCTTCTCATTCAATGAGCTTTCTCAGTTCAAACTGAAAGATGTGAAGCTCCACGTTCATAAACTGTGTTAGGCTATACTTGCATGCAAATCGCTCTCTCTCACCCTTGCTGTGGTTCATTTCTGTCTTTGTTAACCTGGTCCACATGCCCGCATGCCCACAATTGTTTATTTTCCTCTGTATACAAATCAGAATACTCCTCGTTGCACTTTACTGTGGCTTACGTGCAGTTCAGGAAGTCGGAACTGCAGTTAGTAAATCTGTGTTACTTTGCGTCTCTCTTTTGAGCCCCGGTCTTGCTTGTTGTTGGAGTAGTTTAAACTGAAATGCCTGCTGGGATTCACAAGCTGGGAGTTTTGATCTCTGCCTCACCTGCTTTCATGAAGGGAATTATTTCTGCATATCAAAGACAAAATATCTCCTTCAGCAACCACCTTTTTTTTTTATCCTTCTTGACATTCGCCTTACATGTGACAGGATCTGATGTACGGCACTGATGTCATCCGTTCAAAGTGATTTCCCCTCTGGAGGATGAAATCATTTATTTGCAGTCTCTTGAGGTTAGTGATCCGAGGAGCATGCCCTGACGGCTGACTAATAGGTGAATGATGTTGTGTCACTCAACCAACTGACATGCAGCGGATACACTTTGGCATCTGAGTTACGGCAATTAATCTTCACTGTCAATGCACACGACTACAAGACAGCTTTAACTTTAATTATCTGTCCTTAGGTACTTTTCAACATGACAGTTTTCATTGGTGACTTCTCGTTTCCTATCTGTTTGTTTTTGCCTTACAGACACTCTTGAGTGTGAAAGAATGACTTTAATAACCGTTGAAATGACCTTAAAGTTGTTTTTAAGACAACCATGTCTCTTTTGGCGCTTGCCTTGCTCCGCAGTAGTAATTTTGTCAGTGCATGTGAGCGAGTGGTTTTGTCTCCAACGGCAACCCCTGCGGTCTGCTCATGGACAATCTGGCTTTGCTAGAAACTTGTGGTAGCTATTTGTAATAATAAGGATGATATTTTACAGTGCACAGGTCCAACCTAGCATGCTGAGCCTTAAGGGAATAATAATAATGTTGAGAACCACCAAGAACTGGGATTTCCCTAACAGCTAAAGTAATTGTTAGAGGCGGCTTGAAGCTGAACTTATACTGTCATTTTGTATTAATAGTCTCATATGTCACGTTTGGGCTTTTTTTCCCCCTTTGACTCAAATGTTTACTTATAAATGACAGTGCATCCTAGCTTCTTCTTTTCTATTGTCTTACAAGCTCTGTTGGCTTTTAAATGTGGCTCACAATAAAGTAGGCCATTATCCTGTGGGTAGCTTCTCTAAGCGATGGCAAAATGTGTGTCCTAACAAGGTAGTTTAAGTGTTTGTGTTTGGTCCCAGACATTGCCTGCTGCTTTTGCCAATTATGTTATCATACTGTGCCTCGGGCAAGTATTTTAACAAGCTGGAAGACTACAGTCAGTCTTTCCGACCAGCATCCATATTATCCTGCTTTATGTCTGGGTCTTTTGGCATGCCGTGCAATAAGCTTGGGCTAGCCACAGGAGTCCTAGTGCAAAATATATTTGAACATGGCATGAAAAACAGTTATGTCCTGTTGCTGTGTGCAGCCATACACTGTCACTTTTGATGTAGTCTGAGACAACACAGTTTCACAGACTTTGCAATCTGACAAGTCAGATCAGGTTAGGTTGTTTAAACTATTACATGCCTCTGTGGCTATCACTGCTTTTTTAAGTGGGATGTAGTGTGTTTTTCTTGGCAGTGAACGTTGTCTGAACACCAAGCGTATTCTCAATTGCCCAAGAGTTAAGTCATTTATGGATTTCTCATATTCTCCAGCCACTGCCATTCATGTATTAAATGCCATGATGTTTTCTGGGTTTGGTTGGAACCGTTGCTGAATCATAACCAGTAATGAGAGAAACATTGAGTGGTTTGTGGTCGGCTGTTTGCCTCAAGGGTTAAGTATCTTTCTTCAGTGCCCCCAAACCCTACCCCATTGGGGAGAAGAAGCCTGTGGATAAATGCCACTCCTTGTCCTGTTGTAATGGAACAGCTTGACCCTTCGAGACCTCTGCTGGTCTGAACATCTGCCTGTCGATTCTCCTCCTGCTCGTCCTGTGGGACATAGGATGCCTGTCACTTCTGCCTGTGAGCAGTAACTCAATTAGTTGAGAAATTCCTTTTTAATAAATAAAAATTCAGGCGTGGCCTGTAATTTTTCAAAGAAAACCTGTCGGCTTGAACATGTTTTAATGTCTAATCATGTGAAAGTTTCCTCTTACACACTGTGCGTGACAACAACATTACGAGCTTGATCCCCATTGACATTCTCGAGCTTCTCTGTATAGATGGGATAATAATGGGATAATTTGGCTTAGGCCTTAATTTAATCAGGTTGGTAAAAGTGGTACACATGTGGCACAGCTGCTAGCCAGATTGGCCATGCCCAGAGATGAGGTGCCAGCAGTGACTTGTTTCTGTTTTATCAGCCATTTATCAACCACATTCCTGAGTCAAAAGGCTTTGCAAGAGCAGCACAAAGGAGTTTGTTTTTCAGAGATTTGCCTGCGACTTTTCAAATGAGTTCATGTGGCTCTTCATCCTCCATAAATACCAAAACTGGTTGCACAGGTCAGTCTTTGTTGTTTTTGTGCATTCATCATTTATGGTTGAACAGACAGTGGCTGCTTGAGGTCTTTGTCCGGCACCTGTTGTGGATTATATGTCTATGGCTGCCAACAAATTTCTTGTTATAAGCCACATGAAAGCTAATCTTGTCTTCTTTTATTTGAACTCATTTAAGGTGCCACCATTTAAAAATTCAAAATCGGTTGCTAGTATTATTATAAAAGGAGTCTAATACTAAGCAGACTTCCCTTTAGACAGGCGTGACAGGTGCCACTCCAAGGCAACTGTTTGTTAACCCATGACACGGATTTGAGGTTATAAAGTAGGTCATGAATTGTGCACAGTCTATCAACAAGTTAAAATTGACAATATATGACAAAAGAAAAACAACGTAATTCTTGTTAACAGGGTAGGAAGCGACAATTTAAACAAGTCTGGTTATTATTAAGAGCCACTGAGTTGATTTTGCTTTCCTTTTTTTGAGACATTTCTCTGAAGTAATAGTTATTTTTTTAACCTGTGTTTACTAGCAAGTTCAAAACAAGATCTGTAATTGGTCCTCT
The DNA here is from genome assembly GCF_014905685.2 of Nematolebias whitei. Lineage (NCBI taxonomy): Eukaryota > Metazoa > Chordata > Actinopteri > Cyprinodontiformes > Rivulidae > Nematolebias > Nematolebias whitei. The sequence continues at coordinate 21,766,698 of NC_056518.1, forward strand.
GGAGTATAGAGCATGTGAGCAGCTTTACATCCCTGGAACGTTATAATTAGAACTATGGGTGTCTTTGAGCTCAGATCTAAAGCTGCACTGTAAATGGGAGCCATGCATTATGAAGGCTACATAAATACGGACATTTATACGCTGACTGTACATAAACAATTATGCATGTTGGCTACAGGTACAGAAAGACTGCTCTAAACAGAGTTGATTTCAACTGAAGGATGGTTTATTTAGCTGTGCAGTCTGTGGTACTGTGTTTACCAAACTCTGATGTAGGTCCACAACCCAATGGTGGCTCCACCACTTTTATTTACCATAAATTCTTGTCTCATAAATAAGCAAAAGCACTTTAGACAATAAGGTTTTTGCATTAGGAAATCCTAATCTCATGGCTAAATTAATGTTTTAGGCAAGTTCCTTTTCTCTTTTGATAGAACACGATAGTCCTGTGTCGGTGGTTGATTTACTCGTTTAATAATTTGAAAGGACAATAGAAGTTTTAACGTGTTAAAACTTAGTTGATTGAGTTGAAACCTTTTGCACATGCACTGACGCATGTGTTCAAACAAGAAAACATCAATCCAGAGCTTTTAACTGAAGCCAACTTGTCGGATGTGGTCAAAGAAAGGCATGAATAACAGCAATAATCGTTTCACGGAATGGCTCTTAATAGACTGCTGAACATCAGTTCTTTTGTTTGTCATTAACCTTGACCACAATGAGCAAACCAACCTGACGAGTCCAGACTAGTTTAACTAATCCACTTAGAGCATCATTGTGGCTTTTTCCTGTCAGTTTGTCACGGTTAGGGGCTAAAGCAGGCATGACTGTCATGTATAAACTGTGGCAAAAGTGCTGAGTTAGCATCATTTACTATGACTGGCTGGTTGGCTAGGTTTTTATCCCCCTACTATTTATCACATGTAAGGTCGCTTGCTTGTGTTATCAGTCGATCAGAGTGACCTGAGTGATTCATGTTCTGCTTGGCCTCACTGTTGTCTACACTGTGGTCTTTAATAGACCATAAAAGTGGACAGGCTGTTCGTTCCAGAGCTAGTTTCCCATGAACAACTGGTCCAGTTTGGCTCAGGAAGATAGTTTAAGTTCCTTTAATTTAACAATGTCGACCTGTCCTTTGATTTTCAAAGCCAGAGTCACGTTGTGGATTCATCAGCTCTTATAGTGCCAACACGTTTTGCCTGGCAGTGGGTAGCACCAGGAGTCATGCCTCTATACTCAGTTTCAGGGAGACTATTGAAGCAATCTCCCTCTTGGCATCAGGGCTCCTCAAGAATGCAGAGATGGATTATTGTGTGACAGTGGCAGTGATGAACGGATGGGGCTTGACATCCCCCCCGCCCCCAACACACAGAAATATACCCACAAAGCATCTGGATGCAAACTGTTTGGCCCTTCCCTGCAGCAGAAAGTGCCAGCTTTGCAGGTATGTGTGTCTGCTGGGACAAAGCCAGTTTGGTTGTTTGCCCTACTACCCCAGATAGAGGTGTACCCACCAGCTGTGTCGTTTTGGTTTGCAGGTTCAGCTTCTGCCACGCCAGCTCACTTCTTGAGCACACTGAACAAGTCACTTTGCCCCTTTCAAACAGCAGTTGAATCAATTTTTCTCCTCTTAAAAGGCAATATTTCTTCTCTAAATGCATCTAATGATTGATGCTACACATACGCGTGTCTTTCGAGCTCCCAAAGCGTCGGTGCTTCAGTGTTTCTGCATGACTCTGTCTGATTTTTTTTTTTCCCCCTTCATGTGGTCAGTGCTCACTGATGGATCACTTTGAAGAAGCATTGTGTCTCACATGGCTGCCACGGATCACTACAGTGGCTGTTGCTATGATAATGAGTGACTGAGTTGTGGTCTGAGAGCATTAATCACTCAAGCCACGTAGCATGAAACAGATTATCCTGCAGTACACATAGGACAGCAACAGTCAATTCCAGAGGAGATAAGACAGCATGTTGGACGTGGTTTAACGCAGGTGTAGCTTACTGGTTTCCACACTCCACTGATCACAATGCAAAGTCAGTTATTGTCAGAGACAATTATGACAAATATTTTTGACTGATTCGAAAGCCACAGATTAAAATGTTATTCCTGAGGAGTAAAAGGTTTTTTTTTCTATTTACTCTGCCTCAAAGCCGCTTTTCTTTCCCTTTATCTTATCTGGTTGGAGATAATTGAACATCTCACCTTTTTTTTAACAAGACAGCTGTCATGCTTTGCCCCATCTTCCCAGGCAGGATGGGGTGTTTCACCACAGCCTTCACGGTTTTTTTTCTGACCCTGTGGCTGTTAGAGATTCTTTACATATTTGCACCGCCTGCCACTCATTCTGCTCATACTGTTACTTGTCCCATAACCTCCAGACATTTACCTCTGCAGCACGAGGACAAGGATGCTCAAAGCTTTATCGATGCTTGTCGTCTGAAAAAGTTTGTGTTTTGCTGCTAAACAGATGTTGAAATATATGTGAGAACATGCTGAATGTGCTGGAAATTTAACCCAGCCAAATTGACAGAACAAGCAGATATTGTAGCTTTGGAAGATGTTTAAATGTGTGTGCGTGTGGTTTTCCTTCACATGTTTAAGCGACCTTCATCTGTCCATTAAGCTGCCTAATTAGCAGAAAAGATGTCTAAAGTAATCCAGCTGTTCAGTAGATTCCTCACACTCCATCCTTTCTTTTTTTTTTTAAATTTTAACCAATTCCTCCCTCCTAAAGTGGACTAGAATTAAACTCTTGCAGTAGATGGACGCCGACACCCCCTTGAGGATGTCACGAGTTAGTGTCTTTTCAAAACCAAACCTCAGAAGACATTTATAGCACTGCACATTTTATTTTATATTCCCACACTGGCAATTTCAGCACAAACAGCCGTTCATCTGGCATTGTCTGTGCAGACATCATTCCTCTTCTGTTGGCAGGGAGCCTGCTGCAGTGACACATCCTTGTTAAAATCACTGTCACAGCATGACTTTTGTGAATGGATAATTGTTTAGAAACAAAACTCCAGGTACAAGCAGATGAGGTTGATGGGAAAACGAATTTCTACAGTTTGAGACAGCTGGATGAGGATGCATAAAGAGGAAAAAAAAGTAGATTTTGAAAGTGATTCCTTTTGAAAAGTGTTTTTTTCCCACCCTTGTATTAAAAAAGTATAGTTTAGTTTTACACCTTCTACATTCAAACCTCAATGTACTAATTGCATTAGTGTGAATGAGCATATATATTTTCGAGTGTTTTATGCATATATTCCAACAAAGTATATATTTTTGAGTGTTTTATGCATATATTCCAACAAAGTATAGGCTGGAACCTACTAGTTGAATTGTAAACTGGTTTGGATTTTAGGGTGGAACCCTGTGTTAAACAAAAGCTTTGACCTTTCACCTCTATTCAAAGCATCCCAGCTTAAGTAAATTCCATCTGTCACACACTTCCACTCCGACCCCCACTTCTGCCATCCAACTAATTTCAAATCCAGTCACTCGATGTCTTAAATCCATGCTTCTTTGTAAGGCACTCAACTAATTGCTGCTAATATTAAGCAATTAAGATCCATTTATTTCCCTCCGGTGGATATTTTGTTCTCAAATTGCTGCAAATCAGAGTCCCCAGCGCGCATGATAATCAATGGCATCAAAGCCTAAACGGCCTCCAGCCACGAGAGTGGCTCCATCATGCTGCTATAAGAGATGTGAAATATTAGCGAGCTGAGAGAAAACTCATATTTCTCCCTCCGACTTTGCCCCGATGCTGTTCCTCCACCCCATTCGTCACACAAACCCCCCCTCCCCCCCGCAAGAATGGTTTTCATCAGAGATGGATTATCACGAGTAATCTGTATGAGATTAAATGCAACATGATATATGTGTTTTGCGAGAAAGGAATAATTTACTCAGAAGGTTAAGATGTCTGCAACACCACATTACCCAGATGGATGTCTTACTGTAGTTAATAAAATTATATGAGGTGCTGAGCAGTCACTAAACTGGGTGTGTGCACGTTAGCCTCAAATAAGAATGAAAAAAATTGTTTGATATGGTCAACAGTCAAAGATATAATAGCTAAAAAAAATCTATATCGACATCTGATTTGTTAACATGGAGAAGAGGATCTATCTGTGAGAGGTGTGGATTCTGTGTTATCTGTAAGGTTAGTGACCAAAACCACGAGAAGGTGTTTCGACCTCGGTGTCAGAGCAGATTTCATAGAATTAACCTGATAAAATCAACAAACCCTATATCAACACTCCTGAATTTATTCATGTGACATCTTGTTGGATATGATTGCTCCTTGTATGACCCCGCTTCTGAAAAAGTTGGGATGTAAAATGTGAATAAAAACAAAATGCACTCATTTTCAAATCTCATGAACTCATATATTTTAAACAGTGGAACATAGTAAACATATCAAATGTTAAAACTAAGAAATAGTATTTTTTTAAATAAAGTAATTTTGAATTTGATGACACCATCCCATCTCAAAAAAGCTAGGCAATAGGCTGTAAAGTAAATGGTGTGAATGAGAAACATCTAAAGGAGTATTTAGCAAAGAATCAGGTTAATTTGGCAACGAGTCAGGAAAAGGACTGAATAGAAAAGAACATTTTAGAGAGACTGAATCTCAGAAAGATGGGCAAAGGTTCAGCAGTCTGCCTAAAATTAATGGTACAATTTCAGATTAATGTTTTAGTTGAAAAAATGGAAATATCTAAATCTCTCTTAATCTCATAAAAAAAAAGAATCTAAAGAAATCTTTTTGCACAAAGAACAAGATTGAACGCCGTTTTGGATCCTCTGGTGGCACTGCATTAAAAACTGGTCTAATTCTGATTATGGACATCATTGCATGGGCTGGGGAACACTTCCATAAATCATTGTTCATAACCACAGTTTGCTGTGCCGTCCACAAGTACAGGTTAAAGCTCTATCGTGTGAAGGATTTTGGGTACATCATCCAGAAATGCTGCTGTCTTCTCTGGCTCAAAACTCATTTAAGAAGATGTTTACAATGTTCCACTGTGAATAAAATATGGCTTTATAAGAATCGCAAATCATTACGTTTAGTTTTTATCTATATTTAATAGAACACCCTACAGTATTGGGTTGGGTTGTGCTTCATTCCAGTTCTCCCTCTGGGTAAGGGACACCAATAAGCACAGTCTGACTTATCTGTATTTTATGTGACCTTCAGCTTTCCCCTGATTGCCTTCTTGTCTTGTAGAAGTTGAAGACAAAAATTAAAACGACAGAAATGTGAAGCCTTGAATATATGGGGGTTTAATTTGACTCTGGAGAGTGGAGCTTATTGGAGCCTTAGTTGATCATAATTAGGGGTCAGACAATTTGGCCTGACGGAATTAGACCCACCACCTGCTTTGCATGAATATACATCAGAGCAGCCTTCTCTGACTTCTTTCATTCTTCTGTGTCTCGCTCTTTTCTCGTCTCCCACTCGCGCCAGGCGTGGTGTTGACCAACCTTTTTAGCTGCTTGTAACTAAAGGAGGACAAAAGCTTTTTGAGGAGATCTCAGACTGGGCCACATGAACTATTGTGTTGTTAACAATGTTGCTTAGTCCTTGTTGATGCTACTGATATTGTGTCCTTGGGCTGACGTCTCTATGTCAAGCAGCAGACTGATGGAAGGCTATTCCACAGCTGCTCGTTTTCACAAAAAGAACCCCGTTCTCTGTAGGTAATGGGCCGTCGGTTGTAATGTTTTGTAAACTCGCAGAAGCATTTGGAGCTGCTTGTAAAGCGTCTGGTTCAGCTCTGCTGCGTGTTGTCCTCAAGTGGCTTTCTGAAGGTCAAGTTTGGCTGCACGACCACAGTTTTGTGAACCATAGAAAAACGGAGGCATGTGTGGGCTGTCAGACTGATGGCGGTCTTGTGTTCGTCTCCTCTGGGCTAAAGCTCTGACACAACACTTAAGAAATTTCAATTCCATGGAAAGTTTAGCTTTGTACTGGGTTTTTAATTGACTCAAAGTTGAATGCACGTTTAGCCTATGTTTGGTTTCCACCCCCCACCTCCCCTCAAGAATCCATCAAAGAGATTAGGCATGTCACTGACTCCGTTCCCTCCTGTGTAATTTCCTTTTTGCCTCTATTCTTGATCACCTCTAATCACTCACTGGTTCTTTTTTCTTTCCTTTACTCATGCATGCACACTTAGACGCTTCAGTCTCCCCCTCAGTCTCCTGCCTCTCTGCCCTCCTCCTGGGGTCATTGTGGTATTTAGGGTCAGACAAGAGCTGCAGTCATTGCGCCCTCTACGGTGCCTCCATGCAACCCTACAGAATTTGCACGCCAGCTTGTCTCACCCAGTTGCCTCAAACTACTCTGGGGGAAGAAGGAAAAAAATCTCACAACCCTGCATCCTCCTCCCAGTTAACGGAAAAGCTTGCGGAGCGTTCTCGTCGTGGACTCTTGCTGAGCAAGAGCTGTGAAACATCCCGCTGTCTCTTTCTGAGTGAGCTCTTCTGTTGAGAACGTCTCACTTTTTCCCCTCTGCTCTTTCCCTCCTGGCACTGTGTTACCCAGAGTCGGCCTGGGAGGATTGTAATTCGCCGCTCCTCCAAAGCCGGGGGGGTGGAAAGAGTTTCCACGTGTCCTCCAGTGTGTCTGAGTCAGATGCAGTGTGTCTGTGCATGTGTTGCTTTAAGACTCAACGAGCACCGGCAGGGAGAATCCACTTTGAGATTCAGAGAACGGCAGCAACATTTCTCCTTTGCAAAGCTCTTCAAAGAGCTTTTAGATTAAAGCCCGTGTCACAGAGGTAAGGTATGTAATGGTCTCCGTTTTAGCTTTCTGTCCCTTTGATTCTTTTGTTTACTGGATTAGTAGGAAGCCAGTGGAAGAGGTTGTTTCAGATTGTCTTGCACAAGTGGAAGTTCCTCTGTGTGTGTCCCTATTTAAATGTAGTGGATAGTAGTTAATTTATGATCTATTTTTCTGTCGGTGTGTAGCTTCGCAAGTAAAATGACCTTTTAGTTCTTAAATTTCCTCCCTTTTGCTAATATGCTCCAAGGTTATCAGCATGTATATGTATATTTTTTGGGCCAGACTCACATTCAACACAGAATAATTGAGTTTGACAAACTTTGTCTACACTTTGTATCAGTAGTTGCTGGATGTCTGCATGGTTTGGGGGTGGAGTGGTGTTTTATTCGAAAGTGTTTAGAAACATTTTCATTTTCTTGGCATGGCTCTGGAGTGGCGGTGGTAGACGTGTATAAATCTTTCTGAGAGCTGCCGTGTCATGTTTTTGGTCTGGAGCCAGGCACGGAGCTTCAGAATGTAAAACGAGAGAATCCAAAAGACACTTAACAAGCACTTTGATGGATGTTTGGTGGCTTTGGCTGGATCCACCACATGGTAATATGAGCTCTCAGTGAGTGATTCATAGTTTTGTGCTCATAAGCAAACTACTGTGGGATACTTTAAATCCCATCCATATGACATAATTGTAGCAGGAGACGGGCTGCCTTTTGGCTTCAGTAACATCATTTCAGGTCCAGTTGTTTTTGTTTTGTGCACCAGAGGAACTCGTTGGTTGTTTTGCACAACTTTGATTCAAAGGTGCAAGAGATCTGAAGCTCTGTTGTTGCAGAACAAGTAGAAAATGATAAGAGTATCATGGGTTTTGATTTGAAAGCAGGAAGGCAACCTGATTCACTTTTAACAACTAATGACCTCATAGCGTTTAGCTTTAATTATAGGTATTCAAAAAACGTTGGATTTTGCTGATGTCTTTTATTTGATTAGGTAATTTTAAACCATTTATCGTTTGCATGTACATTTTTCAGTTTTTTTTTCTATAAACCAATTCAACTTGGGCGCATTGCTACTTAAATTAAAGTGATAATTCAGGTCTAAGCAATTAACATCTTACCTGTTGTAGATAACTCTTTGAACAGCCTCAGATCTGAGAAGAAAAATGTTCTGACTGGATTGATGAGTGGGGGAACGCTATTTTATAAACCTTTCTGTCAGCTTTACATTACACAGTTCTTTACATAGAATTCAGTGGTTATTTACGTGTACAAAGACGCACAGTTAGCTATGGTGTTTTTGACGCTACCTAGGGTACTTTCTGCAGGAATATCACAATATTTCTGCTAGAGGTTGTCTACTAATATAAGTTTTTCTATTTCCGATGCCAAGCTTTTCAAGGCAGCCGATTGTGGGTATATAGCACAGAGGTAGTTTATTTATTTTTTTTTTCATTTAGCCTTTATTTATCCAGGTTAGTCTCATTGAGCCACGAGAACTCATTTTCAAGAGAGACCTGTTTTTTTTTTTTTTTTTTTTTTTTTTTTTAGGGAGCACATGGTGGGGTTAAGGGCCTTGCTCATGGGCCCAGAGTGGGGCGAATGAGGGTGGAGGCAAGTGTGGGTATTTCACCTACCCCACCCACAATTTTTGATGTTGTCGGGGCCGGGGTGTGAACTGGCGATCTTCGGATCACAAGCCCACCTCTCTAACCTCTGCGCCACCACTCCCCTAATTTTATTTATTTATTTTTGGCTAAATGTATTTTTCATTAATATGCTAATATATAGAAGAGTATTATCACTTAAAATATAAATTCTGGGCTACAGAAGCTAGTTGTAGTAGCTTTTTTTTTTCACCTTGTTAATTGGGGAAAAAGCACCCAGACTGGACAAGCATTGTTGGGAAACAATTTGGCATTTTTATATCAGGTGCTAGTGTTTTTTTTTTTTAATTTATTTTAAAAGTTTGTTTGTGACAGTAACATTTTTTGTTGTTGAGTATTCAGAGTTTCAATCTTTATTCATGACCTTTCAGAACCCAACTTGAAAACATTTGAACGATCCCTTCAAAAGGACACTTATTTCCTCAAAAGCTACTAAAAGCAATCCACCAGTGATTTCTGTAAAGCTCTGAGGCAGAATAAGTTTTAAAAAAGCACCGACAGCATCCAGGTAAAACCATGAAGGTTATTTCTCTGGAGAATTTTCCAGTTTCATGCTGCTGGGTCAGTAGTTTAATCTGAGCTTGATGATTGCGGCAGACAGAACAAAGATGTGAAGGTCACACTCTTCATGCTCAGGTTGGTTTGTGAAATAGTTTCCTCTTCAACAAATACACGGTGGTCGTCACAAATGAAAACGACAGTTACATCCTTAATACTCTACGCAGCGTCTGTGTTTATACCATACCAAGGTGCGGCCCTGTCTGTGCTGGTTTCCCAGTCCGGAGACAAGAGTGAGACTAAACATGGAGCTTACGTAGGAGGCACCCAAGGGCAGAGGGAGAAGAATGCCAGGTCATGGGGTGTGCTGAGGAGCACTAGGGTGGCAGTGGTCCCTTGGCCTTGGAGCAGATGGCCTATAGGGAGCCTTTTTGACAAGAACAGAGGCCTGGTGGTAAAGAGGGAGGGAGAGTTCAAGACTGGGCACAGTGGTTTGCTGCTAAAAGGAAGACTTGTCTTGTTCTCTCAAAAAAAGAAGACAAGCTGCATAATACACCAGTTCAACTCGCAGCAGAAGGCGAATGTGTGCATCTTTGGGTCTGTGCGTTGGCACGCCTTTGAGTCTTTTCATACTCTGCAGCGCTTAGCCTGAATAAACCTAGCAAGAAAAGCATCAGTAGTGGTGTTAAAAGAAAGCAGTCACCGTGACAAGTTCGACAAGCAGCTCTATGTTGACATTTGGTGTTGTCGACAGCTGCTTTCTCAGTCTTCATTCATAAAAGAATTGTAAAGTCATCTTCATTCATGTGGAGGTGCTTTGAAACATTTTGCCTTGACCTACTTGCCTTTGGTAGTGAAAAGATATTCCTCTGCCTTATTTGATGTATTGCAAAGTGGTTGCATTATTGGGTAAGAGGAATTGAATAAGAAAATATTCCATGTTTGCTTTAGGGTAAAAAGTAGGAAATGGTATGTGTTAAGTTGTGGTTGGACCACTCAAGTTGATCACTATGCAACTACCGGTACAATACTTGAGTTTTGTTTTTGGTTCCATGGCATCCTGGCTTCAATACAACTATCATGGCAAAGATGAAAATTATCGGTGTTCTCTTGCAGGAAAGCTGCCTTAATTCATGGGTTCAGGATTATAGGTTGCTTCAATATCACTTCTGGTGTGAAGTTTGACAAATGACCAATGAAACTTGTATGTAGTTAATCCCCTGATCTACACAGGGTAATGGTTTAAGTTTATGACCAGACCTGCAGGTCTACAACTGAGTTCCCACTAAATTACCCTGCACTACTTTTTTTTTACACTTATTTAAAACTATTGCAGGCAGAAGGAAAAGAAAATCTCCTTACATTTTTTTTTTTTTTTTTTGTGGTCAATTTGTCTAATTTTTACAACTTGTTCTTTGTCTTGTTGTTAGACCTTGGCAACCCTTGAAGATTATTTTTATTTTAATTAAAGGCATTTCTTGAAGGAATGCGTATCACCTGCCATTTATGTCAGTTTCACACTAATAGGCATTGGCCCATTTAGTCTTCCATACTGTTTCAATCCCACCTAACATTCTAGGTTTATCCAAACAAACCCAGTTAAACCGTTACTGTAATGCTGCAGATCATCTAATCCAGAAGGTCAGGACTGTTGGCAGCGAGATATACACTGTAACCTTACACATGCTGTATGTGTGCTGCACAGCTTAGTGGAGTTAGCACTGCTGGAAAGCCTTTGAGTTTCAGCAACATGTGTGCAGGTAGATTACATTACACACGAGATACCACCAGACCCTTAGTGTATCTGCAAATATCACTGCGTCCTCCTTGACCTGGATCGCACCCTCAGACAAATTTGGCAGTGATGAGTGGAAGGGGATGGAAAAAAAACGGGAACGGGCGAGAATTCCAAGGTTTAAAAATAAACAGACAGTTTAACTGTAGTCGACTTTGAAAAACTTTCTCCAGCTCCATGAAAGGCGACGTCATTTAATGTGGGAGGTGGAAAAATGAAACATTTGTTTGGTTTGGAGAGCTGAAAGTTGGATTTTGAGGTGGAGTGAATGTTGAACTTAGCCATGCTGTACAAAGTGCTACCACTCTTACCGTACTGCCATCACCGCTCAGGGTTTAGCCAAGGTGACTTCCCCGTGCAGAAAGAACTATACATCTTTTATAAAACTTAATGTGCAAATCTGTTGTTTCCAATATAATTTTATAACCTTTGAGTTTAACTGTTGCTTTAAGTTGCTAATCTGACACAAACACCTTGTGCCTTATACTGTTCTTGGCAATGAGCTGAGGATTATGTCTGCTCTTAAAGTTGCACACCTTTTATCAAGCATGGGCTCTTATAACACAGTGGAAAGAGACTAAGGCAACATTATTTATGTTTCAGGTGAGCCGGACGATGAAGGAAGAAGTTTATTTTGAGAAATGAGGCATCTAGAGTGAAACAAGACATTTGGAGAGGTAAGTTTAACAACTGTTTTTGTCATATCCAGATTATCAATATATACCTTCTTCTTTGTTTTCATCATGGCGAGAAAATATCAGTTAGTGTTATTTAAATTTCAGGGGTTTGAACAGTTCTTTTTACTCTGCTAGGTGAGCTAATTTAAAGGATTAGTGTTGATCTGTACCTGGCTGTTATATAATCGCATCACAAACCCCAGCAGATACAAACTGTTTCTTTCCAGCATCAATCCCCTGCAGTTCATGTAGTACACCTTGGAGATGAAATGTGTGTCTGGTCATGGCTCTTTTTCTTCAACGAAACAATATTTTTAGACAGTTTGGAAGAGATGTTTCACTTTCTTGAACGCTGTTGTACATAACAACCATGACAGCCTAAAGCCTGTGTATGTCACTCAACTTTATTCTCTGGACAGAATAGAAACAAGAGTAAAATGATATAGAGTAGACCTTACCCATTAAACACCAGATGTTACAGAATTGCATAGTGTCTGTGAAAGACATATGGAAAATATTAAACATGTAGCTGTTTTGATTTGACAACTGTTTTTGCAGATTTAAAGATAATCTATGGCTGTATCTGTATGGTATGATGTACCATTTCTTTATTTGGAGTAATATATAAATTGGAAATATATTGCTGTCAGCTACTTTCCATTTGCTGTAGATACCTTGTTTGGCCAGACATGACTTTTTTATTTTCCACTTTCCTCATTTTTAAGCCCATTTTGCTGTCTTTGTCAGCTACAAAGACTGGACAGAAAATTAGAGAACGTCTAAAGGAAAATTAATAAACAATACCACTTTAAAACGTTTTTAAAAGTCTGTCCCCTTGCCTTGGAAGTAAAGTATAAAGGAATAATGCTTGGTTTAGAGCTTGCACTAATTACTGTATATTACACTGTCTTGTTTGATTCTTACAAGTTTCCCGAATATTTGGTGAAGGCAACATTATGATTTTATTTACCTTTTCTGTTTTTCCAGTCCGGGATGGGGAATTCAGAGAGCCAGTACAGCATTGATGGTTCGAAAGGCACAAGTTTTATTTTTTCTAAGAAACAGAAGCCATATTCTCTGAAGCTCCACTCAACCAAAGATGACGTTCTGTCACCACATATGTGGTGGAAAAATGCCGCATTTGGCTCAGGATACAAGGCTAGGTGTGTTAGCCATGGCTGTTTGTCACCTCCTAAAAGCCACCAGTCCAGCTCTACCCAATGCTGTGACTATGTTTCCAAGGGAGCAAAGGTCAGCAGGAGTGAGCATCGCTGGCATCAGTCCTCTGGGTGTGGGATACGAAGACGTCATACATTAGATGACTATGATGAGAATCCATATGGGACTGGGCTCAATGGGCATGCTCTGAATGGACACAGTAACGAGCACAAGGTTTTAGAAGAACAGAGCAGTCCAAGGGTGGTCATCAAGAAGGATGGTACTCTCAGGGTGGAGTTCACCAACACCTCAGGTAACGCACTCCTCCTGGGTGAAGCCTCTGGCCCTGTTCAGCTTCTTAAGTTTTCCCCCAACCTGGAGTCTGTTTCCACTCACAGCCTGCCTGGTTCCAGTGGTAGCAGACAGGATGTCCACCATGGTGGTCCACCACCAGCCTCTACCTCCTCCAGGGCTAGAACTAGTAAAGGAAGCTCACTGAGCTCTGAAAGCTCCTGGTATGACTCTCCCTGGGGTCCCAGTACAGAACTCTGTGAGCAGGACCAGTCTTGCTCCGCTAGTAGGACTTTGGTAAACTCCCCCATCCACCAGCTTGACTCATTTACAGAACAGCCCACCTCTGGCTCTATTAACAATCTTTACAGGGACTCCACGTTGGCTGCTACTTTCCCAACAGCCAGCAACTTGTCTACCCATTTACAGCTGCCTCCATCAGGTCAAAGAGCACACCGAGCCTCCATTGCATCTGCGTTGGACATTCCTTTGGAGGAGGAATGCCTAGAGTCTTGCCATTACTCATCATACACACTACCTTGTCGCAGGCCCAAAGCTCACACTATAAGTGAGGACATGAAGCAGTACCGAGAACAGGCAGGGCACCAGGAGAAGATGGGGCATGAATTTGTCTTTCAAAAGAAGGACTCCATTAAAAACCGTATTAGACGCTTCAGTGACTGGACAGGCAGCCTCACCCACAAGAAAAAGAAGTCTCAGGTGAGTTTGGCCAACATGGGTTTGCTCATGATGTTTTTGTACAATATGTAGACTTATAGGTCCGATAGGTGCTTCTCATTTGAAGTTGTTTAGTTCAGAGTCACCCTGTAGCTCATTCCCTGTCTTCTGTTATAGCTTCTGTAGCTTTTTGGCCAACAACACAACACAAACAGTTTCCTACTGACCAGGTTCATCTGTTTTTGAGCCACAGTGGTTGTCCTGGCATGACCAGGAACCAACTGCTGTCTTCAGGTTCTTTAGCATCACAACACCAGCTGTCTTGAGAAAAGGGCACAGTGGGGTGACAAGAAATTAAATTTGCAAGGCTTTGGTTTTTATTTTCACAAGACCTAGGATGCAAGATACTTTTTGTACAAATCATAACTGATCCTCCCAGGAAGAGGAGTAAGGGGCTGATTTTCACGTGCCATTATTCCTGGGTGCATACATGTAAAATGTTATTATGTTCAGAATATGACTTCATGTTAAACTACTACTTTTTGCGGTTGGTTGATCTGTGGTTATTATTGCATTGATTGTTTACACAGGTTTTTAAATATTTGAGCACGTTGACATCAGAGAGAAGTAAAATAAATGTAGTAGCGTGATTTCCCAGGAGTAAAGTGATACTTGAACTGCACAAATCAGAAGATAAATTAGAATTAACTACAGCTTGTCTGCTTTTTTACGCGTCTTGTGATTTTTGTAGTCCAGTCTACAGTCTTTCAGGCCATAATTTAACGGAACGCATTTGTTTAAACCGAACTTGTACTTGTCCCTCTTTGTTTTTGAAGCTTGTAAGCGTTTGTTTCTGTATTAATTCTCTTAGCTTTGCCTTGTAAAACTTTTAGGAACGCTCTTTGGGTTTTGCCAAGAGAATAGCTGTAAGCTTGAAAGGCTCTGCAGAGTGAAACAAAATCCAAACAGAAGATTTAACCCAACCCCTCCTCTAATGTTAATGAAGGAACTTTGGTTGTTCGCAGATTTTCTAGGTTCCTCTCACGTTCCTCAGAGAGTAAATCCTCTAATAGGGATTTGTGCTCAGTCAGTTGGCTGTTGCAGCAAAACAACCAAAAGAATAGAACAATTACAGTATTCAAAAGGCATTTTCTTTTGTGCAGATTTAAGAATTTGTGAGCTACTTTTTGTGCTCAAACAGATAATCCTAAATAAAATGTGCAAGATGCTTTGGAATGTCACAGATTCCCAACTCTACATTGACAAATATGCATGTCAGTCTAGCAGTATTCATTCGTTCGTTCTCCTAAATATCCTACTGGTCATGTGCTGGTGATTATTAACTGGTTATTGTGGCACATGCTAGAACCTGTCTGCAGAAATCTTCAAGAAAAACAAAAGGATAAAGCCGTAGTTGATCCACTTTATTACAGGCAGGGTTAAATGCTTAACATTATTCGGTGTGGGAAAATTCACGCAAGTTTTAAAAAAAAGAATCAGCCTTTATATGTACCTTACATTTTGTCGGTGAGTTTTTTCAGCAGTCCTGCTAAAATCAGAAGCACGCCCTGCAATTGGTTTCTCTCTACCTGAACCTGTAGATTGAAAAGGTCATACCATGACCCTGATGCCAAAGACTAAGAAGCTCCTTGTAATGATAACCAGCTGTAGGTGGAGGGGAAGAGCAATAAATCTGGGCTTTGCTAACCTAATGGAAACTAGGAACATCCTGGGAAAGACCCATCATGAAAGCAGTTAATTTTCTTTCAGATGTTCCTATAAATACTGTGTATTTCATGGTAGCAGGTGCACATAATGGTTAATAAAAGGGAATACTGAGTTCACCATGTATGTTGATGCCTTGCAAGTTCAACATCAGATGAGTGCTGTCATACAGTATTTTAAAAAAATCCCCTTAAATTGTTAAAAAAAAAAAAAGGAGTAAAAATTAACATAAAACGTATCAGGACTCTAAGCTGAGTGTGACGTAAAGCAGATGTCTATCCTGACAGCATAAACTGAGTGTCTGCTTGTTGAGAGTGCTTCGCTCTGCTGCCAGGGGGTGGGGGTGAATCGATGATGCAATCTAGTCAAGTGTAGGTAGGCTGTCATTAAGGATGAAAGGGTGTAATTCCATCAAGTGTTCATTTGCGGAATCAGGAAGCTACATAGAGACGTCAAATGTCGTGAAGTTGTCTGAGCTGAGAGGTTTCCAACCAACCAGGTGCCCTCACAGACGTTTTGTCCTACTTTCTTAGCTTTCTGAAATATTTAGTGACCGAAGAAAGTTTGAGTTGACTAGAGTTGAAAGTTTTTCAGTGTTTCTGTGCTAATTGAAAGAAATATATTTGAATTGTCTCCCATGGTATGACAAGGAACCCAAAATGGAATAAGCGGGTAAAGATAATGGATGGATGGATGGATGGTATGACAAGGAGTCTGTACACGTGAAGGGAAATGGGATGAATAAGCCAAATAAATTCAGTGAACTTGTTTTTATTCTTGTTTCGTAGTTCACTCCTATGTCCTCTGACACGTCTTTCACCTCCTCAGGAGATCAGGTCCAAGGACCTGAGCGATGCATTCGACAGTGGTATAGATGGTCTGACTGCAGAGACCAGCTCTCCGTCTCAGGTCTCCAGCCTCCTCTGGTACCCTCGAGCCTCCAGGGCGCAGTCTTCAGGAGCCATTCACCAAACAACGAGCGACGCTCTTCGCCAAAACATCTACGAGAACTTCATGAGGGAACTGGAGACAGAAGCCGGACAGGGAGATGGAAGAGATGTGGACATAGAGGAGGATGGGAGCAGCAGCGAGTCGGCCGAGGGCTCCCTGGAGCAGCTGGAAATTTTGTTTGAAAAGGAGCAGGGCGTGGTCAGACGGGCAGGCTGGCTCTCCTTCAAACCTCTTGTCACCCTGCACAAGGACAAGAAGCTGGAACTGGTGACCCGCCGCAAGTGGAAGCACTACTGGGTGACTCTGAAAGGTAAACTTACTCTCTTGTGGTTTTCACAAAGAAGTTAAGAAGATTACTTAAATTTCAAGCAGAATTAGTCAATGAAAGGGTTTTACTGATCATAAAATTGTGTGCATGCCTCTGTTTTCATGTCCATTTTTTCAGGATGTACATTGCTGTTCTATGAAACATATGGGAAAGCCTTTGCGGAGCAGGACCTGTCGCCTCGTTATGCTCTTTTGGCAGAGGACAGCATCGTCCAGGCTGTACCTGAACACCCAAAGAGGGAGAACGTCTTCTGCCTGAGCAACTCATATGGAGATGTCTATCTGTTCCAGGTAACAATCTTTTTCTAAATGGCACTGCGATACTCACCAGCAAGTCTGAAAGGTTTATGATGCTTTGAATTTCTGAATTAATAGAATATTGCTCTTAATGCTTCATCAAATCTCCACTTATCTTTGCTCTTTAAGGCCAGTAACCAGACAGATCTGGAGAACTGGGTGACAGCCATTCACTCTGCGAGCGCCTCACTGCTCGCCAAGCGCCAGGGGAAGGAGGACACAGTGCGTCTGCTGCGGAGCCAGGTCCGCACCCTGCTGCAGAAGATAGACATGGACGGGAAGATGAAGAAGATGGCCGAGCTGCAGCTGACTGTGGTCAGCAACCCTAAAAACCGCAAAGCTATTGAGAACCAGGTGATGATCCCTGAATTGACTAGATTGGCATCATTTAATAATTTGTGAGACCTAATACACGTGTGTAAAGTGGTGAAATATTTTGCTGATTTTACACAACCTTCTGCGTGCCATTGTTCCACATCATGTGTGTAATTACCACGTCGTGTGCTCTACTTAATTCTCCTGATTTGGCGACTGCGGTGACAATTTGGTGCTTTATTTTTGTCTGTGGGTGGGAGAAGTGGCCCAAATGCATCAGTTTCCGAGCGCATAGCGAGGGGCCCTGGGGAGCAGCTCGTTCCCGGAGCATCAGATTGGGATTCCAGATGTTTTCTGGTAATGGGCTCACAACATGCATTATCCTATTCCTCCTCCTCGACACAGCCTGGGGCTGCAGGAGGGGAGGGGAGCATCCAAAGCACTCAACGGTGTGCTGTAGCAGCTACATGCAGCAGATTAGAGGGGCAGAAAAAATTTAACAAGAACACTAATACTTTTACAAGAAATTAGGGTTAGTTGTGGAATGTGGGAAAATCCAGCTGTTTTTTTGTTTTGATTTTTGTACCTGCAACTCAGGTGGTCAAATGTGTTCTCTTTACTTCCTAAAGAACTTCATATCATGAGGATACTCACTGCTGATGATCTTAAAAACAAAAAAAAGAGCTCTTGTGTTTTGGCTGAAATTGTTATGTTTGCTGTAAAAATCCAACAAATGTCGAAAGGAACATATGGAAACACATTTTTCGAAGCTAAGACAAATTCAGCAATGACCAGTGGAGAGGTCGCTGCCTGACTAACAGACTGTGCTCACGTCTGCTTCCAATTAGCCAACATGCCACCTCAGAGAGACGTGATGGAGTTGGAGTGAATGATAGGGTCACAAGTGGGATGGGACAGGACTCTGATAAAGGCGCCTCGAGGCTGATGAGAGATTTAAGGTTTCTGTGGGGTTGTCTAGCGCCAGCAGGGCACTACTTTGATGTCTACACCCCCCACCCCCACCCATGTCTACTGAAATCAGTGCCAGTAAGACCTCGTTTGAAGTTTGCCTTCGTATCACGCGCATGCAAACAGTGCGATCAGGTTGCAGCGAAGGACTTATCATGCATTAAGGGTTTTACTGCAAGCAAGGGGCAAACGTGGAAAATAATACTTCTGCTTAGTTTAATGCCTCTGGATGTTAATAAGTTGTGAACAGAAGCTAAGTGGGCGCAAACATGCATTTTACTACTGCTGGTTTGATATTCTTCTGAAGGATATAACATTTTATGCATGTTACTATTTCAGGAGACTCCTAAATGATGATGCAATAATATGACTGTTCACAAACATTAGAATCCAGATTTATATATACAAAATATGCCAGTCAATTTCCAAAGCTTTGCTTTTTAAGAATGTAGTCTGTCATACTTCCCTTCTCTTTTGTCAGCATCTTCAATTGACTAAATGGATTCAAAACAAAGTGCATCTTTGTAAATTATGTAAAAATATCATAGGAAAAAAAGAGAAATTAAAAAACAGCATTCACTTCAGTTTATTTATTATAGCGCCAAGTCACAACAGAAGTTATCTCAGGGCGCTGAACAAATATATTCACATACATAAAAATTCAATTAGTAACATTATTTATATGAGGTAGGGTAGGGTAGCCAGTAGATTGTGTTGCTCTTTGTGTTACAGATTTTTATTGTTTTTAGTTTAATTAACATCAGATTTTGGCAGGACTTTTTGACAAAACGTCCACGTTCTATAAATTACGGTGCAGATCTTTTTTAAATGTATTATTAAATAGTGAGACGTTTGCAGTAGACACTTTGAACACATCAGTTAGGTTTAATCATAAATAGCCAAGTGCAAAATATTTTTTATCAAAACAGCACATTTCAGACTTTAAGGCTAGGTTTATAATCTCTGAATGACTCAAAGCTTTAACTTTACCCACCTGCTCAGTAACATACACCGTTACTCAGAGTGCATTAGTCCCACAGTAATTTCTCTGCGAGGCCTTTGTCTGACGTGTTTGTTTAAGATGCTCATAAAATCCCACCCTTTGGCCCTCTTCACAGTTTCTTCCTAACCCCTAAGAATGCAGTCAATGTGAACAAAACCTGATGGGACAACGCAGTAGGGTGCATTATAGTCAATGAAGTCATAGTCCAGACAAGGCCTATTAAAGTCACTTGTTATAGAGGGTTGTTTAATGTGAGTGTTCTTGTTAAAACAGGCTCCAGCTAACAAAATAGGCACTTTCCTATAGCTTACATAGGGCAAATGGGGAGAGAGGGGAGCTACAGTAAACTGGAAGTGTGAGTGGAAGTTTGACGGGTGGTCTGTAGATTTTCCTCTCAAGACCAAAAATATGCTTTCTGAATTACTACACATACAAAAGCACACCCCTCTGCTAGATCTGGAGTCATTTGTCACCGTTCAACTTCCACCAAGTCACAGCGTTACCCTCCACCAACATCTGCATGCAATTACACTTTGAGCGAAAGCATTTGCCTGACCCAGGATCCTTCTTCGACTCCCCACCCCTTAAAGCATTCCTACCTCAGAGATCAACCCCATGAAATTAAAACCAATTTAAATCAAAGTAATATTCCCTGTCCCCCTGCAGATTCAACAATGGGAGCAGAACTTGGAGAGGTTCAACATGGACCTGTTCAGGATGCGCTGCTACCTCGCCAGCCTTCAGGGTGGAGAGCTGCCAAACCCCAAAAGCCTGCTGGCCATCGCCAGCCGACCCACCAAAACCACCCTGGGACGCCTTGGGGTTTTCTCTGTCTCCTCTTTCCACGCACTGGTAAGGAAACCAGTAACAGACCTCAAGATGAATGACTGAACAACTGATTGAGAATAAAGCATCAGAAAACTAGAACTGACCCTTGCAGATGCTTTGAAGTGACACTTTTTGCATGTGACCTTTCAGTTTTCGTTCTGATTGCCGTGCAACATTAACTTTGAAAATCCTAATTATTTGCATGTCCTATAATCTATTTCTTCATTTGTTTAAGGTTGAACATAAACTGTAGTTGATCGTTTGATTAGCTGGAATTTGGTGCTGATTGCGGTCTTGATACTGTGCTCAGATCTGCTCCAGAGACGAGGCCACAGCTAGGAGGCGCTCAATGTCCCTGAACTGCCAACAGCGCAAGAGGGGCCTGTTTTCCTCCCTTAAAGGCTTGGACAACCTTACCAAGAGGGGCCGAGACAAGAGACCCTCTGCGTCACAGGTATACTGTTCTCACGGTCAAATCCAAGTGATCTCTTTTACATGGGAGGCCTGGGCCATAAGTATCGTCTTCTGCAATGTAATCCAGAGTGATGAACCACTTCAGGCAGTCTGAATCAACAATTATTGCTCGTTTCTTGTGTTCATCAGCAGTAAAACAATACACAATCCCACACGCAAAGCATGCAGCAATGTATTAACGTGTGCAGGCTATGTTGACGAGCATCTCTTGGGGGCACAGCTCTCTCAAAAGATACAGCTCACCCCCTCAGTGCAATTTGTGCCTATTTGTTAATGAAACAGCCTGAAGCCATGCTGCCATTTTGCTTACTTGCACGTAAATCTGCAGCTCTTTCAGCACATTTTCCCCTCAAGAGGGAGGGGGTTTAATAATTAAAAGCACATCCCTCCTGCTTTCCTCCAAATTTGACTGCAAACCTCCCATCAGCGTAAACACATGGGAGCATTTTTTTACCCAGGTGCAGATGAGGAAGTCTAAATCCTCTCAGGTTAGTAATTAGAGTCATGCAGGACGCCTTTTCTATTGTTACATAAATCTACCACTCTAGGCCCTGAAGGCCATGGAGAGTACTCAGGAAGCTCAAGTATTTCATGAACCTCTGGTCTTAAGTTAATAAGCTAGAAAACTCAACTCAATGCACTCTGGCCTCAAAGTCTGAGCTACAAGTTAATCGTATTCTTCATTTGGTAGCTGTGATTCCTGTCTGCATACAAAAAGTTCCCTGTCCTGGTTTCCTTTTCTCATTTATCCCACCACCTGTTGTGTGATATTTATGTTTGAGCTCCTACCGGCCCGGCCCAATGAGGTGATGTTTTGTGGTGCAGAAGTCCGAGGTGGCGCTGCGGCATGCACATGAATAATTAAAAGCAACGTGTGGCCAATGGCACTCTCCCCTCTCTCCTCAGTCCCACAGACACAAACAGATGGCTGGTGTAAAGATGCTCGATATTAAATAGCTGCCCTTTTACCCCCCCAGGTTTATGTTTTTATTTAGAGTGAATAATCATTGCAGTGTTTGGATTTGTTTACTCTCTACGGGAAATTTAATTCAGCTGTGGCCATTTTAAATGATATCGTCATCAAATTGGTTGTTCACTGATGTGGCACTGAGAAGAGACACGTCTCTGCTTTAGAAGGATTTGGACCGCAGGGTTGTCACGTGACCCACTCTCCTTCATGCATTCAAAATTTTCTGACTCTTTTATCAAGATATCCTCTCCCTGTCCCCTTACTTTTGCCCTCCATTAATCTCACTTGCCCCAACTGAGGCACACTATCTTTTACTGCCTTTTTCAGCATATTTAACATCTTGAACCTTAATAGTTTATCTTTTTTCCTCCCCAATTCATCACATCATCCCCCCACATCCAATCCCAACTCCTGTTCTCAAACCATTTCTTAGAGCATAAACATCAGTGTTACCCAGCAGTTCCTCTCCCACAGTTTCCTTCCCGTCTCATCTATGTTGACTGAGCCTAAATCTCATTTACCACTGCGACGCTCCGCTCCAGAACTTTGCCCCAAAATCATGCTCCCCTCCCACCCTTCACCTTCTTTTCTGTTTCTGTTCCCTCATTGATCATAGCTACTCTATGAAGCTGGCCATCAGTCAGCTGTGGAGAATAGGCCAAGATCTGAGGATTTGAGGGAGTGTTGGTAAAGCGATCTAAAATTAGACAGATTATATAAACTGTTTATAGCCAGTTTATAAATGAACGTGTGCTGAAGAGGAGAGTATCCTGCAGTTCAGGACTCCTGCTTCTAAAACAGGGGCTAGGAAGTTTGTGCTTGGGTTATTATTATAGTAATTTTGAGACTTCTTTGCATCGGTTTAAAACTGTAGGTTGCATGCTCGAAGCAAGAATTTTCAGCAGTGAAGGGTAGTTGAAGAGGGGGAGAGCGCTTGTTCTCTCCTCTCATCTGCAATCGAACTGTTACCTCCTTTCATCTCAAGTGTCCGTGCACTGCCCCCCACTTCACACGCACGCAGCATACTTTCACCACAGCACCTTCAAAGGCTCCGCATCTTGTTTGGAAGCTGTATTAAAGTTCTACCCTCGCCACGAGTAGTTTTTAATTACCTATAACTACCAGCGACGTGTGTGTCTAATATTGTGTTGCTGAAGCAACGTGTGTGAGTCAGGCAGTGCGTTGCCCCCTGTCTGCGCTTTTAACGGTCCGACGTTTGATTTCAGATCTTTGAGGGAGATGCTGGAGGTCAGATGTACACCCTGCCACCCAAAAGCTCTGAGGTGAGTCAGCTGATTCTGCAAATTTAATCAGTTTATAGGGATTTTGGTACTCCATATCTCATTTAAAAAAATCCCACTTCTGTCAAACGCCTGTGGCACAGTGGTCAGTTAAAAGTGTGAAGGACCTACAGGGAGATCGGGTCTTCTGTTACTTTTTGACCACTGCTGTGTTTTATGGCGTCAATAGTGGGGAGATATTTTTACACGTTGTGTGTGTGTGTGTTTGCGCGTGCATCTGAGTGCATTAGTTGCTCAGGATCAAAGCAAAGATTTCTTTTTATGTTGATCTGCAGGTGTTTGCAAGATAAACAGCAGCGCTAACAGGAGAAGTTCACCACGGTGAACACCTCCTGTAAGTTGATGTGAACAGAAATACGTGCAATGACTGTTTGAACGAACGGTGTTCTGTGTATGGATTTATAACAAATATAATTTAATAATTAACGAGTTTGTACCCTGCTGATCTGAGCAGCCAGGTTCTGGATTATTAAGTGGAGGCACGTTAATGCCTCAACTTCTAAAATCGCTGGTTAAAAACTGAAATATATCAAAGCTGGCTCTTTGTGTGAGATTATTTTTCTCTTTAGTTTGAACTTCAAACTGAATTTTGTAACTTTTTTTTTTTTTTTTTTTTACAATCAAAGGAGCTCATTATTGGCCCAAATCCACTTATTGACAATAAACTGTAAAGATGCTGATGCTGAGATTAGAAACTCACCAACCTAAAGCTGCAGTAATCATTATAGATTAAACACAACCAATACATGGGCTTTTCTCTTTAGTTGAAATCTTTGCTCCAGATATTTTAAAGGTATTTTATGCAAGATCAAATGATTGCAGTAATTGTAGGTGTTTACTGGCTGCATCTTCAATGAGCCGTGATAGACAACATAGTTGGACATCAAATATTTTTGCTGTTATTAGTTTTTTTTAAGGCTCAATTAATGAATGCAACACCAGGATAAGCTTGAAAAATCATGTTAATAAAAAAATCTCCCAATTTAAGTAACCAATTTGATCTTCATGCCAAAACATTTACCGTATTTTCCGCCGTTCCGGTCGCACCGCCCTATAAGTCGCATCAGTCCAACTATGTCTGATAAAGTGGAAAAATCCATAAATATGTTGCTTCGCCGTATACGTCGCATCTATTATGCATCACTGCTGACGCGTCGCATTTGTTACGATTCTCCACTTACAAGCTGGAAATGTGAGCTGGTGTTGTGCCAAAAATCGATTGGCTGCCAAATGGCAGCCACGGGAGCGTGCACGGGAGGACTTTGACAAGAATTTAACAAGTTTAACACTTAACAAAAGTATGTTTGCTTGAAATTATAGTAAAGATGTGTCTCAGTCTAACTTGTCCTTAATAAATGCATTTTGATGGTCAAATCTGCTGTATTTTCAAAAGCCGATATGCGGAAACATGAACGTGCAGAGGGACAAGCCGCTGTGCATTTCTTCAAAATTTAACTAGATAACCACCTAATAACAATTATTTGTTTGCTAGAAATTATAGCTAAGGTGTGTCTCAGTCTTAACATTTCCTTAATAAATGCACTTTGCCAGTCAAATCAGCTGCATTTTCAAAAGCCGATATGCGGAAACATGAATGCGCAGAGGGACGAGCTGCTGTGCATTTCTTCGAAATTTAACAAGATAAGCACCTAAAACAATTTGTTTGCTCGACTTTATAGTAAAGGTGTGCCTCAGTTGAACTTTTCCTTAATAAATGCACTTTAATGGTCAAATTAGCTGCATTTTGCCCGAGCGGCGCAGGGAAATGAAGCTTTTTTGATGGTTGCTCCAGGCAGATGACTGTGGCAGGCTGTGGGAAGCCGATTGTGTCATTATAGCCACTTTGACCTATTACATGATACAATGGCATGCCATACTGCTCGACTGCCATCTAGCGGCTGGAAATGGTAGTGTTCAATATTTTCAGTCAGAATGAATGAAAACGGTCATATCTCAGTCAAAATTTGATTTATAAATATGGGGGGAGGAAAAAATCATAAATACGTCGCTTCGGCGTATAAGTTGCAGGGCATGCAAGTTATGAAAAAAACTGTGACATATAGGGCGAAAAATACGGTACTTAAAATTTTTTTTTTTCCAATTTTGAGCCAGAACAAATGGCTATTTTTTTTAAATAAGCTTTTTTTATATTGCTAAATCATTAAACTGAATAATTTAGATCAAAACAACAAGAATCATGAATGTTTGGCATAAAAAAAAAAATCCTGTGCAAATGTAGGCAGCTGTTGTCTAACACGATACGTTTCGTTTCCAATGAGAAATCTCTGTCATGATGAAATGTGACACTAACAGATGAGTAGCATGGACACTTTCAGACAGTGCAGGATGAATTAATGAGGATTGTGGTTTATCAGGATGCACTGATTCACAGTAAGACTTTGTGGTCATGTAGGGTGTAGAAAAAAGATTTAGAACAGGAAGTGCTTCATGAAAACAATGATGTCTTTTATTAGGTCTGTGCTTTAAATGTTGATTTATATGCCCCAGCTTCCCCTTCAGTTGCGCTTAAACCTCTTAGGTTTGGATGCAAACATAGAAAATGGCTTATTATGGGGGATCCGCTTTGATTTAGTGGGGATTAAGACTCCTCAGGATGTGAAGTAAAAGAGAGACATAGTTCTTCTTTTCAATCTTAATGACTTTGTGTTGGTTGCTGTACTTTATACACAAATCCCTCAGATTACACTTATAAGCAATAATCATTCATTAATCCTTTGCAGGAAAGTCAAGTTAAGGGTATGCTAGTGCATGTCCAAGCTTCACTGTTGAGAGCTCCCTCTTTACAGGCAGCAAGTCCAACAGGCTGACTTTCTTCTGACACTGTCTGTATGTATGTGATGGAGTTGTCGGAGCTGCAGCCGACCTGCCTTATGCAAGCGTTATAACTGACTGGTCTGGTTTTGCTCCACAAACTCCCCGTCCACCCACTCCTGTCAGCGGCAGAGCAGGTTGAGATGTTTTGACGGCATAAAAAAAGTGACATGCTTGACTAAACATCACAAAAGTTTGAGTCATTGCTGTTTAATGCATGCCGTTACTTTTTAATTATTATTTACTGTCTGTGTTTGTCTGCACAGTGAGCAGAATATCTCATAAATGACTGAACAGAATTAAATGAAACGTTCGGAAAGTAATGACTTTATCCACAACTGATTAAAATTTGGAATCAGTTCATTTCAAGATGGCTGTGGCTATACCGCCTCCGTTTGACAAATATTGAGCTAAAATTTGAAGTGATAGTAGCTGAGCATCATTCACAAAACATATTCCTTGTCATGTTTGGGATATTGAATGAGGCTGTGCATGATGTTGTTTTAAAAAAAAAGTCATTATTTCTCCACTTGCTCTTGGTCTAAAATTATGGTAAGAAATGCTGGGCTTGTAATTTTATTACGTTTTCCCTCCAGTGTTTCTCAGACAGAATGCAATACACCTAGAAATACAATTTTTTGAAGGTCCTAGCTCTTGACCAGCACCCTTTTATCCATGAAATATGTATCGTCTTCACCTCTCACCACACTCCACTAACTGAAAAAACCCAAGCGATGCTTTAAATCCGTCTGGGTTGTCACTGTTGTCACCTTGTGTCCATGTGGCCGCATGGAAAACTGTTATAGGAGTGCAAAGAACTTTGGGTGGAGCATTTAGGAAATGAAGAGTAATTCCCTTTGAAAAGATCTAAAAAAAAAAAGGGGGGGGAAATGACAGTGCTAGCTGCTTCTTTGCAGTCGGTGTATCTATTCTGAGCAATGCTGTAATATTTGTGTTGCCAAGGGCAGCAGAAAGGGTGTTTTCGGGCAGTGTCCGTTATTCCACGTTTAGAAGCTTCTGGGTGGAGAAAGGCTGGCTAGGAAATAATTTTCATTCTTAAAGGGAAACTCTGAAGTATTGAACTATTTGGCAGAAGTGCAAACAAAAATAGCATATCGGTACATACAGTTGCCACACAGAGCCCTTTTTAAACTTCAGCGCGTGCCTCTGCTGTCCGCTTGGCAGCCGTTCATGGAACGTTGACCAGGCAACCGTTGGGCCATGAATGAGTGTACAGTGTTGGTCAACTCTTGGTCAGTGTAGGAAACCCTGTTTCTGTTTACACTGATATTGCTGGGACACAGATGAGGCTGTGATACAAACCTGTTGCCATGTTGTGCTTCATAAGCATTAGCACCATTAACACTTGTGTTCCTTATTCATTGCAGGGAGGGGGAAATATTCCATGCTTCTTCAGATTTAGTCATTTAAACAGAAAACAAGATGGATGTCTGTGCGCTTGTGCTGATTAGACCTGTGCTGAGAGCGTTGCTTGTGTTTGTGGAGCTAAGCAAAGCCCTGAATCAAAGACTTCTGCTTTGGGCTGTTTGTCTGGCAGGAGAAAAAGCCTTTTTTTTTTCTTCAGGAGGTGATTCATCAAAAACAGGCAGCCAGCTTGTGACATGAACAGAAAAACTCCTACATATTAGATAGAAAATCTCAGGCACTCCCATTTTATAGTTTTGTAGCGCATTTGAAACCTTTCCAATTATCCCGCTTGGTCCCAAGTCTCAGTTAAACTTGTCAGGGCATTTGGCGTGATGGAGCCTTTCCTTCAGATCTGTGGCCTTAATAATTGTGGTTTTGAGCTGCACGGTGGCGCCTCCCTCGGCTCCACATCTCTGCTGTGGCGTTTTCCCCCTCCAGAGACACAAAGTCTCAACCAAAAGCCCCAAATGGCTGCCTGTGAGGCTGAACGGTGGGTCAGCCCCCCCGCACCTTAATATCAACTCTAACTTTACTGTTAATGCCACAAATAATTCAGCATGTAATTACGGCCAGAATGTTTGGAAATAAATTGTCCCTGTACGTTACAATAATTAAAAAAAAAACCTTCTCGGACGACTCCGGAGATTTTGTCTGGACGTCTAGACTAGCCAGCTGGCCCCCGCCAATCTTCTTGTGTACATGGTCATTATGGGGACTATAACATGGAGCAACTGCCGTCTATGTTGTCGAATGAATTTCAAAGAGGCTAGTTGTATGACATCTTTGCTCCACTGCTTGATCCACAGCCAAGCATTTAGACTAATGGAACTCTATTGATTTGTGAGTTGTGAAGCTCAGCTCTCACTCCCGCTCATGCTTGCCTCTTTTATCCCATCTTTATCTCTTCTCTTAAATCCTCCTCTTCTTTGTCCCTCTACAATTTATCCTCCTTTTTTCCTTATCTTCTTAGAGACTCAATGGGCTGACCAGCATTTATTCCATGTCGCCCCCTGATGGGGGTATTTGGGGCAACATCAGCGTCAACTCCGACGAGCTGCTGTGTGTTTACATGCCAGACGGCCTGACTGTCCAAGTGCCCGCCAGAAAAGACCAGACAGCCACCGACCTTCTCTGTGCAGCTTGCAAGGTTGGATTTCAGAGAAATGCCATTTCACCACAGTTGGAGAATATTTTAAACAGTTGGGGGGAGAAAAAGAGGAACAGAAGCAGCAAGGCCTCCTGAAATGCATTGTCCTTTGAGTGCAGACTATGAATGAAAAACATTTATTTTCCAAAGCATCTGCAGGAGTACACTTGGTTGCAATAAGCAGAACTGAAATAAGTCATTTAATGCCTGACTTCTTAATGTCCCCGATGAATGGCTGCACATAAACTGACACACGCAACGTGCACGCAATCCCTGCAGGCGAAGCATCTTAGCATCTCTTCGCCGCGTGTAAAGTCTGTAAATAATTCACACCTCGCCTGCACAGCTGCTGCCAGACTTCAGTGCATGAGAAATGTCATATCATTTTGTGCGTGCAGGCCTCTGAGCATTAAGGGGCTCTTGTGTAAACAGGTGAAACAGCTGGACCCTGGCTCACACGGCCTCCGGCTGCAAAGGCAGGCAGGGCGGGACGTGGAAGTTCGCTACGTGGCTCCTGGTGAGCTTCTCCGTGACGTGGTAAGAAGGACGAGCCCCCACACCTCACGTCATTATCCTGCCTTTTCTTCATTGTTCATTGATTCGTTTCACCTCACCCAGCAGGTCGGTGATCAGCTGGAGGTGGTTCCAGCTAATGTGTTTACACTGCACATGAGAAGACCTGGCAACGCTGCTGACTTTGGTGAGTCAGGTGGACAAAGAGTGAGGAGTTTTATGCACAACCCACGGCTGTTTATAAAATTACCTCTCTGGGATCATTTTGTCAGGTTTTGCAGTAACGGGTCACACCGACAGCCAGAAGAACAGCAGGATTTTTGTCAGTGAAGTGCTCCCTGAAGGACTGGCCTTTAATGAAGGTAGTTCCTGCTTAATTCTGATCCCTAAACACACCCGTAACGGTGGCATGAGTGCCCTATGTAAATGTTCTCTGAAACATTCTTGTGTGTGTGTGTACATTCAGGTTTGCGTCCAGGTGATGAGATCCTGGTGCTGAATGGCCGATATGTGTCGACCGTGGAACTGGCTTTGATCCAGACTCTGTTTGCAGAACAAACCCTGCAGCTGAGGGTGAGGCGGGACGGTCCTGCTCTGGCCTCAGACTGCCCGGCTCCTCCATCAGAACACAGCCAGGGGGTTTGCAGCAAACACCACAGAGCCAAGTCCTCATCAGGTGCGTTCATCCACATGCATTTAAAAAGTGCATTTAAGGAGGATTTAAAAGCAGATGTGCTTTTATAAATATCTGACTACAAGTTTAACGCTTAGTTTCAAACATTGTTGAAATGCCCCACCTTAAAGTTTTATCTTATTTTTTCTTTTGTTTGTTATATATATTTTTTTCTTTTTACTTTGTATTTGTTCTCTTATTCAAATAGTCATTTTGGTTTCCTGTTTTGTGAGCCGTGCATGACAAAGCAGCTTTTATGTAAACAAGAAAAGTTACGGTCTGTCGCTCACATTAACAATAACAGCTGAAATGGTGGGTAGTTGTGACACTTTAACCTCATTACCAGGCACCAAACTTCTGCTCTAGTTGACATTTACACTTCCTGAAAAAGGCTCAGTTTATCTTTGCCTACCAAAAGCCAAAAGAGGCGGCAGAAAAATTAAGCTTAGGTTAATTTTAACAGCATTCCAGGAGAAGGTTTTCATTGCAGTAAGTGTATTTTCTTTATGAATGTATGCCGTCCTGTCTGCTTGGTTTAATTTCAGCATGCATGTGAAGGGATGAAACTGAACGGTAAGGTCATTCATGTCACATCAGATGCACGTGATGCCGGCTGGTTGAGAAGCAGTTTGTTATTGAAGCCCAGACTGGAGGGTATCATTGAAAGTTCAATTTTTTTTCCCACAACAGACACACAATCTTGTGTTAAATAACATTATGAGGTTCGTTAGACTTGTATTTTATTCCCTTTTGTTGGACAGAAATTGTTGTTTTAGATAAAAGTGGTGCACAAACAGAATTTATTCCAACTTCACAATCCCATTTTTTAAGTTGTTTTATTGCAGGGGGAAAAAAAAAACAACCCCAAAGAGTCCATTTCAAAGAAAGTGTTAAGTGTCATCTTAATTATAGCAATTCATTAGTGTTGCTGTCTCTTCAGACATAATTGAACACAAAGGGATTAATGACTTGAAGGCCTCATTACTGCAGTTGAGAATGATCAAAGCGCCTGCAGTTCTAATCTTCACCCCTAGAGGGCGCATGGTCCCAGGCAGGCGGTAAACACCACCAGCAGAGGAATTAACACTTCTCTGACAGAAATTACAAAAAGGCTTCTTTTTTTTTTTTACCCACAAAGGAAACAGTCTGTCATCTTGTGTTTATTGAACTTGATGCAAAAGTAAAAGAAGTGAGAAATGACAGCAACTGATTTTATTTTATTTTTTTAAGAAAATCTTTTCTTTGTGTGTTTAAAGCAGATTTTTTGACAGCCTTGAAAATATGAAGTTCATCTCTGCATGATGATTTTTTTTTTTGTTTATTTCCTGCAGTTGCATTGGCCTTTCTCCCAGGCTACAATGATAAATAACATGTTTCGTGTGCCAACTGCTGGAGACTGTCCTTGGGACCTTGAATTTTAACTACTCAGTTTTTCTGTTAATGTGTTTCTTTAATGAGTGTAACATGCAAATATACACAGATATTTAAATGGATTTCAAAAATTGCTATAACCCTCATTTGTTTAATTAAAGACAAAGGATAACTGAACTCCATTTTTAGTTTGGAGATGTATTTTAAGATTTGTGTGACTGAAGCGCCCACATGGGTTTCAAACTATGACGAACCAGTGTTGTTTGTGGTTGGAAGGATGAGTTATGGGAAAGAAAACTTAAATAGCAAATAAAAACTTAGGATAGAAGCAGAAATAGCCTCTGTGTGACACTCTTTCTCTTGCTCATCTTTTCCAGATGTGTGTGCTGCAGCTGACAGTGGAGAGCCCCGGTGCGTAGGACTGGAGAACGATCACTGTGCACCCAGGACTGTTCAGCACAGCAAGGTAGGGGGGGCTCAGCTCTC
The DNA here is from genome assembly GCF_014905685.2 of Nematolebias whitei. Taxonomy (NCBI): domain Eukaryota; kingdom Metazoa; phylum Chordata; class Actinopteri; order Cyprinodontiformes; family Rivulidae; genus Nematolebias; species Nematolebias whitei. Next base: position 21,797,865 of record NC_056518.1, read on the forward strand.
AGGAAGGCCATATTTCATCTTTTCTGCCAGGTTTATGTGTTTGTGTGTGGAAAGGGAAAAGGAAGCTATGCACATTGTTGCGAGCCTGTGCCCACTCGTGTGGCAGCTGTGAAGCTGTCAGAAAGCAGACTGGCACCAATCCGTGGCATTACCATAATTAGGATCGCCACCGGTATAAACACAGCTTATTACTGTCATGCAGACAGAAAGCTGAAGCTAGGCACTCCCATTGCCTCCAGTACCACCCCCTGCCCCCCCCCCCCCACACACAGAGGTAAACACGAGTCAACCTGAAAAAGACTTTGAAGAGCTCTTTTTTTTCTAATCACCGTCCAGAAATGTTTTTTATGCTTAATAGTTTTTTAAAAAAACAACGAAGATCGGATGGATATTTGTCCTGTCTGCTGTTAAATCTGATCAGAATTTTTTGATAAGTAAACTGATGTCACAGAAGTCATTAGCATCAGCCTGCCCTTTGGTAATATTTCCTCAGCAGTGTTGTAATTTATTGCACAAAAATGCGTACAGCAGTGTTTATTGGGAGCACTAATGAGTGTGTGTGGTCACTTGGAAAAGAAAAGCCACGTTAATGACATGGCCGGGTGCCTGAAATCTGATGTGTTCATGCATATTTACCTTCTCTCCAGCCTTTCAGCTAATATTTCATGTAATCTAAAGCTGTGTACAGTAATTGTTTCTACAACTGTGAGTGCATGTTTGGCTAATTTGTGTAATATGGAGCAAATGAAAATGGAGCTGGAGTTGGTGCATTTGCATTGGGTGGTATTGGATGGAAAATCCAGACCAAATATTTGGAAAGCATCGCCTCTTATCTAATTTCCTGCACAGAAGACGCTATGCAGTATTTGACCTGAGGTCAGATTGGAGGTGGATTAAAGGAAACAAGTCTCTTCTTCTCTTTATTCTGGCTCGATTCTTTTTGTTTGCCCAGAGACATGAGTCAGTCCCACTGCGCAGGGATCTGCAGTGCACCACCGCCACTGCTGCAGCTGCTGCTACTCCCTACCGTTTGTGTTTATATTCAAGGAATAAATGGAATAAAACTGTGTGTTTGCACAGAGGAGGTCTTTGAATTTGTGTCACTTGTATTATTGTGCACATCTGAGACACAAAGGGAGACGAATGTCACCTTTTTCATCATTGAGAGTCAACCACTGTGAAGGGAATGTGAAGATATCGGTGCTGGTAAATCACATTCTTGCCTCCACACAGAACTGAATTTAATCACAGCCCATTTTTTTTTTTTTCTGCAGGGTGTGGAGAAAAAAAAAAAAAAACCTGAATCACCAGGTAGAAAATTGGCTCCGTATCAGCATATAGGTTTATGCATGCACACTCAGTGCATTCTGAAAGTCAGTTGAGACAGATGGAGGAGAAGCATGAATTTCAAGCTTCCTGTCACATCTTGTAATCAGCTGCTTCATTAGACTGCCCACCTTTGAAGAATCAATCCTTTGTATTCCAATTTGCACTTGCACAAGAGAAATCTGTGTTCTTCTGCCTTAAGTTTCTTATTATTGTTTACCATCTGGGTGCTGATTTACATTTTTGTGCCTTGGGCTTAATAAAACATTTGGCCGTGGAGTGCCATAGCAAACGGGTTTAACACTGTGTTATGCTTGTGTTACGAGCTCAACCAATCGATTGCAGTTGTCAGCGAAAATGGTCCCGGCTATCTCCCACGAGACGCTTCAAACTAAACTGATTTGACCTGGATAGATGGTGGAACAATGCTGACAGGCAAAATTAAAACGGTAATTTCTATTTGTCACTTGTTATTTGGTGATTTACAGATGGCTAAAAAAGAACAAGTGACTCAGGGTTTTTATTTGATTACCAAATAATCATTTAAATCCTTTGTAAAGCAAAATGCAAAAAATATAATTTTTTTTGCTCCATCTAGCTTAATTTATGTACTTGTTTTTTCAGTCTTATATGATAATAAACTGGATACTGTAGTCCTTCGTTTATTGTGGGGGATCCGTACTCTGAAGTCCTGCGATAAGTGTAAAACCGCGAAGTAGGCATAGTAGTACAAGTAGTAAGTAGTAGTTTATTTTAGTATATACTGTGTGTGTGTGTGTGTATGTGGCCCTCGTTGACATCTTATCTGGCCCCCAAGACAATATTTTAAATGTAAAATACTTGTATCACTTAATTTTTTTCAGTAATCTTTGATGATGATGTCAAAAGTGCAACTTTTGACATCCATCCATCCGTCCAGTCAAACTCTTGTTGAGGAACCTGCAACCAAGAAAATATGCAGAGTATCTAACTTGAGTTAATGTAGATTCTGAAACTGGCCCTTAATTTGAAAAAGGGTTTAATTTTGACCCCCTTTTGTAAATGAGTTGGACACCCCAGCCTAACGCTATAAAAGGGCACAGAATGTCATGATTTCAGCTCCCTGCCTCTGCTGCTCTCCGCCCCCAGCAAGTCTCTTGGCCACGCCCACTTCTCTGCTCTGCACGGTGAACAGCTGATCAGCTGCAGCAGGAAGTTTATCCTGCAGTATAGGTTGCACAAAGGTGCAGCAGGTGCTAAATAATTTAAAATAATTATTTTAAATAAAAATGCCATGCCGATCGTGCGGCTCATCCATCAATCAGCCAATTGTGTGTCTTGTCCAATCTTATTTTGAAAAACCGCGATAAAGCAAGTCCGCGATAAACGAACTGCAAAGGAATGAGGGACTACTGTATATCAAAGTTGGTTGAAAATAATTAACTCTGGGCCAATTAAAAAAAATCTCATGTATTTGTTTCACTTAACTTTTTTACCCCATTGATGCAATTTGATGTAGACATGTTAAACAGATGTTTTCTACCAATAAAGCTGGTGGTTTGTGCTATAAGATCCATATAAAATACTAATGTAATGATACTGGAAAGAGAAAACAAACTGCAGCAGCAGCCAAAGCAAGTAGCTAACATTTGTGCAGAGTTTGGACAAATGTCATCCCTGTAAAGCACAGATCTTATTATTAACCTTCTGCAAATACAACCAGAAAGAGCCTCTGAGGATAGTTATTCAGGGACCTCATGCAATTACCTCCAAGACATCTCAAAAAGATGGCTGATCCAAAAGTTTGAGGTGAGTGGAAGCGCTGCCACAAGGTGACCATTTTGACAAAAAAAAAAAAAGCTACAATCTTGACAGGAAGCATTTTTAGTAACTCGTGCTGATATGTGTGGTTTTCAGTCTACTTGAAAATTTGAAACACTATAATCAAGAAAACACATGTTTAATAGATATTTGTTGTCGCATGAATTTTAATGAAGCAACTCTTCCTTAATTAACACAAACAATACTGTGATGCCACGTGAGTTATGATTTATATCTTTAGTTTTGGTATAAAAAGCAGCTTATATTTCCAAGTAGACATTCCTGCCTTGTTCGAAGCAAAGGTTAAACGGTGGACAGACATATTAAGCCTCTTTGTCTTCGTCTGGCCCGGCCATTTCAATAAGAGCCTTTAAATGGACTTATGAAAAGAGTTATAAGTGGAGCCATGTCTGGCTGTCAGTGTGGAGATTTTATGCTTGATTTATTAGTTTTAGATACCGATGTTATTGTTTCCCTCCGAGTAACGGTACAGATTAGACCCACACACATTTGAACAACATATCCCCTTGCAGTCTATTTTTCTCTGCTTCGTCTTCTTTTTGCGCTTATCTCAGTGAACGAGAGCAGTGTGAGGTGTTTCAACACATTTAGAAGAATGTGTGAACTCCTCTTTTATAGTACCTCGCAGACTTCACTACGATGCCTACAGATATTAGCATGCAGCTTCTTCAAACATAATCTTGACTTCCTTCCAGCTACACACATCCTCTCAGTAAACTTTAGAGAATCTCCCTTACCCGACTGCCGTGTGTGTTCCTGTTGACGAGGGTATAATTTGGAGGTGTGTGTGCACACGTTATGACTAAGCTCATCAGCCGCCATCTGGCCATGAACAACCTAATAATCTGGGCTTACTGCTTGCAGCTGAGTTAATGCAAGCCTCCTCTTGTCAGTCCACTCCACCGTACACAAGTTGGAGGTAAAAATATTCTAGAGGAGCAACAAAGACCTGAAACCATTATGACACCAGTTTGCCTGAAATGACCACACCAGGGGCTGCTGCAGTACCAACCGTAGCCCCAACAAGTAAAGATGAAGATCCTCATCAGTGCCTCTGCCTCACCACCTTAACCGAGCTCTTCATGCAGGATCGGTCACCAGCCCACGCCTTGTACTCTCTGCTAGCCATGTGCTGCTTCTGGTCCTGCAGCTCTGAAGCAGAGGAGATGGACCTTTTTCTGGGACCTGCACTGCTCAGCTTGGGAAGACTCCTCAAGGACAAGCTGGCCTGCCTGGCTGAGGACATGACTGCCTGCCTGTCCTGCCAGAGAGGCGCCAAAGGGGACAAACAGGCGGTAATTATGGGCTGATGTGCTTGTGGGTGGAATTAACGGGAGAGAGCTGATACCATGAGAATTCACACCTCAGCTGCTAACTTTCTTACTAATCCCAATTATAGTCTGTTGGTACTCCCCTGAGGATCCATGGGATGGACGAGACACGTTTGCCATCCATAAGCATTTCCACGCAAACTTTATGATTTATTTTTAGGCATCTTAGAATAAGAGTTGTGTATAATGATTCTTTGCCTTTGTACTAGCAGTCATGCAGTGGAGTGGGTCTGAATAGCCGGGGGGACTCAGTAGAATGGGTGCTTTAATCTGAAGCTGGCTTCATTATTAACATATATTCCCTCCTGAAGTCCTCTGAGAGTTGGCAGAATAATATTTGTTAAAGATGAATAATAAAAGGCATAAATGGGCTTGAGTGGAGCGCAACAGGACCAGCCCTCCCCTCTCATCTTCCTCTCTCCTTCCTTCAGCTCTGTTTGATTTATGAGTCTGTGCTTTCTTTTATTGGGCTTTGTAAAGAAGATGGCATTGTGGCGCTATAGCATGCTAAGATGGCACATGAATCACAGGACAGTGGGTGGTTGCTCCTTCCTTCTCTGCCTTACGGTGTCATGACAAGGCTGTTTTCTGTGAGGGATGGGTAAAACCAGCCCCAGGGGCATGCCTGTAATTCATCCTGTCGTCTTTATCCTCTGCCTCCTCACCACATTTGTTTGTTTACTGCAACAAAGATTGCACTCCTGTGCGGGAAAAGTGCAAAGCTTTTCCTTTGATTTTTCAGCATGCAGCATCTCATTGCAAAACAGAGATTCTGCACCTAATGATTCAAGCGTTTTATCTTGCAGTTTACCTCCACACTCCCAGTCTGACATGGCTCCAATGCCACCTTCTTTGTGTTTATGCCCAAAACTTTGAATAAACAAGTGTAGTAATATACCGTTAATTCAAATGGGACAAAATTATGTTTAATGCAGCGATGCACGATCTTATCGGCATGGTATCGGCCGATATTAGTGATAAAATTAAATATCGGACATCGGCCATTCCATCAAAATAACTCACCGATATAAAAGGCGCTGTTTATATATCAGTCAGAGTTTCTTTATTTGTCATTCGCATCACATGTGGTACATATGGTGGAATGAAACTGTGTACACAGGGTCCCAGTTACATCCAACAATAAAATGTAAAGAAAAAAAAAAAACGGTAATAAGATCTAAGATATAAACTAAAAAATCTTTAACTAAAACAGTACGCTGAACAGCAGCACAAACATGAGTCTGTGTGAGCAGATGAATACGAATGAACACAGAAACAAAATAGATCAGCAGCATGATGTGATTTTATTTTATTTTTTTTCATTTTTTCATGAGTCTAACAGCCTCAGAGTAGAAGCTGTTCCTCAGTCTAGTGGTTCTACACTTAATGCTCCTTAACCTCCTTCCTGAGGGGAGCGAGGCAAAAAGTGTGTGTGCTGGGTGAGTGGGGTCCTTCATAATGCAGGTGGCCTTCTTCCTGCATCTAAAGGTGTAGACGTCTGTGATGGTGGGGCGGCTGATATATATATATGTGTGTGTGTGTGTGTGTGTGTGTGTGTGTGTG
>NC_056518.1:21804305-21813270 GCF_014905685.2 Nematolebias whitei
ATATATATATATATATATATATATATATATATATATATTCATTCAGTGCTGTTTTTGTATGGCAACCCAGTGACAAGGATGCCTGCAGCTCCAGCACAACGTTATGACATCACGCTCGCTGTTGAGTTGAGATTTGTGAAAATTTACAAATTAGCACTGTTCGAGTGTTGTCATTGCGTTAGAGTAAATTTCATGAATACATTTTACATTAAACATAATCCAAGTTGAAGTGAAAGACCATGCAGAGAAGCTATGAGAGAACGCTATGTAGTCTCTGTAAGTAGGTCTAGGAAAAAAAATCAGTACTGGTATCGGTTATCGGCCAAATAAGTTTCAACATATCGGATATTGGCCAAAAATCCAAAATTGTACATCCCTAGTTTAATGATATACTTTGGTTTATGAATAACTATTGTACAGGATGATAAAATTGTAAATTTACTCACTAATATTTAAGGGAATCATTTTCACATTCAAATAAATTGCAGCTCAAGAGACTGTTATCTGCTAATTGGAAGTTTGGTTGCTTGTTTTTTAGATTAAACATCCATCTGAATAGGCAAGGCACTGACTGAACATCATGTTGTCCCCAAAGTGTTCATCAGTTTGTAACTTTGTAAGAATAAAGAAAAACATTTTGTTTCTATCGTTCCATCACTGTGACTTTAATGAAGGCCTAAATGCTGTAATACTTTTCAGATAATGAGGGCAGGGACAAGAATCTGAGGCCACGTGTCTAAACTGATAAAAAGTGGAGTGCTCCCTTTGGGTTCAGGGTGAGTCACTGAAAGATGGACAAACCAATCAGGGCTTCATCTGCAGTAATGAGGACATTGCTCTGGTCAGTGACAGTGAAGCAGGGCTTTAGCCAGAAGGTGAAGCTTTTGATTTACTGGTCAATCTATATTGTAACCCAAGGTAATGAAATGTGACTCATGACCAGAAGAACAAGGAGCTAGAAATAGCTTCCTTCCATCTTTAGAAATGGGGTGAGGAGCTCAGAGTTGAGCTGCTGCTCCTCTGCATGTGAAGGTGTCAGCTGAAGTGGTTCAGGCATCTGATTAGAATGTTTCCTTTTTACCTCCATCTGGTGGTTTTCTAGAGGCATCTGACTGGGAGGAGACCCAGGGGCAGACCCAGAGCCTGCTAGAAGGACTAGAGATACGTTTTGCCCTGCAAACGCCTCAAGATCCCCCAAGAGAACTGGAAAGAGATTACTGTGTTTCCCTCAAAGGCCTGTTGCATCTGTGTCCCATTAAATGGCTTAGTGGGGATGATGGCATGATAGGTGGGATTGTTCAAATTAACTTTAATGCATGCCTTTATAATAATTTGTCAAGTCATATTTTATTATTTGTTTTGTAAGTCCTCATGATGGAAACTACATTCATAAGTCATTTTCTAAAAGCAGTTTCTGTTTGTTTATCCCACTTGAAACTTTGCTTTGCATTGAACAACATGTGTCACATTTTATTCTTGTGAAAGGCCATAGTTTACATTCCTGCCCCGTTAGCCCCACTGATTCAGAGCCTCCCATTTTCGAGTCAGCCATTCCTGTGTGTGTGGAGGTACTAGAACACTCTACATTGTACTGCTACTATTGAGACTGGACACTGATGCAGCTCCTGGCCTCTGCATTCAGCTCTCTGGAAATTACAACAGAGAGGTCACCTGGAGTCGTGAAGGAGGAGCCGAGATGGAGCCGAGTTGTGGAGACGTATGTAGAGCAATGCAGATGCGATGAAATGGATTGTAATAGCCGTTAGGGGAAGAATCCCCCAACGTGGACAGACTTTACTCTTCTGATTGGCATGCAAGACAAAGCAGTAGACAAGCAATTTCTCTCTGCCTGCACTCACAGAACAGAAGGACAGAGAATCAATGACTCAGTTGTCATCAATTCCACCTACGAGGCAGAAATGTTCAAGTCTGAAGCTTCAAACCCAGATCAAATGGAGCGACCAGTTGTACATTAGAAAGCAAAGAAGGAGGTAGAAGGTTGGGAAAGTCGAAGAGATTTGTTGGTCATTTCAAGACAGTCAAGCTATACAACCAGTATCAGCATGTGGAGCAATCATGCCAACGTTTAAGGGAGGCAAGCTGCGTAGGAAGGGTTGCTCACTCGTCCGGAGAACTCATCGGCACGCCACAGCAGCATGGAGGCTCCTCTACAGACTGCTGTTCATGGTGACCAGGAGACTGGGGGAGGTAGTGACATTTTATGGTCTCGTATTTAATGTTTTTGAAAAGAGGGTAGTAAGTCATGAGGCCTGAGCTGCCTTTTTGAGTGCACCACTCGTGAAAGTGAGTTAATTCAGTAGGAGTGGTTTGATTTAGGGTTCAAATCATTAATGTCAATGTGAGAGGAATAAAGCATGTAGTTCATATGTGATGGGATTTTCTTTGATCTGTTTGGTGTGACGTGAAAATTTTTTACTCAACTTAAAAAAAAAAAAACACACTGGGGGAAAAAGCTCTTCGCTTTGACAGTGAGCACATATAAAGGTGCTCAGGTGGTGGATTCACTAAATGAAATTCTGCGATATGTTGCCAGAGTGTAAACGAGACGACAGAATAACAGATTATCTTTTTTTGTTTTCTCGTCTACAAGGATGGGACAATAATTATTTTCTAAATTGACTCAAGGGGATGAGCACAGGTATGATGTAGAGTCGACACCTGTCAGGATGAAAACCTGAACAGGGATTCACAGCAGCAGCTGTCAGATCTACTTGTTTTTCATAGCTCTCCTAGGCTTTTTTTCACCCGTCTCCGCTGGCTCATGTCCTTAGCTCCTAATCGGTTATTTGGGCTAGCTGTCAGGCTGCGTTGCCTTGGATTCTTTTGAGGCAGCGGCGTGGCTCTTTCTGCTAGCCTACCTTCTCTAGTCAGGCTCCAATGCAGGTACCGTTGAGTGATGACGAAAATAAGTACTTCTGAGTGAACAGTGCCTAAAATCCATGTAAAGTCATGCATTGCTCTGCAGCTCTATTGCCCCTCTATGATCTCATTATCATTTGTATACATGTGAGTAGAACATACTGCTGTGGGAATGTGATGAGAATTAAATCACTTGTGTGGTGGTTAATGCTAAAGAAGTAGACCGTAGTTCATGCCTTCCCATTGGGTGTCTGAGCAGAAATAAAATATGTCTGTCATCAGGTTCTGACGGTGGTGTTTGATGAATTTTGTCGCCCTTAACCTCTTCATTTCCTTTAGGCAATCTCCCCTGTCAATCTGCCTGGTGGGAGAGTTTTCCCATAGCAAGTTTTGTTAAACTAGGACTGACTAATTCTGTGTGCTCTTCAGTCTTAACAAGCTTGAAAGTGAACTTTTATCAGCAGCAAGATTTACGAGTTAAAGATCGCTGGCATATGCATTGAAGAAAATGCTCCCAATCAGCTGGGCTCTTGTTCACAAGAGCATAATTCAGTTAGTGTGAACCAGCATGTTTAGGTTGGTCCATTTTGCAAGATATGATTGCATCTCGTCCTCGCCACCGGTGCACAGGGAGACATTAAGTCCCTTCATAATTAACAGCAGACATTCAAAGAACTCCGTGGTGGGTAGCGGATCTCTCCAAAGAGGCTTAGACCAGATATTTAGAAAGAAGATAAAGAGGAATTTCCCCCTTCTGTCTCTTCCTACTCCGTCTTGTTGTTTTCAGCCTAGATTCATATTCTGGGTGGTAAATCTCTGGAGTGACCGTGCTGTAATGAGCCAGCTGAAGAGTTGGTGGGGCTTATTAACGAAAGCCTTGATCGTCTGTGGACTCCCTGGGAGTGGGATAGTTTGGGATAGTAGTTTTACTGGTATCAGAACTAAAATGAGTCAGACAAGCGTTCGCACGCTGCTCATGTTTGTGTGCACTGCGACGCCTGCAGTGTCAGAATGGAGGGTGTGTCAATCCATGTCTGCTGCTGTAAGGGGGGGGGGGGGGGTGCACTTGATTGCTTGCTTGTGCGATATTTTGAATAGTAACACACACAAACAGAGGAGGGCAGAGAGTGCTGAGCAGCTGTTTTGCTTGGCACGGGGGCTGCCCCACTGCTCTGTGTTGCTGTGCAGCAGATTGGAAACTGCTATTACTGGCACTTATCAGCCTCTGCTGATTTTAGGGATTGGCCATTGATTGTAATGTAACATGTCAGTCACTTGAAATATGGACGACTGGTCATCATGGGACTTTTTTTAAGAACTGACATCTTAATTAATGGCTTGCACTTCAGTCTAGCGATGTTTGGCTGCTCTTGATTAAGTGTTCTGTTTGTCAGCAAAGATATTTTGAATTTTGATGGATTTTGTGGATTTGTTGTTTTCATACAAAAAGGTGTAATGACGGACTTTCCCTTGTTAACTTTTGTGGAATTTAACAGTTTTTAAATGTTCACTTTCTGCCACAATTGCAAACAAATTGTTGCATTTTACCTGCCACAGGCAAATCTGTGCCTTGAGCAAATAATTTCTCCCTGGGGCTGTACAGTTAAAGTGAGTTAAAAAAAAGTTATGCAGATAATCAAACACATGGTTAATTATATTATGGTAATTGATGATGCTATGCTGAAGTCCTCATGGGGTTCCAGCTGTCAAAAAAGATAGCTGAATTGATTTTTTTTCTTTGAAGTACTACAATACAAATTAAAAGCCTAGCATTCCTTGAAGGAATATCACCCACCACTTTTCATACATATATTGGGACAAATCTTAAAAAAACATTGCCCAAGACTATTACTGACCATGCACCATGTAGCCATACACATAATTTAGCTTTTACAGTTTTGGAAATGGAAATATTAGCTCTCCGAGCATGTTTGCGTGTGCATTGTGATCCATATTTTATCCAGCTGGTACTTAACAACCCCTGACCTGCTGACCCTAAACGCACCCTCCTCTCTGCTGCCTCCTACAGAGCGTGGACGCAGTGTGCTCCCTCTACCAGACCTTCCACGAAGGCTCGGGCCAGGATGCCGGAGGTGTGATGGACGACATCAGGGACCCCTCGGTGACGCGAGGAGGAGAATTGGGCTTCAGAGAGGATGCGCTGCTCAGACCTTGCCCTAAGCATTTGAGTGCCACCGAGAGGCTGCGCAAGGTCATCCAGGAGCTTGTGGACACGGAAAAGTCCTACGTGAAGGTGAGTCCACGCAGTTCTGACAGCTGTAATATAAGAATTTAATCTAAGAAATTGAGATGAATATTTGATTAAACTCATCTGCAATTTCTAAAGATTTAGTAAAGAGGGTCACCATTTCATTTTTGAAAGCCTAAGAGGACATTTTTTTTTATTTAAGTCACTGGAGAGAGGTGTTTTAAAAAAAGAGAGCATTATAAAGATTAAATTCTCTCTGACAGGAAGTGTGAGCACTCTTCTCCTGTTTACACCCATCCATATTAAACGTTACACTCAAACTTCTTCACTCCTTGCAGTTGCTGGTATTCTCCTCACTTTTTACCATTTTCTTCCATTGAGTCGTAATTGAGGAAAGAGGTTGTCTTCTCCGAGTGGCTCTGTACAGGCCTTTCTGTCTGTACCAGCACAGGTGGCAAAGGGAGAGGGAGGACGAGGAGGAGGATGCTCATAAATCAACCTAATGAGAATATCCTCACTGATACAGAGACAAGCTACAGCCACATTAAAGGAGTGGGCAGCCATGTTAAAATGGAGAAAGAGAGGGAAATGAGGTGATTGTAGGATGAAGTGGGCAGCTGGAGGTTATAAAGGGAGAAATCTGATGATGAAAGGGGTTTTAAAGGATGGGCAGGATAATGTGTAGATGACTGAACCTTTGTGGATTCAATTCTTTTTACAGGACCTGGATTGCTTGTTTGAGATCTACCTGAAACCGCTGCAGAGGGAAACCTTCCTCACGCAAGATGAGGTAGGTGGCAAGTCTTTAAAAGACCACAGTCCTTACCCATGTCCACTAGAGTTACGACACTCCTACCCCTCAGCACAAACCTACTAATTTTAGGGGCAAAAGGTGAATTTTAACTCTATTGTGTAGAGCCTTATAATGTCTGTGATGCAGAAAACATGGAAACTACAAAATCTGAGTGCACTTTAAAACATGTAATTTATTAAAAATAAACCAGATTTCATTGAGTCTTACTTGGAGCAGCCAGAGGGGTGTCTTTAAAGATATATATGCAAGATTTTAAATTCATTAAGTGTTTATTACCCATCGATGAACCTTGCAGGGTCATCTCCCTTTACTACCACTCCAAATGCTTCTTGGAGAAATTAGCAGTCCCCTTCACTGACCTTCCAGCATCCCAGAAGAACACGTTGATAAAGTCTGGCTGTAGCGTAAACCCACCCTTGAAGCACTCACCTCAGCCCACTGATTGCTGTGCATGCTCTTCATTACAAATGTGTGATTTTTCTCCGTTTAAAGCCCCTTTGATTAAATTCTGACAACAAGGAGTTGCTGCAGCATGCTGATGAACTCAAGTTTCCCCACTCTGACCTCAGCGTGCGACATCCCTCCCAAGACACTCAAGTCGATAGTTTGCGGAGACCCGGGGCAAATCAAATGGCCATTATGAGACACGGGGACGTGTGCAGACACGGAAAGGACAGGGGACATTTTAGCCCCTTAATGGCTTTTAATGTAGGGTATTGGCCACCCTGTCTGTATGTGTTGAAAAGTAGGTGGCACGATTCTTATGTGTTACATTTCTAGCGGGGACATAGCTTGTCATTAACTGCTTTTGTCAGAGATGGAGTCATCACAGTGGAGGTTTTATAACACTCCGGTGCCTGTCTCACTGACTGTTATGAATTACAAGCCATCTTGGCTCCCCCCACCCACATAGCCTCATAGTCGCTCCTTTTTTCCCACCTCCTCCTCCCACTCATCTGTCTGTGCTGCTCTCCTTTCATACCTCCCCATCAATCAACTTCACACACTTCCATCAAATTGCTTCCCTTTTTCAATTTATAACATTTCTCCCCCTACATCCTGGTTTCCTTTTTAGATGGAGAGCCTGTTTGGCAGTCTTCCTGAGATGCTGGACTTCCAGAGGGTCTTCCTTCAGACTCTGGAGGAGAGGATTGCCTCCTCGCCTGACTTCAGCACACTGGAGACCCCCTCACAGTTTAAGGTGAGATACTGAAAGCGATTACCGTATTTTCCGGCGTATAAGTCGCATCAGTCAAAAAAAAGCATCACAAAGAGGAAAAAACATATATAAGTCACATTTATTATGCGTTTATTTAATGGTTAAAACAGCTTCATTTCACCTGGGCGGCGCCATCCATCCATCCATCCATTCATCCATCCATCATGGCCAAAGCTGCTAGCTCTCCCAACGTTCCTCCGCCTGCACCAGCTGAGTGAAGCGAGCGTGCATGGGAGTTTTTTTGCAGTTCTTTGAAATTTTAAGCATTAGACAAAAATTGCGTTATGAATATGGAAATTTTTTTTTTTATATATAAGTCGCTTCGGCCTATAAGTTGTAGGACTGACAAATCTATTAAAAAAACTGCAACTTATACGCCAGAACATATGGTATATCTCATTATTCACAAACTAGATGATTTGAGCCTTTGTTCCGAGGGAAGGCGTGATCTTTAGAGTTCAGGGGTTTTTGAATAATTGAGGTGTTGCGACAGGAGCATGACCATCTGATTTATAAGCCTAACATGACAAGATGTGGGGTCTATTGATCGAGGCTGCAGTTCAGTGGTTTGGAATGTGAGCTGCTGAAAGCTTGCACACTCAAAAGGTTAGTCGAGAGGAAGGGGGAGGCAGAGGGGGCGTCTGAATTGTCTCCCTGGAGAGGGGGGATGGTCATGACTTCACATGTTCACACTCTTTCATCCTCTCGCTCGTGCCCTGTGTATAACCTGTCTGTCTGTCTTTGTTTTATTACCCGCAGAAGCTGCTGTTTTCTCTCGGGGGCTCATTCCTCTATTACGCCGACCACTTCAAGCTCTACAGCGGCTTCTGTGCGAACCACATCAAAGTCCAACAGGTTCTGAAGAGAGGTACCTACATGCCATTAACATAAAATACACAGCAGCTTAATTACACTTGTGCTGCAGCATGGCACTGACTATTTGTATATAGATCTTTTAGACGTTTCACTATTTTTTATATAGCACATTTAAAATCAACTAAATACTTTTTTGCAAACGCTGTTCGTGTCTAAAAATTTCTTAAGATGATTAAACCGTCTTTGCCGCTAAAGTCATTAAAGTTGCATCAGAAGGGACTCACTTCTGGACTTTTGGGGATACTTTGTGGGAGGAAAGTGATTTTATGTGGATGTAAGTGGGGCGACTGTTGCCATTCCAAATTACTGGTAACAACCAGGTCTGCCTTATCTCAGAAACACTCACCACGTGAATGTTCTCCTCTCATTTGATAATTTACACTTTCAGGATACTCAAAGTTTAAACAAACATGCACATCTTTAGTCAGACTTTTAAGTGATCTTCAGCTTGCGAGCCCGTAACTGTCACGCTGATCTTCCTGCAGTGAGAAAAAACTTCAACTTGATTCATGCCTGCTATGTTGCTGGCCTCTCTGGCATCACTTGGGAATGCTGCCCAGTTGGAGAACCATATAAGAAGATTTGCTTTGCCGACAAGCAACATCCCTGTGCAGTTTCAATCTGTCACATTAACATAACTGTTTGGGGGTTTTCCTTGAAGTAGGCAGCAGGATGGATATTTAATAGGATTAGCTGTTAAGTCTCAGATGGGTCAGAATTTCCTGAAGCGAAAAATATGAGAGACAAAGTTGGTGCATGAAAGAGGTTTAGACACTTATTTGAATATTTTGGTAATATAAATTATGTTGACTGCTTTATCAGTACACAGTGAAATTATAATTTTTCTAAAGCAAATGCAACTCTCAGGAAGTGTGAACTGATTTTGTATTTACTGTACATTATCCTACATTACGATCCCAATTCTCACTAAGTTGTGATGTTTAAAATGTAAAACGGGGGGGGGGGG
>NC_056518.1:21813370-21857967 GCF_014905685.2 Nematolebias whitei
GGGGGGGGGGTACAATCATTTGAAAATCTCGAATGCATTTTTATTTTTTTTACAGTGATACATAGTAATAAATGTTTTCTATACATTAAAGAAGAGGGAACAACCAGTCAGTTTTTAATCACACAGTAGAAAAGCCTGCCTCTCTGATTATA
This sequence comes from Nematolebias whitei, assembly GCF_014905685.2. Lineage (NCBI taxonomy): Eukaryota > Metazoa > Chordata > Actinopteri > Cyprinodontiformes > Rivulidae > Nematolebias > Nematolebias whitei. The sequence goes on from NC_056518.1 coordinate 21,813,523, forward strand.
TAGGGGTGCATCATGAATAGCGTTGATCAGAGATGATGTCAGGAATTGTGGGGAATCCCCAAAGTCCCGAATGTCAGGCAAACAAGGCAGCAGCCTGCATGTATAACATGGCTGCAGCATCAGACACTGGACATGTGGAAATGTGTTTTCATGAGGTTTTCAAAAATAAAGCTCTTGTGAAAGTGTACCCCAGTAAAAAAATAAAAAACATTTATATTAAAGTTCATAAGTTTGATATTTATATACTGGTTGAAAATAGCCCTGTGAGAAATTCATAGTAAAGTTAAAAAATAAAAAGTTCATAGAATTAATATTTAAAAGTTCAAATTATTTAATCCAGAAAAAACTTTGGCTTGCAAGCTCATTTATAACATGCGACTTTTTTTTTTTTTAACCCTGCCTCTAAAAAAGAATCTGAATCGGGTATCCGTAGGAGCCGAAATCGAATCGAAGAATCTGAATCAGAACCGAATCGTTCAAATTCAAATGATGCCTAACCTTAATGTCTTCGTCAAATGCTTTTGTTCATGTCAACCTAAAGGAAGACGACGTTCCTGGGGCCAAAACCGACTTGGAATATATTGAAGGATACAATGATACACAGCTCAAGCATTGGCTACAATGCAGGGGACTAGCAGTGCATGCCATTGATTCGCCATGTATTGCACAGGATTTCAGCTGCAACCCTGACCAACGCTATTGAAAAATCCAGAAACGTTAAAATCCTACATCAGACAAAAATAAGACATTCCCCTCCAAAAACGCTAAATACTGGTCTCCTCAGGTCCTGGATGTTTCAATTCAATTCAATTCAGAAGTACTTTATTAATCCCAAAGGGAAATTAAATGTTGTTGTAGCTCATCATCCTGGTTTATTAGAGTTGTTAAAGATGCTGATGGCTGTGGGCAGGAAGGATCTCTTGTAGCAGTCCGTCCCACAGCGGATCCGAAGAAACTGGCTGTGATCCGTCTGATCCGTCCACCCAGACCCAGCAGACCTCTCGGTCCTCTTGGGCAGCAGGATTACCTGAACGCCGGGCACAACTCCTCCCCGAGCGATGGCCATTTCTCCCAGCAGCATGCTGTGCCCCTCATTGCCATAGACTTAACTGCAGGTGCCGGGGTACGATCTCGGCCCTCCTGCTGCCATGAGCTGCGTTTTCCGCCACCTCCAAGATCTCGGCAATCAGACACTCAAGCACCGCCTCCAGGTAGATGGGAATGCATCCACGGCGCCTCCTTTTGAACTCATTTAGGATTTGGGGCTGTAGTTGAGGTATTATTTGAGCTTTTGAAATGTTAATCAGCTGCTCCCGGTTGTAGAAAACCACCTTGTTGTTATGGTTACACATCATAACAAATGTCCAAAAGTAAAAAAGGTTTCAGTAAAAATCCTTCTAGCGGCACGTCATCTGATACCAGAGGAAGTAATCATCTGAAAAAAAAGCCATTTACGTCCAAAAAAAGAGGACAAAGTTTTCAAAAGCAAAATCTCTGTATTCATGTAAGAGAGCTACTGCAACATGCAGCCACCTTGAGCAGCGCAATACTAGAACCTTGAGATTCAACATTTGCAGATTGTTGTTGAAGAGCGGATGCTACACAGTGATAAACACGATTGAATTTTTTGGGGTGATTTTGTTGCCATCAAATTTAAAATTCTCACATTTTTCCTCTAAAAATTGTCAAATTTTTTGTTTAAACATTAAATACATAATTTGTTCAACTGTGACTAAAATATGGGTTTGAGATGAGCAAATTCTGTTCAAATTTCCATTTTACACATCTCATCTTTTTCAGAATTAGGGTTGTTGTCTTTGTGGTCAGTGTCAGTATGGCACAAAAATATCTCCAAATGTATGGCGAGTGTGAAAAAAGCTAGATGCCATACTGGGATTGAAGCATGAAATCTGGAGTTGCACTGTTTATTGCTGGTGCATGCAAACTAATATTACAACAGGTGCCACAAAAATTGCACAGGACAGATGACACCCTGGACAACCTGATCATAACCAGGTGTTTATAAAGCCTTTAGGTAATTATATTCCCCCCCAGTGTAATCTCGGCACCCTCGCCTCCACTTTATGAGTATCCTCAGTTTCTCTGTTTATATTTCGACTTGTTAATTGCCTGCCAATTACTCAGGGAGGTGCCGATGCAGCTGCTTGTCTGCTGCTGGAAGTGTTATAATTAATGTTGTAACGGCCCCCCTCTGTAAGTGTACTGCTGAGAGAAAATGCCACCACTTTTACACAAGACCTGTTATGCAGTATGTCTATTTTTTTTTTGTCTACATCAGCGTAAACTAAGAAACTCTAACTTGATTACTTCAGCAAATACGATCAGTTTACACAACAACTCAGCAAGCTGATATTATTTTAAATATTTGTTTTACTATTAACATTGATCTAAAGCGATGATCAGAGTGGATTCAGTCGGTGGTGTTTCATCCTGCAGATAGAGGAGAGGCTCACACTTCCCCCTGCTGGAGAGGTTATTGCACCATGATCCTGCACTGGCACAGATTGATTTTAATTAGTTTCATAAAGACATCAGAAGACCAACCTATAAAAGAAAGAATGGTACATTGAAAAAAAAAAATTAATAGTTTTCATGTCTGTTTTTTAAAGCTAAGACCGATCAGGCCTTTAAAGAATTTCTGGACACAAGGAACCCTACAAAGCAGCACTCGTCCACGCTGGAGTCGTACCTGATTAAACCGGTGCAGAGGGTGCTAAAGTACCCCCTGCTGCTGAGGGAGCTGGTCTCCCTTACTGATGCAGACAGTGAGGAGCACTACCACCTCACCGGTAAGTACAGAAACAGACTTTAAAATACAGTCAAATCTGTTTTCTCTAATTTAAAGTCCTGATTCTTACTGTTTGACCTTGCAGAGGCGCTGAAGGCCATGGAGAAGGTGGCGAGCCACATCAACGAGATGCAGAAGATCTACGAGGATTACGGCTCTGTGTTCGATCAGCTAGTGGCTGAGCAGAACGGCCACGATAAAGAGGTGGATTATGCATTTTCAAACCAGATTACCATGACTTTCAAAGCGTTTGATATATAGTTTGGACTAAAACTCGAAAACATTTGATCGTGATGTTTAGCTCGTGTGTATAGCCTCTAGGGAACAGACATTTCCAGGTTGATCGAATATTTATTTGGAAACTACTGCAGTCTAAATATTCAAAGTGAATGCTAAATATTGTCAAGAGAACTGTTTTCACAGTAGTTGCACAGCTTTTAAAGATCATATGAAGGTTTCCCCTTTAAATCGGCCTGTGTATGTTTCCACAAAAAGCTTGTCCTCCGGTCATTTGAACCCATCTGCTGTCTCCTGTGTCCTCGTCAGGTCAGAGAGATTTCCATGGGAGAGTTTCTCATGCATTCCTCAGCAGTTTGGCTCAACCCTCATCCGTCGCTGGGCCGCTTGAGAAAAGATCCTGAAATTACTGTGTTTGGTGAGTCTCGCAGCACGCCAGTCATGGATGTTTGCAGAGTAGTGTGTATTCAGTGTGGAACAAGTGAAGTGGATTTGTTAAAAGAGCTGCACGGCTGCGTGTGAGCAGAACCGAGTTTAAATATCTGTAGCTGTAACACTGATTTATGCTTTAAGGCTTCAAACTGGCATCTGCAATACTTCTTTCTGTGGGTTGCACTCCTTCACTCGATTTTTCCCAGGAGGCATCCACAGTCAGAACTAAGATGTGTTTTTGTTTCTCTCTCTTTCTCACCAGTTTTCAAAAAAGCAGTGATATTGGTCTACCGGGAAAATAACAAGCTCAAGAAGAAGATGGTAAGAGATGTATCTGTTGTTCTTTCTCACCACACCAATTGTGCATTTGATGCAAATAAACAGCATTTCTCCTTTTTGTTCTGCCGCTGCTCAATCACCAGACAAACCCTCGTTCTGCACTTTCTCAGGGAGATTCTGACCCGTTTAAATTCCGACGGCTCATCCCGCTCTCTGCACTGCAGGCCAGGCTGGGAAATACTGCAGGTAAAATAGCATTTTATCCTCTCCATAATTCCCAAAACTCGCCATTCTTCTGACATTTCTGTTGAAACTCCCACCTTTCTCATCATCTCCTGAAAGCGTGCACCATATTTGGACTACGTGATTAAAAGCTAAATTTCTTTGCTCTCCCTGGAACAGGCACAGAGAGCAGCTGCATCTGGGAGCTGATTCACTCCAGGTCTGAAGTGGAAGGCAGACCAGAGATGATCTTCCAGTTGTGTAGCAGGTCAGAAATTCAACTTTCAGGTGTTTAATGTCACTACTGAATGAAAAGGTCAGACTGTGCATTTTGTACATTTTCTTGAAAATTTTAATGAATCCAGGGCCAAAATGTAAAGACGTATAAATCTGTAAAAAAGAAAAAAAAAAAAATTTGCTTAAAAGGTTGCTGTGCTTGGGAATCATATAAAGGTTTAATGTAACATCTAACAACTATTTTATTAATTATATATATATATATATATATATATATATATATATATATATATATATATATAGATTAAATTGACTAAATTTCACATGTACGGAACCCATTTGTACAAATTTGTTACCGCTTGATCAACTTAGGCATTCCCACAAAATGCCACATATATGGTGATTACAAAATTCTAAGAAAAAAGGCACATTTTCAGTAGCTGCCTCTGAATTTGAAGTATTTGCCACTATTTGACCAGTGAGAAATGAAAATAGGCAGATTTGGACGAGTGATTTAATAATTATTATTGGTGTGCCTTTTTTTTTTTTTTTTTTACTTTTTTTATAAACTGAACATTTGGGGCTGCCAGTCTTTCAGGCAGGTTTTAAAATATAGCTCTAGCATTTTTAAGATGGGTTGGAGATCTCTTTTGACAAAATTGAGAAGCGTTTGAAACACCTGTAACAACTCTTATTTTGAAAGAAAAACTTGTTGCACATTTTTTTTTGACCATGCTCGAAATTTAGGCAATAAGAATGTGAGCCTCTGCAAACTGAGAACCTGCACAAACATTGATAATATTACAAAAGTCTCTCTCAAATAATATTTGCTAATTTCTCATCAGTCACAGCTCAAAGAAACACTACCTCTAACAACACTTTTGTCAAGCCAACCTGTGACAAGAAATGTTTTGTTTATGTCTGTTGTAGATTTAGCTTTTAGTAAAGATTTTTATGACGGTGATGAGTGAAGCCTGTGACTAAACTCATAAGTCAACCATCTCACAAGCAAAAGTATTCTTGCTCTAGTCCTTCTAATCTATATTAAGTCTGAAAAGAAGTCTTAACTTTTTGCCTGTTGCATGTTCTCTCCCTAGCGTGCCAGAGAACAAGATCGATGTCATCAAGGTTATCCGCTCCCTCCTCAGGGAGAACATGAGGAGGAACACGAAGAATGAAGGAACATTGGAGAGGAGCTGTAAGGAGCGCTTGGCCCCCATGTGCAAGACTCTGCCCTCTTCTGCCAAGCTAGGTGAGCTCAGACTCATTCTCAATATTTATGACTTTATCTTGCAGTTAAACTGTCATAATGTGTAACCATACATGTGTTTTTATTGTGATAATGACTTCTGTCTTTATCTTTTGTTATCAGGTTCTTCCAGAGCTTCCTGGTTGTGTAGGCAGCCTTTTGAAGACGTTTCTTCCCTGGGTGGGAATCCCAAGTTGGGGCCAGACTCCGACGAGGGCAGCTTAAGCAGTGGAACATACAGTTTTTCTGGGGCTCCTCCTGTTTTAACCTCTTCTGACTCACAAAACTGGTCTCCACCTAACGTGTTCGGCTCAAAACCTCGCTGTGTGAAAGAGTCTGACATTTTAAGTGACGAGGACGATGATGGTTTTAGTGAGGCAGCCCCGAGAAGGGATAGTGGAGACAGTAATTCCCCAACGAGCACCATTGAAGCTCAGATCCTCCAGCTTCACCTCTCCGAGGACGTCGTTTCCAAATGCTCTTTGGCACCACGTGTTCAACCGGAGGGAATGGGCGACACTCCAGAGATCCAACACAAGCCAGCACGGCAACACTCCAGTGCCGTTAAGAGAAAATCCAGTAGTATGAGAAGGAGCCAGGGTGCACTGTTGCACATGAAGGAGCAGAACAGGTCACTGGACAGTCAGCTGGATCCAACATCATCATGTGGAGTGTTGGATCTCAACACACTTCTGGAAAGAGAGTTCAGCATTCAAAGTCTGACTTCTGTAGTGAATGAAGACTGCTTCTTTGATACAGCTGAAAGCTGCACCACAAACTCTGGAAATACCACCTCTTCCTAAGGTCCAGCATAGACAGAACTGTACAGTATATGACGCACAAATTAGAGGTCACAACAGTGAGGATGCTGTCGAATATCCCAGCATCATAGGCGGGGGAACCCTTGTGGGTAACTGTAGTCATTGCCAGAATGGCTGTGAAGCTTTGCCTAAACCCACAAGTCTAAGTCTGACACCTGCCTACAAAAGGCTAGGTGTAAAAGATCTTTTGGCAGAGAGATCTGGTTTCTTTTTCTACAGTGGTGCAGCGAGGTGATTTCTGTCCCATTGACGACTGCAATAAATCTGCCAAGCACTGATGTAAATGTGCAAGCTCTTCGGCTCTCGGGCTTTGCCGTATCTAAAAACATCTCCCAAAATATTCTATCGCATTCCCACAACAGCTCGTTGAGTGGCAGGTTTTATTCGACTCTTGACCTTTTCTGTGAAAAAATGGTGAGAATGTCCCTCCCTGTCAGTCACAAATGTCCCAAGTGCTGAGAAAGGGGCTGAAGTCCAGTGTATACATGGGACACTGAGACAAATCAGATTTCTCAGGCAGGCACTGCAGTTATTTTAGCACTGCTTGCCTGTTCATATCTGCAAATTTATTTAGTTAAACCTAACCAAACAACAGAAGGTAGCTCAAATTTGGTTTTATGGCTGCACAATTTTAGGAAAACATGCAATTGCGATATTGTTAAATACTGCGATGACAATATCTCCTGTAAAAATATATATATTTTCCTCTGTCGTGATGCCAACAACATGTGCTTTAACATTTAGGTCAATAACCAAATTGGCTTTGGGCATTTAGGGGCTCCATATGTTTACTTGTAATTATTTACAATGCTGAAATTGCAGTAATTTTAGGTTTCGAAATACTGTGCAGCCTTCGTTAAAACTGAAAGGTGATCATAGAGAGCTGCAAAGGTCAAGACAGACGACTTGGCCCAAATTATCAGGAAGAAGACTAACTCACAACGGAGCCTTTTAGCTGTATTTGGTGAGCAGGGCATCACGTTATTACTGCTGTTTATTTATTTCTAGGACTGATTATGTATACATTTAGCTGCAAACATTTTGGGTGGAACGTTTGAATTCTTGGCTTCACATTTGGTCTAATCTTGAAAAAATATTAGTGTATTTTTTTTCTTTATTTTCAATGTTGCCACCTGGGTTAGGTTGTTTTCACTGAAGACTGTAATTTCCAGTGTTTTCATTGGAGTTATTTAAACTGCAAAAATGTTTGAATTCATGCGATTATGTTTGTGTGATTTATATACATATTTTTCTAACATTCATGTATAATCATGCATGCCTGACACTGTACAGTTTAACGAGGCAGGAATTTGCAATAAACAGCGAATATTTTTGTAGAAACAGTTTGCCGTACTGTAAAAAGGCAAACCGCTACTTCTCAGCTCATTTTACCATGCCTTTAATGCTAGTATACCAATGAATGTGAATGCTCTATTCTTGTGGAACTGTTTTCTAAATAAAAGCTTCATCTTTGAATGGCATCTGGAGAACAGTGCCTTCAGTTGTGCCTCTTCTTTATAGCTCATTGACGGATAAAGCAGTTCTGGGAAATAAGAATCTTATCTGAGGCGCGGTCCCAGGGTTAGACTTGATGGATGGATGGTCCCTGATTGGCTGACATAAAAAAATGCAGGATTCTACATCCTGCGTTGGAAGCAAAAAGGTAAATTCTCAATAGAATTTGTAATTATGTGACAGAAATGGGGCACAGAAAATGATAAAGAGTGAGAAAGGCTTTACTTTGGTACATGGATTTTGTACACGTAAAATGTAATCCATGTTCTGGGAAATTTGTTGTTGCTAGATCGAGTTAGGCATTTCCACAAAGACAATCAGTTTTCTATTTTTAAGCCGAGCACTTTCAATCATTTTCCCACATCCTCTGCATCCAAACGACAAAATGGCTTCAACCTCATTTTAAGAGCGTGCGACTTGTGCTGATGGGGCTGTAATTTAATATGTGAAATGATTTGCTTTTCCTCCTAAAATGTTTGTCACAATTACATCATATGCTTAACGGTTAAATTAAAACTAGTTGTGCTTTGTTTTGTGTGATTTGTATGCAGATATATGTGGAAACTTCTTGCTGCGTAAGTTTAGTCTTTGGGTAAAATGATTCTTTAAAAGTCCTATTTGTGACTGAGCTCCTCGTTTAAGGCCATATCACCCTGAACACTCCTGATCTCAGAAGATAAACAGGGTCAGGCCTGGCTAGTATTTGGATAGGAGACCGCCTGAGAATACCAGGTGCTGTGATCCTTTGCTCTTCTCACAAACAACACTATGGGGTGCGTTGTTGAAGCCAAGAGCCATTGTCGGGGAGGGGGGGGGGCTAAGCACCCCAAAAGGTCAGATCCTAGAATCGCTCCTACAATAAAACCAATCTTCCATCCAAGATTTATGATGTTTGGACTGGTTGGTTCAGGCTGGTACCCATTAATGGATCTGATGACCTGTAGTCTGCTCTAGTCAATAGTGTCAAAAGATTATAGTGACTGAGGTTTTTAGTAAAAAGTTCTTATTGTTGACATGTTATCTAAGAAAATCCACTCAACAACCAAAGACCTAATAATCTCTTGAACTTCCAGTTGCCAAACTAAACCGGAGTGGGGTGGAGTGCTTTTTAAGACGAGTAGTTACTTTTGTCACAAAATGTTGGTTAAATCAGGTAAGACGGACCAGACGATGGTTGGGTTTAATTTAAAATTAGATGTAGAACAAGCCAAGTTCTTTGGACTTGAAAGCATGACCAAAATACGTAAATTACTTTTTTTTTTTACAGCATCAGTAGATGAGATGTTTTAGTTTCTCCAGAGCTGATGACTAATGTAATCCAGCTGATGTTGGTGTGAATGACGAATAATGAGTAGTAGATGCCATTTCCTGCATTCTAGTGTATTTTAACGGGTTATTAAACATTTAGTTTTACCTACACAAGTAGACACTTGTACCATTAACGCTATATAGTTTTTGTTTTGAATCAACAAGAAGTAGCCTGACCAACAGCTCTCCTTATGTGAATAGAGCAAGCCACATTTTTGTATTTGGTTGCTACAGCTACATGAAAACATTTAATAAAATGTACTTCCAGGTTCCATAACCCTCTGTTTTCAGATCAGAGATTTTCAGGGAGTGGAACAAGACCCCCTCCCCTACCCATCTTTCATAGCAGGACCCTCACCAAGGCCACAGCTGGACCCCCACCCAGACAAAAGCAGGACACGCATATAACACTACACATCTCATGAACAAGATTATTGTCTTTTTCACTTTAAGTGAGTCAAATCACTCATTAAAAGTAAACTAATGGACATTGCTCCTGTAATTTGATTCTTTTAATTAGCCATGTAACTTGCTATGCTAGGTTTTGAAGAGGTGTGATACTAGTGTATGACCACAGCGTGCACATCTGATGTTGCTCACAGTGGTCCTCGGTGCGCTCAGGGAGCTTGTGTGTTTGCCCAGACACATGAAAAATTAGAGGAGGCACAAATTATTAGAATCTAAAGTTTGCTCAAATTTGTGACAACAAAAGACTGAAAATAAAAACTCTGGATTTTTTTTCAACAATATTGAAATTCCTTTCAAATTTAAATCTTAAGTTATTCCCAAAACCTGACTGAACATTTTTGCAGATTACTTCTGTCAGAGCTGAGGCAGGACTGTGGCTTTGTGTTAAAAACAGGCTTTGGTGCTGCAGCGGTACAGTTATGGCAAAGTGCGTTTCCTGCTGTGTGAAAGCAGCCTGAAGCCAATCGTTGAGTTTGAAGAGGTTTTCAAATGCTGCAGCCAGCGCATGACAGGAGCTGTCAGAGAAGCCATTTCTATTTCATGACACTTTCTCACCATCTTATTGTCAACAGCTATTGCTTTTGGCAAAGACGGTTGACCAAAGGGGCAACTATTCAAAGAATCGTGGAATCAAAAAATCCTTATAAAAAGGAAAAATTACATCTTTATGTAAAAATAACCCAATATAAAATATATACAGTAGCCAAACTGATAAATAAAAAAAAAATCAACCAGACAAGAGACTAAATGGCCACAAAACAGTGATATTGAAGCTTATTTCCTGCAGGATCAATAAAGCTCTATCTTGTTTTATCTTACTTTTCAAATAATGAAGTTGGAAATAAAATCTGCCTGACTTTTCTTTGAGTCAATGTGTTTGTGGATTCCGTTAGTCCTGCTGTACAAAAGTCTTCATGAGCTGATATCAAATGTTAATAGTAAAAAATGAATGAATAACTTGTTTTGATAGCTCAGATCTATGTTTCAGATATCAAACAGTCAAGCTGCAGATTTACAATGTTAGAACCAGACCCAGCATAGATTAAAAAATGAAATATACTGCGAACTCCGAAGACATTTCTGCACAACCATACCTCATTAGAGCAGAACTACCCTGCTGCTCATCACCGCACGAGATAATTTCTCACCATTAAAATGTCCTTTCATCTACCAAAATAAAAGCTTTACATAGCAACAGACATCTCCGGCTTTCTTTTAGGGTGAGCTGCAAAACGCGACACATTGCTCCTGCATGTCTGACGTGTAGATTCTCGATTGCTGAAAGATTATCACCCACCTCTCATTGAAACTGAGTGAAGTCTCCCTCTGGCAAGTGGACCCAAACATACCATCTGTCGCACTGGCAGGGAGCAGCGCTACCGCGTTCTGCTGGTGACAATCTCTTCTAATATTCAAAGAGGAAGATTTATCGAATCAAACAATAAACAGGTTCATATTTATTCACAGGTTTAAAAGTCTTAATACAATAATATTTCTAGTTTAAAACTCACTTTCGTTATTTGTTTCATTTACAGCTCGACAGCATTGAGCTCATTTGGATGAATAGGAACAGCAGAAGAGAAACACGTAAAGCCAAGATAATCTCATTAAATAAAAGTACAATGGACATAGTGTTAGAAAAAAGGTTTGAAACATTTTTTTTTTAATTTAACAGTCTTTCATTTAAGCTGACAAATTCACAGCAGTTTCTCTACCCCCTTTTTTAAAAGCTCAGTCTCCCTAGTGATTAAGCAATACGCACTTGAAAAGAAAAAAAAAACGTCCTGGATGTGGCGCTGCCATGTTCTCGTTCTCTAAATCATCCTGAAAGCACTGACATTTCTTTCAGGTCCCACAGGACAAGGTGTTGGATGGAAATGAAGAAAGAATTGGGACATAAAGAAATACTTACTCGCCAGGAGCTAGTGAGGGGCGGCTTTCTTTCCCTTTTCCAAAAACACAAATGTCGCATCCAAGAAAATTGTGCTGTTACACTATTCATGTATTTCAAATTGCTTATTTCTCCCAGGGTGCAGGAAGAATGTTTAAAAATGCATGTCTATGCCAGGTGGAAATGTCAAAGCTAAGAGCAATGTGTTGTCTCCATTTGCTAAGAGTCTATTAATGGGTTTCTCGTGGTTTTATCCGTTTTTTGCTTCTGCCCACCTACAATAGTTTTCCTCAACCCAGTTGAGGAAAACTCTAGGTTGAATCCTTGAGCGAATCCACTGGCATTTGTTTATCCATGCCTAGGTGCTTCAGTCTGAGGTCCTCTCTGAACTCGTAGCTGAAGAAACTGGGTTCACGGGCGCAGAGATGAGCGTAGGCCTCCGATAAAGCCCGTATATGTGGTATGGTGAGTTCTGTGGGTCGCAGAACTGGGTCCACGTCCGCCCTCTGCATCAACTCCTGCGTCAGCTCTGCACGACACTCCTCAGGAAACAACTTTCTGCAGTGCGAGATGTGAGAAGAGTCGATGGTACCCATTTCTACATTCAGGTCGCTTTAATAACTTAATGATGCATGCAATTTTAATGGCATCAGAAAGTTCAAACAGAACGAAATTATCTCTCGGCAGTTCTTTCAAATCTGAAATCTTAATTGAAATTACACAAAAAGCTGCTCATGAATTGTTAATTTTGCTCCATCGTCATGCTATGTAGTCAAGGGGTGTCAGTAAATGTTCAAAAGATATTTCCCATTCTAAATGAATAACTACGTAAATGACTGCATGTGGCTAAAAGGTACAGACAATAATATTTTGGCCCACATCTCAATGAGTTTATCACAATAGCACATGAACCACCAGATGGATTTCAATTAAATTTTCCGAAAGTAATCATTGGATGTACGTTGATAACTTTTGGAGTCAGTCCAGGTCAAGACGGCTGCAACAACTTGACACTAGTAAATGAAAAATGTCTAACTATTGAATTAATTTTATAGATGTTGAGCTGAAATTTGAGATGGTAGTAGCTGAGGGTGATTCACAACACATCCTCTGAGAGCAACATCTTGCAATATCGCTTTAATTTGGAGACAGCCCAGTTCAAGATGGCTGCCACAAACCTAGTTATTTTCAAGGTTTGACCAAAACAACTCTATGTCTCAGTACAAGACAAGATTATCTATCTAAGTTTAAAGCTCTGGCATGAAAAGCAGCAAGCAACATGCATTCCTTTAAGGAGTGCTAGGTCTTTAATTTTTAAGTAGGTTTGCCACTTCCACACCCTTTGAATTACAGATGCTTTTAGGTGCTTCAACACCAACGCTGCCTCCAAATTTGGTGCCGGTGCCGCCAACCTACTGCCGTTATGTAAAGTGTGCAGCTTCGTCTTTCTGTGCCACCTCAGTGACTCATAATTGCTGCTCTCTTTCACACAGCCTGCGTTCTTTTGTTACCCGGGCCTACATACGCTTCCAGATCAAGCATGGGGGCGATGGGCAGTCATCACATGAGTGTGGATGAGAGGATATGTAGCTAGTGCTTTTGAACCGAGCTCTGAAGTTGCTTCACTGTTAAGAATTTGGTTACAAAAAGTCTCGAAAGCTGTGTTGTGATTTGACAGACGGGGGGGAAAAGCCAATCAAAAGCCACTCTAATTACTGATGAGATGAAGACACTGCTGTCAGACAGCAGAATAAAAAATGCAGAGAGAGAATGAAAGATGTGTCAAGATTCAAAAATAAGAGAGAAATTGAAGATAGAGGCCTTGCTAGTCACATCAAGTTATGCTTGTGCTTACTCTAGTCCTTTGTAGCAGTGCTTCCTACGGAACTGGAAAAGGTTCCTGACGACTTTCTCCACCAGCTTGAAGGGCTGTTGAATCTGAGGCTGAACCAGTGGGGTGAAGTGAACTATTCCCACGTCCACCTACATGCACGCACACACACACACACAAAGAGAAAATCACAGCAGGAGGGTTAGCAAAAACCTTGAAAATGGACTGAAGAGTGTGCTCGTAGAAATGAGGGGGGAAAATGAAGCATGAAAGAGCAGACAGGTGTGATGAACAAGAGAATACAAAGCGTGGAGAAGAATGCTTACCTGCTAAATGGCCAAAAAGATGGAAACAAGACAAAGAGAGAGAATGAGAGCGATCATCTCACTGGGTTAAAACAAAAATGAGAGGCAGGAAATAGAGTGACGCAGCATGGCTGGATAGTCGGTTGGCTCCAGTTGCCACAGTAACACCTGTGCATGGACCATAGAAACTGAGCCTCTCAGTCGCTGCATCACCAGGGAGTTCCTTAATACCCACAAACCTGACTCACGATAGTGCCGCATTTCTTCCTCATGCTGTTTCTGTCAATAGAGCTTTATCAGTTCCACTGAGTGACAAACTAATACAGAACGAATACAAACAGATCCAGTGATAGGCTCATTAAAAGCTAACATTCTACTTTAATAAAAGACTGAACTGTTTTTAACACATTCAAGGTTGGAGCAAACAACTAGTTCCTCTAAATCCTTAATTTTGTGAAGTTCAGAAACAAACATATTTCTAACTGATGTATGCACTAAGCAAAGAATGTAGTCAATTTAACCAAGCAGAAATAGCAGAAATCCCAAACTAAGCTAGCCCTCATTGGTCTGATCCATCCCCACACCTGCATCAGATTTAATCAGAACCATATTTTAGGGTTACTTAATGTTAATCCTACCCCTTGATAGGCCTGTCACGATAACAAATTTTGCTGGGCAATTATCTCTGAGATTATTGAGATAAACGATAATATTGTTTGAAATTTTACAATAATTAATAACTTGTCAAATTTAAGAAGAAATGTTTGTTCATTTATTTTGTGTGTAGTACCTAATTTTAAATATTTTAAATTATATATAACTGAACAAAAAGATGGATAGTAAGGGAGCGAGCAACATGTCCCTTAAAATGGGAGGGAGGCCCCTTGACGTGACATGGGCTCTCTCTCTTGGCTTCTCAAAATGGTAGACACTCTGTGTGGTTTGAGCTCTTTGGCATTTTTCACACATTATTGCCAATTCACTTTATGTATACAGTTGTGACCTGCAATTACTAGTTATCCAGATTGCACCAGATTTTGCATGCAGTTATTTTTGTGCTGGGAAGATCTACTTGCATCAAATGTAAGACATTAGAGATGAACATTCAGCAAAATATTTTAACTTGTTGTGAAAATACATTTTTAACAGAGAAAATGCAACTGTGAGTTTTTTTGCAAACCTTTGTTTAAATATGTGCCCCTGAAAAATATCCCCTCTGCTTCAGTTTTCATCCAGCATAACAAAATGAACTGGGACACCACTATAGCTTGATGTGAACACTCAAAACATAGAAGTAGGGCTTACTGGTAGAGGCAAGAGCTGAGATAGGATTCAACATAAATCAAAGGTCACAACATTTGTAAAAGTGTAATCAAATCTGAACAAAGGAGATTTCTTTGGATATTTGAAAAAAATAAAATAAAATGAAAAACATAACTTTAAAGAAAATGAATTGTATCCATAGTCAGTCTGTTAGAAAAAAACTCCAGTCCTCCTCTCTAGGAGTGGTTGACCAACAAAGATCCTGCCAATAACATGATGTGTAAAATACTTCAAGGTAAAAAAAAATAATAATAATAATAATAATAATCCACGAGGACCTCTCAGCAACTTCTTTCATCTTTTCCCTCTTCAGGGGTCACCACAGCTCCTCCATCTCACTCCATCCTCTACATCATCCGTCCTCACTCCACTACCTCCACCCATATATCTCCTCTTCGTCCTTTTCCTGGTAGCAGCATTTTTAATATCCTTCTACCAATACACTGTTCCTCCTCTGGACATGTCCAAACCATCTCAGTCTGGCCTCTCTAACTTTATCTCCCAGTTGTTCAACCTGTGTTGTACCTCTGATGATCTCATTCCTAATCTTATCCATCATTGTCACTCCTAAGGAGAACCTCAACATCTCCATTTCTGCCAATTCCGGTTCTTTCTCCTGTATTTTTGTCAGTGCCACTGTCTCCAGACCATACTACATTTCCCTCCTCGTGGTCTTCGACTAACAGTAGCCCAATTTCTGCCAGCACCCTGTTTGTCAACAGCATTGGTTGGCGGTCGGTCGTGTTAACCCAGGCCTCGACTGATCCGGTATGGTGTCGCTTAGATGAACTCGCAACATTTACTCAGGCTTGGGACTAGTACAAGAGGTACACTGGCTTGTGCCCCCTAGTGGCTGGTTTAAATGATGACCTCTCAGCAACTAAAAGCCTTTTTCAAGATGTATTAAATTCATAGTCCACTATAAAAAGAACTTAAAACAACAATGTAAATTTCATACAAACCTACCAGAAAGCTGTTGGGGGTGGGGGCAAATCCATTTAAAAAACAATAAGCCCATCTGTGGTGGTAGTATCATGATGTGGCATATTTGTAGCAACTGGGTCTGGTTGAATAACTTCTAAACTAGATCAACATCATCTAAATCAAGATGTCTGATACTGTCAGAAAAGTGGGAACCCCCTTAGGATAACAAACTTATGCATGCAAATAGTTCAATGGGTAAAGTTTTTAAATGTTATTGTTTTCAAACTATGAATATTTTAAGTTTTTAGGCAATACAGAACATGAAAAATACATTTTCAAGCACAGCTGCACAGTCAGACATTTAATTTTTTGTTGTTTTTGTTTCTGCTATTTGTTCAATTTAATGGCTCAGTTTTCACTTTCCCTTCCTTGGCAAGAGCCCGTCTTTGAGAATTTGAGTTGAACTTGTGTTAAAGTATTGATGGTGGGGAAATGATTAGTCCTGCCACAATAAAGTTTGCTGGCCAATTCATTGTCTCAGAAATTATTGTGATAAAAGATAATCATGTTTGAAATTTGACAATAATTATATATACATTTAAGAAAAAAATGTTGGTTAATTTGTTTTGAGTGTAGTACCTATTTTCGACCACCGGATGGCAGTATAAAACTGTTTGAACCGAAGGATGGATAGTGAGGGAGCGAGCAGCATGTCTCTAAGAAAAATGGGAGGGAGGCCCCTTGACGTGACATGGGCTGTTCTTCCTGTTTTTCAGTTCTCAAAATGGCGGACGCTCTGTGTGGTTTGAGCTCTTTAGCATAACATTTTCCACACAAACCTTTTAATAATAACATTTAAAAAAAAATCAGTAAACAAATTCTCAGCTTCTTTTTAACAGAGAAAAACAACTTTTTACACAAAGACACGGGTTTCAACCGTGAATTTTGGAGCTATGACCTGTGCTTTTACAGCACAAAAAGGCCCAGAACACATTTTAAATGGTGTTTCACATTTAGCTCTGCATGTTACAGCTATAAGAGCTGCTGCACAATCAGGGCGATGGACCATTTTGTTTGGACCAATGGCGTTACCAGACAGTGGGTGGTAAAACAGAGCAGCTGACCATCTCTTTCCATCTTAGGTAACAGACTTACTTTCTTGGTGAGGGAGAGCTGAACTGAATAATACACCAAGAGGCTGTGCAGACTAACAATTGAGCTCCATGGAGACATATCCTCAGCGTTAGTCATAATAATAATACATTTCATTGCAGTCAAGTGCTTTTGGGCTTTCAATGTCTTAAGATGCTTAAAAGGGTTTTATAGAGAGAGACAAAAATAAGCTTTTTTATGAAGTGCTCATGCATCTAAAAAAACATATTTGAGATAAAAGTGGAAAAAATGATTTTGGATATAGAACATGAAGGTTAAAAAGAGCAAAACCATAAAAAAAACAGAGAAATAAATGAAGGGTAGGCAAAGGTGTGCGAAATGATAATGCGTGAATAACAAAGTTAATGCTGCGTCTTAATTTGAACTTTAAAGGCAAACAAACATTACCCTGAAGAGAAGCGCTCCCTCCGATTCGCACGTCAGAGGTAAAATAAAAAGACGTCTTATTCAGCTCAACGGTCCTGTTGTGAACACAAGCCCTGCGGAGCTCCTCGTGCACGCCTGCTGCTTGTATTTCTGGATGGTGTGACTCACTCATTCACAGCTGCCTTTTGCTTTGGGCTCGGGGCTGGTCTCGATAATTAGCAGAGGAAAGCTCAAAAGGACCAAGGGCGTGCAAACAATTTCTAATGAAAGTTTCAGATGCCCCTTTGCTCTGACCAGAAGTAGCACTTGTATAATGCAGCACTATCTCTCAGCAGATCTATAGATCGCTAGTCCAGAGATGCTGCTGAGCTTCCTGCTGCAGTGGAGTTTAATGGGACGGCAGTGGTGGGGAGTGGTTGTCTCAATAGCCCTGAAGGCTGTGTGCTATAACAGCACAGAGAAAGCTTCAAAGTCTTCAGTTCAGCTTTAGATGGTATGACAAGGAGGACGGAAAGAGGGATGTTCAAGCTGTAAGTGCATTTATCTCAAACAATTTTACTTTAAATGTAGATTTTTGTCAGACATAACAATGAACGAGGACTTCAGTGTTTACTCAATGATAAATAACTCTTATAGTCCACATCTTAAATAAAGGCCACGTGGCAGGCATTGTCAAGGACATTGACTGCACCATGAGAATACATTCCTCCACTAGTCATTTCAACATATTAAACATTTGATCAGGATTCTATACCTGAATTGCCAAACTCTTTTTGTTAATCCTTCTGTTATGCAAGATAAGACCACCATCTGCTAGAAAGAAGCAATAAAAAGGAATACCCTTAATTTCACTCTGCTAAAATAATTAGGTCATTTATATTCCACATTTCATGATTTAAGAGAGGGGCAAGAGGAAAAGTCGATATTGGGACTACAGGCAGCAGCATTTCAGCCGTTAGGTTGTCCAAGTCATTTGGTTATGATTTATGAACGGCCTTGTTACATGGTTCGACCAGGTAGCACCACTGTAATATATCCTCCTGCTTGTCATTTATTCTTCCTCTGATAACCTCAACATGCAAGGAAACTCCATCCTAAATCACACAAAGTAACCTGCCCCCACATCAGGATGTGCTATGAACCTGTTGTCACTCTATGAAACCGCAAACATCTCCGACCTTTACAGAGTATCCTGATTTCTCAGAGACAGACTGGCTTCCTGACCCTAAATAACGGTTTCATTGTCTGTCCATGTAGTTCAGCTGTCTCGTCTTCTGCTTTACAAAAGCAACAGTGAACATTACAAATGAAAGTAGACAAGGATTCAACAACTTCTAATTAAAATATATCACTTCTTTTAAAGATCTATAAACAAGTTGACACAGATTTGGCCTTCTGATTCAACAGTTATGTAAGCATTTGTACTCATTTCACTTTCTAAGACTAAATTAATTCATCAGTTTTGAAAGCTTGAGACTGTAAGCACTTGCATAAATTTTGGTTTTTCATCCTTTTTTTAAACTGAATTTCGTAAACCCATAAAAACACCTTGCATTTCTATCGAGAGAAGTAATTCCTCTGTCAAAGCTTGCGAGAAGAACAAAATGTGCCAGTTCCATCTAAAAGTCATACAAATACTTGTGTCTACAACTCACAACCTTTTCTGGTCCCACATGAGAACGAAACCTCGACATCCATATTCACACACCTGCACATTAACATACTTCATGCTTGACCTTCCCACAGCTCAGCAGGGAACTCTATTACTCCAGCTTTGCCCTGTGGTTCCTCAGGTCCATTTTCCCCTATACCATCTCCAATGTGTCTTTCTTGGTGAGCTCCTGCCCGATGGGGCGTGAGCAGTAATTTGTCATGTCCCTATAAGCGTAACCAAGATGAGATGGCAGGGACCCTGGGGCACCACCTGAACCACCAGCGCTTGTGCTTACGTAAAGAAAGGTTTGGGGGAAAAAAAAGATGGGGGTGGAAGAAAGCTATAAACAGCCAGGGAAGCGAGAGAAGCTCACAGAGAACGTGCAACCAAAGCAGTAAGAGCTGCATTAATCATGACAATACCTTGAGAAGACAACCTCTATTACATCAGTGGAAGAAGTCGCCCTCTTGGAGAGAAAAAGGCAGCAGTCAGTGCCACAGAAAATACCAGGATGATAAAGCTAAAGGGATAACGGGTTTGACTGGCTTCCTCCACCATATTTACCATAAAATTGCTCCCGACATGCACAGAGAAGACTTAAGAATGCAGCCATACAACATCAGCTCCCTTGAAAGATGGTTTTGTCATAGAGAAGCATGAACTTTGCCTTAAAATGCTGTGCCAAAAAATAAGGACACCGTGGACAGACATTTAAAAGATATAAATGTCATGTACACTTGGGAAAAGTTGAAGTCATTGCTGTAAGATTTGCCAGAAACAGGTTGCGGCGTATTACTTATGATGAAACTAGACCCAGGCCCCTCTGCACACAAAATCTGTTGATAGCAACGTTGCAGCTATCAGACAACACCTTGCATCCAAAACTGTGAACTAACGGCCCTTGCAAGACGACGAGAACAGAAAACCAATTATGCAGGGGAGGACATAAAAGAGGAAAATGCAAATTAATCGATAAAAGCTCCTCATGAGGGCAAAGGAGTGTGTGACCGGTTTGGCTGCACCTCACAGCTATGCTGCAGAAAGGCTAGAGCTCTGCTGTGGGGTGATAAAACAAAGGGGGCCACACTTACAAAAGCCTCCCAACATCTTCACGCATTGCAGCGTCACACATCCGCACTCACTGGGTGATATGTCAACTGCATTTTGCTCCTCTCTCCTTTCACTTTTTCCTTCCTTTCATCTGTTCCCTGGATAATCTAGTTATTTATTTATCTTTCTCCCAGAAGAACACAGCATCAGCACTTAAGATCTTGTCTGTTACAAGGAGAGTGACTGTATGTGCCATGCCGTAGTGTGTCTGCGGGAAGATGGAAAATTTCTCATCATGCTGCAGCGTTATCCCACAAGGGGTTCTGAGAATGTACAGCTACTGAAGGTTGAAACCCACGTCAAATTGGAGGTAATGTGGTGTGCACCATCCCGCAGTTTGGACATATCTCATTTTGAGGACAGGATCTCTTGGGGGTTGTTTGTGGGAAAATGAAGTCGAATTAAACAAACAAATCAATAACTAAACAAATCAGTTGCTACCAGCGCTTCTACAAGTAATGACAACCCGCTGATGCAACTAATACCTGATAATTTCCTACTACAGGCCTTTACTGTTCATTAGTTCATGAAACAAAAAACATTTACAATGATACCAGATCCATTAATCCTGGTATATCACCCCTCCATTATTTTGTCCTCTTTGTCATTCATGAATCAAGGCCGCCCTATAGCCACTCCCTTCCTTGTTACATGTCCTCTACAGACAGGAAGAAGAGACGGGGTGGCAGATGTGAGCTTTAGCCTCCTGCTGCTTGATGAAGATAGCGCTCTGGGGAGGGTCAGTTTTGGCATGTTGGGGTACACATGCTCCTCTGACCTTTGGTTCAGCACATAAACACACAAAACCACAGAAGACATAATTTGCCCCATTCTCCTTACATTAATGACAGCAACTATTTCTTCTGTCTAAATGGGTTTACTCTCCCCAGCTGTGCAGCGACTAGCGAGGCTGTGATTGGAAATATTATCATGATGTCACATCTCTGTCAGCTCTTATCTTGCAGCAACAGCAGCACTGCATTATGATTACTGCAGCTTGATGCAGAAATCCGATGGCTTTAATTTTGTTCATTTACATTACTGTGCAGAAAATGTTTTCTCCATCCAGAACAGCACACGAACGTTTCATCGGCTAAAGCCTAGTACTACTGTACTTCTTTTATCAACAGCATGCTGAAAATCTTTACGTTTCAATTTGGGATACAAAGCAATCTTGTATATTACCAACATGCATGTCTAAAAATAAATGCACATTAATAACACATTAAAGCATTCATACAAATGCAGGCCAGACATAATGCAACATAATGGTACTGGTTAAGCTGCAAAACTGTTTTATTTACAAAAATTGTCATCGTATATACTTGAAAAAATTAAAAATGCATATTTGATGGAAAAAATGGGTACTTGCTATTTATCTGTGGTTTTAAAACATCAAAAGATTACTATGCAAGTAATGAGAGCATTAATAAATGAGACAAAAATGTCAAATTTTTAGGCTCTGCTTAATGAGATGTGACAATAAACTTAACTAAATGCACTAATACCACCATCAATTTGATTACAAGTACAAGTATAAGAAACTACTTAGTTAAAACACATTGTGATTTTTTTAATTATATTTTATTTTTTAGTTGATTTCCTCACACTAGTACATCATTAAGTATGAAATAATTAAATATTTAACACTGAGGCGTTCGTGTGTAAACATATAGCTGGTGTGCTGCTGGAGGAGTTCATTAAAAATATTCAGTTACAGTTTTTCAACAAAATCTTGACATTTTTGAGATGATCAAAAAACAATAAAGTTTGGATACTAGTTAACAGATTTTCCTGTAATTTCAGAAATTCATCCAACTTTTTATTAGCATAAAAAGCCTATAAGGTTGAAAACTGGTGGCATAATTTGTGAAGAAAAAAAAATTCCTAAACTAAATATCTCTTTAACTGAATAATACAAAATAAAAATGTAAGATAAATATTGTGAAGCAGTAAATACAATGTGTTCCTCTGGAATTCTGTATTATAAAATATAAGAATGTAGAATTCCTTAAATTAGCATATAAACTAATTTCCTTGAAGGAATACATATCGTCCACAGCCTTTCATGTCTGAGATTTATAAGTAAAAACTAAAATTATAACTAAAATCTGTCCAATGGTTCCCGAGAAATGTTGCCAACAGACAGAAAAGTTGACATCAACAGGTAATGTAAAGGTTTACACAAAAATACATCATATTTTAGCTTAATGGCCATAAAACTGAGTTAAAGACATTTTTGAATTGGCTTAAGTTGATTAGCTGGGGCGGCTATCTTTGTTGTAGACGCACCATTGGTAACTTTTTAAAGGCTCATTAAACTAGTCAATATAAGCCAATATAATATAAAAACTTTAATGGTCGATATTTTGTGTATTTATTGTGGTGTAATTTAGATTACATGCCCTGGTTGTAAAGATTAGTGTAGATTGCTGTATAACCGTTGCTGAAGTTGTGAGGCAGAACAAACAAACACACACACACTGTGCAAGGAGAGGGAGAAAGAGCCGAGCAAGGAGAGGAGGAGGAGGAGGAGGAGAACGAAGGGAGACAGCGACTGCGCTACGGTTACTTCTTCCAGGCTCCGGCCGAGCCTGTGTGGTCTCTCCCGCCGTTGTTGCTAAGGAAATGGATGGATTGAATGGATCCGTGGTCTGGGGTGAATTGTCCTCCTCGCCCCCTCACCACCACCAGCAGCCCCCTGTCGTCTTTCACAGAGCGTGTACAGGATTTACTGAGAACAACGTGACGCGTCGGCTCCAGCTCTGCACCAGCCGGGGTAAGAGATTATTTTAAATTCTCTGTTTTTTTTCTCTCTCAGTCCTCAGATCAACAGCAGCAACAAAGAATCAGACCAAAAGATTAAAATATAAACACCAGAATGCACCAACTTATAGGAACAAAACGATCAGTTGAAACAACCTGTGCATTACAAAACTTTGATTGTTGCCGCATTTTACCTTTAATCAATCGTGCAGCTTGGCTTCAGTTTTTAAGATTTGAAACAGCACAGGTACACAAGGGGGGGAGTTATAGTAGATATGCGAGGTGAGGACACTGCAGCTTCAAACACTGCAATTATCACAAACTCATTTCTCCAATAACAACTCTGAAGCATTTGAGAAAGAGGTAAATAGAAGATGCACAGCAGTCCCTTATGTTTGGTTAGCCAGAGACAGCTCTTACTGCCTCATGCTGCACTTTGTTTCCAGACAGAAAAAGTGTGAGGTGAATAAGATGAGAAGAAAAAAAAGAAAAGAGGAGAGCACGGTGGCACGCTCATTTCAATTTCTCTTTACGATTTCTCTCTTCCAGTCCAGTGGATCTGCAGCTGAGGAACTGGGGAATTTGACTGGCAGCTGGTGCACCACCAAAGAAGGCGGATAAAGGGCAGGTGGACGGGGGGTTTTGAGCCCGGCTGGTGCTGGGTGAATGCTGCCTGGAGAGGACAACGGCTGAGGCAGCAGCAGCGCTGGCTTGACAACCAGGATGGCATCCACCGGCATGCAGATATTTGGATTTGTCCTGGCGCTGCTGGGCATCATGGGGGCAACGGTGGCCACTCTGTTGCCCAACTGGAAAGTCAGTGCGGATGTGGGCTCCAACATTATCACAGCAATCTCCCAGATGCAGGGACTGTGGATGGACTGCACTTGGTACAGCACCGGCATGTTCAGCTGCACACTTAAGTATTCAGTGCTTTCACTCCCTGCGTACTTGCAGACTGCTCGCACCACCATGGTGTTGTGCTGTGTACTGGCTGCCATGGGCCTCTGCCTTGCATCCCTGGGACTAAAATGCACCCGCTGGGGAGGTGGACGGCGCTCCAAGCGGCATGCTGCAATTGCCAGCGGTGGCTGCTTCGTCGCTGCAGGTTTTCTGTGTCTGGTGCCTGCTTCTTGGTTTACAAACGAGGTCATCACCAACTTTCTGGATTCCAGCGTTCCTGAGAGCAATAAGTTTGAGCCCGGGGGTGCGGTGTACGTGGCCTTTGTTTCAGCAGGTTTCCTTTTTGTAGGGGGGTCGATCTTCTGTTTGTCCTGCTCGGGGAAGAGGCACGGCCCTCAGGACTTGGTTCTTCTTCCTCCCCCTGACAAATTGCTGCTCCAGCAGCAGCAGCAACAGCTACTCCAACAGCAGGAGCTCCAGCACCAGTACTGCTCTCTCTCTCCATTAGACAATAAAACAGGCTACAGCCTGCAGGATTATGTGTAAAAGAGCGTTGCTCTGTGTGCTACCAACGGCTAAAGGAAGACAAGCTTGAGGGGAAACCATCACATGCTACACACTGGATTTTACTCCAGACAGAGGTGGAGAAAAGAAAAAAGAGAGGGAGGGCAACAACACTAAATTAATTTCTCGTCTTTTCTATCTTGCTTGTCTCCTTTTTTGTCTCCTGTTCTGCAAGCACAAGCAGTGGAGGTATTCCCTAAGCAGCGCCCTGGAACAAACAGGGAGAATGTTTAAGGAGCCAGGATATGCCGCGGCAGAATGGAAGGAAGCCCCCAACTAAATGCAGTCTTCATCAGTAAATCACAATAAGCGCTCCCTGGGGGAATGGATTAAGCAAATAAGGAAACCTATGTAGATTTAGCTCCCCTCTCACCAAAGGTTTTGAAAAGAAATAAGCAATCATTTAGCTGCTATTTACAATCGCTTGTATCAGTACCCTCTCATTTGACAAAATAGGCAATATAAATGCAGAGTGCAGTATGTAAAACCCCCTTTATAGGAAGCCATTGTAGTTTCACGTATCTACTAGAATGCAACCTGAAACTGATTGAAATAAATGGTCGTATTTTTGTTAGCTGCTAGAAGGATGCAGATATTTTGCCTCTAGAGCATGCTGTATGGAGCCTGTCTGCGTATTAAAACAGTGGAATGCCTGGTAGAAGACTGAACCACACATTGCCTGTGCCTGAAAAGCTGTAGAAACATTACCCTGCTGTAACTGAGGACATGTAGGAGGACAAGAGGGCTGCTGGGCTGGATTTAACAACAAAATAAAAGGCAAACAAATGCCCACGACTTTCCCTGCAGGTGGAAATATGAGAGAGACGGAGAGAAACGTGCAGGACAGGATTCACTGCTTTAATTAAACGGACTTTCTGATTTGCTTTTTCCATTTTTCCATCCAGACGCAGCCTGCTTGTAAGTATCCGCTACTCATCACGATCCATTCCCAGACATACACACCTACACACCTACACATGCTTTTGTGTCCCTTTTATGTACCCAGCAAACATTCAGAAGCTTTTTGAATGTGCTTTTCACTCCCGTCATCTGCCGCTGCACTGCCATGGAAACAAAATTCAGCATTTGAGTATCTTCATTGTCTGAGGGGGAAGATCTGCTTGTCAGTCACTTATGTTGTTGAGGAGGCATCTATTTTCCTCTCGCCATGGCGTGCAATACGCTTTAGTCAGAGCCAATTCTCACATTACTTTAACTAATCACATCTATTCCTTCTTCTGCCATTTATATTCCATACAAGACGATGGTGAACAGATATCTAGTGGCGCAGTGGCAAAACTGAAGCAGAAGACGAGAAGCTTCCTCAGTCGAACTGATAGCTGTGTAGCCAGCTCTTAAAAAAGGTTTGAGTCATTCTCCATATGTGACTTGTTTTTCAAGTGCGTCAGCAGAGTGCATATGCTACCAGTCTCCACCTGCACAAGTTCTCCGTGTCTTAAATTGCATCCACTCGACTATCCTACCAGTGAATCTCTTTTTCCCTTCCAACTCATTAACCCCTGCCCTGTTTGTCTCACATGTCACATGGGTGTCACCTCTGATGAGAGAACACTGATGCATGTTGAAAGTGTGTGCTCTTGCAACACACACGTAAACAAAACACCCCCCCCCCCCCCCCCGCCTACTCATAAGTCATTTGCATGGCTATGTTTTATGGTTATCTTGCAGAGTGAGTTTAACACTTTTACTCTGAGGGGAGAAACAGGAAGGAATTTATTTTGTGTTTGACACAGACCTCCGTAGGTTGGGATGTATAGAACTGCACATTCTCTCACGCTCTCTCATAAACCAGCAGCTTCCTGGGAGAGAGCAGATGGCTAAGCCCAGATCGCCACCTGCAGGCTGCTGCCAGCAAACCACAGGCGTCTCTCTGGGCACCACTGGCCGTCTTGGCAGGGCCAGGTTTCCATCGCACTCACAGCCATCCTGCCCAGCCAGCCAAACTGTCCTCCTGACAATAACTCACTGCCCAAGCAACATAACTGATAAATGCAATAAACAAAGTAAAGAATGTGCCATGTCATCAGCTACCCTGACACATTATGTGTTTTGAGAATGTGCCAAATTGTCTCATGATGACAGGTTTAATATTCACTGGAGTTATTCTTTTTGTATTATTTCATTGTTTATACATGAATTATGCATTTGAAATGTATGGATTTGTGATTTGTTCTGCCAAACTTAATTAACTAGATGCTTGTGTACAGTTCAGTGCAGCTTTCAAGGGTTATTTTAAATCCTCTTTATGCCTCATTCCCTAAAGCACAGCAAGACTTCACCAGATACAAGAGCTTTACAAAGAAGACCCGAGCGTGGACGTAGTCGTGTCACGAAATCTGACTCACTGTTGATCTGTGTACACAAGCATCTAGGATTTTAGGATGGTTTGTTTTCCACTGAAAGATTGTTTCAGTACAAGATACTACACTACACTAATGCCATATCTTCTTTATAAGAAGAATACTCAGTGCACTTTTTATTTGTGTTACTATGTGGCAACAGTTTGGTTCAAATAATTGAGCATTTCAAGCTCTCTGGACCAATACAAATACATAACACAAGTGACACTCTGGACAAAAAGGGAGCAATTTCTGTCTGATTGGATTCAGCAGGGAAATATGAGCTAGAGAGTCCTATTATTTGTTGCTGTGCAGCCTAATCATCAGCACGCAATTTCATTTGCTTACAAGTAGAGCCAGAGTGCAACGTGACTTGGTCCTAAAAATCTGCAGCGTTACAACTCTCCTGCATAAACTGTACTGATATAATGATTTATGATTTTGATAACTGCAGCTTATTTTTGTGAATGCCTTTAGCACTTTTTATTTTGCCAGAGCATATCTGTGATGATGTTCACAAGTTCTGATACAGTTGTCTCAATGTGCTTGTGCAAGTAGTTCTATTTTTTATCAATAAAACTATTTTGTGAAAGCAAAGGAAAAACTTTGAATGTTGTGCACTTAATATGAATGTGGTTATTATGGGCGTATAAAGTTTTCACCTTTTCTGCCAAAAGCTAGATAATGTCCGGATGGGACAGGCTGTTCTAGTGTAGGCAGGAAGCAGCCTGGTCACATGCTGCTTCTTAAAAAATACTGTACTCTCAGTCCAACTAAAAGGTAACCTATAAAACATAACTGTGTGCAAGTGGGTTATCTATATATAGATATATATTCCAGGTATTGCTCAGTAAACAGTGAATAAGCCAATTTATAAATTAAACAATAAGAACAACCAAGGGTAGTTCAAGGGAATGGCTATTATGTAGATTAGCTGGTTAATCTGATATGAATAATAATTGTATTGAAGACATGTAAACCATAAAAAGAGGAACCTCTTAAAAAAGCCTGAGTGAAAGATATGAAAGGAAAACATTTATAATGGCATCAAAATTTTACATTTGCTGTGGTTTTGTAACTAAAAGTTGTTTTAATAAGACTATTATCAGATATTTTACCAATTTTTTGTGTGTACAGAAAAAATAAACCAAATTATCTGTAACTTATTTCACTGTCTCCATCAAGCTGTTCAAACCCAACTATGTCCAATAAAACAATTGCTTGGATAAAGCAATAGTTGATCGAATAAAAATTTAAGTGTTTTATGTAGCAATAAATACATATATACATATATGTATATATATATTCAAAATACGTATTTGTAATGATATGCTATTCTTCTGTGTTTTGTGGGTTAATGTATACACCCCAAAACAAAAACGTTAAAGACAAGCATCATAACCAGGAGGGACTAAACCTTAAATCAATTATCTTTCTTTCAAAGAAGGATGGATCAAAGAGCATAAAATGTGCTGCACTAAAATGTCTAAGCAGAGCTCGTTTCAAATCAAATCGAATCCTGAATGATGTGTCCTGGAGCCTGCTTTAATATGTATTAAATTAGTTGAAACCTGTCATTTTATTATTAAAACTGATTGGATTTTCCTCGTTACCCAGAGAGTGAGAATATGCTTTCTTCAAAGCACCATGGATTATTAAAGGATCTTCTCAGTCTCCCACTCCTCTTGGTTTTGCAACAAAAGTGTGCATCAAATATCGACTCTTCTCGTGGGGAAAAGCTAATAAGATCTGCTCCTCCATGTATTTAACCTACATTTCTATCAAAGACCCTCGCCCCGAGTTGCCACGACGGCAGATCTGAAATGTAAGCCTCAGACGAGGGAAGGTGAGCACTCGATAGCTGCAGGCTGAGGTTAATTATCCCTCAACCTTCTGTTTGAACTTTTCCATCTTGAAATTTAGATTATTTGGTTGACCTTTTTGAACAGCAAATTAGATGTCTTACAAGCAGGTTCCCTAAAAAAAAAAAATAAAGAAGCCATTTTGGTTATAATGACACACGAGTGAGTGGTTGACACAAAAAGCTAACTACAAATCAGAGGATGTTAAGGAACAGGAACTGTGCCTAATTTCTCAGAATATATTGAAACCCAAATGAGACCAGTGTGTCACCACACCCAATGTGCCGCTCTTTGTTCTTGAGGGTTGTTACGCTCATGAAGGTTCAAACTGAAGATAAAATGCCGTCGTCAACACTGAGGGAAAAATGACCTTCCTTTGTTGGAGCAGCTCTGCTGTGGTCCTGATGCTGGTGCGAGCCTGCTGGAATAATAGCAACGACCTTGGCTGCGCAGTAAACTGCTGACAAAGGCAGTAAAAGCTACAGAGATGACAAAAGGAGAGCTTGTAAGAAAACAATACATTGTGACAGTTCAAAGGAGATCGTTTAATATTTCAGCACCGAGCGTTGGGATGTGCGCACGGCTGGAAAGATTTCAACGAGCTGAAAGTGAAGGCTAAATGTTTGAAGGGTGTGATCATGATGCTGTTCTGTGATCTATATTTGGCATAAAAATAATCCCGTAAAAGAATATTCATTATAATAAAGAAAACGGAGCATGGACAGGCAACGGCAAGTTGAGGCTGAAATATCTGTTCACATTTTTACATCTACTTTGAAGTTCTGATGAAATTCAACGCTCCCATCAGAGCCATCCATCCTTCTGTTCCTTACCTGACCTGCAATGAAGCCATGAAGTTGTAGTCTATAAATTTTAAGCGGGACATTTACACAAGCTATAAAAATAATAGCTTACAGATTGATGCGAGCCAATTAAAGTGTCTTCTTCTTTTGGGTTTCTCTTTAAGTTTGGTGGTTTTATTTTATAGTGTATCTCAACATAACTACCGTAATTGCGGGTGTACAAGCCACTACACTTTCCTCAAACTTTGTACCCCGCGGTTTATATGAAGGAGTGTCTAATTTATGTTTTTTTTCCATAATTTTCATGTTATATTTTATTTTGACAGACTTCCTGTCGTCTCAGTAACTTCCTGCCGCTGACTAACATTTTCCTTTGACAGAGCTGGGCGCTCATAGCTCCCAGCACACACCCCTCTTGGGGGTGGGCTTTTGTGCCACAGCATGAATGCCCTCAGGTACAATGACTCTTGCTCAGGGTTTCAAATTCCCTACCATAACTCCATCCACTCTGTCATCATGTGACCAG
Source organism: Nematolebias whitei (assembly GCF_014905685.2). Lineage (NCBI taxonomy): Eukaryota > Metazoa > Chordata > Actinopteri > Cyprinodontiformes > Rivulidae > Nematolebias > Nematolebias whitei. The sequence continues at coordinate 21,843,461 of NC_056518.1, forward strand.
AAATCTAACCTGAATGACCAATGAGGTACTCTTGAGGACCATCCCCCCAAGATACATGTGCATTAATTTCTTCAGATCATTCCCGTGTCGTTTCCATATTTTGTGCTTCATGCACAGACCTGTTCATTTGTTCAGCGATAATGGAAAACGCACGGAGAATTTCTTACGATGTAGCGTTCAAGTTAAAAGCGATTGATCTGGCTGTGGAAGAAGGAAACAAAGCTGCCGCCTGTAAGCTTTGTATCAACGTGTCGATGGTTGGGCATTGGAGATGCAAAGCAGTCAAGTCTGATCCATGTTTTAATAAAAGTTTTACATTTCTTTCTGTGCGACATCTTTCTGTGTACTATAAATATGCGTTTAAATACTGGGATCTCATTCTAAACTCGCATCCAAACAGAGACAACAGGAGGGGGTTCCTCCCCCCTCCCCTTTCGTCATGAGAGCTCAGCGGAGAAGTCAGATTTATTTTTAAAGCAGCCAGTTAGTCAAGACTGATACATATTTAAATAAAAGTTTTTTTTTTAATTGTGTAGAAATTATATTTAAAAACAAGCCGTTACAAAAATTGTTTAACAATAAAAAACAATGGCAATAATTTATTGAATATTTACTGTATTTTACCAGCACTATTTCACTTCTGGTCACATGACCTCAATAAGACTTCTGAGTAATATTTACCGGTATATAATTTTAAAATAATTTTGGTTACATAGATGTTTGGCACTGTTCTGTCCACTGATTATGCTTAGATAGTTCTTGTGTTCATTTAGTAGGTTTAATGGTTGTAACCATGAGTCAGACAGCGAAGCATCATGAAGACTTCTGACAATCATGCAGTTTGAACGTGTGTTGACAGCAAGCTAGTCTGTGAACCGCCATCCGGTGGCTGATTCTTGTACTACAACAAGAAAACTCCTGACGATGAACGTTAGTTGCCCGTGGCTAAATAACCGGAGCATCTTATTTATGTACAAAATGATGATTTATCTTATATTTAGTATGTGCGTCTTAGAGACAAGTGCATTCTGTAGTCCGAGGATTATGGTAATAAATTGCCATTGAACTATAGTTTCGATGAAAAATATCTGGAGTTTAGACTAAGGATGGGACTGATCCGATCCAGTATCAGTATCAGGTTACAATACCAACGTAAATCACGGATCAGAAATTTCCTATCGAACCTGCGGAGATTTCCGATGCATGAGCCATGTCTGTGCTTTAATGTTGTCTGTTGAAATGACTCCACAAGTGACTCCCATCCGGCTGCTCTGTTAGCTGGCTGCAAACTGTGGAATGGATTTCCTGAATGAAAGCGTGTCTCACGAGACACGGAGTAATGAGACACGCCTCTGTTCAGGAAATCCGCTCCACAGTTGGCAAACCAACTTTTCATCACAGCATGTCTGCTGTGTGGAAACATTTTACACTAGAAACACTGCAAAGCAAGACAACAATGCACAATGTTTGCAAAGCTGTTATACTGAGGGCCGGAAGCACCGTTGCGACCTACAATACAAGGAACTTAATCAAACATTTGAAAAAGCACCACGTTAATGAGCACAGATTTTTTTAGCCAGGGGACAGAAAGACTAAAGTAGCTGGCAGGGATCACTTCTAGAGTCATTCCAAAAACAAGGTAAACTTCCACCAGACACTGTGAAAGCTAAAGCATATATCAAGAAGTTGGTTAACATCATCGTACTTGATGACCAACTGTTGTCAGATGTAAAAAATGAAGGATTTCATAGCCTGATTGAATGCTTGCAGGCAAGATATAATATACCCTCAAGGAGATATTTATCAGACTGCGCTACCTGAACTATACAACCGAGTGTCAACCAAGTTAGCTGAGAAGTTAGTTACAGTCCTGAGCTTTGCTACAGATACTTTAACTTCAGATGTCTGTCTAATGTCACTGATAAGCTTCACTGTGCATCAAGTTGACTCAGATACACATAGCCTCTGTAGATGGGTGCCTCAGGTAAAAAAGTGCAGGGGCTCACACAACCAAAAACAACCAAACTACGATTGCAGCATCCATTACAGAGATTGTATATCACTGGGAGAGCACTCTGGAAAAGTGCATGTCATTCTACTGGACAATGCAAGGAACATGAAGGCTGAGATGGAAGACATGGCAGTTCCTAGTCTAGGCTGTTTTGCTCACATGCTGCAGCTCGTTGTGTAGAAGGAACTAATGTCACAATGCAGCGTTAGTGGTGGATTATCAAACAGCAGCAAGATCACAGCACACCTCAAGCATTCACAACTCACACATCCTCAATTGGAAAACCTGCAGCATGAAATGCAAGGTGTGGGAACCACGACCACCCCAACTTGCCTTGTTCAAGATGTTCAAACAAGGTGGAATAGCTCCTACTATATGATCAAGAGCTTTCAAGAGTGCTGCAAGACACCATGCACACTTGCATGGTGTCTTGCAGCAACATATTTTTTTGTACTCAACCTATTTCATTTTTATGTTAGAAACTTTACTAGTAGACAAAATGCCAGGAGGGCAACAGTTCTCCTGACACAAGAGCTTAAGATGATGTAGCAAACACTGCTCAGGGAATCAGCTGATGAAACAGGGGCAATGGAGGCAAAGCCAGCAGAAAAGGTTGTTTGCATGGAAGCTGGTCCAAGCGCCAGTTGTCCTCCAAGCACAAGGAAGAGCAGCTTCACCAGTCTGTACGATAGAGGATTATGGAGGAGCATGATGAACCTGCAGCAGGTACCCAGGCAGTGGTTATCCAAATGCAAATGTATTTGAAAGAACCAACAATAGGTGAGAAAGACAGACCTTTTCAGAACTGGGCAGACAACTATGATCACTTTCCTCTCATTGGTGCTGTTGTGGCAAAGTTCCTTGAGCGCCCCTTCAACCAGTGTGGAAAGTGAAAGACTGTTCTTCACAGCATCCAATATTGTGGATGAAAAGAGGAATAGTCTGACAGCAGAGAGCAGAGATGCCCATATTCCTCAAAAAGAACCTGCAAATATTTAAGTGGGAGTTGTTGAACACTAGTAGGTCACTCCCTCGGTGTTAACTTTTTGAGGAGTAATTTACTTTTTTGTTTTCTTTAGAAAAATAGCTACACAGATTCTGGCGCTAAGCCTAATCCAGGTCAACTTCAATGTCAAACCTCCAAATGCACACCGTTTTATAGATAATGTAAGATGTTGACACTTATGGCACTTTTATTTCTAATTTTTTGACATTTGAAACCCTTGATTTGTTGACGCTACAAGAGCCAGTATACTTAATTTGTGCTAATCAGATAAAGTAACCCTTTGTATTTTATTTAGAGAGGGATAGTGTTAGAGAAGTATATGAGTATCTGTCTTGGATTTAATAAATACTGACAGTCAATTTAAAGCCCTTACAGTTGCATATTTGTTTTCAGGATAGGATTTCCAGTTTTTCTGACTTCCTTTTCTGACCTTATACTTATCTCAAGTTGCCTTTTGGGACATGCATGCATACATTCGTATTTATCACACTTGCCTATAAAAAAGTTTATTACAGCCTCATATAAAATCAACCATAACGATAATAATAATATTAAAACAAACTGAGCCGATATTGAAATATATAACAATTGTATACCTAGATTATTGAGCATAGACTTTGTTGATATGGAAATAGTCTCGTATCGGCAGATATCCAAATTCAGGTATCAGAATCGAATTGGAAGTGAAAAAATGTGGATCAAGCATCCCTAGTTTAGACTAACTCATCAAAAAATAAATACTTGCACATATATTATGAATGATCAATAACTAAACAGAGCAGAGTGCAGACTCTGACTCCCTACTAGAAAGAACATATGAACATCTCTAGAGATGGTCACATGCCAACTACACAAGCCTCTGCTTGTTGTTTAAAACAAAACGAGGAGGAGCAGTTTTTAGTTTTCTTTACTTTTGGTTTATAATGTACCGAGATTGTGTCTTTTGACGTTTTCCCTCCTGGCACAAGTCATTGAAATAACTTTCCTCAATGCTCCCGATACAGCATTTGACCCCGTTTATGAGATATGAATAGCTCCAGATAAATTGTGTGCAGAAAGTGAAAAAGGAGTACGGTCTCTTGGAGTAGATTCTCACTTTTACTACACCTGCTGCGGAGGCAAGAGCTGGGTCATGTGGGGTCACAGTAAAAACATCCATCACCGTGACTGGGTTTCACTGGACTAAGGTGAAGCATATGCTTCGTTTCAAAAGAATAAATTTATTTTGAATCGCCAGCAGGCACTTTAAAAAAGAAAAAAATAACAGTAAAACTAATGTAAACCTCAAGCTAAAAATAGCTGAAAAGCTGCAGACACGTGGAGGACATTGAAACTCTCCCAGCTACTGTAATATAGATGTTTAATGCAAAATTAACAAATTTAATTTAGACTAAGCTCATCTGGCCTGAGCGCTTGGAAAACGACTATGTACAAGGCAAACATCTGTAGGGCTCTCCTCTTGTTAGTGGGTGATGGCTGATGCAGCCATTACTCAGAGCGGGCCCTGACAACCATCTGCTGGAGGTACGCCTCACTCACCCTTCAGATCCATCTTTGTCAGGAATCTTTCTTCTGCTGATCTGTACTCCTGTGAACGAAGCATCCTTTTGTTTCATCACATATTTCACATCTATCGTTTACCCACCCTCAATAGGTTTTCAGATGCTTTTTGGTCATCTTGTGTAGTTTTATTCAGGGCTTAATTTGTAAACTGATTGATGCCGGAACAGTGGGCAGGGCGGGGGGTGTTTGTGAGTCCTCCCACAGAAAATTTTGAATAACAGAGATGCCATTTCCTGCATTTTGATGTATTTTAACAGGATGTCAAACATCTATATTTATCTACATTTGTAAAAACTTAATAAAATTACTATTTTGGAGAGCAACAGCAGGTTGTGTGTGAATAGAGCAACCCCTCCCCCCCTCACTTCATGGTTCTGAGATGAACTCTTCTCCTCTGAATTCAGTCCTCCTGCTCCAGTCTCGTGGCACCGTTTGAAGCACCTGAAGGCTTCAATTCTCGGTTGTCCAACTAAGAACAATCCATCCATCTATTTTTTATTAAAGTAAATTGGACTGTCTTTTCAACATTTTGATCGCTGTTGTTATTTTTGACAAATTAGCGCTGTTGTTTTGAAATGTGACGTATAATGTGAACATCAAACATGTCTCTATTGTATTTATTAATTTTTTTACAGTAAGCATTTTTTGTTTATTATGTCTGAAATGTAGCAGGAGTTCAGACACATCAGCAGTTGTGCGTGCGGTCTGTAGAGCTATCTGGAGACGCTGTGCACAACGTGCACTGTCCGCAGGGCATTTATTTACTCTGTTGAATAAATGATTGTTTTCTGTTTCGGGGGGTCTGAAAGGAGGAGAGAAGGACGTCGCACAGCACCTCTGTGCGTAAATGTGACCATCTGTCCCTCCGTACTCACACCCACCTCCCACCTCCTCCAGAGGCTCCTCTCCTGCTCCATGGAAGGAGCGTGTGAGCGAGCTGGTGCGCCACACGTGCTGCGGCTGGAACATCCACTCCACAGACTGGGTCCGCCAGGCTACGGTCAACATCTCCTCTTATTGTACTTTTAATAAATAATCAAAATAAAAATGCGCAATGACTTTGGACTTTTAGGAGCAGAGATTTGTGTTGCCGGAACACAGCCTGTCAAAATAAGAGTCCTGGATCCTGTTCCGGCGGGATCCGGCTCAAATTAACCCACGAGTTTTATTACTTAGCTTTATTATTATTTTTTTTTCCCTCTTCATTTCCATGTGTCTACAAAGTATCTCTATTTCACTTTAATCTCCCCTTCTCTTATTAATTTCATCTCTGTCTCCAATGAAAACCACAGTTCTTGGTACAATATGGAGAAAACATCCAATTCTGTAAAGAAAAAATTACTGCAAAATGTACAAGTTTACCTTCTGTAGATAGACATTTAGTTTTAAACTCTGCTATGCTGCAAACGAGACAGGAATGCAGACATGTATATTATACAAGATCTTTTTATGTTTTATGTTTTAATAAGATCAAGCAAAAATGATTGAGTGACTGGATTTTCTCAATCAAGATGAAAATGCTTGATGGCAGCATGCACTCCAGTACTCCTTGATCCCTGACCAGAATACAAATTAGAGACAAAGTAACAGCATAAGAAAGCAGTCTTCTTTATAAAAAAAAATAAAAAAAAGTTAATATATGTAAAGTGACGATGAAGGCAATAAGAAAAGCAATAACAGAGTTTGGTGGAGGAACACCATCAAAGTAGCCATTCGCTGCTCCCAGGAAACTTTCAAGGACAATCTCAGTCAATCAGTCTCAAAGGGAAATGTAGTGCACTCCAGGGGAGAGAGGGACAAATTAAACAGAGATAAGAGCCTACCTTCCCACTCCGTATCAATATGGACTCCAACAGCAGCTGATGTAGAACAGATCCTTCACATCAGCTTTATGGTCAGCTCCTCTAGTTTCTAATCAAGCAGCCAATCAACCATCACCTCCTCTTTTCTCCCACTTTCAGCTGGTATTTCCCCCCACCAGGCATGTGACTCTTTGTGAATTTGTTTGATTACACAAATTACACAACATTTAATCACTTCAAAAGTTTTTCCTAGTCCATTTATTGCCTCTGTTGTAACACAGCAACTGTCATGTTAAACGTGTTTGTCTGTGGCTGCCAAATGAGGACAGAAGGTTCAAAAATGCAAAAATCACCTACTTATCAATAATAGATCCGATACGATTAAGTAGCGGCGTAACCAACACACAAAACAACACGGCGCATCCAAAATAAAAACGGTTGCATCACAGGAACAGGCAAAACTCAAGTTTGCATAAAATCCTTTTCATTACTACAATCAGTGATTCCTGACCTTCTGTGGGAGTAAAGCTAATGTCTACAATTAGACCATGACACGTTAAAAAAAATTGCAGGTGGTGGAGCATTTGTGGGAGAAACAAGGAAAAAAAAGGAGCTTTTGCACACAAGGGACACGACTGGCTTTTTTTTTTTATAAGCTGCTTTTGAAAAATGAGAATCAAAACTAACATCTGAACTAAAAACAATAATTTGATCGTTTAAAGGTCAAACTTTTGCAAATTAAAGTACAACAAAGCAGCAACAATAACCAAAACTAAGAAAACATATTGTGTTCAAACTTCATTTCACACATTACAACTGAATTAAGTTAATAGATTAATAAAGTGATATGTTAACCAGCTCAAATGACAAATTTAAACAAACAGTCATTTCAATTTCCCTCCTGAGCGCTGCATTGAATTTAGATGATGAGTTACCGACTTCAACTGTTTTAAAGTCGTGGCTCGTTCGTGTTACAATTTTAATACCACCATTCTCCTTATTCACTCAAAAGATGTATATTATAGAAACCCCTTAGTTTTAGACAGAAATCTTTACTGCTGAATGACATAACCTTAATCAGTCTCCTTCTTGCAGCCTTTAATTTAGTGTCATAAATCATGGAGGACGTTTTTATTGTTCTCGCAGTTCTGCGTAATTACCCTGGTGTGCACCAGTAAACAATGTCGAGCCATAGAAATTTGATGATTTATGCTGCGTACCATAAAAACGGGGCCTACATGATGCTGAGGGGATGATAGCATTAAAATACTGCACTCGCTCCATGATCTTTTATAGGACGTCATCAGCAACAGATCTGCTCATCAAAAAGTCATCATCTGTTCTGAGATCAGTTCGACCAAGTGGCCATTAAAACATTTGGTGCCGACTCACCTGCTTGCCGTGGATGCATGTGCGGCGTGTGCCATTTACAAATATTCCCAGTTCTCAGTTTATAAAACATTTTCTTACTTTTCAAGCAGGTAGTAAACTGCCGTATTTTTCGGAGTATAAGACGCACTTAAAATCCTTTAAATTTCTCAAAAATCGACAGCGAGCCTTATAATCCGCCTTATGGATTAATTCTGGTTGTGCTTACTGGTCTCAAACCAATTTTATGTGGTACACCGCGCTCAAAAATCTGTCAAAATGTTTTAGTTTCGCTTAATGCGCCTTATAGTCCGAAAAATACGGTAAGTCCATTCCGTCACAAACTCATCTGATAAATTCTATTTTGTTGGGCTCAGGTGAGCAGGTGTTTGTCTTAAAATCAGCTATTTGTCCTTAAAATGTTCATCATGATTTGGGAGAAAAGGCACACCGTATATAGAAAAAGAAGAGGCGTACGAGCGTTGTGCATGTCACCGTGTATGCACAGTCAAACACTAAAACTGTCACAACCTATTAAGCCGTAGCTTGAAAAACAGAACAAAATGAGATGCCCAGGAGAAAACAAGTGCAAACAAAAAATGACAGCAGAATGTGATGAAATAATAATTGGAAACCATCTCTTCTAAAAGAATGAACAATCAGTACTGGTCCCATTCAATCTTTGCAGAAGATTAAATATTTACCAACAGTCAACGTCTTAAAGAGCCACAACATTTTAAAGGGACCAACAACCCATCTGACAACTAGCTAACACTTATTCTGTAATTCCATAAAACGCGAGCATGCTTTTATTTGTACAAAAAAATGTAAAAGTAGCCCCAAAGCATTTCAAAATGCTTGTACGTCTGCTACAAAAATAACTATCAGTAAAGCTCAATTCAACACTACGGGTATTTAAAAATTTGCAGCAGTAATTTCCTGATGGGCTCTTTGGGCCTGTCATCCTAAAACTAACAATTAAAGGGAAAAGCCTTATGTTGTATAAAACAGAACATTTAATTTGCCACAATGCACTCACATGAGCAAAAAGTTACAGGCAGAGATATTGGGCCTCAAAAAAAAAAAAAAAAAAAAGAACAAGGCTCTCATTACAGTGCGATCGTGCCACATCTCAAATACCCACCAGGCATCATTACAACCCAGAAAAGGTCCAAAGACGGAAGAGAGACAACACTGATTCAACACCAAATTAAGCCTACGAGCAAGAGAAGCGAGGAAAGGATGAGTAATGGGGACAAGATGAGGGACTCTTTGACAGGAACGTGGGACCGGATGAGGAGCAGACGTAAGGAGGTCCCAGTGTTACCTGAGGGGAAACTCTGCAAGCTGCCACCTCTCAAACACTGACACTAAAGATGCTTCTCTTCCAAAATGTTTGGAGATGTATACAAGTAAATAAACTTGAGCAGTGCAAACTTCATTAAATCAAACTCTCAGAAGCAGTGTGAAAATAAGACTTGCCACATTACGAAATAAACAAAGCGCCTTACCTTTGGTTTGGGAACAAAGGCTTGCCCAGGGATGATGAAGCACTTGTGGACGGTGCAGAGATACTGAGCCATGATGGACAGACGGCACCTCTGTCTGCTGCCTGTGCTGGCTGTCAACCTCTGGATGGAAAGAACATTTTTTAAACAAGCTGTTTTATAGTCAACTTTAGTCAAAGTATAATTATTCTAATTCTAGACACAATACGAGTCCACCCACCTCTACCACCTCCTTCTGGAAAGTGAGTGTGAGTCGTGTGCGTCCGTAGGCGAACGGCCCGGTTCTGTTGGCCATATTTTCAAGCCACTTGATAATGAGAGGAGTTGACACGTTGAATGGAAGGTTTCCAATGATGTGAAGATTTGGTGGGTCTGAAAAACATTTGCGTACCTTTTAGTTGTACACATTTCACATCAGTCAGTCTGCCTTCTTCCATCCTCTCACCTGCTTCCCATGGCTTGGAGACCTCTGCTGGGAATCCTTTATCCATTCTGTAAGTTAATATGTCACCTTGGATGATCCTCATCCTGTCTGGTGCTACCTCAGACAACAGCTAAGGGGAAAAAAAAAGGTAAAAGGTTTCCAGAAAAAAACGCTAATTTATGTGAATGACGGTGCTGTTGAAACAGTTCCTGGCTTTAACGGCGTGGTGCGACAACCTGCGTGAATGTTGAGCGTCAGTTTACCTTCAGCCCAGGGATGAATCGTGAATCTTTTTCCACAACCAGCAGATCTGCCACTCCAGTGTTAAGAATGGAGCGAGTGAGACCTCCGGGGCCAGGACCCACCTCGCACACATGGGCACCCCTCAAATTGCCAGCCTGACGCACTAGCTTGTCTGAAAACATAACAAGGCTCATCATTCCCTCAAGAGACTATTTTCAAACAGCCAGTCAGCACATAATACACTACAAATACAAACGCCATATACTCTTCAATCATATGTCTGCACTGGAGTTTTGGGCATCTAGATTAAGATTAATACCATTCATTTTGCAATATCGGTGTCTCATCTTGTGAGTGATGAAGATGAGGCACATTAATCTAACAGTCACCTTGCCAAAGGACAAGCAAGCACATCAAACCTGCACTGCATCACTGATAATCATATTACTCCTCCAGCTCTCAGGGGCTGCACACGACTGAAGCACTCCATTCACATTAGCAGCAGTTCTACCACAATCAGCCACATAGGAAAGCTCGTAAGTCTTTATGCCTTAAAACGTGGCATACAGGTTCTGGACCACTCATTGACAAAACAAAAAGAGTGGGCAGGACAACTAACCTGTGAGCCTCAAGTCCAGCAGAAAGTTCTGGGAAAGCTGTTTCTTAGCTCGCAGGTTGTACAGCTTTATCAGCTCCCCTACTGTGGGCAATGGAGGCAAACGCAAAGATGCCACTTTCTTTGAAGCTGTCATTGTGCAGATGAACACTGTGGACAACAACAAAAACGTGATGGATCAAACTCTTAAAAAGCAGAAATATACAAAAACCGACTGTATCTAATAATTCAGGATTTAAGAACAGATTAACTTAATTATCAGATATATGTTGTTTTGTTCTAAGCCTTTATATTGAGAGTCTGAAAAGCTAATTAATGGTTGTTCTGAATACATTTCATACACCAGATAGGCATTAAACTAATTATTTCTCTCTCCTGGTAAATATTGTTAGATCCAGGTATTGTGGCCTTGTTCTGAAGATTTCGAGCACCACCCAGTGGTCTTTTAAAGAACTACTGAGCATAAATATACCAAATCCACAAATATTAAGCAATTTCTTCTGTTTCCTTCAGTTATTCTGAAAAAAAAAATGTTTCATTTAGATTTTTACATTGCTACTCGGAATTACCTTTATCTGGATTTTACTGTAGCACTAACAATTCAGTCAGGAGGTTCGGAATCAGCGCACGTTAGCATTGGCAGCTAATATTAGCTTCTTGAATCAAACGGTATTTACAAAGTCAGCGGGAACGCTATATCTCTTCATATATAGTTTTTGTTAACCGATGTTAAGTTGGCAGTTAATTTAAGCCGAGGAAATACACAAAGCTGAAGAAGCGCAACGATTTACCCACGTTTCTCAGGAGTGACCCTTTTTTTCTCCGACACGCTTCCTTATGCGTCATAGCATAGCTAGCCAATTACATTACAAGAAGAACGTTCTTAACCAATCAGAATAAAAGTAGGCGTGGCTTTGGCTTGTCCTTGAGACTGGAGTTACTGTTGTTGCAATTCTAAAAAGTGGCCAGCAGAGGTCGCTATTTCTCCTCAAGTATTAATTAAAAACCCTGCAATTTTTTTTTTTCAAAAAGCAGCTCAATATAAAATTATTCCCAACACGTTTTTATAGTTAACTAAATATTTTTAAAAGAACAAGAAAAACCTTCACAATTTATTAAACTATTTTGAACTTAGCCCAGTTAAAATTTCTCTATGTTCACTGATGCACAGCTGTTGTTTGGATTGAAGCCAACAGCTGTGTAGACACAAGCATCTGCCCACAACCCATAGTGGGTCACAGGCCTATAAGCTTCATTTGGAAATACCCAGTGCCTCCAGTGTTTGCCACATGACTGGCATTTTGTGTCTTTCTGTGGCTGACCTTGGAACACAGACTCAGACTCTAAAGATGGAAGACGGAAATCACTAGTGATGGATGGGTGTCTGCTGCCATGGAAACTAACTAAAAAATGATCACGCATCATGATAAAAGATGCCAAAAAAAAAGAAAAAAATTGAATGACTATGCCTTAATAAAAGCAGACGTTTTTGAACAACACAAAATGTACTTCCCCTGTAGTCCATAACATGTCATTAACAAATGCAGGAAATGAGAAATAAGTGATTAACATTTCTGGGATGGTAAGTCATCTTTTATACAGGAACATCAGAAGAAAAACAAACTCAAAAATCCTGAAAGCCATATAATTTTTGAGCCAATTTAGATTGTAGAAACAGACATGAATAAACGCAAAAACCACAAGAGACAAAAAAATGCCCCAAAACTCCTGCTATGATCATAATTAACTGCTGAGTCATTAGTTTTCTCTGTGTTGTTGATGATGCAACATGTTCAGCAGTGTTTAATCCTTTAAAATGAAACCAGATGTATATGATTATGAAAGTGCTGTTTACTGTGTCAACATCGAACCATATCACTGTCACTGTTTAGCTTAGGTTTGTCCGCATACAACACTGTCAGTATAACGTCTCTAAAACAACACGTGTCTGAAGTAGAGAATGAAGTCCCAAAAATCCGAGCATTAATGGACCTTCAACAAACTCAACTGAGACAAGTGACTGAAACAGCGAAAGATACTGTTCTAGTGCTTAATACTCACACCCAAGAAATCAGAGCCCTCGTACATGCGATAAATGAATTAACTCTTAAGGTTGAAATGGATTACACTGTCGCACACCTGATGGATAGAATCTTCGCCGACATGCTTAGAGATATCAGTTCATCGGTAGACACACTAGCCACCGGTAGGATCCCACCGTATCTAGTCTCGCTACAGATGGTGAACGACATCCTCAGCTCCGCTACACGTGAAAGAGTTACGCAAACACAGGCACACCTGGCTTACACTCTCGGTAGCGCGATCCCAATCTACGTCGATCACAAGAAGTTTGAAATGGCATTCATTATCAACCTACCGATAATTCCCTCAAACGGCATATACAGACTCAGGGACGTCGTAAATGTTGGCAATTGGCACGGCGAAAACCATGTTCAAATCGACACACCAAAGATGGTTGCGTACCACGACGACAACCCCTCAGTATACCTAGTTCCAAACCTGCAGATGTGTGTTCTCACTCGGGAGATACACTATCTGTGCCCGAGCAAACCGTTTATGTGGAATAAAACCGCGGGCATATGCGGATTAACACCTATTCCGGAAAATTCTAAGTGCTCAACGACCATAACGCCGCGACACCTGGCTAAAACCGCAAAGGCCGAAATCGTTGGATCACGTTGGCTAGTGAACGCCCCCCAAAGAGATGCGATCATGGCCTACGAACAGCCTGGAGCAAATAGACCCCTGACCTTACCGGACAAGACAATGTGGATCAGTGTTCCCCAGGGAACAACCATACACATTGATGATTTGACACTCTATCACCTTGATCCGGGACAATGGGAAACGACTCTGGACGACACAGAGTACCTAAAAAACATGACTATAGACATAGATCCCGGAACCTTGGGAAAGATCCGGTTCGAGGGTACTAAGGTCGTCGACGTGGAACCGTTAAACGGAGTTCTCAAGTCTCTCAGGTCCGAGAATAATAACCCAATCCAACCGATTGCCTATGCGTGGTCAAGTGCAGACACATTGATCGTAGCCCTGCAAATGATGATACTCCTCGTGTTATGCGGGATACTCATATCCCTGTTCCGAGGCCTCCGGTTACTCCGAGTCAAACAAGATCTCCATGCAGTGCACCTCAATGTGATTATGTCTCGCGCACGCGGGTCTAAAAAGAAACAAACAAATAAACGGGACAGCGTGACTGAATCTGGCAACCAGGGTGAGGAGAAGCAGTGAAACGATGTTTCGAGATGCTTAGTCACTACTCTTGTCGGTGTTGGAACGTGTTTAGCTGATTTTGGTTGTTTCTGAGGTAAGAATGAATTTTGTTGTGTAGTTAAGTTAGAGACTAAGAGGCCTTTAACCATGCCAACATGCAGTTCATTCACTAAATTGCAATCTTTGCGGAGTCAATGTATATTATTGCTACCTTGAGTACCATAATCTACATTGATCTCACAACGCTTAAGCCGAACCTACTCGAACAATTCTATTCGGGGGGATAGCTAATTCTTTTTGATAAGTCTCGCCATAGACTTCCAAAACATTTATGGGAAAACCAAACACCCAATCTCAAGTCGTTTGTCTAAAGGACAACAGACAATTACACCAAACTATACTTTACCATGTAAAGCTAACTTAAACCAAGTTAGAAATGGAAAAATAGTTTGGAACCCTTTTCTATAGGCATAAACCCCTGTAGTACCCCTTTTTCAGCATTCTCCACCCCTTAACTGGTAGTTGTAGCTGTTCCCAACCATAATAGCTTACACACCAGATGCATATAGTTTAAGGCCTTATGTAAAATCCCCTTCATAAGCCCACCTTAAACCACATAATTGCATGACACATTGAACCAGAACGGCACAGGCTGGACGTCGCTGGAGACAACCTTCGCTGGAGGCGACCTGCAATCCTGACGTTGGTCTC
>NC_056518.1:21858367-21862754 GCF_014905685.2 Nematolebias whitei
TTTACCATGTAAAGCTAACTTAAACCAAGTTAGAAATGGAAAAATAGTTTGGAACCCTTTTCTATAGGCATAAACCCCTGTAGTACCCCTTTTTCAGCATTCTCCACCCCTTAACTGGTAGTTGTAGCTGTTCCCAACCATAATAGCTTACACACCAGATGCATATAGTTTAAGGCCTTATGTAAAATCCCCTTCATAAGCCCACCTTAAACCACATAATTGCATGACACATTGAACCAGAACGGCACAGGCTGGACGTCGCTGGAGACAACCTTCGCTGGAGGCGACCTGCAATCCTGACGTTGGTCTCAACTCTTCATCCAGTGGCCGCTTCTTCAGTTCAATCCAAGGGTACCCCTCTGTATGCTGATTAATCAACACTTCCAATCGCTGTGGATTTACCGTTGTGGATTATATGACTTTTGCCAATGGATTACAGACTCTGTTTCCAAGGGGTTAAAGCATTGCTACAATGGAATTATCGAGACGATATGGGATTATAATCAACACAATGGAATACCAAGAACATTGTGGAATTACCTTGACTTTGTTTCCTTGCTGGATTACTTCTGACTTTGGTCTTCCTTGCTGGATTACTTCTGACTTTGGTCTTCCTTGCTGGATTACATCAAGCTCAAGGACATTTGAAGGTCTAAGTTCACGGTTGGAATTCATCCCCATGGACAGGTGATGATTTCCAAAGGGGGGACTGTAGTGAACCTGATCTGACCCTGATGACCTCAAATCTATCAGATGGACAGAGACTGTTATTTTCATTGATCTGAATAAGTCTGAGCCATCTGATGACTTTCTTTCTTGAATTAATCAAGCAGAAAAGACAATCCTCTATAATCATTACTGTTTTACAAATGTTTGATAATCAAATTGTGTTAGTTCCATTCAATGCTTACAGGTTGAAAAAGAACTACTCATTTTATTTTACATAAACAGTAAGTAATGATTTTTATTCCTCATTCAAAGAAGAAATCAGGTTAATATGCATTTCTTGATTTTCTGTCTTCAATGAGCAAGCTGTCGTAAGTATGTGAAAGTTGAAGCTTCGGTCAACTAAATGTTTACTGAAAATGGGATGTCATGTTTTACTATTTGGAAAGATACAACAGAGTGAGGCTCCAAAAAGTCTGGTATTCTGCCATAATCTTTTCTGTATGTTGAAAACAAATTCATTCCCTGACCTCGACTTTTGATAATACCTTACCTCAAAAACACACCTCTTTCTGGTACATCCACGAATCAGAAAGCTCTAAATTGAACCGGAAGTCGACCCATTTAAAATGTGGCAACTTCCCAGTTCAGGTTAGAATTTGTTAGAATTCATGGAGAATTCATGGAGAATGGTGAAGTGAATGGAAGAGAATTCGAGAATTCAGGAGAGTCAGAGACGTTTGGAATTATAACTTCTGTTTGAACAACCCACGCACGACTATCTAAGGATTTCAGCAGCTCTCAACGGAGACGCTGAAAGGTCTGGAGGATTCTCTATCGAGCTGATCTATCATCAACCAGGTAACGGTCTCTTCTTCGACTAAAGTGTACCGGAGGCGAGCTGAGATCTGATGAAGCGTGCACGTTCTGGTCTACAGATATTAATTCCCTCACATAGTTCTCTGTAAGATAAATCTCCATTTCATCTTAAACTCTTCTCTCTCTCACAAAACCAGTACAGATATTTTAGAAATATCTGAAGCAAAGTCCTCGTTCACCGCCGAGTGATCGATGCTCATTTTCTGTGAAACTTGTCTGTTATTATTTTCATATTTTGCCAAATTAATGTAAATGTTTGATGTTAAACTTTGATTCTGAAAATAAATGACCACATTCATTTGATGGGTCAAAGATAATAACGTCTCTCGTTCGCATTTCTGTTAAAATTCAATGCACGACATTACACAGTCAGAAAGATGAGGAACTCGTGAATATTGTATGCATATATCTCATATATTGTCATACTACAACTAGTGACACGTACCCACGTGACACACTACATTTTTACCACTGACTTTTTATTATTTTAAATAAAAGAGGAGTTTGGGGGGGAAATTACATTATTATTATTAATAAGATATCTGCTATTATATTGTTACATAAGCAACCAATTTTCTTTAGTTCTGATTCAGAAAAACATCTTGAAATGGACACAGTGGGAATCTGTTACAATAAATACAGATTAAGACCATTATACTCACATTAAGCCTGGGTTTAACTCATCTTTGGAGCCTTGTGAGTGGTTGAAATGAAATTTGTATAATGCCCTTTAGATTGGAGGGCAAATATATGCACATTTATCATTTTTGGACAGGTTGGTATTTCTGTGTTTGGAAATCTGAACCCCATTTTACTCTTCCGACAACCTTTAAAAACATCCTACAGTGCAGGACCACATGAGAGAAGCTGCGGTCCTTCAGCATTGACATTCCTGTGGTGATCCTTGTGTTCCGGTGATACAAGTTTTGTGGTATTTTCATGGTTGTCTGGGATTTGTTAGTCTTTTTAAAGATAATTTACTGTAAGATGTTTGGTGTTCGGTGAAACGGCTTGTGAATCTGTTAGTAGTTTCTTATCGCTGAACGGTGAAGAAAAATAATGTTTGGGGTTGTTTTATGACC
Source organism: Nematolebias whitei (assembly GCF_014905685.2). Taxonomy (NCBI): domain Eukaryota; kingdom Metazoa; phylum Chordata; class Actinopteri; order Cyprinodontiformes; family Rivulidae; genus Nematolebias; species Nematolebias whitei. The sequence goes on from NC_056518.1 coordinate 21,860,995, forward strand.
AACTCAAATCAAATAATTAGATTTTGGTGTTCAAAATGACAGAAATTTATCTAAACTAGAGGTTTTGCCCTTTGTATGATGCACAAACAGAAACTTTGTGAATGTTTTGCTTTCTTCATCAACATCTCAAACACATGCCTGTAATTATTTCAACTTAGCATCCCCCCCCCAAAAAAACCCTTAAAATCACATTGTTGGACCATAACACAAAACAAATAATGCAAAGCATCTGATCAGTTTAGGAGGCAAATCCAAATCATCTAAATCATAACAAGAATTAAAGAAATTGTATTAACTGTAAAATGTTTTAATAAAGTTGCCGAAACTGTTTTGTAGAACTGCCAACAAGACACAAAAGCTTTAAATGCTCTGGAGTAGTAAGACCTGCCGATGCAAATAAAATATTAGACAACATAACTAATATAAAGTTTTACAAAACTAAAAAAGTTCTTTGACTGAAAAACAAGATGTTGACATCTGCGGTGAGAATCCTATCAGTGGCTGTTTCAAAAATGTCAACATATTTAAAATTATTTATTGAACCATTCTGAACTCTACAAGTGACTTCTGTTGGCTTTGACTCTTCAGTCCAAACGTTTGAACCTGGTTCTCATTTAAACATTTAAAGTAATATTCCATCACTTTTCTAGCTGCTTTCTTTGTGTCAAATCATTCAGAAATATTCCAGAATCAACTCTTTGTCAAGTTTTTGGTTGAGACATGTTACTGACTTGCTGGAAACTTGTACATTGGGCATTTAATTAGTACTTACAGCCAAATTAAAAAAAAAAAAAATTCCCAGAAGGGGCACGGTGGTATGGATGGTAGAGCTGCCGCCTCTCATACAAACTCCCTCCCGGCTGGAATTCTATCCAGCGACCTGCCACTCTGGGTGGAGTTTGCATGTTCTCATCATGGTGTGGGTTTTCTCCGGTTTCCTCCCACAGACCAAAAACATGCATGTTAGGATGATTGGTAACTCTAAATTGTCCCTAGGTGTGAGAGAGTGAATGGTTGTTTGTCTCTATGTGTCTCTATGTGATGGACTGGAGACCTGTCCAGGGTGTCCCCCGCCTCTCGCACAGTGACTGCTGGATATGGGTACCAGTGAGCTCTGTGATTTGGAAAGGAAGAAGCAGGTAAAGATGATGGATGGATGGATGGATGGATGTATCTTCACAGAAGACAGATTCCTCCATGTTTGACTGGATGTTGTTCATTCCCTTCTAAAGAACAGCATACAGGTGATTCATGGATCAGAACACAAACAGTCTTATCAAGACTTGACTCCACAGAGTTTTATGAAAGCTGTGCTTCAGTTTTATTTGTTTTTGGTTCGTTTATACTCCCCCCCCCCCCCCCCCCCAAGTCTTTATGAAGTGATTTTATATGTCCGGCCACATACGATACATATTAAAAGTATACTGAATGAAAACCGTGTTTCCCTGATTCTTATAAGTGTTAGTGATTTTAGCAGCCTTGTTGTCTGAGGATAGCGGCATTCTTGTTGTTTTTGTGACAAATATTTTCATTTTCTCCAAATATCAGGAGATAAAATAACACATGGGACAGGAACAGTATTTATCACATCCGATATTATCCAGGAAGGACGTGGTGCTTTGAGAAGACTTGTGATCTGTCCATGGTGTCCCCCGTCTCTCACACAGTGATTGCTGGATATGGGCACCAGAAAGGAAGAAGTGGGTAAAGATAATGGATGGATGGATGGATGGATGGATGGATGGATGGATGGATGGATG
>NC_056518.1:21862764-21910619 GCF_014905685.2 Nematolebias whitei
TGGATGGATGGATGGATGGATGGATGGATGGATGGATGGATGGATGGGTAGCTCCTCCTTGTGATGTCTTTCACCAGCCAATAACTTCACTATCTTATTAGATTTTATCTTTTCTTTTCCTTATATTTGGCAGTATTAAATGTGTTTTTCCTTATATTTCCCATTTGGAAATTTATCTTATTTCTACTTTGCATTTGCAAGATGATTTATTGTTCATAAAAGCTACAAGGGGGTTCTATTGGGGGGGGGGGGGGGGGGACATTTTAGAAAAATAACACATTTGAACAAATCAACCATCTTGTAGTCATTTATTTGAATAATCTGGAAAAACTCAAACATGTGAACCTGACAAACAGCAAGATTGAATAATTTTGACTTATTTTTTCCTTTGGCCTTTAAAAAACCTCATCCATTTCATCCTGACAGCCAGCCAGGAACTTAATGTTCCCTGTGTTCTCAGTCTCATCTAATCTCGCTCTGTTTGAGCTTCTCTTGAGCATCTGTCAGTACGACCCAAGCTGGAAACGGCCCTGGAGAGCTGAGGCCATGTCTGAGGAGAAAGAGCGAAAGAGGTGTTCTGTCATTACATCAGCATCGAGACGAGTGTGAAAAATTAGAGTACGAAAGGGTCTATTTATCCAAAATCATATCAGATTGTATCATGTGTCCAGAAATGATTTGAAAAGGATTTCTTGGATAACGCAGAAAGAGTTGTCCTGAAGTTACAGAGCTGACTGCAGCCATCTTGGAGTCAATCTGATTACGAGTGTGGGAATGGCAGCTTCTTAAACCACATCTCCAAAATGATTCACGTCTGCAGCTCCAGTGGGCTCAGCCTGGACTACCGTCCTGTGGGCATTTTACGAGCCGATTAAAACCAAAACAATCTTCTTCCTCACTGAATCCCACCACATTATGTCATTTTGGGTGTGGGAATTATGGCGTTCAATCAACATACCCTCCTCGTGACCTCACTTAGTATAGATCTTCCTCTTCGATCCCACATGTTTGAGGATGACTTCATTTGCGGGGAGGGAAAGCACCTGGCGAACAAATGTGCTTTTGTCTTTCCTTTGTTTTGTTTCGCAGCGTGGGTCACACATAAGGGTGGTGGTGTTTTAAAGAGCTCTTCAAGGCGTGTTCAACAACAATCTGAACTTCTTACACAAAGAAAGAAGTGAAAGGTGGGAATTGAGGAATAGTTCTCAGTCTGATTACTTGATTACAAACAGAACATCATCACCACACCTATGAACCAGAAATGATCTGGGTTGAACAAATCGCCTCTTGAATCCAATACGCAACACAGAACATGTGTCCTACTTATCTCAATCAGCAGGGAGTGTGTATTCAGTGGGACTTCTGCATTGTGTCATTCTGTGCATGTAGCCGTTCCCTCTGGTCACCACTGCGGTCCACTCCCTTCACTTCTTGTTTAATATAACTGCACCACAACCCCCCCTCAAACAAGTCAATTCATGCAAGTGACGATATTAAAGGAGCCAGTGGCCGTTTATGAGCTAAAGATAAACATTAACAAGTAACAGATATCACATATCAGGTCAGGAACATAAAGATTTTATTAGGAATTTTATTGCTTCAGCGTTTTTCTTTAGACTGTGAGTTTGGATATAATTTTGATAAAGTTTTTCCCCATGGGTTGGACCCTCGTTAGGTACAAACTGCTCCTTAACCTCAGCGATTTTTTCCATCAATCCAGTATTTTTACTTCTTCTTCCTTTCTGGGTCACATGGGTCACTGGTGACATATTCATATCCAGCCGTTGCAATGTAAGAGATGAAGGGACACCCTGGACAGGTCTCCAGTCCATCACAGGGACACATAGAGACAAACAAGACAACCATTCACCCTCACCTAAATTAACCATGTTGTTAAAGTTTGTCGGTGGAAGATAAAACTCTCCAGATCAGGAAGTCATTCATGCAATTAAAGCATCTGAATGTAAACTTATACCCAACACTCAGAGTTTCTACTATAGTGTGTATATAATATACACAAAAAAGTTACAGCATAGTCAAGACTCTGGTTCCAATAAATAAAAACTATATTAAAAAAAACACTGTTCATTATTTTAAAAGATGTCCCCAGAGAACAGTCTAATACAAAATATATGTTTAACTAATAAAAGGTGTATTCCACTGAATGTGTCAGTATATGACTTGTTCTTTTTGTGATTCTGTGTGCATATCAAATTCAAATTCAAAAACGTTCAATACAAAAATACATGTTTGAATTTATCATGTCCTGGATGACTGAGAATCTTCACCAGCATATCAAAGTCAAAGTTTCTTTATTTGCCATATGCACTACATGTGGTACATGTGGTGGAACAAAATTGTGTACACAGGGTCCCAGTTACATCCAACAGAAGTACAAATTGTAAAAGAAAAACAGTATTAAGATCTAATGTATGAAGTAAGAAAAATGTTAAACTAAAAATATGCTAAGTAATAGTAGTACAGAAATAATACACCGAACAGCAGCACAAACATGAGTCTGTGTGAGCAGATTGTATGGCAAGCTAGAGAACCCAAAAATAGACTTGTTTATAACGGTTCTTTATGCAAAAAATGCTGGATTATGCCGTAAAATACGGCATAAATTCACCCAAAATGCAGTTTTTTTACGACTGCCTTCTAAATGCCGAAATTTACGCCGTTTATTTTGGGCATTGAATGCCGCTTTTTACTCGCGATGTTGTTATAAAACGTCGTAATTTCGCCGCAATTTATATCGTAAAAGATGGCGCTTTCTTGAATTTTGCAAGTCCCTCCCCATATTTTCTTATTCACTCAGCTTAAACTGCAGTCATCCAATAGGAAAAGTACAATTGTAGACCACACTATATCAACACAGACTGACAAGAGAGATGAGTACGGATGAACACAGCAGCGTGAAATATATCAGCAGCATAAGATCAGCAGCATGGATAGTCAGCAGCACATAACAATCAAGTGGCATTACAGTGATTTTTTTTTCACAGTGATAATCCTGGTTAGAGATTAATGAGTCTAACAGCCTCAGGGTAGAAGCTGTTCCTCAGTCTAGTGGTTCTACTCTTAATGTTCCTCAACCTTCAGCCTGAGGGGGGCGGGGCAAAAAGTGTGTGTGCTGGGTGAGTGGGGTCCTTCATGATGCAGGTGGCCCTCTTCCTGCATCTGGAAGTGTAGATGTCTGTGATGGTGGGGAGGCTGACTCTGATATGGACATGAAACAAAAAACTTGAACTATCACAAAAGCAATGTTTTTTAAAGAGACTGCCCAAGTTTGTCCCTGCTCTAAATCTTTTATTTAGTTAAATATATATCATGCTTTACTGACTAAAACCACACCTTTATGTTTATAAATTAAAGTCAGCATAAATAAGTTTCAGACATTCTGGATGGTGACATATGGACTGCCAAAAAGTCCTCACTTGCATTGCATGCTAAAAAAAAAATCTGTACTTTGCTGCTTTTTATGTTGCAGGTTAACACATTTAGAGTGTTGCAACTTCTATCCTTGCAGCTAACGTCGAGAAAAGTTCCAAATACTCCAAGTCTAGCATTTCTGCACTGAATTGACTTTGCTTTTTTTTTTAAAATCATTTCCAAAACCTGACATGACTGGTTTTCATGTAACTGGGAACTTGTGTACACAATTTCATTCCACCACATGCACAACATAAGATGCGAATGACAATAAAGCAAACCTTGACCTTGACCTTTCATGGCTGGGTGTTGAATGAGTAAATCAGATATGGCGGAGATTAAACTTTTTCTTAAAAAGTTTGTTTTGCTTGGAATAACTGGTTCCATAAAGATCACAAGCTAGAATGTGTTTTTGGTGGACCTGAAAACAAGGTTAAATAAAGAGGTGGACCGAGTTATAATGTTTATGCAACAGTTTCCCTCGGGGCAAAGTTAACCATTTCTACTGATGCCCAAAATAAAACTGTTTTCACAAAAGCAGGAGAGTGGAGCTGCCAAAGTTCTGCAGAGTTTAACCACACTCAGCCATTTGAAATCTGCAGTTTGGTGGTTTCTTGGACTTCTAGGACCTCTGCTGTCACTGGACTTTCCCAGGATGACTTTGAATGGTTCAGCTGTCACCGAGGGTCAGCGTGAGGGGAGTTAGCTCTGTCACCAGCCAGGCCAAAACATCCAGCATTCAGCTCGCCTCAGCTGCCAACGGCAGACATTCTGGCAAAACAGGACGAGTTAAATATAGAGCTTTACTGTTCTGGGAGCCTAATCAGGAAGACAAGAGAGGAGTAAAACGCTCTGGCTGTGTGACAAAGGACATCAAACAGCACCTCTGCCTCTCTTCTAAGATTTTTTTTAACTTTCACACACTCATCAGCTGGCTTCTTGACAGGATAGGGTGGAAGGAAAATGAGCCGTTTGCCTCCTGAGTGAAGCGGGCAGGCTGTGGGAGTGACAGAGCGAAGGAGGGAGGGACGTTCCAGCGCTCTGTTGTTGCTCTCTGCCATTCCCTTGATGAACTGAAGACCTGGAACAACACAGAACTGGAGCTTAAGATGGATTTTAGCAGCACACTTTAAACCAGAGGACACAAGTGGACACATTTCTTTTTTTTTTTGGTGATATTTTAAGGATAACTTTGGAGTTTTATTGGTCTAAACCTGGGATTTTCAAAACAGCAGGTAAGCAAGTTCCTTTAGAATGATTAAAAAAATGTTTTTCTTTGCTCCTGTGTGGAAAACAAATAAAAAATAAATGTTTTTTATTCATAAATTAATTAATCTAAAACTGCTGCTACAGTTGACACCAGTTTTATGAAGCAACCTTTATCTAAGGTGCAGTTTAAACTAATATCCACAAACTATTCAGCTCATCAATTATTCATTCAACATTTTTGGGATTTTTGGAATAATCTTCCTGAAAAGACCACTTTTAGAGTTAATAATTCATCGTTCAGACAGCATAAGGGAAAGTAAAAGTTATGAATCAAACATTTCTCAACAAATGTATGAATGAGAGCTTTTAGTGCAAAGAATTTTCTGATTTACATGTGGGAGGAGAAGCCCACAGCTTCACAGGACAAAGTGAAAGCAGCTCTCTGATCCAGAAGACGCCATCATTGGGAATTATATGTACTTACATGTGACCTTTGCCCTCAACACCTCTGCAGCGCAGTGTACTATAAGCTCTAACTGTACAAACACACACGCTTACTTTAGCTCGAGCCTTGATGGGCTGCAGGAGGAGGACATATTTCATCCTGAATATTTTTGGGGTTGTGGAGACGCCAAAACGAATTCCATTTCGTGAAGTCATCTCATGGCTCCTGGGAGTCGCTGTTTGTCAGAAGTGACATCACAGCGTCTCAGTAAACTGAAAAGAAAAAGAGAAATGTCAGGGGAGGGTGGCTCATGCTATGGAAATTCATCTTTCAGCCACCCTCTGCAGCTTATAGTGTATCACCAATAACAGGCCAGAGAGAAGTGCTGCAGAAATAGCCCTCATTAACATTTTTGCACTTGTTCCTCACATGCTCTCAACAGTCTGTAAACTTTAATCAGCTAAATGGCTCCTTGAAAAGAGAGACTTGTGAACATTTATCAGTCCCAGCTTGTAAATGAATCAGTCTTGCTGTAAATCAATAATGCGGTCCCTGTTTAAACTGAAACGGACGTAAGCTCAGTTTGGGCGTTTGCCAAGACACTGCTGATCTGAGATGTGAGGCTGAGCTCATGGCATTAGAATGGCTCTGTGTCACTTGTTGCAGAAGGTGACATAGTTTAGTCATGAGCAACTTTAAAATCAAGTCTCACCATCCATCGTGAAGCGCTGCCCTTATCTTTTTTTGTTTGTTTTATATGTGTGACTGTGTAAAAGTCATAAACTGTCCATCGTTATCACCCACCGCTAAAAGCTGAAGGATGGTAATGTTTTTGCTCCATGTTTGTGTACCCCTTAATAAAATATCTCATGAGCCACTGTATAGATTTCAACGAAACTTTTAAGATATAATCATTTACCGTGCATATAATTCATTTTGGAGCCAACTTAATTCAAGATGGCTACCACAGCCAAATGACTAGTCTAAACTTTTGCACAAAAGGTGGCGGGCTGCATTCTTTAAATGAATGCTAGGCCTTTGAATCCTATATATTTTGCTTCTAATGATCTTTTAATATTTTAAAGCAATCAATAGTTCTCTTGGCTTTTTGAGGATCTTTCAAAGATTTTGGGGACTTTGGACACTTTTTCACTCAAGTTTTTCAAGCGTCAGGCCAAAAATGTGGTGCAGATGAGCAGTTAAATCCTGCAAAGACCCGACACAAGACCTCCCAGGTCCTTGGTTTACAGTTGGTCATCAACTGTAAACCAAGCTTTCCACTAACAGCTCTTTAGAAACCCCTTTGTTCCTCATGAAATACAATTTTATTTATGTCAAACGGTTTTATTTTTGGTACTTTTCATAGATTTAACTAAAGAAATGGGAAGAAGTGATGCTTTTTTTTTTGGTAACAAAGCAGCAAAGGATCCAATTTAGTACTAAATCTGTCAACAACAACCTGATCCATGTTTTGAATTTACTCTTTACATGTCTGAAGGAGTCATAGGTTAGAATACAATAGTTTATGCGGGGTGATACACACTTCATGTGAATCTATATGAACAGAAACACAACAGAGGAGGTGGAGCTGGTGGTCGTCTGTCGTGGGCGTTTTCTGGAGGTCTGCGGGGCCTCACCAGCAGCTGTCACCGACACATGTGCTGCTCCAGTCATATAAGTGCCTCCAGTCTTAAATTCCAAACATACAGTTTAGACCCATTAGGATGACTCGCTGAGCTGTGGCTATCGTAACTCACACAGCCTTCATTTAAAAATAAGTCCCTAAACTCCATAGCAACCCAAGATCTTCCCAAGATCATGTGATGATGCAACAAAAGTTCAAAAGGGGAAGCTTAATCACTGTGAATGCTTCATTCCTTAATTGTCTCTTTATATATCATGTCCTTGATTTTATGTCTTTACTGTAAAAAACATAGAAAATTTCATTGAGGGTAGAAAATTGTTTCCATATTTTCACCCGCTCATCGTTTGTTTGGATGAAACGACACAATCATGACTTAATCATGTGAGCTGTGTGATGATGTCACACCTCGTCTTCCCGAAGATGTTACTCAGAATGAATCTGAAAAGTATGACATGTCTCTGAGGGTTATTATTGCTGAAGACTGAAAGTATTTACAGATTTATTTTGAGACTGGGTCTTTCACGTTTACTATGTTATTTCACATACATGTTACTGGCTTTGGTCTTTTATGTCAATGTGAAAAACATAAAAAATTAAAAAATCTATACATATAGAACGTGAAACTGAATGTGGTTTGGAGATTTGGATCAGCATGGTTGACCAAGTGGGGAATTATTCCACCATGCATTTCAAAAAGTAAAATTATGAAACAAACAAACAAACAAAAATTTTTTTCTAAAAGGCATAACTTCCTGGTTTAGAGGACAAAATGTGTTCAGGACATTTCAAAGACCTGTAACATTATAAACACCAGAGATCAAAGTGACTAAATACACTTGTCTTTTTCTTTTTCATTCTTATTACCAGCTACAATGAGGCCTGTGCGTCCATTTTTGCTAGTCTGTCAGCAAAATATCTCATGAACCAATGAACCGATTTCAACGAAACTCTTGGAATGGTATCATAAAATGTACAGTATATCTACAACTGATTATGTTTTGACACAAAAACAGCTATAACTCAGTCAACTTTAAAGTTATTGAGCTAAAATTGAGTGTGGTAGTAGCTGAGAGTCAACCCTAACACATACTCTGAACACTAACAGATCATGCAGGACCTTTGCTTAAAACTATGGGTTGCAAGCCAGCAGGGAATATGAATTTCTTCAAGTATGCATGCATACCACAACGTAAACACCTAAAATAGTAGTAAAATAGTAAATGACTAAATTCGCAATCTACCTGCACTGTATTTGGTTTTGTATTTGTGTTTTTGCTCTATCATTAAAAAAAATACAGATCATAATTTCTGGTTTGCTCATCAGGTGATGTAAATTATACCTGCTGAAGCTACAGTTGCCTCCAGTGAGAGGATCGGGTTAATGTGACATCAGGAAATCACTACAAGATGAAACCCTCTATGCTGACATTTTGCTCCGCTGTGACATGTCAGCATTATTTTGTGGCTGTGGGGTATTTATAGAAGTCATCATTAGAGAAAGACAAGCTTGAAAGACCAAAATCGAGTCGAAAATGATATAAAAAATTGTAATAATCTGTATGCAAACCCTCATTAAATTCCTCCAACTGTGCTTGTAGTTTTCAGCACTTGTCTGAAATTAATTCATGAGGTTATTGGAATAAGATATCTATCAAGATCCAAAAGCAGACTGTAGCTTTGTACAACTGCATGGTCACAATTATTTCTTATCACCAGGATTGACTTTAAGCTTCCTTTCTTATCTTCAGCAACAATGTGAACTGGTTCCCATTTCTTGGTGGGCTTGTGTCCTCTGCTTCTTCATGAACAAACTGGAAAACACTCAAAACATGAAACGTTCCCCATTCCCTATTTTGTCACACACGTTTTGTCATGAAAATACTCCCAAATGCACTGAAATAAACTTGATTTTCTGATGATGTGATGCTCTATTAAACTACTGCGTCCCAGAATTTTTACTCTTATCCTCTTCCTAAACGTTTCCTAACTTTTCGCCCAGTTATAATTTAACTTTCATCCACGTTTTGAAATTTTCATGTTCCCAAAAAGCCTTTGAGGTGCTTTTATTGATTCATAAACTAATTATAAAGTAATTTCTTTAAAACCAATGAGAGTCCTGATCAGTGTCCACAAATCAAGAGTGAATCACTTCAGGTAATATAAAGACAGAAAATTACCCAAATCTCCGCATGTACTCTTGATATTTAAATAAAATAAAACTAAAAGCCTTTTCTGTTCATTCATATTTTACTTAAACCATGTGTCTGCTTCTTAAATCCAAATATATTCATTTTGACTTATTTAAATGGATGTGCAGGTAAATTCGGACTTGCTTCAGGTAAGTGCAGATTAAGAATTTAAAAAGTTACATATTAAACATCAGTGCTGCTGACTTCTGTAAAGTTTCACAGCTTCCTTTCTGACTTCGGAATTTCACATCATGGGTACACGGGGCCTATATATAAACACATATGCGACAGCTGAACTTCGAGCAAACCTCAGTACAGATTTAGGGCTCCATTTTAAATTTAGGTTCAGACCTTGACTGGAGTCTTGCAGGGTTTTAGGGCCTTCCTTCACGTAAGATTCCAGCCAGACAGATGTGCGTTTTAGTTTGAATGACATGAATTTGAGTGGGCATTGGGGTGGATTTTAAGTGGACCTCAGAGATCATCCTCTATATTCCATAAAGACAAGTGGCAGCATAGCATGCTAGACTGGAATGCAAGCCATGCAGCTCAGAAATCCCTTTTTGTTTTACAAAAAAAAAAAAAATCATGAAGTTAGAGACCGCAATGATCAGTCGTAGAATTAGACAGCAAAGAATTCTTGTAGAAGTAAGTCTTGAAGACTGGTTAATAAGTAGCTCCTAAAAAGTAAGTCTTAAAAAGTCAAATCTGTGTTTAACCTGGAAAAAGTTACCTCAAATAAATCCAGCATCTTTATTATAAAGGCTCTGTGATTTGTGATGACTCGTTTAGTTTAAAAGCGGTTTGTGACAAAGTGGACTGAATGAATGATGTCTGAAGAGAACGCCACAGATGAAAGCAAATCTTAAAAAAGAAAGACTGGAATTTGCTAAAATGCATATTGAAAATGAGAAGCCACACAGGTTCTGGGAATACATTGTTTGAATGGATGAGACAAGGCTACTTTATGGCAACAAGTCCCATCAACTATGATCACAAAGCCAAAATTAAAGCATATAAAGGAAAGAACACTGCACCTACGATAATGGTTATGTTCTGGGGCTGCTTTGTTACATCTGACACAGGGTATCTAGAGTCTGTATGAAATATCAAGACTATCAAGGCATTCTCAGAATCAGAATAAACTTTATTATCACTGTATCGAGATACCGTGAGATTATGTTTGTGCAGTCGTCCGAAAGATGGGCGGAGTGCACGTTGCTGCTGCTACAAGAGTGCGGCCTCTTATTCTTTATCAGAATATTTTTAGATAGAAAAAAGAGAAAAGGCCATGAGGATGGATAGATGTATAACAAAAAAGATCTCTTCGCATCTTGTCCTATCAGGACACGATTTAAGCCATAAAAAAAAACTCTACCAGGCCAGCAAGCACATTTATAAACACTTTACATACGCATTTGATGTAAAGATGGTGAGATTTGTCCATGAGACACTTCCAGTAGGCCATAGTCAGAATCAGAATAAACTTTATTGGCATTGCACCGAGATACAACGCGAATATCTTGATAAGATGTTGGTCAGCCGGCAGTTCTGATAAGCCTGCACAGAAGTTCTTGGGGGGGGTTGCGATAGACAAAGATTTTTCCTTAGTTACCCATGTCCCAGGAGAAATTTGATAGTCGGCCTGCTTTTGAGGCCAAACAGAGGAGTCAGATTCAGATAAGCCACAATTGTTGATTTCTTCAGGCAGACTGTTTTTGTCTTGTCAGTCTTGAATCCTGCTGGTACTTTTGATCCACAATGGCCAGATTTGTGGTCCGTGCTATAAGCCTCCTTCAAGGTCGTCTCCAAAAAGCTGGAGAGTCCTAGAAGCCATGTGGCCTGCGAATCTCACAAATCGCTTCCATCTTACGGTTTAGCTCGTAAATCAGCTGATTTTGAGTACTCGTAGCACAAACCAAACCTTCAGAGCAGGCAGCCTGACGAGGGCCAAATTAGCTGCAGCCGTCTTCTTTGTATGTTGATAAACCAGGAACCAGCCGATTCCAAAAAGCAGAAAACCTGTTATCATATATCCAATTATATATGTCTTTGGCGTCCTCCTGAGACAAAACGGAAAGACACATCAGCTCCCAGATCCATGGCGTATCCTGCAGCGTGACTCTCAGCGGGACGTGAGGGTTCTCCAGGACCTAGTCTGATTTTCACGAGTTGATTTCATCATTGTTGTGTACAAACACATTTATCCACGTCTGTATGCCTTTACAGGTAAAACTCAGCTGTGACACATTCTCTCCCCAGGTTTCTCCGTTGGACCACAGTGACCCTGCAAAACGAGCTGCTGTGTTACAGTAGCTCCTCTGCATCTTCTTGGCTTCAGCCCAGAAACTAAAAATAAACCATCAAGTTTCCAACTCTGCCAACTGATGCGTTGCTTGTACTCAGGAATTCTGCTCGAGTCATTTACATTACTGCACATGTTTAGGCGTTTCATCATGGCTGGACGTTTTAATGCCCTCCACTTGTAGGAAGTCTTCATACTCCATGGTTACATGTTGCCTCGACCACCTTCTACAAACTGGTGCAGAATAGGAGCCAGTGCTAGTGAGCCAATGGCTGAAACTAATAGTTATGATCAGGAATGAAGAGGCTGAAATGAATCTCCAGTTATGAACCAGATCACCTTGAAGCCAGCGTGAACTAACTGAACTCAGATAGACTCAACATGAAGGATGCAGGCAGCGTTATCTCACACCCCCTCTTAGTTTGGGCCATGTGCATTTGGAAGCAGGTGGAATTCAAAGACTGGCTTCAAGCATCATTACACTTCTCTGCTTTCTTAACTTTCCTGACCACCGTTACAGCAAAAGATGAAACCCTTTTCTTGATGATGACCATCATGTTCATCAGAGTCTTTATTGTAGATCGATCTTTCTGATCCAAACTGTTCTTAGGTGATTAGCTCTCTAAAAGGACTGCCTTTCACTTCTTTAGAAGATAACGGTGAACACGGATCGTTGGGCTTTTCTGTCAAAGTTTCATCTCAGGAGCTAAAGATAAACTGTTAAAAGGCTGTTTGCAAAAAAAGCTATTTAATAAAACATTTGAACCCAAGAAAGAACAAATTTACAAGTTTATTTTCCTTTCTTTTTCTATCTTTTGTATGTTAGTCAATCTATAAGACAGTTCAGAGTTTCTTTTAGTGCACTTACGCTGTTAGGTGGATTTTGTGTATTATGTGTGAAGTGGTTGCTACTCAGGAAGGGTATTAAGTTGCAACCCTGCCTCTTTCTATTAGGATGATGATTGTTGCAGCTCCAGGTGAACTTTTGTGAAGAACAAAGTATCTTCTCACATGAATCTGGATCTTTGTTCGCCACTGGAAGGAAAAAGAAACCTGCACAATGCAGTGAAAACTTTTTAATGTTGTACAATATTTTTTATCACATGCAGTGACCCAACATTTTCCACATCGTTTGCTTGTAGCAACAGGCAGTGTCTGCCATATAAAAAGGAAAACGGCTATAAAAACCCACATTTGTTCATAAAACTAAGAAATAAATCAAAACATATCCTGATGAACAGACCAAAAAACAGTCTTACTGCATGTTGTGCACGCATAAGTCCGGGTACAGATTTGAGCTTTCAGGATCTTAATGACAAAGTTAATTTACAGAACTAGAAATATTTTAGGTACTTCAAAATGGGCAAAAAAGAAGATATATAAAAAACTTTGATAGGGAGTTCTCGAGGCAGTCGTGGCCAGTGTCCTAAGTATACCTAATTTTACACATTAGCTTTTTGCAGTCATAGTAAATTATGATTGTGCAAAAAGATCATATGTAAAATTTAAAACTAATTCAGATGTCTTCATTTATTCTGAAATAGCTTCAGTAAAAGTATAAAATTGGAAGTAGACTGAAATAAAATATTGAAAAAAAAAAAAAAAAAAAAAAAAAAAAACGTGTTTCTTCTGTTTTTGTTTCAGGTAAGATGAGGTCCAAAAGTAGTGGGGTGGAGAATCCAGCAGACGGGGTTCTTGTGGTTCCACCAGGTGACCAAGTCATCAACCAAGAACAGGAAGTAGGCATGCCAGTGAAGAGCCTGAAGGCCAGAGTTCAACTGGAGGAAGGTGAGGATGAGGCAGATGTGATCTCTGATAAAGAGAAGCTGTTGTTCGAGTCCACGGAGGCTGGAGACAAACGAGGGGACATCAAGGATCTGTCCAAAGAGGATCTGCTGAAACTGCTGGGGATCATGGAAGGAGAAGTTCAGGTCTGTCCTTCTCTGCTTCTCAGTTTGTGTGTGCATGCTTGAATATGCACTGTAGATAAACTCAGCTGTTGTGATGCAGTTTTAGAGCAATAGCTCCATCTTGTGTTGTCCAACAATTTTCTGATTATACTTACAGTACTGTGCAAAAGTAATGAGCCATCCTTGTATTACATAATTTACATATTTTGCTTTTTAAAGAGCCAAAATGTCAAAAGTCCAAAGACAACCTTCAAAGAACTATTGATCAAGATCATTTCAAGAGATTACATGAAGGCCTGTCTCCTTGGAAGTAAAATATCAACGATGATTAGTATTTAAAAACTTTTCAGAGCTATATATTAGAGTAAAATGTAAATGATGAGGTCATTTTTTTAAACCTGGATGCTTATTGTCCTCATCAGGCCACAAAATATAATTTTATATGTTTGTGTATGTGTGTGTGTGTGTGTGTGTGTGTGTGTGTGTGTGTGTGTGTGTGTGTGTGTGTGTGTGTGTGTGTGACTTCAGGCCATGGAAGATATCATCTGTGTGCTGAGGTCCCAGCAGACTCCTCCAGAGGTATTTGAGTCACAGTATGGCTGTGTGGCCCCCAGTTCGGCCCTTAAAGCTCTGCAGAGGGACAGCTTCATCACCGGTACCAAACAACGCAGCCCCAGTGTTTACCAAAAACCCATGGCTGAGGTCAGCACTGTTCATTTGACCAAAACTTTGAAGCATACTGAGGATTTCTTTATGTATTTTAAAGCCAAGAAAATCAAAAAGGCATCCGTCCTAACCTTGTAAACTGATTTAAATCTCTTTAATGCGTCAGTAAACTTTATATGCAACAACTCCTGCGTGTTTTTGGTCTTTCTGCAGCTGAAACGTCTGCAGGAGAAGCACAAGGAGACGTACAGCCGGATGCTGGGCCAACTGCTGATGGCTGAAAAGTGCCACCGCCGCACGGTCCATGAGCTGGAGACGGAGAAACACAAACACGCCGACTACATGAACAAGAGTGACGACTTCACCAACCTCCTGGAGCAGGAGAGAGAAAGGTGAAGAGGAAAGAGCGAGGAAATACTGAACAACAGTTTATAAAATGTTTACATCTAAATCGATGTTTGACATATGTGTTGAGGAATTTTAAATTTAAAAAATCATGTTAGATGTGATGTGAAGACTTTGAATGAGGCTGCAGCTGTTGCTTACTGACTGACACAAATAGTACAAAAAATAGAAAATGTGAGATATCACCATCAACTATTTGAACGAGGTATATTTTTGATTCTAAGACTCATTCATTTAATGTAACACAAGTCTCAGCTTCCATTTAAAATAGTCACAAACTAACTCTTTACATGGAGACCCCAGAGTTTGGATTAAAATATCATGGCAAGATCTAGAGAAGTTTCTCATGAGGGGTGTCCAAAGTGCGGCCCGGGGGCCATTTGTGGCCCTTGGAGTGATTTTATGTAGCAGTTTAAAGATGGTTTAAATTTGACCTATAGGCTTAAGAGACATTTTGCAAATTTAATGATGACCGTTTTTCATGTAATTTTTAGGTTTAACAGCAAAATAAAAAATAAAAAAAAATCTCAAAATGAGCTATATTAAGTTTAATACAATCTTTTGGCAATAAATCAATAAAATCAAATAAATTTGATTTAAAAAAGTAATAACACATTATTGTTTATGAAGCTTTTAATGTTTTGGATCTACAATAATTTAGAACACCTTCTCCACCCAAATGTATAAATTTTGTCCTTTCTCCAAAATATTGTTTATACCGAGTAAAAAAAAAATAAACAACACTAAAAATATGTACGCTTTTAATTATTTATTTAATTCTCTTTTTTTTTTGTGGCTCACGACTCCTTTCATCTTCACGGTTTTGGCCCACATGTGAAAATGTTTGGACACCCCTGATTTAAGCTTTTCAGTCCAGGCTTTTTGGTAGGAAAAAAAAAACTAAAGAACAAAACCGGAAGTTCAGTGCAAGTGGCATAAATAAAACAGTAAAAGCCGTTTTTAGAAGAACAACTCTCTCACGATGACATCATTGGAGAAATGTGGTCACTGATGAGGTTGAGGGGTTCTGATCAGGGGAAGAAAACGTGCAAACACCATCAAAATGGGAGATAAGGTCATTTTATTTGGAAACTGGCATGAAGTGTAAACAACAAGGATTCCTTCAAAAGATGCCAGGACTTTAATTGCATTCATGGTTTGCCAAACAACTGATAAGCAGAAGGCATAGATGCAGCCTCTGCTGATTTCTTTTAAATCTCTGGTCATTTTACATGTTAGTATGATTGACGGCTTTTTTTCACAGAGCTCAGTGTTTTTCATTTTGGTGTGAAGCTGTTACTACTGAAAATCTGGGATTTTTTACTAGATGGGAATAATAATACCGGGAATAAAAAAAATTGCCTATGACTCATAGGGTTATCATACGTTAGATTTTTTTTTTTTTTAAGGTGTAAGACCAGAATGCAAAAACAGACACAAGTTTCTGTTTTCCATCTGTGTTTCGACAGTTCGCTCCCTCAGAGCGTGTCGTGATCTCATACTCATCGATGTGATCTCCGACAGCAGTCTGAGAGTGAGGAGAGACGAGTCAGAGGTTCTGTGCCAAACTTCTGCAGGAATGCAGAGGACGGGCACTGAAGAAGCTGTTTCTGATGGTAGCCATCAGACATTAGCACGGTTTCATGCAACAGAGCGATTTATATGTCAGGAAGTTTAACATTTTTAAGTGGCATGGTGGAATGTGTGGAGGCTGACAGAAGAAACGGCCTCTGCTCCTGATGGGGTTTCGGAGTCACGCAAAGAAAACTAAAAAAAACCTGCAGTAGATCCTCAAATTGTTCATATCAGGAACAAAATGCTTCAAATGAATATTAAAATGGGCTCCAATTTTTCCAGTTTAACTATCAGTCAATTAAAAAAAAAGTTTTGTAGGCTCAATCATCCAGGTAGATAACAACAAAAAAGGTTTAGTCATTTCTCCCTTAAAGAAACTGGTCCAGATTAAATGATTTAACCTTTTTTGATCAGTTTGTTCAGTACAGTGCCATACAACCATGAGCAAAGTATTTATGCTTTTCCTTTGAGCAAAGAGTGCAACACAGCAAGTTTACTAGGAAATACAAAGTAGAATTATCCATAAAATAAACTATTTGCATGATAATTTTTTATTTTTTATTTTAATTCTTTAAAAATACATATATCTTCACCTAAAGATGAACTTGTGTTTTTGTATGCTTAATATCTGATACAATGTTTATTCTTTCACATCAACTACGTTTTTTTTTTCAGGACTTAACCGTCTGTGTCAGGTACCACTGACATCATGGTTTGGACTTTAGCATAACAGTAATTTTAAAATGAACATTATTTTCATCTAAGTGACATCACATTGTGTAAATATGATTGTTACATGTTGCACTGCACATATTTAGATTTTCACTTGTATAGTTGTTAATCTTAACTGGCCAAAAAAATGATGGTAATTGGAACAAGAGTAATTGCATTTCCTGTGAAAATGCAGTGTGAATGCTAATTACTGAAGAACTTGCTGAAAAACAGCTGAAATTAGCTAAAAAAAACATGCTGAATTTTAGCTGAAAAGAAAGAACAAGCCTAAATTAGCAGAAGAAAGAAGAAAGAACACATATTTGCTGAATTATGTTTAAATAAGCAGAAATCAGCACAGAAATTATGAAATTGGCTAAAAAGACAGCTGAAATTAGCAACAACAAAAAAGCTGAAAAGTAGCTGAAAAGGCAGAAAGAAGTTTGAACTACCAGAAGGAAGTGGAAAGAGCTGAAATGAGTTTATGGAATTAGCTAAAAAAGCTAAAAAAAAAAAAAAAAGAAGCATAAAACAACTAAATATTAGCTGAAATAACTGAAACTAGCTGAAATAAGCTGAAAGGAGTATAACAAGATGAAATTAGTAGAACGAAGTTAATTAAGCTACAAGTAGCATAAATTACCACCAAAAAATGTGAATTTATCTGAAAAAAGGCTGAAATTAGCTAAAAATGCTAAAAAGGTAGCTGTAAATGTATAACAAGCTTAAATTAGCAGAATTGAGCAGAAAGAACATGTTTGCCCATTTAGGCTGAAAGAAGCTGAAATGAGCACAAAAAAAGTGGAAATTAGCTGGAAAAAAAGAAAAGAAAAGAAATTAGCCAAAAATAAAAATTAAAAATAAACAGCTGAAATGTAGTTTAAAAAACAGAAAGAAGCTTAAATTACAAGAAGGAAGCGGAGAGAGCATATTGATAAAAGTTGAAATGAGTGCAAAAAATGTGGAATTAGCAGAAAAAGCTAACATTAGCATAAAACTGCTGAATATTAGCTGAAATAGTAGAAAAAGCTGAAACTTGCAGAAAGGAGCTAAAAGGAGCAAAACAAGCTGAAATTAGCAGAAAGATGTTAGAATAAGCACAAAAATGTTGTAGTCAGCACTGCAGAAAGGATCTGAAGGAAGCAAAAAAACAGCTAGAAAACAGCTGAAATTAGCTGATTTTTTTATTTATTTATTTATTTATTTTTTTGCACAAGAAAACTGAAAGAAACTGAACCGGAACAAAATATGACAGGAGCAGTAAAAGGTTGTAAACGGATCTAAAAAAAATTTAAGGAGGTAAAATGAGCTCACTTCATTTTCTATGAGAAAAAAATTGGCAGAAAAGGCTAAATATTTCAAAAAGCTAAAGTTGCACCGATACTAAAGTCATATCACCCCTCTCCTGAACAAGCTCAATGTTTTGATATATGATTTGCTGAACTAGCACAAAAATTGTGGAACGAGAAAGATGCTGAAAAATGTACAGAAGAAAAATGGATCACAATAGTGAGAATGCTTCATAAACATTCACACCATCAGTGAACATATTTATTGACAAATCATTCACAGGGACGTGGCGTTGTTTCTAAAATGATCAACTCTCTGCATCAGTTTGTATTAAAAAAAGCTTCCTGCACTGATTGAATCTGTTCTCGCAGATCTTCTTCACCCTGAAAGAGTTGTTCATCTCATTGTGTCTGGTTTCCTCATTATGTGGAGACTTTGCATGGACGCTTGTTCAACTTTCCCCTTGAAGTGAAACATGAATACACGTCCTCTTCCCACGCATGCATCTGCTTGTCTTCTGGCTTTATGTACCAAAAATCAGATTTGATTCCACCCAACATGGACTGAGAAAATGTTAAAATTCATTCCAATAGTTTTAAAGGTTTCCTGTGTTGAAAAATGTGCAAAAAGTGGAAGGACTTCTGCAGAACCCTTCCTCTTTAGCTTTGGTTCCTCCTTCTTTCACTGCTGCTCCAAGCAGAGCAGCACACTCTCTCGTGCACTTTTCTATCCCGTACGGGTGAGGTCACATCGCACACTGGAGGTGCTCCAGAGTATTTTATTTTGTCTTTTCTTCTTGTGATAAAATGCTTGGAGTTTGATGGAGGAAGGTCTGTGGGAGAAAAGGAGACTCTTGCACACTTGGTGTGTTTCTGCTGGGTTTATCTGCAGCTTAGAGCATCTTTAGTGGGTAAGTTTTGAATGGGCTCTGATTCTGAGACAGGTTTTAGAAGCTCATTTTGCCTTTTGAATGGTTAAAGTTGCACATCTTTCCTTGTGCTGGTTGCTCTAGTTTGCGTTATTTTGCAATGCAAAACTGTTCACTTTGAATGATGCATAAGAAATGTCACTGGAAGTGTGCGAGGAGGAGACGTAGCTGCTTTGCATGCTTTTTGTTGGAGCTGCGCATGAGAGCGGGGCATGAGCTGCATAGAAAGAAGCTGAGAGAAAAGCCCACAGCTCGGTGAGGGGCTGTTAGTAAAACTTTCACTTGCTGTTTGTGTTTTTCTTTCCCATCAGCAGGGGGTAACATGGCGTTTTGATGTTGTGAAGTAGATTTTTGCCGTGTTCATCAGACTATTGTTAAATCTGTGTAACTTTATGTCAAATATTGTATTTGATCAATTGCTTTGATTTTCTTTTCTTTAATAAGACATGACTGTAGAACAATGTTTAGGGCTTTGAAACTCAAAGGAAAATGTTTCTCCATGGAGAAAAGTTGAACATGGAAATAAAGCTGGAATTTTTATTTAAAAAATAAAACAGAACAAACATATGAATATACTTTGGAAAGTCACTGATAATTATCTACGCGAATTAGCAGCAGTTTAATGTCAAAGCTCATGCTCATTCCTGTTTTTAAGGGAAAGTGCATTTATAATGAATCAGTACTGTTTATATTATTGTCATTATTATACACATGTTTTACAACCACTTTTCTTTTAATTTAATTTGGTTAGTATTGCTGGGAGTTGTTTCCCCCCAATGTTTCTGTCTTACCTGCCGCCAAAGGCAGACAACAATGTTTTTTTGTCTGTGTGTGTGTGTGTGGGGGGGGGGGGGGGGGGTGCGCTTATGTCTGTTAGCAAAATATTTCATAAACCACTGGTCAAATGTTGATGAAATTATCAGGGAATAATCATTGGATACACATCCATATGGAGCCAGCTCAGTTTAAGATGACTGCTATAAGTCAGTCAGTTAAAAAGATATTGTGGAAAAAATGTAGTGTGGTTGTAGCTAAAAGTCATTCACAACATACACTTTAATCATAACATGTAGCATGTTTGACTAAAAAAGCTACAGCTCCATCATTCCTCATCATAAGATGGTCTTAGTTCTATTTCATATAGGCTTCGCCCTTTAAGGCTGTCGCTGATGGGTTTATCCCGTTATGCGTAGCATAAGCACTGAAAAAATTAGTCCACGCCCACCTGCTGTGTGGGCCCCACCCGGTCCGTATAAATTACGTTAAGAGCGGGAAATCGGCTCCCATTTTTTCTTCAGCGAGCTAATATAGCACTTTCAGAAGAACAAAGACGATAAATTGTGTAAATGACCAACCTTTGTGAAGGATGCTTGGCCCGGCAGTCGACCTCCGGTCGTCCGGTGAGTTCTCCTCCCCGAGGAGAAGATGACAGCAGTCTTATTCCAAGGTAAGCGTCGGGGAACTTTTCCCAGTGACAGGTCACTACACGCTGGACAACGCCATCTTGTGTTTTTCCTCTTATCGCCGACCCTCGGGGCGAACCGGATGGTTCCTCCGGGGCAAGGCGTGCTCAGCTGCAGCCCCCGCTGCTCTTTCCCTCCTGGGGAGCGTAGTGTAGGTGGAGGGGGGCTGAGTGAATGCTCACCCCATCCCACCTCGTTTCGCATCGGCGATCACACCGCTCCCGGCCGACAGCGCCCTCAGGGGTTGCCCGGCGGAACCCAGGAGGAGGCTGACATAAGGGACCCCTTTTTTCTACGTCCCTCGCCTTTTTCCCGCCAGTTCGGATGATCGGCGGAAAGGTTGTTTTTCACTGGGCTCCACTGTGGCTCACCGTCTTGATCCATACGGCCTCACGTTCCAACAGGACGTTCGACGGGCGAGGCCGCAGACGGTTCTTTCCTGGTAGATTAGAGGAGTCGGTCCCCAGTCCGCTCCCATCACCAGAGTTGAGGGATTCACCGAGCGGGGCTATTCCTCGGTAACCCCCCCTGGAGCCAAACCTCGCGGAAGCTTCCGGAGCGAAGCTGCCCAGGTCGGAGCAGCGTCCCGTCCCTCCGGAGGAACCAGACGGCGACCACACTCTCCAATCGAGCCCACCGACGTGTTTTCAGGCAGCCGCAGTTAGCAACAACGTGCGCTGCTAGCATATAGCATGTCCAAGGGACTGAAGGCCGCAGACCTGCCTTGGAGACGAAGAACTCCCTCTGTAAGGCAGCTGACGCCAGCTCAACATGTGTGCCTCTCCCGCGGTTTGCCTGTCGAGGACTGCAGCGCGGATGACGATGATCCATCGACCCACCTGGCTTCGTTACTCCCCTCGCTGCCGGAGAATCTGCACAAGACCTGATGAAGCTCATCGCGGACGCGCTGTTCAGAGCAGCTTCAAACCATGCTGGCGAAGTGAAACAGTCGGAGGAGGTGCCAGAAGCTGTGCGCCACCTCATCAAGCCGCGCGGCCCACCCCGTCTCCGCTGGAGGGACCGTCGCGAGCAAGCTTCGACTTTTCCACGGCCGCGGCTCTCGCTGAGTTCCACCACCAGCCCCGCTCGTCAGAATCCAGCCCTCTTCACTCCGGCAGCCTGCAGCTCAGCGTTTCCCCAGAGTTCGCCTGCAAGACAGCGCTCTGGGCAAACAATCGCAGAGCTCATGAGAGAGAAAGCTCTCAAAATGACGGTCTCCGGAGGGTGTGTGTAAAAGTGACACGAAAGTTGAAATAAATCATCATTAATGATCAAAGTGTCTGTTTTTTAGCCAGTCTGTAAGCCCGGATGAGCTCACAGCGGCCGCACACATAAGAGCCGGTGTCCTTAATAAGGGTTTTTAAACTCACCGCCACTCCAAGACATTACCAGTCGCTTACAGGGCACGATGGTAAGTTAAATAACTCGTTATAATCCCGAGCTGCACGATTTTCACTCAAGCGATGTCAACTCGCACTCGTGGGATGAAACAGCCCCACACACGAGCCGGTGTCCTTAAATAAGGGTTTTTAAACTCACCGTCGCTCTAAGACATGATGAGTCGATCACAGAACAGCCTCCACACATGAGCCGGTGTCCTTAATTAAAGGTTTTTAAACTCACCGTCGCTCTAGACATGACGAGTCGATCACGGCACAACGGTAAGCGAAAATAACTCGTTACCAACTAGAACTGCACGATCCTCACTCAAGCGGTGTCAACTCGCATTCGTGGGATGGAACAGCCTCCACATGAGCCGGTGTCCTTAAATAGGGTTTTAACTCACCGCCGCTCTTGACATGACGAGTCGATCACTAAGATGAACAGCCTCCATCCAACGGCGCTGCGTTGATGCTGGCGCACACACACAGCTGCCGGCGCTAACCAGCTCACATCGGTATAAATGTGGCCCGCAGGCTGGTTCGGGTGGGGGCCCTTCTCTCTCACAAGAAACGACACCCGTCTCGACGAATCAACGCGGGCAGCCGTCACCCACCGCGTCTCAGCTTTCGGCAGCTCACCGCAGCTTAAACGTGAAGCAGCTGAAGAACCCGGTAATGAGTCCCGCCTCCCTCCAGCGCGCGCCCCTCCAGCGAGAGCGGCGCGCGTCCCTCCAGAGAACAACGTGTGCTCCCGCGGGGCTAGCAGCCTTCACTCCAACAGCACGGCGTAAATGAAGTCACGCCCTCCGCCTTTTCAACGTTCGCACAGCGACGTCAAACGCGCAGCCCCACCGCGTCATCAGCTGTCACACGCTTCGCCTTCAGCTCAAGTCTCGCCCGGGATCACACAGAAAACATTCCCGCGACGCATGACGGCGGTTGAGGGGCGGACTGCTGACAGCCGTACAAAACATGACACATCACTTAACGCACGTTCACCCTACGAACGTTACGTAGAGTGGCTAAAACATGCTCGCCGTTTTTCAGATGGATGGACAAGGTTTTATGCAAATGGTACAAGTTACAGTTTGCAACCCGAACCCCTCCATTCAGAGGAGTTATAAAAAACGGTCCCGTCATCATCAGACTGATTCTCATCCCTAAATGCAGAAATCCAAGAGTTTTCTGATAAAAGTAATCTACAGAGTTCCCCAAGGGAGAGAAAACACAAGGTTTTTACTCACGGATCGGAGGGGTGAGACCGTTCTTGGATCTGTTGTTTAACATCCAGAGAACGCATACCGATCATCCTAACACAGAGACGAGAGTTTTTGTTTTACCTGGATGATCTGCTGCTCCTGTCAATTCAGACAGGAGGCGCTGATGCAGGATCAGGTGTTGACATCACACCTGTTAAATCTGGGCTTCGCCATAAATTGGAAAGAAGCTCGATTTTTCCGGCCCAGACATTTGTTTCTGGGAGTGGAATTAAATTCAACCACCATGAAAACTCGTTTATCACAAACTAGATTCGACACTTTTTAAAAAAAAGTCAACTCAGCCACGTAAGATCTGGCAAGTGATAACAGCTGTCTCCGTCATGAAGCTGTTGGAAATGATGTCACTCACACAGTGTTTTCCGCTGGTTTGTTTCACATGAGACGCCTCCAGAGGTGGTTCTGCACGTCTGCATGTGGATCCAGTAAAACAAAACGACGGATGATCATTGTCCCTTCCTCTGTGGAAGCAGACCTCCGACTCTGGGGAAACACCTTGTTTTCTGTCAGAGGGAGTCCCCCTCAGCAGACCCACGTCACGGGTCAGTCTTCACGGACACGTTGCTGTCAGGCTGGGGGGGGGGGGGGACATGCCTATCTCAAGCAGTAGGGGCGCTGTGGCCCCACTACACATCAGCCCACATCAATGTTTTGGAGTGTTGCACAGTACTGAATGTGATTCAACACTTTGCTCCCGTGCTACAGAATCAACACGTGTTGATTCACACAGACAACATGATGACTGCCGCTTACATAACCATCAAAGGGTGTGCGTTCAGCCCAGATGTTACACATTGTGCGAAAGCTACTGAGTTGGGTTCATCAAAACCTGCTCTTTATTAGAGCGGTTTACATATCCGGTGTTCTGAACGGAGGGGCAGATGTGACGTCCAGGGGCGGCCCACGTCACGTGGACCGGACCCTCCATCCAGACCTGATGTTTTCAGACGCAGCAGAAGTTGGCAAAGCAGCTGTGGACCTGTTTGCGACGCGAGAAGAACGCTCAGTGTCAAGTATGGTTTTCCCTGAGCCCGCGAGACGATCCATCGCTGGGGGGGGACGCATTTGCTCACAGCCGGTGGCCCAAAACGCTTTTATACGCGTTTCTTTTCCCCCACCTCCTCTGTTTTTTTACGGTTCCTGAACCGAGTTCAGGAGGAGGGATTGACAGCTCTCCTGGTGGCTCCCGGCGTGTGAACGCACCATGGTTCCCAGGCCTGCAACGTCTGTTGTCGGGTCGCCGTGGAACTGTCGTGGAGGGAGGATGCTCTCCTTCAGGCAGGAGGAGCGACCAAGAGTTACCCAGAAATAGGTCAACACCTGTGGGTCTGACCGCTGAGCGGTCCCACTTAGAGGATGGGTCTCCCTCAGGAGATAGTGTGCACAATTCAAGATTCACGTGCTGCATCTACCACAGTTCTGTACACATCAAAGGGGACGGCTTTTCAGCGCTGGTGTACAGAGAAGGTTTAGAGGCCACCTCATGCCTTTTAGGCGGCGTGTTGTTTTTTTCTACAACAGCTGATGGATAGGGAGTTGGTTTTCAGTACGCTTTAACGTACGTTGCAGTCATCTATTCCTGCCACGAAGGTTTCGGAGACAGAACAGCTTTTAATCACCCGCTGATGAAGCGTTTTTCTAAAAGATGTTCAGAGACACAGGCCTGCTTCACGTCCACTTGCTCCACAGTGGGATTTAACGCTGGTCCTGCGAGCCCTGATCAAAGCTCCAATTGAGCCTCTGGATCAGGTTTCATTTAAATTCTTGTCTCTTTAAACAACCCTGCTGCTGGTTTTAACACCCGCTAAGAGGATAAGTAATTATCTGCCCTCTCTGTTGCTTCGTCATGCCTTAGAATTTAGGCTGACGGGCAGCTCAGCTGATTTAAGACCAACCCAGCTTTTATGCCTAAAACATCACGAGCTCTTTTAAATCAAGAGTGATATCGTTGGAGGGGTCTTTCCCCCCCACAGATCAGAAGAGGAAGCATCTTTTCATCTTCTCTGCCCGGTGCGGGCGTTGACGTGTTACATAACGCGCACAGCTGCAATGCGTTTCAAACTCAACAATTGTTTGTGCATTATAGAGATGCTTCTGCAGGTCGCCGTTATCCATCCAGCGCTTGTCACACTGGCTGTGTGAGGCCTTTTCTGAAGCCTACAGAGCATCAGATTTAGGGCCTCCTGTCAACCTCAAAGCACACTCGACCAGGGGTATTGCATCTCCGACTGCTCTGCATAATGGTATGTCAATGCAGGACATTTGCACTGCGGCTGCATGGTCAACACCCTGCTCATTTATTCGCTTTTACCTACGTGATGTAACGGCTCGTTCCATGACACATTCTGTCCTTAGTGCTCTAACAGAATGAATATTGTTGTTCTCATGGAACTCTGTTTAAGCTCACTTCTGTCTGCATGCATTACAGTGTGAGATGTTGTTTTCAGTCACAAGTCGTGTCTGTGTTTCTGGTTCTATTGTCACTAATCAGTTCATGACTATTGTTACCAATCAGTTCATTTGATCAATAATCAATTTATGGACATTAATCTGTTTATACTGTTCAGCCATGAACCAGTTGGTTCATCCCCCCCCCCCCCCCCTCTTTTCAACTTCTTCTTCCCGTTGAAAGTTTTCCGGGGTATTCATGCTTTGTCAGAACGCATAGTTACACAACATGCGTCTGTGCATGGCACATAATTACGCAATGCGTAGTTATGCACACGGGGAGCTGAGTGACAAGACGTTTTTTGGGCAAGCTTCCGCTTCTTACTGTGTTCGAATGGACCCAGTGAGGCGAGGACCACATCCGCTTCGCCCTTAACCCATCAGCGACAGCCTTAAAGGGCGAAGCCTATATGAAATAGAACGTTGGTTACGTACTGTAACCCCAGATTCTATGAATATAGGCGTAGCCCTTTAAGCGTCGGGCCTCACTGGCTCCTAAATGGCTGAAGAAAAAAGCTATTTTGGGAGCCGATTTCCCGCTCTTAACGTAATTTATACGGACCGGGTGGGGCCCACACAGCAGGTGGGCGTGGACTAATTTTTTCAGTGCTTATGCTACGCATAACGGGATAAACCCATCAGCGACAGCCTTAAAGGGCTACGCCTATATTCATAGAATCTGGGGTTACAGTACGTAACCAACGTTTTCAGTTCTGACATAAGAGGAGCCAGGAAATTTGGGTTTTTAAGTATGTTTTTACCCTCTGAAAAGTGTTTTATGCTTCTTTCAGCTAAATGAAAATGATCTCTATTAATGATGATTATAGTTTGATTGATAAAATCATCAAAATAAAGTGTTTTATTCTTTTGTTCTCTTGAATTCTTCAGACTGAAGAGGTTGCTTGAAAACGAAAAAGCCTACCAAGTACGGAAAGAGAAGGAGCACTGCAAACGCCTGGCCAAGGTGCGAGAAGAGCTGGTCAAACTGAAGTCCTTTGCCTTGATGTTGGTCAATGAGCGCCAGCAGCACCTGGAGCAGATGGACCAGCAGAGCCAGCGGGTCCAAGAGCTCAGCTCGCAGCTCCAGCAGCGAGACCAAGCTTTGAATGAAACCAAGGAGCGAGCTCAGGAGGACACCCACCGGGTGCAAAGTCTGGAGGCTGAGCTTAAGGAGAAATCCAGTAAACTCACCCAACAACATGACGAAATGAACACCAAGCTGTCTGACCGGGAGCTCCAAAATCGTCAGCTTAACTCTAAACTTTTGGAGCTCACACACAACGTAGAGGAACTGGAGGCAAACAACAGGGCTTTGAGGAAGTCTGAGGAGGAAATGCAGGAGTTAAGAGAGAAGATCAGCAAAGGGGAGTGTGGCAGCTCTAATCTGATTACTGAATTGGAGAACCTGCGGAAGAAGGTCCTTGAGATGGAAGGAAAAGATGAGGAGATTACCAAGACAGAAAATCAATGTAAGGAGCTCAGGAAGAGGCTAGAGGAGGAGAATAACAAGAGTAAAGACCTCAGGCTGGAAGTAGAGCGGCTTCACACAAGAATGATGGAGTTAGAGAAGCTTGAGGAAGCATCCAGCGTTAGCAAAGCTGAGTGCGCACAGTTAAACCTCGCTCTGGAAACAGAGAAGGTCCTGACCAAGGAGCTTTCAGATGAAGTGATAGCTCTCAAGATCCGTATGAAAGAGCTTGAGTCTTCTGAAATCAAGTTGGAGAAGTCCGAGCTAAGCCTCAAAGATGATCTGAGGAAACTCAAGTCTCTGACGGTTGCTTTGATGGATGAGCGAAAGGCGCTTATGGAGACGGTGAAATCAGATGAAATGAAAAAAGACGAACTGAGCAGCATGGTCAAACTGGAGCAGGCTAGAGTTATGGATGTGACTGAGAAACTGATAGAGGAAAGCAAAAAGCTCCTGAAACTAAAATCTGAAATGGAAACCAAAGTGGAGGCTTTAACAGCTGAAAAGGGGGAGCTCAGCTCTAAGCTAGCTTTTGAAACTGATAAAACCGTGGATCTTAACTTCAAGATGAGCCAAATGAAAAAGAAACTGGATGGGTGTGAGCAGGCACAAAAGCTATCTGTAAGGAACTCGGTGATTTGTGATCTGGGAAGAATGTCTGACCCCAGCGGGAAAGAGGACAACAAAATTAAAGAGCTCACATTTGAAATCGAGCACTTAAAAAATCGCCTAAAACAACTTGAAGTAGTGGAGGGAGATTTGATAAAGACAGAGGATCAGTATGACATGCTGGAGAAAAAGTTCATGACCGAACAAGAAAAGGCAAACGTCCTTTCCCAGCAGGTGGAGGAGATGAAGAATCAGATAGCATGGAACAAAGCCATTGAGAAAGGAGAAGAGGAAAGCCGGGAGGAAGATCTCCAACAGCGGTGCAAGAGAGAAGAGGCCAAATCCAGAGAGTTACAAGCCGATGTGCTAGCATTCAAGGAGAAGATCCATGAACTAATGCACAAAGAAGATCAGCTTTCTCAGCTCCAAGTGGACTACTCCATCCTACAACAGAAGTTCTTGGAGGAGGAAGAGAAGGCTAAGAACATGGCAACTGAGGTTTTCCACCTCACTAAAGAGCTAGAGATGGCAAAGCGTCAAAGTCGAGCATTACGGCCCAGCTTAAATGGCAGGAGAATAATGGATGTAGCTGCCACATCCACTGGAGTACAAACAGAGCCGTCATCTGTTGAACCAACAGAGGAGGACTCACCAGCCTGGTTTATCAGAAAGTCTGTTCAAGAAGAGAACCACATTATGAATAACATTCGACAGAAATGCCTAAAGAAGCCTGCTGATAAGAGCAGCGCTGCTGATCGCTGCCCTTCAGCTAGCAGCGAATTTGGAATAAAAAAATCCTGGATTCCCTGGATGAGAAAAAAAGACACCAGTCCTCAGGAGAGCAGTCTAGAAAAACCTCTGCACATTAATGGGGAGCATTTACCCTCTAAGCTGACCACGCCTCAAAACCAAGGGCAGCCTTTACACATTCGAGTAACTCCAGATCACCAAAACAATGTTGCCACTCTTGAAATCAGCAGCCCAACTGCTGAGGATGGTTTTTCAAACTCAGCTCCTCTTAGCCCCAACCCATGTCACCCAAAATCCAGGATCACAATCATTCCCACCTGTTCTGCTCCAACCACCCGAAGAAGGACGCCTACTGCACCTCAAGGTCTTGAAAGAGCTAAGTCTCCAGTCACCATCACAACAATATCTAGAGCTAAGTCTCCAGAAAGCAGTCGACTCCCCTCCTCTACCTCAGGAAGACCCCTGTCCCCAGTTTCTGTTATGACAATCAGCAATGCTGTGGTACCTGAGACATCTGCTTCCCGAGAACCTCAGGAGATGACCATGGGACGGGCTGTGTTTAAGGTTACCCCTGAGAAGCAAATGGTCCCAATACCTGTCCGAAAGGGCCAAAATAATGGTAGCATCATCACCACCACCACGGATGATAACAAGATTCACATTCATCTAGGCAGCAGCATCCCCCCAAAGATGGTAGTCAGACCAGTGGCTAACGTAACAGAAAACAAAGAGCTGACCCTTTCAACTGGGACAGTTTTGCGCTCACCACGCCAAATCACAACCACTACAACCAGGAGCATGCAGACAAAGGTGTCAAGCAGTATTACCATTTCCACTGTCACATCCACAACTTCAAGACCCACCCAAAGCACGGTAAGTTTTACTTTAGGATCCACCTTATTCAAATCAGTCTATCCCTAAGATTTCTATCTTTCCAGACCTCCAATTTGACGACATTCGTTTTGCAATCTCTGATTTTTTTACTTTTAGAAAATCCATGTTCCTAACTTGTAAAGCCACAGTTGTGTTTGATGTTTCACAAAATAAATAATTATTATCTCATGTAGTTAGGAATAGAAAGCGAAATAACAGTGTTTGGTGTTTCAGTGGCACTCATAATATGCGTGTCAAAATAATATGTTTGGGAATGAGATGACTGGCGTGATTGAAACGCTCCTGTGGGTGGGCCTCAGAGCAGCAGAGCTAATGATGTGGCATACTGCCAAACAGCCAAACATCATGTTGTCATTTATATTGCATTGTGTACATTCACAAACAAACAGGACATGTACGGTTCAGTGCACTCTGACTGACAAAATACAGCCTAAACCCATGGATAAAGAAAAAATAATTATTTATATTTTCTTTATTCAATTATATTTACATTCTGCTTTATAAATAGCATTGTTATAGGCTTTTTCTTTTATGAAGCTTGTTTCTGTAGCTTATCTAAGAAACTTAATTTTCTTTGTTTGCCAGATCGGACATGAAACCCAGCTGGCTCGCACAGGTCTTACCCGGATCCCAATGTCCAAGAGCCTGAAGGCAGGAAAAGCTGCTTCCCCAGGAATCTCAAGTGGAGTGAAGCTGGAGTCTCGGATGGAGAGTCAGTCTGTGAGGATAGAGGTCAAAAAATCCACTGTGAATAGCAATATTTTACAAAATGGAGGAAAAACTTGACTGACGTCCATCCAATTTGACCTTTGATTCAGGGTCGAGAGGAGTTGGTGCTTATCCCAAAAGGTGGGGTACACCCTGCACAGGTCGTCAAACAATAACAGAGTTTAACTGATGTAATATAAGCAATAATAAACTTGTCTTTATGGTGCTTCACAAAGTGTAATACAAAGGTATATGTTGTTCCGACTCAACTCAGCAAGAAACAGCAAGACTCGAATGCATTTTAGTAATAAAAAAGCCAAATTATTTTTATGCATTTTTTTTTCCCTTATTGTATGTTTCACACTTTTTTTGTATTTTAAATGAAAAGTCATGGTGAAAATCAGGTGAAAATGTTTTTTGTTTTTTTTGATGGGTTAAATATTATATCTGACTGTGATACTACTAACTTTTTGTTGTTGTAGTTGCTTTTATTGTCACGTATATAAATTTATTGATTATTTTGTAAGGACAATCATCTTGGATAAATTGTGTTTTTGTATGTTTGTTTTTTTTTGCTATAAATACTTTTTACAGATTAATATTTTAAATAAATGTCATGTTAAAGGATAGCCTGGCTTTTTATGTATAGAATGTCAATAATAAAATATTCAGTAGTAGTTTGTTATTATTTGCAAATAGACCAGTCTAATGACTCAGTCTTCTGTATATTTTCCTTTTAATTTGTCAAAACAAAGACTGTATATAATTTTAAAAAGTCTAAATATAAATTACACATGCCATACACTTAGTTAATTAAATAAAACGAAATAATAGTAATTACAAATTTTCAGTCGAATGTTGTTGTTTATTCAATTAAGAAATTTACGAATTATTTTTTCTCCGGAACTAATAATGCGTATGACGAGTTTCACTACGGGCGTGTCTTTTTGGGGGGTGACGTCACTAATACGCGTTCTGTCACCTCATTGGTTCCGTTTCTTCCGGCTTCTTCGTCTCGGTCGAAATCCACAAACAGACGAAACCAACACCACAATGAAGCGATATTTGGATTAGACCGAGGGCGTACTGCACTCCTCGGATAATTTTGTCATTTTCCCAAAAAAGTTTGCTTCTTGTTTTACCGTATTCTCCGGGTAATCGTCGTCTGTCAGCGGTTGAGGATTAGTTCGTTCGGAGCGGATTGTAGCCATGATGGCGTCAAGCTACAACGCTAAGGAAGAGGACGGACACCTCCCGGGTTCTTCGAATCACAGTGGGACAGGAGCTATCAAAACTAAAAAACCCGATAATACAGCGTTCAAACAACAGAGACTACCAGCCTGGCAGCCCATCCTGACTGCAGGCACTGTGCTGCCTGCTTTCTTCGTTATCGGCCTCATCTTCATCCCCATCGGTATCGGTTTATATGTGACATCGAACAACATTAAAGAGTTCCAGGTACGGTTCATCACTGTCTATGCTATATTTCAATAAACTTCATTCAGGTCTTTCTACACTTTAACCTTTTTAAAACACGGTTGGCAGTTTGGCAAATCAATGCACAGCTTAATGACTTTGAAAAATATCATTAATGACAAACAACCCCCAAAAGTGTTCTTTAATATCAGTTTTAAATATGCCCATCTACATCCGGGCACTTTTTAACGTTCAGGATGAATAATCAGTACAAATATTATTTTGTTGTGCCTTAAAATATTACATAAAATGTAGTCCTTCAGCACTACGGCTAGCTTGGAAAAATATGCTGTTTTGTACTATCAACTATAATATAAGCCCATTTCTAAAATATTAATACAAATAAACTGGTCAAAACATCCACCCCCATACATAATGAGTTCATAAGGTTTTCCAGCTTGTGTGTACAGTGTATAATATTGATCAGATATTATGTGAGAAAATATTTGAATTACTGTAGCTAAAAACGTTGCAGAGACTTGCATCATGGTTAGCTTGCTTGTACTAAATTATCTGTATGCATGGAAAATAGTAGGAAGTAAGCATGCATTTGTTTTATCTGATTTATTTATGCTGATCATTTTCAGGTTGATTACACTGGTGTGGAGCTCGACAGTCCGTGCCACATCTGTGCCCAGAACTTCAGCCCAAACAGCACCACGCCATGCTTCTGCACGGTGAACTTCACGTTGCAGCAGCCGTTTGAGGTGAGCTCAGGTCCTGCTGCAGTGCAGGTTCTTATTGATCCAATGAATAATACATGGGTGTGCTGCTTCAGCAATAAAAGCGAGGAACACTGCCCTTCCAACAACAACTATCCATTACGGTAAATTTTTAATCCAAAAAAAGAACACTCAAGGTTTGTTTAAAAGCTGTTAAGCATTGATTTTACTTATAAAATATGCAGGATCACTTTCAGAGAGCCTATAATGATTG
Source organism: Nematolebias whitei (assembly GCF_014905685.2). Lineage (NCBI taxonomy): Eukaryota > Metazoa > Chordata > Actinopteri > Cyprinodontiformes > Rivulidae > Nematolebias > Nematolebias whitei. The sequence goes on from NC_056518.1 coordinate 21,894,886, forward strand.
TTTATATAAATAGTAATTAGCCACTTGCATTTTTTTGTATACATTTCTATTTTAAAATATGGTTATAATAAAAACAATGAAATTTAAACTTGAGTAAAACTGCATACTTTCCTTCAGATTAAAAAGGAAAGGTGATATTTTTGAATATTGGAGTGTCTGTGTAATTTAGCTTCTGTTTAACAGGGATTATAATGCAGGGAGTATTTACTTGTATTCATTTTGCTTTTCATTTTAAACAAAGCTGACACGCATTCTCATTTGCATTTATTGCATCTCTTTTTTTTATACCGTACATATTGATGTTGTCATTGTAATAGTCACAGTAAATTAAATTCTGTTGATTACACTATACCACCCTTTTTGTCTGAAATTAGACAGTTACTGGAAATTGCTCAGTGAGTCATAACTTTTTGGTTTTCTTCAATAGATTTACTGTGGATGAGGATTGTCAACAATAATACCCTGTTATAAAGATCCTTTGAGATTATAACAGAAACTTGATCTGATTTATAACAAAAAACAAAAAAAAAACTCTTTCAGTGGCTTTTACTTTTTGTAGCACACAGTGAGTTGCAAGTTCATTTATCACAAGAACATGTTTGTTGTGCATTTGATGCATGGCATTCAGTTGCCATGCAGTAAAATTTCATTAACTCATGTTCGTAATTAACCCATTTAAAACCCAGAATTAAATTTACAGTCTTGTAATACAATGGCTTACATCCATCCATGATCCTTTGCTTGTTGCTGAGTAGGGTGGATCCTTACCTCTAAGGGAGATATCACGTTCTTTCTGTCATTACCTAAACTTTGTGACCATAGGTGAGTGTAGGAAACGTAGACTGACAGGTAAACGGAGAGCTTCACCTCGAAGCTCAGCTTCCTCTTCACCACAACAAACTGGCACAGTTTGCAGTACTGTGGAAGCTGCACCGATTCATCTGTCAATCTTCTGTTTCATTTTTCTCTCTCGCTCAAAAACAAAACCGTGACATACTTGAACACTTTCACTTGAAATAGCAACTCACTCCCAAAATGTAGAGGGCAATTCCTTCTTGCTCCAAATGAGGACCATGGCCTCGTTCATGCATTTTTCTGTTTTTCCTGTCAGAAAGCAGTGATTCATTATTGTTATTCTCAAAACACTGAGAGTTTGTTGACCTACTGTTTTTTATATATGTCATTTGACAAACTTCCATTAATATAGATGTCTGTGCAGTTGGTCAGAAAGGTTATGCCGCATGTCTTTTCTTCATAAACAAGCAAAACGTTGTGTCATGTCTCTTATTTAACTTGTATATTCATAGCAGAGGAGAATGGCATTTAATCTTGCCCTGTGGAGCCAAACTTAACAACTTCCGTTCCAAAAGTAACCTTATTAAATTTAAAGCTCACAGAAAATGTTCCTTCCACTCATAAACCTGCTCATTTGAAGGTTTATTTTCCCATAAAAACCTCATTAACATGGTGACCTATATTAAAGTCAGCAAATGGAGTGAGGTTATGTCTGTTTACAGGCATATTGATTAAGAATGTCTTTCAAGTTCTATGTGGAGTTTTCATTTAGTCTTAAAAAAATTGCATTTAATGTCAATCTTCAATAGGATTTTGTTATTTTTTTAGGTTAAACTGATGAGAAGAGTTGCTTCCTTATGTATTAAAAAAAGCTTTGAGCGTCACACTTCATATGTTACATTTAGATTCAGTAGCCTGCTCTTCCTCTCTCTACAGAACAATGTCTATATGTACTACGGCTTATCCAACTTCTATCAGAACCACAGACGCTATGTGAAGTCCAGAGACGACAAGCAATTAAATGGTGATTCAGGAGCTCTAAAGGTAAACATTTTGGTTGACCCCCATCTACATGTAGAGATTCTAGCAAATGCCTTCTCTTTTGGATAAATGCATTTAACTTTTTCAGAACCCCAGCAGTGACTGTGAACCATACCGTAAAGTTGGGGGAGTGAACATTGCCCCGTGTGGAGCCATAGCCAACAGCCTTTTTAACGGTGAGCCTATCCAAACACCATTTTCTGACAGACTGACACTGTTTTGGTGATGAAATAAAACCTCATCTGATTATTGAAACTTGCTGTAAAACCTCTGCTAGTCTTGTGAACTTGCTGTAAAACCTCTGCTAGTCTTGTGAACTTGCTGTAAAACCTCTGCTAGTCTTGTGTTATGATTTCCAAACTTTTAATCATTTATTGCACCTAAAGAAGCAATAAAAAATAAACCTTTTGCTTTTTCTTTTTTTTTTTCCCCCAAGACACTCTGGAGCTATCTTATATTGATGTCAATGGCACCTTAAATCCAATCGATCTGCAAAAGAAGGGCATTGCATGGTGGACAGACAAGCATGTGAAGTTCAAGAATCCTCCTGGAGCTAATCTAAGTGTTGCTTTCCAAGGTGAGTTCTGCAAACTTCTTTGCAGTAAATGTGATATTTCTAATCGCTGAAGTTTTATCCACTAGCTTTGTTTTGATCTGTTTCAGACACAGTGAAGCCGGTGAACTGGAGGAGGCCGGTGTACGAGTTGGACCCGTCAGATCTTGACAACAATGGATTTATCAACGAAGACTTCATCGTGTGGATGCGCACGGCCGCTCTGCCCACCTTCCGGAAGCTCTACCGCATCATACCCAAGAAGTCGGGCGCCACCTCAACTCTACCCAGTGGAAGTTACAGCTTGAAAATTGCTTACAGTATCCTTTACAGTCCAGTCTTAAAATCACGTTCATGAAGTTCATGATTTACAAACCAAGTTGTGTTTTTTTTTAATTAATTTAGCAGAACTTCAAAAGGTTAAGATCTAAATACGTAAATCATTTATTTAAACAAGGTTTTGTGGTCAACATTGCTGCATGTACCTTTTGATCAAGAGGTAAAATAATTTGAAATATTCTCCGTATCTTTCTTCAACTGCATATAATCAGATTACCCCGTGCTCAGCTTTGACGGACGCAAGAAGATGATCTTGAGCACCATTTCCTGGATGGGTGGGAAGAACCCCTTCCTGGGCATCGCCTACATCACCGTGGGCTCCATCTGCTTCTTCCTCGGCATCGTTCTGCTCATCATCAACCATAAATATGGCAACCGCAGCAACAGCGCAGATATTCCAAACTGAGCGGCTCCCGTGTGTTTTCCACGTCTCTGCATGCATCGCTGATCTGCTCTGGACTGCCCGTTGGTGTGGATACACTGTGATTATTGGCGATGGGGCTGCAGACGAGTTCCAAAGCGTCTCATCATATAGCTTTTGTTTACGTGTTGTCATGTGTGTGTTCCTGTACATTTAGCTCCAAGCTGGTTGATAAGCTCGTCACGTTTTTGTTTTGAACCATTTATTTATCCACACGTTGTCAGATTTTATTTTAGCAGTGCTTTGCCGAATGCTTTTTGAAGGATGTGTGTATTCTTGAATGCAAATGTTTATATTATATTCTGAAACAAGTCCTGCTGATGAATGTAACATATTACCTCCAGTTTTTAGGATGACCTCAGTTACAGAATGGGTTCATTGTTGCTTGTGCGCCGTTAAAGACAATAGACATTGATATCTAACTGCTAATATTTAATCCTAGGAGTGACATAAAGCATATTTAACAAAAAATATCTATCTAATGTTCACACTAAGCCAAACCTCTAAGAAATTAAATTCAGTATTCTTAATTCCAGGAACTTTCGACCATGTTTTTGTCTAGTTCCATCACAATAAATTGTTGCTTATAGTTTAGCCTGAGTGATAAATCATCTAATGAGTTGACCAAATAATATGCACTTTACAGGCATGACATTCGTTACTATTCCACCTTGTTTCACCTGATTTCACAGTTTCAGATTTGATGCTGATTAAAAAAATGCAAAGCTTTAGCTTTTTTGGGTTTTATAAGGTTTCTATGGTCTAAATAAAGAACTTGGCCTTTATGCTGGTGTCGTTTCTGATTTTTTTTTTTTTTTTAATGCAGTCAAAACTGAATATCCTGTTTTCAGCTCTCGTGGTTTGAGTGTTTGTAGGTGGTTCAGCTTTATATACAAATTAAAACTATTTTAATTGTACTTATTTTTAGATTGTTTTTGGGTTAATTGGACCGCTGCTTTAAGACTAGTTTATATTTTTGTTTTCTAAAACCTTATGTTGCTATAAATTGATTCAGCTTAAAGCATTTTATCCGTTGACTTTATATATCGTTTAAGAGGCAACTTTTAATTTTAGATTAGAGATACTAAGAATGTTTTGGGTAGTTTCAGAACAATTTAATTGTTTTGTTGATCTTTGCTGCCACCTGCTGGTTGTTTTTTGGATCGTCATATATTTAATCGTTTTCAAAAACTGACTTTAATCAAGATTACTGTATTTCTCAAGTTTTACAAGTTAACTTTCAACATGGGAATTTCAAAATAAAGCCAAATGGCCACATGAATGGGTCAATTTTTATACCCATAAAATGTTACAATAAAAGCTTAATTCAAAAAAAGTCTTTATAAGGCTTTATATTCTTGCTTCAAGTTTCTGGGCATTGTTTAGAGTTGAAAATAAACAACTCAAAATGTTTGATTACCTGAAAGTTTACAAATTGACAAAGTTTGTTATAGGCATGCTGTGTTTAATTCATCCTTCAATTTCAAACATATATTTTAATAAAATGTTCTAGTGTCACTAAGTCTCAGTCCAAAAATGTCAGATGTTCTCAGTTGTAAACCCAGAAATGTAATTTCTTGCAATTTTTCAGAGTTCATAATGACCCTCAAGGAATCAAATGTGAGGTAGTTTAAACTTTTCTGGAAGTAAAATTAGGTAAATTGAGGGAATTAGCATGAATAAATAATATTTATATTTACACATCCCGTCAGTCTTGTTTTTATTTCTCCACATGGTTCTCTCTGCAGTGTGGCAGATCAGACACCAGGGGGCGACATTCCCTGAGAAGCATGCAAGTGGAGCGTGATAATGAAGTTGTGTCAGTGAGTCATTATTATTTTTTATTTTATTTTTTGTAGTGTGATTCCATGTAGGGAACTCTTACAGAAAATTTGACATTAAATTATAAAAAGGATCTGTAAAGACACGACTTTTTTTGCAGCACATCAAACAAAATGCCTTTACATTTAGTTCACGCAGCTTTGTGTGAATAGCTGTGCAAATATATATAATCTGTTCAGCATGGAGTTTGTCTCTACATTGCTTTCTTTTTTGTTTGGTTTGTAATAGGTAAGATAAAACATTAACAATCACAACTTACTGTACACACGCGAGCGCGTAAACGTTGACTCACCATCTCTTTGTGGAAAAAATTGCGACCACCAGGGCTCTCATTTCCTCTCCAACTCTTGACCCGTCCATCCCACCTCGATCTGTAGCTCCATTTGACCATTTTGAACCCATCACTCTATCTTCTCTAGAGCAGGTCATGTGCAGCTTGAAACCTTCTGGTTCCCCCTTCGATGTGGTCCCCCCTCGACTACTAAAGGAGGTTTTTCCTACTCTAGGTCCGTCCATTCTTGCCATAGTAAACAGTAGTTTATCCACTGGCATGGTGCCAAAATCCTTTAAACATGCTGCTGTCCAGCCTCTCCTGAAAAAAACAAACCTTGACCCCTCAGTCGTTTCCAACTTCCGGCCTGTCTCCAGACTCCCATTTGTTTCTAAAGTACTGGAGAAAATAGTCGAGTCCCAGTTGAAGTGCTTCCTGGAGGATCACGCCATCTTAGAGCTTTTCCAATCTGGCTTTAAACCTCTCCACAGCACTGAAACTGCCCTGCTGAAGGTCTTTAACGACATCTTCAGATTCACAGATACCGGTGATTCTGTGCTGCTTGTCGTGTTGGACCTCACAGCCGCCTTTGACACCATCGACCATGAGATCCTCATTGCTAGGTTGGAGCAGTGGGTGGGCATCACAGGATCAGCCCTCAATTGGTTCAGATCTTACCTCACTGACAGATCCTTTTGTGTCTCCATCAAGGATTTTCGTTCCGCAGAGGCAGAGCTTAAATGGGGGTTCCGCAGGGGTCCATACTGGGTCCCCTCCTATTCCCTTTATACCTGCTGCCGCTTGGTGCTATTTTCCGGAAACACAACATGCCCTTCCACTTCTATGCCGATGACTGTCAAATTTACTTCCCCCTAAGGCACAATGGTATGTGCTCTATTCAACCGCTGCTCGACTGCCTGGCTGACATCAGGGACTGGATGGCTTTAAATTTCTTAAGTTTCAATGAAAAGAAGTCTGAAGTCATGTTGTTCCCTCCCAACGACACGATCACAAACCACTGCATTGACCTTTCCGGTCTAACACTGTCAGAAAAACAAAGAGTCACTAATCTGGGCGTGATAATGGACCCTTCCCTGAAACTTAACAATCATGTAAACATGATTGTTAAATCATGTTTCTTCCAACTGATGCGGCTGTCTAAACTGAAGCCCATATTGTCCAAAAACAACCTGGAGACAGTAATACATGCATTCATTACATCTAGGCTTGATTACTGCAATTCGCTCCTGTTTGGTATCAGTCAGACCTCCATTGCACGACTACAACTGGTCCAGAATGCAGCAGCCCGATTTTTAACCAGTACAGGCAAAAGGGAGCACATTACACCAGTTTTGGCCTCACTGCACTGGCTACCGGTTCACTTTTGAATACAGTTCAAAATACTCATATATGTCTACAAATCAATGAACAGTGTCGCCCCCCCCCCCCATCTCTCTGATTTGCTACAACCGTATGTCCCACCACGCTCCCTGAGGTCAGCGGACCAGTTGCTCCTCACAGTTCCAGGAACTCGTCTTAAGCGCAGAGGTGACAGGGCCTTCTCTGTAGCAGGACCAAGACTTTGGAACGAGTTACCTCTGCTTGTCAGACAGGCCCCCTCCCTCTCGGTTTTCAAGTCCCGTTTAAAAGCTCACTACTATTCAGTGGCTTTCAACACAAGATGATCTGTGTTTTGATCCTGTACGCTCCACACTGGTTAGTCGTCATTATCTGCATCGTTTTTTGTCTATATTCTGATTTACCTCATTTTGTATTTTGCTTTGTGTGTTACCTGTTGTTTTGTCTGTACAGCACTTTGGTTGGCCTTGTTGCTGTTTTAAGTGCTTTATAAATGAAGTGGTATGGTATCACATGATGGCCCGGGCAGGGTATCAGATTTCCGGATATTCCCATAATTTGCAGCTGTTTATTCTCATGTTGTCAATATCGAACCGGTGTAATTTACTTCCTTTTTATTTCCACAATAAAAGCATGAAATATGAGCTTTTTTTTTTTTTTAAATCAATATTAGTGCAGCGACAAAACATAGCAATATTAATTCCAAACAGATTCGCTCAAGCTGCTCTGGCTGGTTATTATTTATTTTAACACATTAGATGTTGATTCAGTGTTAATTTGACAATCTATCCAACGTGGTTCACATGGAATGGGAACAACCTGTAGATTGTATTATTGCCTCCACTGGTGGCTGTGATCAGTACTGTATACTGTATTTATTCATTAAGTTATCATAATAATAATGTGTTATTTTATGTGGTGTGTGTGTGTTATGTGACATTTCTTTATATTCTCTATTATCTTTATATATTGTGATTCTTTTGTATGTTCTTTTGCACTCTGGCACAATAATTTCCTGTGGGACCATTACAGTTCTATCTTATCTCATCTTATCTTATCTTATGTGTTGTCATCAGTTCCCATACAATGGCAAAATTGGCTCTCTGCATTTAACCCATCCACCCCAGTGGTGCAGTGGGCAGCTATTGAAAGCGCCCGGGGAGGGTGTGCTGCTCAGAGACACCACGAGATGTGCAATGACTGATGCCTCTTTTGTACTGATATTGTCCGAAAACTGAGGTGAGATATTTAGAATTAAACTGTTTTATTTTGAATCTAAAATACTGAGCCACATAAGAGATGTTTCAGAGAATAAAAATTCTATTTTTTCTCACTCACTGTGACTAAATCACTTGTGCAAAAACAATTTGCCTTGATTTAAAGTGTCTGATAAAATTTAGAAAAGTTCAGCTTCAGATTTTAGAGTTTATTTTTCTTCCTTTTTGTTCATTCAACATTTATTTATACAGGCTAGCCCACGAGGACTCATTTACAAGATGGACTTGTTCCAGACAGAACATTATGCATGTTTTAATAATTGTCCTGGAACAAATAGAAAAATAAAATCAATCATAGTGACTATAAGCACTCATCTTCTTTCTGCTGTTCCCTCTTCAGGGGTTGCCACAGTCCTGACTCTCTCCAACTACTTTTTTTTAATTCAGCCTTTATTTAGACAGGTTAATCCCATTGAGGCTCAAGGAATCATTTACAAGAGAGACCTGATTTCTTAACAAAGAGTGATGACAGCAATGGATAACAGTAGACGATCATAAAATAGGCAAACAAATTTAAGTGTACTACTACTACTACTACTACTATTACCTCCATGTCCTCTCTAATTGCAACCATATATTTTCAAATAGAACCAGCAAGCTGCCTTGTCAAATAGATTAACACTTTAAATAAATAATTCTTAAAGTTGAGCAAGCCATTATATTTGTACAAGAAAAACAAACACAAGGCTCTAGACGGTTTTATTTTGAAAGAATAACCGGAAGTCAGAATAACCGGAAGTCGAATAAACTTTCGCGCAACAACTAAGTGAATGAATGGAAGCAGCGTCGAACATGTGGAAATCCGCTCCGTTTATATGTGAGTAAAACTCGTCAAATTGGTTTATTTTAGAGTTTGTTTGTTTTTGTTGCTCTCAGTTCCACAAACCGGATGTTTTAATTGCATCACTTTAATGAATCATAGGGAGAACGTTAGTGGACAGAAATGACTCAATGGGAAGCGAAGTTTCATCATCAGGTTTCCATGTTTGTTTCATGTCCTGGCATTTTTCCGTCATGTTACGTGTTTGTGATTCATTTATATCAGACCGTGGTTAAATTATTCACACTGCTGAACGTGATGCACCTTAAAATGGGATTAAAAGTAGTTCTTTAGCTAATCTTCACCGGTGTTTCCCGGCTGTCACTTACCTTGGGCGCTCTCCTCTTCGGGGGATTTTTGTCGATGGGGGGGGGGATGCCCAGGCATGTCTGTGTTGTGCGCCCATAAGTTGTTTCTTTGTATATTGTTTATATGAAAATACATTTTTTAATTAAAAAAAATATATATTTTTAAATATTTTTATATAAAAAACGGAGGGGGTGTGGGTGAAGGACATTTGGTAGGCGGTGAAATAGATTGTGCACAATGTCTGTTAGCAAAATATCTCAAGAACATTGGACAAATTTTATGAAACTTTCTGGAAACAGCACTTCTCTGCTGCTATTTCTGTCACAATGTTTAGACACTAGGTGGTGAAAACCTTTATTATTTGTAGTTTATTAACACGTGTTCTGTTCTGTCCCCAGTGGTCCTGGTCCAGTTCTGTGGAGCTGTGACCCTCAACTGCACGTCCACACGCACTGGTGACCTCATGACTTACAGCATAGACAACTCTCAGTTTCCTGAAACTAAAAATAGCTGCTATTACTCATGGGACAACTCAAGTGTAAGTTTAGACTCATCTTTCTGGCGTTTGTTTTAGATATTTAACCAACACGCCTTTCTTCGTTTCCAGTATGACAATCATCATTATCATTATCATTTCAGGCTATGCTAAAGTTTGTAAAGCTCTAGCTCATTTAATCCCTAATCTTAACCTCTGACACCTAGCCCAGGCATCCAACCCTCACTGTGACCTCTGACCCCTTTCTCTAAACCTAATCCACACAAAAAGTTAGTATGCATTAAAAAGCATGGAAGAGGTTCTATAAACTAGTCAGTCTCAGTTATTGCAGGGCAGGAATTAAAACAAGGGGCATTTCCTCTTTAAGAAACTATCAAAAATATTCCTGTGGCGTGAATGCACCTTAGAGCGAATTGTTGGGAAAGTGCTGGGTCTAAAATAACTCGCATGTTCAAGTCCGTCATCAGGAAAATGTGTGAAAGTAGCTGATGGAAATGAGCACCACACTGTTTTTATATTACCAGTACACCAAATATGTGCTTGTTTTGTTTGTATAACAGGCTAAATGTTTCTGTTTTTTTACTTTGACTGTAGACGGTTCTTGCAAACCACAAGAACAAACTCAAGGAGGTGAAGAAAAACAGCCTCGATGCTCTGCAAACTTCAGGCTGCTTTGTGGAATTGAACTGGAACGCATTCTGCACCTCGGTAATAAACCTTTAATAAATGCTTGTTGGGGAATTCCTGCACGTTTACCAACTTGCGAAATAACACCCCATATACACACACACACGTAAAAACACAGCGAAGGACATGCTCGCTCGCCATTAACGACAGCAGCTAGATTCTCTGGATTCTGTAAAATCCATTCAAGATAGCGGTACGAGATTAAAATACTGAAGACTTCTGTGTATTTCGCTTTATTATACAAGGAATATGTAAGGATCAAAACATAAATCTCCTGGTAATAATACTCTTTCTTAATTTCCACAGACAACCGGGCACGTGGTTGATTTCACAGCCAACTGTATGAGTGAGTATTCTCAGCTGTCAGTGCTGATCTCTTTTTCCGTCATTTAGTTTAAAATAAATGGCAAATTTCTATTCATCCATTGCACTAATGTGGAAATGCCTGTTTTGCAGCAAGCTGTGCTAAAATTGATTTGATTTTCAAAGGTAAGGTTGAACATGTAGCTAACATGTAGCATAAGCTAAAGGAATGTTTACATTTTTAATTTAAGTTTTCACCCTGTTTGTTGGCAGAAGGATCATGGTTTCTTGCAGTACTCATCCTACTAGTAGCTGCGCTCACTTTTCTGCTTTTCAAATTTCGAAAGAAAATTTGCAGGTATTTGTTTATTTATTGACAATGTCAACCTAAGAGAACATGTTTTCCTTTCATTTGTCCTGACTGTATGAATGCTTTGTTTTCAGCGGCAGCACATGCAGCTGCAGCCAGTGTGGAGGCCTCTACTACACCAGTGTCAAGATGCAGAACACGGATCCCAAACCAGAGGCAGTCGTGGTGGAAAATAAGTAGAAAGCTGTCTGCTTTGTTAATTAACCGTCGCAATTTCAGACATGGCCTTCCAGTCATATTCATGAGATGCTGTTACTCCTGGCCTTTTAGATTTCTGCAGCTGATGGCAATATTGATGCTTTTTGTGCAACTTTCCTGACAGTGTAGCTTAAACATATTTATTTCTATTCAATAAACTTTCAAAAAGATTTGTCATTTGCATTGCAGCCAAATATGATCAACAAAGTCCATGCTCAACCAAATATGATGATCTTATCTAAGTTCATGCACAAAGCTTCCACGCTTGTACAAATTGTGGCCTTTTTTAAAAAAAAAATCTGTTTTGTGTTACGAACAGAACAAACATCATTTTAAATTGAGCTCGCCTCAGTTTTAACATTTGCACTACCAATAAGCTGCGTTGTATTGGTGCATGGCTGAATTGTTCAGTTTGTCACTGTGTAAGCTGACAAACAGCTTTTATTGCATTTAAAGACCTGGTTTTGTGTAACTCCCCCTTATGAGATCCAACGCTGTGGAGGCTTGGAGACCCGTACTGCAGCACCAGGGAGTGCTCTTTCAGTGTCCTATGGCATTGCAGCATTGATGATACTACTCATGTGCAATATAGATATAATGTAATATTTATAGCTGTTATTATAATAACAGTAATTGAACGATAAATATATATATATATAGAATATATTATAAATACTGATGTGTATGTGTTGTATTGAAATGTTAGGATTTTATTAGTCTAATGAAATTATTGTTCACTCTTATTATTGCATCTTTGTTAATTTATTTTTTGCTCTATGTAACTTTTTAAAACTTTATACTGTACATTTGAAATCATGTCTGTAATTCTAATGTTCTGTGTCTGCTGATTGCGATTTGATTTATTATTATTTTTTTTAAATTATATTAAAGACTTTGAAAAAAAAGAAGAAAAAAAAAAAGCTTCCTCATTGTCTTAGTTGTGAAGTTGTGACACTACAGGGGAGGGTTTTATTGTCTGGTGACTTTCTCTTAGCCAGTAAAGGTGGAAACAGACAGGGTGGTGTGTTTGGACACACCTCTCATTTCATTTTAATCACCCCTTAAAACTAAAAATGATCCTTGGCATATTTCAAGAATGACATAAACAACACCGCTGCTTGGCATTAGTACCAGCAAACCTGAGCCTTAATTTAATGTTCTTTCGTATGGCATTTATAAAAACAAAACAGATTAAAAGTTGTACAACTACCGGTACTTTCACTTCAACTGTCTTGACTTTGATGTAAAAAAAAAAATATATATAGGGTGGTGATTTTCAACCAGTGAGAACAGGAAGTACTTTGCATAATGTGGTTATAGATTTGACACCAGATGTATTTTATTATTATTAATAATCCTTTATTTTACCGGGATAAACTTGCTGAGATTAAAAACTAATTTACAAGAGTACCCTGGCAAATGATTACTTAGTAATAAAAACAATTCCTGCCCCAACAGTAGTAGAGTCAATGGGGGAAAAAAAAAACTAAGTCAGGAGGAAAGTCACAGCAGCCTGTTGTTTGAAACTGTTTTGTTTGTACAGTTGTCTTGACAACACATCTGCATTTACCAAAACTCAAAAGGGCTGTGATTCCTGGGAACTCATGGACAGTCATGTGTCTTGCAGAATCATGTGAGCTGTCAGTAAAAGTGTGTGCATGTGTTGGATGGGTGGAGAGCATCAGTCTCCTACTTACCAGAAAAATGTTTTCATTTCAGTTTACTCTCTTATCACAAGTATTGTGTGCATACTTTAAAAAAATAGTAAAAAAAACGGTTTTTTTTATTCTTAGAAGGTGAGTGTTGTTCTGTTTTATTTTGTAAAATAAAATAAAAAAATCAGAGAAAGAAATGTGTATAATCATGTTTTGCGTATGTTTCAACAACCACATGCAGTTAAAAATAGAGGTTTCTGGAAAACTGTTCATCCTATTCAGTTGTGTTTAATAATTAAGAGCAACTTCAAGCAATGCAGTAACAAGCAAGTTAAATATGTGCAACATCATGACATGAAAAGCGAATGCTTAGACAATTGTGTCACACTGTGAACTCAAGGAAAGAGAGTGTGCATAGGTTCACTTTAGTTCATGCTTGTGTTTGGTCATGAAAAATAACAGGACATCCTCTGTGTTTCACAACATATTGTTTCTGAGGATCCTGCTCAATAATCCATGTATAAATACTAACAAAGTTAAGTCAGGTCCAGTGGACGGTTTCTTTTTGTTGAAACAAAAGACTTCATCAGTCCGAGGAGCTGCAAACAAACTCAGGTTTCTTAAGAACACCATCACATAGTGGGCCAACCAGTTTGATGGTGCTCAGATGAGTTGGCTGGAGAGAGGGGGATCCCAGGAAAAAAAAAATAAATACTTACAGTAGGCCCTTCCTGTGGTCTGTGGGCGGGGCTTCATAAAAATTGATAAAAGCCTTCCCTTGCAGTAACAATGCGGAAATGAGGTTTGTTCCTTCAAAGATGCGGCTCGCTGCTGTGGTAGCTCTGTGTGAGTATGTTGCATTAAGTAGTTTGGGCTCGTGGTTAATTCACAGCTTTTGTAAAGCCTGTATAAATAACAAATTAGCGTCATCATGTTTTGTAAACTCACTGACTCGGACGTCCGTGTGATGAAACTGACCCAATGAGCCCAAAACACCGGGTCATCACGTCGCAGCTAAGCTCGTGCTTTTATTTACCGCGTATTTGCTTAAAACTCTTGTTTCTGAAAGACAACTCAGTCGCTCGGGCACCCATTTCGTCATAAATTTAATTTGATTTAAACGTGAGGTTGACCGCGAGATAACGGTTTACAGTCACTACAGTAATAATAAGCGCACGTGCTCGCTGTCATCCGGAGGATTTCCCTCTGACGCTCGTTGCTTTGCTGATATGATAAAATCCGCGACATGACAGAGCTTTATACTCCCAGTATCAAGTTAATTACTGCATATAATCAAATTCACTTATAGGTGTAATGCTTTTATGATTTACGCTAAGCTCTACTCTAAACACTACGTCAAGGGGCGGGGCTAAATTCTTGCTTCAGCCAAGAAGGGGAATTTCATTCATTGTTACGTCATCCCAAAGCGGTGTTTATTTTGGCTTGTGAAAACCAAATGAGTACAATCTAAGTTTTAAATAAATGTAATCATAGGTTTGTTGTGTGTTAAGCATTAAAATACTAAATATTGTCACGTTCAGTGAATGTTTTGAGTGACTCATCTAACATATCAAACTGTAAATAGACTGAGCTACAGCCATTTTTGTGATGCCTAGGCTCATGAGATATTTTGCTAACAGACAAACAGTGTTGACTCCCAACAGTTATTGCTAAAGTTTTGAGCTAAGATGTCGTGCAATGAGTAGCACTTGTATAAGTGTTGACTTGAGTTATAGCCGTTTTGTGTGGGTTTTATTTAGGCTCAGTTGGCTGTGGTGGCCATCTTGAATCAGATTTTGTTCCAGTAGTTCGTGAGATATTTAGATAACAGATGGACAAATGTTGAAACACACACAGTAAAAACACAATCATCGATTTTTGACTTTCAACAGCAGGTGATGAGCACAATCCGAGTCAATCTTGAGCTCTCAATAAGTTTTTTTATACGTTTATCTCAGTAAAACACTTGGGGAAAAAATGAACTGACAATAATGACAAGATTAGCTCAACTATATGCTGCTAATACATTTAAATGTTCAGCTTAAGTCACAGGTATTCCTTTTGAGCCGTTATGATCCTTATTAAATATCTAATCTTGTCTATCATTTCAAGTTCCACCTTTTTAAAAACAATTCAGACCTAAAGCAACAAAACTAACCATATTTCTGTATTTGTTTGCAGACTGGCTTCTATTGTCGTGTCGTGCTCAAGACTTTAACTGCACTGCTGCTCGAAACAATAACGGTGTGACTTACAAGGTTTCAGACGAGTCTCGTCCTGCATATTACAAGGCATCTAGGTGCACTTACATCTGGAGTAATGCCACTGTAAGTTAGTGCCAACACATCGGCTTGTTTCCTGTGTTTGAATGCGACTCATTTGCTTTCAGGCAATAAAATATATTTTTTACTATCTATTCAGTTGCCCTTTAAATCTTATATAAACAGTGGCAACAAGTCTGAATCTGATTATGACATGCATTATCTGTAAAATAAGGCCTTATTACCAGTACTGCAGAATCATTCAAAAATGTCAACACATTCGGCTGTTTGTGGCTAAAATATGAAACTGTTGTTTGATTTTTATAACTGAAACAGACATGCTTTAAGGTTTTTGGTAATTATGTCTAACCACTTTCCTTTTTTATATTCCAACTTTAGGACTACACAGTTGCAACCAACTTGGGGAGTGAGTCATGTTTGATGGAAAGCAGCATCAACGAGCTAAATGCTTCAAGATGCATCGAGAACCTTGTTTGCAAACAGCACTGTACATCAGAGGTATTCAACTTACCTGCACACTGACGGCAACTAATAAAGTAAACTCTGCGCACAAATATTAAAAGATACAAATCTAACATATCTATCATATGCATATATATATATATATATATATTATATAAACAGTGTCAACAAGTTTGCATCTCATTATGTTATGTCTTATCTGTGAAATAGAGTCTTATTTTACAAATAATTCATGTATATTTTTTACTATCTAT
>NC_056518.1:21911019-21913302 GCF_014905685.2 Nematolebias whitei
TCTTTTAAGCTCCATGTGGAAAACTTGGTAAAGAAACTGAAAGTTAAACTGGGTTTCTTTTTCAGAAACAGATCCTGTCTAACCCTGAATGCTAGAAAACGCCTTGTATCTGTGACTTTCCTTCCCTCCATTGACTACAGTGACATTATCTATACGAACGCTCCTACAAGAACCCTGCAGATGTTGGATGCTGTCTATCATGGTGCACTAAGATTCATAACTGGCTGTGATTATCGTACCCACCACAGCACCCTGTATTCACTGGTTAACTGGTCATCATTAACTTCACGCAGACTCTCCCACTGGTACATTTTCATCTTTAAATCACTTCTTGGTCTGCTGCCTTCATACAACTCCTCCTACATGTCTCTGTGTGAGTGCAGCTACAGCGTGCGCTCTCAGGACATTATTACCTGCAGTGTTCCCTCAGTGAGGACTGAACTAGGCAAAAGGGCCTTCTCCTATTCTGCTCCTGTTTCCTGGAATATCTTACAAAAAGACCTGAAGCTCTCGACCTTGACCTCTCTAAGTGACTTTAAGAATCTGTTGGACTCCTGGCAGGGACCAACGCAGACATGTTCCTGTTTTTAGTTTTCTACATTCGCCTTAGAATCTAGCTGTTTTTTGTTACTTTTCTTTTCTCTTTACTTTTCTTTTTTTTTTTGTTGCCATACTATTTGTTTAAAAAATTAATAAATTGTATGACTTTTTATAACTGTTTATTGTTGTTGCTGTTGTCCATTGTTGTCATCATTCTTTGTTGAAATCAGGTCTCTCTTGTAAATGAGTCCTCGAGGCTCAATGGGATTTACCTGTCTAAATAAAGGTTGAATGGGTTGAATGAATATTTGTTATGAGTGTATTTGTCTCTTTCAATATGACACCTTTGGTTTAAAAGTGGAACTACATGTTCCCCTGGGCATAAGTACCCAGATATGTATCTTGGGCAGAATATGGTTATTTACATAAAATTCTGTTGTTTTTGCAAGATGTCAGCAGCTATCTGTAGCATTTCTGATGCAGGGTGCAGGGACGTCATATTTCTGCTGTGATAACTGAGTTATTCAAAACTAAAGTCGGCATTAAGCTTTGAAACATTATGTTGGCATGAGATCTCTATGCAAGGTTTGACACTGATACAGGCGTCTGTAAGTCACTACCCAAATGTGTCGTGAGAGTATCTGCCATATGGTCAGAGTGGTACAAAGGAAGTGTAGAGATGACAACATTTATTTTAAAAAATCTAAAAAGTTATTTTAAAGCAAACCATCAGCTGCACGTGTAGAAACTGTCCACATGGAAACAATGTTTTGTAGATATTTAAGAGTCCTGAAATTGTATGTTTTGAAAACTGGCTTCGGAGTAAAAATATACTGAAACTTCTCTATTGCGTTAAAAAAATAAAAATAAACAGCCAAAACACAACCTTCTGAAGATCATGATGTTATAGTGTCACATTTATTCTAACCTAATGCACAAGGATATTTTTTATTTATGTTGTGTTTAAATTTCTCACCCAGCGTGCAGGCTTTATGCACATTCTCCACTTCTTGCCTCTTGTTTTTGGTGCATTTCCTTGGCAGCGTAACAGTGCCACATACAGGCCTGGCTGAGGTACTGCAGCATTTTGAATTGGGTTTGGCATTGTCATGTAAATGAAGACATTTCTAGAAACAGTGCCATGCCAAATCAGAAAGATGTCAGAGCATTTGGTGTATCATGCAAATTGTTAAAAACCAGAAAGAAATAATAAAACTATAAATAGGAAGATAGAAATAGAAAAAATGAACACACAATTATACATGTTCTCATCTGACAACCCCACTGTTGTGTTTTTATCTTATTAAGTATGGTACAGTAGTCTCTCGCTACTTTACGGTTTGTTTTTTGCTAACTTGCTCTATCACGGTTTTTCAAAATAAGATTGGACATGACACACAATTGGCTGATTAATGGATGAGCTGCACAATCGGCATGGAATTTTTATATAAAATAAATTATTTTAAATTATTTAACACATGCTGCACCTGTGTGCAGCCCACACTACAGGAGAAACTTTGTCCTGCAGCTCCTCTCCCTCCTCTGTCCATCTCTGTTCTGCAGTGGAGAAGTGGGCGTGGCCGAGAGCGCAGAGAGCAGTCGTGGCAGAGAGCTGAGATCATGCAATATGTGCTCTTTTAGAGCGTTTAGAGTTTAGAAACATTGTTTAGAATATATATTTAAATATATATATATGCATATATATATATATATATATATATATATATATATATATATATATAT